>NW_026694943.1:4800000-6000000 GCF_021218885.2 Marmota monax
GGTGCTAAAGAACCTGTGTGTATCCCATGGACCAGCGGATTTTCGGCTGAAATCTTCTTGGGAAGACATTCATGGTCTTCAGGAGGCCTGTGAACACCCTACGATTATAAGTGAAACCTGTGTGTCTGTAAATAAGAGGGTTCTCCTGGACTCCCTGAGCCAAAGAAGGTTAAGAAGTCTTGCAGAGATGATAAGGACACAGGAAGGATTTTGAACAGGGGTCCACTTTTCAAGGTAGAGCCCCTCGTTCTTGCTCTAGTGTGTAGGACAGATGTGTGATGTGGGGGCATGGAAGGTGTGGAGTGGGGAGGAGTGGGAGAAGACTCACCATGACCCTTCACTCATTCGCATGGCAAATTAGTAACTTGCAGTCATTCACATGGCAAATTAGTAACTTAGTATCAGGCAGTAAGGAGGAGCTGGCAGACCCTGGCAAGTAATGTGGCCACAGTGCCCGCCATGGTGGAGGTAATGGCTCATAGGATAAGATACATAAGTAAGCAGAAGACAGCAAAGTGTGGATTCACTGCAGCTCTCATTTATTTAGGGACTTTTTCATCCAACAACTGTTTCTGTGCTGGGCTGTTTTCAAGGTGCTGGTGGAATCAAGCTTACCCTTCTGGGAAGAAGATACACAATGAAATAAACATATTTGGAGCAGGTATGTTAGTTAACTTTTCTGTTGCTGTGACCAAGATACCTGACAAGAATGATGTAGAGAAGGAAAAGTGTGTTTTGAGCCCACAGTTTCAGAGGTTTAGTTTATGGTTTTCTGAGTCTGCTGAGCTGGCCCCAAGATGAGGCAGTACATCCTGGTGGGAGGGCATGATGGAGGTGCATGGCTCCACGTACGGGGTCAGGAGATAGAGGAAGGGCAATGGGCTGCAAAAAGATGCACCGTTTCAGGGCATGCTTCCGGTGACTGGCCTCCTCCAGGCACGCCCACCTGCTACAGTTACCACCCATCAGTCCATTCCAGTTAAGATGGCATGAGTAGGTTACAGCTCTCATAATCTAATCAGTTCACCTCCCAACATTCCTGCATTAACAGAAACTTTGGGGGACACCTCACATGGCAGGTTGGATGTTGGGTGGTGTTAGGTGTTGTAAAGACTACAAACCAACCAGTGCAGAGCAGAGAAAGTAAGAAGGAGCCTAATCTAAACTGACCAGGAAAGTGGTGCTGGGAAAGGAAGCAAAGCTGCATCGAGGGAAGAAGCAAGACCAGGAGGAGCTGGGCATGGGGAGGGCGTGGGACGGGGAGCACATGGTGTGACTGTCCAGCAGCAGCCGAGGTGGCAACTGAAACTGGGGAGCAAGGGCAGGGGTGCAATGAATAACAGGCAGCGTCACAATGTGTTGGGCCTTCCAGGGCACCAAAAGAACTTTTTTGAGTTTTCTTCTTGGAGGGTGGGGACCTGCCAAGTGTTCGGAGTGGGGAGTGCAAAGACTTCTGCTGTAACTGGATGACTCCAGGTCTTATATAAACTAGGCTGATGCATTGGCAAAGCTATGGAGGACCTTGTTTGAGCTGAGACAGGAGGATGAATAAGGGTTATTCAGGTGTGGGGAACAGGTGTTCCAGGCAGGAGCACAGGCTTGAATGCATCAGTGGATCCTAGGAGTAGGCTCTCTGGGAAACAGTCTTGCATGCATTGAGCTTGAGGTTTCTTTAGTTCATTCAAGGGAAGCTGCAGAGCATAGAGGAGATAATTAGCATATGGTCCAAAGTCCAGGAGGGGGTGTGAGATGGCAGTTGCATGTGACCACACATGTTTCTGAGATCCCACAGAGAGTAAATATCAACTGAGAATGGCAGAGGGCCAAGGGTAGAAGAACCTTGAGGAACACTGCCTAAGGAGCCCTGTGGAGGCAGAAAATACTGCACAGTAAGTGGAATAGTTGCCAGAGGTCCAAGTCCATGTCCAACTAGGTGTGTAGGGATGAGGGGGCGATGTTAAATTGTATAAGAATTCAAACTTGAACTAGTGTGAGCCGGAATACTCATGGATGATGTGGATCATCCGTGAGTATAGAGCTTAGTTTTCTAGGAGGGATGAGATATGTATAGGTGACGGGAAGCAGGAAATATGAGGGGAACGTAGTATGAGCAATTTCCTAAGGGTGGATTTGGTTACATCTTGCTTAGGCAAATACAAAGAGAACAATATTGCCTGGTGCAGGGAATTCAAGAATTTGGGCTTAATTCTAATGTGTTGACATTATTTTTTAAACTTGTGTTTTTCGGGTTTATAACTCCCCTAAAATTATAGGGAGAATTTTTTAAGCAGTGCTATCAGGGTGAGTTTGAGGAAAAGGGGGAGGAGGACAATTAATTCAAACTCGGAGCATTACTGATTTCTCAGATATGAATGATAAGAACAAGGAATGGAGAGAAGGATAGGCAGAGTGTTTTGAAGAAATAATTGACTAAATGTGGTGGTGGGATAAGATGTAGGAGCTGCATTTAGCAAATATTTATTAAGGACCTACTGTGTGTCAGTTAAAATTGGGAGCAAATGAGTTTATTGGTGAAGGGGAAAATACACTTATTAATAATACCCAAATATAGGACTGGATTTTGTGGTAATTGCCATGAAGGAAGATTCTGGGGAATATTGAGTGTGCATAGCTTTGGGTACTTGATCTGGTGAGGGAGAATTATGAAGTTATTCTACTAGCAGTTAATTAAACCATATTTCTAGGAAGTGGACATCTGTTGGTTCTTTTAATTTAGCTTTGTAAAAATATTTCCTCTAGAAACCAAGGCTTTCAAACTTTTAAAAAATGCTTGGTTACTCAAAGAGAATAATGCTTTTGGATAGCTGGTACCATTATATGTGGTTAGACAAACAACAGTATTTCATTATACTGAGCTTTAAAATTTTCCTTTGATTAATAAAAATTTTCTTGGTTAATATTTTTTTATCATGCTGTGTTTATACTTGGTCCAAGTGGGTCCACTCATATAGATCCACCTTTATGAATGCCTTCAGATACATCTTTTAATTATGTTGAGTATGTCGCACATGTAATATCAGTGAGGCATCCCTTTGGAAATATTTAGTAATTAGTTGATAAAATGAAAAGTGAACTAAGTCAAGGCAGCTGAGTTTCCAATTTCCATAGGTAAATGTGTTGCTGCTTTTGTTTTTTTTAAGCATTGTCTCTCATGCTTCTGGCCCCTGTTCCTCTGCCTTTTCTTTGTTCCTTGGTCACTTGTATGCTTCAGGGCTGTATCTATGTATTACTTACATGAAACATGCCTTCATTTCACCCTGAAGTTTCTGTCTTGTTTCTTTCCAGACAGTCTTGAAAAGTGTTAGAAAAACTGAACAACGTTCAGCCTCTTTATTTGGAGCTTAGTAAATCCATTCAACTTCTTATCTGGGTCTGATGAGAAAGTTTCCAAGATAAAAAGCTGTAATGACTGGGTTACAATTCAATGAGAAAGGGGTAAGAACTTTTCAAGGGAAAAAAAAAAGGTGTTTTAGAAATTTTGCTAAAGAATTAGTGCATCCTTCATTTATAATCCAGAGCTAAGAGCATGGATAGGACTTGAAAGCCTCCCATCAGGAAAGCAGGACCTGAAGACATTTTGAACATGAAATTTTGCTCCTGTGAAAATAAAGGAAATCAAGGTCCTCTGAGGTGAAGGGAGAGGAAGAAGCAATGACTTAAATGTGGGATAGGCCCTTCCTGCAAAGGAGGTGTAGGCTAGCAAGACCAAGTCTGTGACAGAGCAGTGGGCCAAAGCCAGGTAGAGAGCAGCAAGAAGAGATGAGATGAGACTGGGACTCATGTCTAAGCCCATCTGCTGGGGTTGGTCTAACTAGAGGTACTCAGATAATTGCAGGTTGGTGCTGATCCACCCATATGGCCAGGTCTGAGCCCAGACATGGACACATCCCACTTTGTTCCTTTCTACTGAAGATTATCAGGCTGAGTTCTGCATTCAGAAGATACAGCTGTCTAGAGACAGTTGTGCCCAATTAGCCTGGCCCAATGGATGCTCAAGAAAACTTGAATACAACTGCAATGTGCCACAGGGCTCTGCAAACCTGTGGGAAGGTCTCGCCTGACTTTTAGGGTGATCTGGTTGATTCTCTTTTTCATGATGTTTTGGGTGTTTTCATACAGCATATAATATTGTCATATTATGACAATATTGTATCATGGATTTCTGGCTAAAACGTTGCTTTACGGAAAGTAAGTATGGTCTGTCTACTTCCCCCCTTCTTCTTCATATGCCTTCTGCTTTTATGCCTTCTGTTTGCAGTCAATATTCAATAATCCAGAATCATTTAAAAGTTAAAGTGTATAATGAATGACATTTTGCTTTCAGTAAACATCTATACTACTTTTATAACTCTTGCTATTACAATTTTTTAATAGCAAATGGGCTTTTGCTATTAAAATTTTTACCAAAACCTTAAAGACCAACGTTGATTACTCCATTTATATTGTGAAAATGATCACATCATTGGTCCAGTTATGGATTAATTATTTGTGATCAATATTTATTCAGTCTCTCTTTTGGATGAGACACTATGCTCTAAGCACTTGGCATTACAAAGATGAATTAGACACAAGGAACTTTGCAGACAGCTACAGGAGCATTTCTGAAGATGGTTACACAACAATGTAAAAGTTGAAAATAAATCACAGGAAGGATTAATGTAGCTAATAGCAGAAGAGAAGTACCAAAAAACCTGTCAGAGAGTCCAGAGAAAGGCTGAGATATTTCAAGTCTGTGGAGTGGCGGGCAGGGAAGGAACACAATGCTGAAGGTGATGTAAAAAATCGCAGCATTCCTCTCATACTCACTAGGATGGCCACTGTAAGACAGATGGGCAAAATAGCAAGTGTTGACAAGGACATGTAGAAGTAAGAGCCCTTGTGCCTTGGAGGGAATAGAAAAGGGTGCAACCACTATGGAAAACGGTATGATGGATCCTCAAAATAGTAAACAGAATATCAGGTGGTCCAAGAATGCTGCTTCTTGGCATAAATTTAAAAGAATAGAAAAGCTGGGTCTTGAAGATATACTTGTACATCCATGTTTATGGCAGAATTATCCACAATGACCTCAGGACATTATTCTAAACAAAACAAGCCAGACCCCCCCCCCCCCCGCAAATAAACAACAACAGCAAAAAGAAATACTGAATGAGCCCACTTATGGGAGGCATCTGAAATAGTGATGTTCTTAGAAACAGAAAGCAGAATGGTGGTTGCCAGGGGATAAAGGAAGGGGGATATTGGGAGTTTAATGGGTTTAGAGTTTCAGTTCTGTAATGTGGAGCATTTCTGAAGATGGTTACACAACAATGTAAAAATAGTTAACACTGCTGACTCATACACTTAAAAATGATTAAGTTGGTCAATTTTAAGCTATGTGTATCTTACCACAGTTTTTAAAAAATGCAGTGCTGTTGACCCTTGAATTATGTAGGAGTTAGAGGTGCTGACCTCCTGTTCAGTTAAAATATCTGAATACAACTTTGAAAATTATTTAAGACTTTTATTTACCAGGAGTTTAAAGTTTGTTTATTTAAAAATCAAGTTGTAAGCTTTTTATTACACATTAAAAATGAAATTCTTTAAAAGACTCAATTTGATCATATATGAAACAAAATTTTAAAGAAAGAAAAACCTATGCTTTTAAAAAGAACACATTTCTCATTACTAAAAAGACATGTCTTTAGGTAAAAATAGTAAAAACCCTATGCTGTATAGACTATGTAGCTTGAGTTATTTGACCAACAGGTAAAGACATTCCGTATCTTTTTCATTGTGGCCCTCCCCACTCTGCCTTTGGTGAGCAGGGCCTGGAGCAACCTGTCTATAGCCCTCGCTCCTATTTTGTCTTTCTGGTCCACCTTTTCCCCTGTTAGCACCATGCATGGCTTCTCCCTGCACAGGAGGGGTGGAATACTGTGGTCCATGCCTGTGGGGTCTCCACGTGTAGTAAGGTGGGAACCTGGGCCGGTGGTAGGCCAGTGTTGTTGGGCACGGACTTTGGGAGCTTAAAAGCTGTTTTGATTTGGGAGTCAATTGTACTTTATTGTATGAGAATTATGGGAGTATATCTGACATCTTGGAATAGTTGCCCATGCATACCTTTTGTTTGTTCATTCATTCATTCATTCGACACACTTGTATTGAATGCTTGCTGTGTGCTAGGCATTGAGTTAGGTTCTTGTCTGCAACAATTAATAAGGTTTTCAAGACAGTATATCTATCCATTTCATGCTTTCTCATTATCCACTCCCACACCCGCAAGGGATTGAATTCCTAAGGTTAAATATTCACAGTGGCTTCCTACTGACTTGAATCATGCATAAGACATTAGTAAACAAACTGTAGAAAGATCTGAGGTTGATGGGGGGCATTCAGCAGCATAGTGGTGAAATGGAAAGAGATGGGTAACAGAAATATGAACTAGGATTGAAAACTGAGGTCCAGTGCTCTCTCAGGATCATTAAAAAATAAAGAATTCCTATTTGAGGCTGCCAACCTCAGAGCTAAGTTATTCCAAATGGAAAAAAATTGGCAAATCAGATGTACTTAACCCAAGGGACCAATGTTTTGTGAATTTTATGGCAAATGTAGTTGGAGACACACAAAAAATTGTGTACAATATTAGTAAGTGCGAAGGGCAGGGAAAGGTTATAAAATCTGAGCAACAAGAAAAAAGGGCTGTAAAGGGGGGAATCGGTTGAACTCAGCATGGCTGCAGCTTCCTTAACCACGAGATCCTGGGAGCTCTATTTTCAATTTACTGTATCTCTTCTTAGAGTTTTGAAAATCTTGTAGGAACCTTTACCCCATCTACCTCTACAATATCTGCCAACCTCTGTTTCCCAATCACCTTGTACACACTCTTCATTCATCATGTGTATCATTGAGTGCCAGCTACATTCCAGGCACTGTGCTGCCCTCTGACCAACACCCCTCCACCCCCAATCCCTTACACTCAACCTGTGTTGGTTGTCACATGTCTAGAAAATCCCAGGCCACCCTAACTTCTGCTTCTATACCTGGCCACAGGAGAAATGCGAACTTCTCATCTACTTCTTCCCATTCCTCCTTTCTTCCGATCTTCTTCAAGGTATCTTCCACAGGTGGCTCCTTGGACAGCTTCTTTAGTTTCCTTCTTGCCTTTGTTCTTTTATTCTCTTTGTGCCTTCATCCATTCTGTCCCTGCTGGTCTATTCCCTTCAGTTTGCATGAGGGCTTTGTAACCTCTTCCACTATAAAAATCCTTTGGGGGGTGGCATTATATTCTTTAAATACTACATGAAATCTTTCTTGAGCCATTCCCATACCAGCTCTCCAAGATTTGGAAAGCCTCACTCATCTTCTCACATCCCCCCCTGGCGTCCACACTGGGGTTTGGCTGGAACCTCTACCCTTTCTCCCAGAACTCCTTGCTGAATGTTCTCTTAGTCAAATTCAAACTCACTTTATCAGTGCTTGTTTCCTTGGACTTCTCTGTTCCATTTGGCATTATTGAGTGCCCTCAAATCATTCTTAAAGCTTTTTACTTCCCCATTTTCTTGATTCTCCTAGCACCATGCTTTGTTTCTGTTTATTTTTCAATTTCATTTCTGGGATATGCTTCTTCCATGAAATCATTAAAGGTGGAGGTAACCATTGGTGTTCCTCCACTCTTCTCATTCTATATGTTCTTAAAGAGGACTTTGAATAGTGGAGGACAGCACCCTTAAGTTATAGTCAAGTTTTAAAAATCCATAACCAGGCTTACCTGGTAACAGTAACATAAACATTTATATTGTTGATTTTTTGACATGTGTTCTACATTGTTCACCAATTCATTGGAATTTCAATGCTCCAGCTGTCCTATGCTTTGTTTCTATTTCCTAAAGACCCTTTCTGTGGTCTAGAATCAGAATGAGCCTTCGCCTTTAACAGTTCTGATTTAATTGTAAGTTTTGAGAAAAGACACTTATTAGAAACCAGCTAATTTCATTTTGTCATTTTTTTAGAGGTAGCATTTTTTGGGATAGACAGTCTGTTTCTTAAGCAAGTTTGCAACAAACAATTTTCCCTCAAGGTTAATACAGTAGGCAAACACCTTTTGTGGCAGCAAACAGCAAGAAGTAACAAAAGATTAGCTTACATTATGATTCATTATTTCAAAATGTCAGGATAAAGTGAATCTGCTCATCTCCTAAGCCTCTTATTCTTTAGAGGAGAATACATATTTTGTTTTTTCTGATGATAATGGACTCACCTTTTTCTTCCCTTTTTCTCCCTCAGGCCAAATTCAGATAATCGTCGCCAGAGTGGCAGAGAGAGATTGACCAGTAACAGTGACAAGGGAAGCCTGGCCTTGGAATCTGCCAAGGAGACTCGCTACTGTGCAGTATGCAATGACTATGCCTCTGGCTACCACTATGGAGTCTGGTCCTGTGAGGGTTGTAAGGCTTTCTTCAAGAGGAGTATTCAAGGTAATAGTGTGTTGAAATCAACTTATTCTATGTTTGGTCCAAAGATCAGAAATGACCAAGGAAGGAAGACACAATCAGCTACTTAACACCAGTGGGTCCCACTAGCATCTTTGGTAGAAATACAGAGAAGAAATGGAATCTCACAGGAGCTGACAGATGTCAGGGAAGCTGTGACTGAGTAATTCTGCTTCCTCCATTTGGCAAGGTTCCTACAGTCTCCACAAATTCTATAGAGGGGGACTGTAGTAGCTGGGTCTCTGAAATAAAAGGAAATGTCTCTGCCCTGATTGGGAATTGGCAGATGGACATTCCTGTTCTGCAAGCAGCTAAGCTTATGTACTATATTGTTTGTGCACAGTTATCTTACCTTGGCCTTGTCCAGGTTAGTATTCTGTTCTGATCTTTAGTCCAGACCATTTCTATGCAGCTTGTTCCCTTCCTCTCTTCGATCTCTTTCCTGTCTCAATGGATGACATGACCTTTTGCTAATATGAGCAGACTAAATATCTAGTGACTTGAAATAGGGGATATAGCATCAGTCCAAGTAGTTACGAAGTATCCAACTGTAACATTTCATTCTGCTGCCTGCTCAATCTTTTTGTTGTATAGGGTTTATCAATTGCAGCTTCTCTGATATAGTGCCAGCTACATTTTATGTCTACTCCAGGGTTGTCCATGTTGTGGTATTTCACAGGACAACCTAGGAAGATGTCTATCATTTTTACTACTAAAATATCCATTCTACAGATCCTTTATCAAAAAGTCTTACTGAATTTACCTTTTGTTTTAATAGGAGGATATTTTTTTCTGTTCTTATCCCTTTACTTTTTCAGATTCTGTGAAGCTTGGTCTATAGATACTAAGGATATTTCTGAGAGAGTTTTCACAATTCCCTCTCCAGAAATCTAGACTTAAGTAACTTGTTAAAAACTAGAGTCTGCTAAATTAATAGACACTGACAGAAGAAGTGATTCTCAGGAACTTTCTGCTATGGCTCTTCACAGCTCTTATATGGCATGAAAACTGAGGGATGGTACATACTATTTAGTTTTCCTTCCATTGCCAGTGGAATTTTTTTAAAAGCTGTTCATATCTTAATAGAGTAGACTGTGAGGTCAATGTGATCCATTTAAAAAGCATTTTTCTTGACACTTACTGCTTTCAACATCTTTAAAACTCTGCTGTAAGACTTGTACTTTTTTGTCAGTGTTTTTATAACAATTAGTGATATTATCTGGCAATAAATCTGTAAGTGTGTGTGTGTGTGTATACACACTATTAATTTTACTAGCTGATACTATCATAATTCAGAAAAATTAAATTTAAAATTTATATCTTGGTTAAGGTTAGTATAAATACTTAAAAGTCTGACAAACATCTTCATTTGTGGTTTTACTGTTGATTTGATTTTATATAATCTAAAATACTATTTTTACTAAGCATTTAATCCAATAATGAAAATGTATCTGATAAAGGTAAGGTTAGTGAATAGGTTCAGCTATATACTTAGGTAAGTCAAATATCAGGGACTTATTTCCATCATCAGTAAAAATGATTTAGAGTAGTGCAGGGGTCCACAAAGTTTTCTTTTTTTTTGAAGGGCCCAATAGTGACTATTTTAGCTTCTGCAAGCCATTCAATCCCTGTAACAGGGACTATCCTCTGGTACTGTAGCTTGCAAAGAATCACAGGCAATATTTAAATAAATGAGAGTGGCTATATGTCAATAAAGCTTTGTTAAAATAGACAACTGACCAGAATTAGCTGGTAGAGCATCATTTACTGATCCATGATTTAATATTTATTGATTTTATTTAGTCTACATATCACAGTTTATGGAAAAAATGGGTGGTTTTTAAATCTAAAGTTCTGATTATTCATGGTTTGTTGAGAACTTACTCTGTTCTTTTCTGAAGGAAATAGAAAATGTGAAAGACATACTTCATAATCCCACAGAATTTAGAGTTGTTTGAGAAGTTTATTTGGGGGAAACAAAAGTACTGGTTCTCATGACATAATTGTATAGTAAGTTAGTATAGATAAAGTGTTACTTTATGAAAAAGATAAGGAAAATAATAGATAAATGTAAGAGAAGAAAATAGTGTCAGTTATAAATGGAAACTTATTGAAATTGAAAGTAGAGATGGCTGTCTTCCAAGAAACAATAGCAGTATTCTTACAAATTATTTTCATCATAGTTTTTCAACATTAGTAATAAACTACACAAGTTCCCATCATATTTAGTAGTATCTCCAGGCATTAAGACATATGACCAGAAAATAAGAAAAAAGAAAGATACACTTAAAAATATCAATGAAAAATGTGCTTATTGGTATGGTTTTTACCTCAAGTTCAATTTTTAAAAATAATTTCTGCTTACTCTTTGATACTTTACACACACACACACGTGCGTGCACGCGCGCACACACACACACACACACACTAATCTCCATCTTGTATTCACAGACTAAATAGTAGAATTTCATTGAAATTGTACCATATAAAAATGAGAGTTTTATCTAGGTTCAGAAAGTTCTTATATATCATGGTGTGGTCATATAAATAAAATTTCTTCCATTGGGTGGAGATTGAGTATGAAGTTCTGAAAGAAACCTAGAAACAAGGCAAAATTATTACTTCTAGAGATATGGAGGGACCTTAAAACTATTAAGTTCATTAATTTATTAATTTATTCATTGAATATTTCTACTAGGAAAAGTACTATGCAAAGCCCAGGGGGATGCAATAATAGAAAAGACCTGGTCCCTACTCTCATTGAGCTTATAAGGTAGAAGTAGAAATGAATAAATAAACCAGCAATTAAATTACAGTGTGACAAGTGTCAAGCTCCAGGTGAATGCAGCGTTTTACAGAAGTTTAAACTTGACTCAGTCCCAGGGAGTAAGGGTCTCAGAGAAAGTTTCCTGATTAGAATTAAGTCTGAAGGATGAGATAAGTGAGCAAGGTGAAGGACAGAATGTTTAGTTATAGCATGGGAATATGAGGGAAGGTCAGGGGGGAAGATAGAGTGCAGGGAGTTCTGTGAATAAAACTTCACAAGATTCATTTGCTATTAGATTGAACAGAGACATTCCAGGCTGTTGATTCCCTTTCCATTTTAATGCTATTTTCATATGTTGTGTTGGTTTGTGCTGCTACAAGGGGATATGCCAGAGCAAGTTTAAATGTTTCCAATCCTGTTTTTCTCATCAGAGTCTTGATGACTTGGAACTAAAGGTTTTACTGAACTTTTGTGGCTCTTTATGAATCACACTGCCCCTCAAACACACTGAAGGACAGTGGAGGGGCTGGCACGTAGGTGGAAAGTTCTGAAGAGGCTGCGGCTCTCCCTGTTTTTCATGTTACTTAAGAAGAGAGCTAGGAGTGAGTATACATCAGATTATTCTCAAGTTCTAAGTGTTTTGGTTGAAGAGGTAAAGTGTTTGACTTGAAAGCACACAAATTTTTATCCACTACTTAGTCTATAAACTTGATTACTTAAGAAATTGAGTAATGGCCTCCAGTTGAATGCATTTAAAAAAAATTAAAAAGCAAAGTTAAGAATGCTATTAAAGTCAGAAGGATGAAATTGAATATTCTATGAATTTAGTAATCATTGTGGGCATTGGATTATGCCTTAAGGTGTGTTTTAGGTAGAGACTATGGAATAAGTTACATAAGCAGATCTAGTTATACGTTCGGTAGCCGATATTATCTTTGAGTGCTTCTCCAAGGAAAAATGGTTCTACCGAGTTCACTTCTCTTACATTATTATTTCAGAAAACCTGAGCCATAGCAGGGCCCAAGGCTATCTATACACCATTAACTATGCTACCACTTCATATTCTATCCATGTATTCAAGTCACTCAACATTAGACCAATATACATGGCCAAGGCAGATGTTAACCCACAGATGAGCTGAGATGGGACAACATGGTATCAGAGTGGAATCCGGTTATGTTTCAATGCAGTGGGGGGCTTACATCCAACAAGGATAACTGAGTGCACAGTCCACCTGGACCTTAGAAAGCATTGGGGTAAGCTAGTCCAGGACCCTGGATAGCTCCTGCAAAAGCTGCTGAAGGTGTGCAGAGGCTTACTTTCTAAAGAAAGGTCCACTTAGCTGGTTCCATCAGTCTGTAGAGCTCTGTTGAGAGAGAACACAGTTATCCCAGGATTGACAACTCACGCTTGTTCACTCAAGATTAATTAGTTTTCATATTAGTGTCCAGCCTTCTGCTTGGTAGGTGAAGCCCTATCTGGAAATGGTTAGTGAACAGGTAGGTGTGGGGGCTCCTCTTGCATCATGTCACTGTTTTATATTGGTGATCTCCTCAGAGATGTGATTTGGATCCTGATAATATATACACAGAAAAATATTAAGTCTTTTTTCTCCACATTTCTATACTTTCCCCCCTTGCAGTACAGTCTCCATGCAACAGCAGAAGAGATCTTTTAGATACTTAGCCAAACCAAATGATCTTGAGCTTAAAACTCTCAATGAACTTAGAGTAAAATTTCCTTTGTATGGCTTACAACGGTCTACCTATTTCTAATACTGTTTACTTCTCCCCAGTTAATGGTGGTCCAGCCACACTGGACTTCCTTCTTTTCTCCCAACATGACAACACGTTCCTTCTTCAGAACCTAACAATGTGGTTCTTTCTCTCTGTTCTATTGCCTGGAATGTCCAGATTTTCCCTGGCCAGCTATTTGTCATTCAGAACTCAGCCCACAACCACTTCCTCAGGTAGGTCTTCCTCAATTATCCTACCTAAAAGGATCCCTACAGACCATTGCCCTGAAGTGTTGTTTTCTAAGTGCTCCCTTCCCTGTCTTCTTTTCTCTTTTTCAACTTATACAGAACAGTTATGGTACTTATTTGTAGGGTACCCAATGTTTTGATACATGTATGCATTGCATAATGTTCTAATCAGAGTAAATGTTACTTCCTCAAGCATGTATCATTTACTAGTGATGAAAACATTCAAAATCCCCTTTTCTACAAAACACAAAACAAAAATCCCCCCAAATTCCCCCCCTCCAAAAAAAAAACTCCAATCAACAGTACTTCCCATTCCATCCTTCCTTATATTTGTTAGAGGGGAAGCTGAGAGTTATTTCAACCAGCATCAATCCTAGGCCACTTCAGCTGGCAGCTTGGTGAGCAACACGAAGAGAGGAAGGGGTTAAAACCCACAGCCTTGCTTGCTTCCCACCCCCCTCTCTCAGTACATAACCCAAGAAGAAATAGAAAGAAGGCCACTGGGGTGATATAGGCAGTGACCATCCATTATCTGACTGTTGTGACCATGTCAGTGGGCTCAATTCTTATTCTATCATTTTTCATTAAGATTTTTTTCTTTTTGTGTTTGGTTTGTGGGCATACATACATTCATATATTTGTTTCTTTTTTCTCATTTTCTCTCATTTTAAAAATATAGTTAATTTTCCTTGCCTTATTTTTTGAGTGTTAGGGTTTTTGATGTGGTTAGTTTTGGTTTTGTTTTGTTTATTTCTCTCTTTCTTTTCTTCTCCCACTAACAGCCAAATTCTATTGTTCTTTCTTTATCTCTCCCTTTACTTTGTTTTTCTTATTTTTTTCCTCCTTTCTTATAGCCATCAAAATAATTTCTTCTGGCTCTTTGGAAATATATAATGCATTATCATTATCTGTGGTCACTCTACTGTGCATAGTGTACCAGAACTTCTTATTTCTATCTAAATATAACTTAGTATATTGACCACCATTTCCCCATTCCTCCCTCTCCCTAGTCTCTGGTAACCGACATTTTACTCTCATCTTCTATAAGAACCACTTGCTTAGATTTCACATATCATGTAAGATCTTGCAGCATTTGTATCTGTGTCTGGCTTATTTCACTTGACATAATGTCTTTCAGGTCTGTTCATTTAATTTTAAATGACGACATTTCCTTATTTTTATGGTATAGTAGTATTCCATTGTGTGTATGTGTGTGTGTGTGTGTGTGTGTGTGAGAGAGAGAGAGAGAGAGAGAGAGAGAGATTGATTTTCTTTATCTTTTCAAAATTTGATGGTTACTTACACTGATTCCACCGCCTGGCTGCTTTGGATATATACCCAATAGTGGGATTGCTGAATCATGTGATAATTCTGTTTTTTAATTTTTTAAGGAATCTCCATACTGTTTTCCATAATGACTCTGATAATTTAATATGTCTACCAAAGGTGTGGAAGGGTTCCCTTTTCTCCATATTCTCACTAGTACTTATCCTTTGTATTTTTTGAAAATAACCATTCTAATTGGAATGAAGTAATATCTCATTGTGGTTTTGATTAGCATTTCTCTGATGATTAGTGATGTTGAACATTTTTTTATATACCTATTGGTCATTTGTATGTCTTCTTTTGAAAAATGTCTATTATCTATTTTAAAATCAGGTTACTGGGAAATTTATTGTTTGCTTTTTTATTTGTTTTTATGTTATTGAGTTGAGTTCTGTGTGTATTCTGGACATTAACCCCATACCAAATGTAGAATTTGCAAAAATTTTCTCTTGTTTTATGGTTGTATCTTCACTCTGTTGTTTTTTTTTATTTATGGTACAGATTATTTTTCTTTAATGCCCTTAAAGCTTTATGAAGATGCCCTGTTTATTCAGTTGTTTAATTTTTGTCTGTCTGCACCAGGTACCTCCTCCCTATATTCCCACACAAACTTGGATGTAAACTCAACAGGGGAGCTGATTTCTGGTTGCTATTAGCTCCTTTGCCTTTAGCACTGTTGGACACACATGCACTGAATGGAACATGGGTCAAATGAATGATGGATACTGGGGTCAAAAGAATGATGGATAAAAACTTCTAGAGGATCTTTAAAAAGGCAGATTAGATTGGCAAGAAAAGGGTAATGCAAGTGGTACATGTGATATAAGATTGAAAAGAAATGGAGGATTTTTCATAGGCAATAAGAATTTTGGAAGATAATTTCAGAAATGTGAAATAGGATAAACCAAGAAATTGAGTAACTCAGCCTTGAGACAACAGAGGGCTTACTGTGCTCTGTCCCTGTTTCCCCTCTTTGGTGCTGTAAAAGTGTATTCTCCAGGTCTGCAATCTTTGCTTTTTCTTCCTCCTCCTTTTCTCCACACAGTTTACTAGGGAATCTCCTACATATCTGATATGGATTGAAGTGTGTCCCTAAAAGAATATGCTGTAGTCTGAACCTCTAATATCTCCGAATGTGACCTTATTTTAAAATAAAGCTGTTTCAGATATAACTAATTCAGATCTTGGGGTAAAGTGGTCCCTTAACCCAACATGACTGATGTCCTAAAGAAAAGAGGGAAAAGTGGACACAGACAGAGAGGAGAGAATGCCATGCACAATGGAAAGGCAGGTGGGAGTGGTGCATGTCTAAATATCACAGATGGTGGGCAAACACTAGAAGCTAGGAAGCAGTAAGGGAGAATCCTCCCTGGCAGGTTTCAGAGGGAGCATGGTCCTGCCAACACCTTTATTTCAGATTTCTAGCCAGCAGCACTGTGAGACAAAACTTCATGTTACTTAAGGAACTCATTTGTTTTGGCAAGCCTAGGAATCTGACACAATATAAAAGGCCCAAAGTATCACAGCGATGCAAATATCTCTCAAGTCTGGCTCTTGTCCCATCTTGGCTTCTCAGTGATTATGGTGTGTTTCCCTCTGCTACCAGCCACTCTTGATCTGACTGCTTGATGTATGGGTCCCTAACCTCACCACTGTGTCCAGCATCCAGATTTTCAAACTTGGAGTTAGTTACCTCCATGGTTACACTCTGCAATCTGTGTCTCTTATGTTACCAATCAGAATGATTGCATAGTTCTGTTGAGTCTATCTTTCAAATGCAATTCCCTTTATTCAGAGTTGGTCCTTTAACCTTTAACCAGGACCAAACATTAATTCAGTATTTCTGTTTGTCTTCATTTGCTTTTTCTTCTTTCAAACAATTTTGCACACCACCAGTCTGTTAATATTCTTAAAGCAAATCACTAATCATATAAATCCTCTGTCTAGAATCCTTTGAAGAGTTCTGTGACCATGGAATAACCCATGGCTTATATGGCTATTTCAACATTTATACTGTCTTGTTCTAGCCTGTCTTTCCAGTTTTTTTTTAAGAGAGAGAGAGAATTTTTTAATATTTATTTTTTTTTAGTTTTCGGCGGACTCAACATCTTTGTTTGTATGTGGTGCTGAGGATCGAACCCGGGTAGCACGCATGCCAGGCAAGTGCGCTACCGCTTGAGCCACATCCCCAGCCCCTTTCCAGTTGTATTTAAGTCACTGCTTGTACTTGCATGAAGTAAACACTAGGCAGACTGGATTATTTGCTGTTCTACAAATGCAATCATTCCATGTCTTTTCATATTTCCCTATAAGAATTCTTCCTCTCCTGGTCAAAAGTAATTGTCATCAGAACCGCTGATGCTCATGCAAAAGATCTCTCTCTCTCTCTCTCTCTCTTGATTTCCATAAAACTTTGTTCCATCAAATCACATATATTTGTGTTTCTCCCACATTGACTATTAGCTTTTCAGAGGTAAGGACCAAATCAAGCTTTGTATTATAGGAGTCACTCAATGAATAAATCAAAGAATGAAGGGAAGGTGAAGCTCAGTTTGTGGACTTTAAGCAACATAAAACCATCATAGAATGAAATACTCTTTAATGAAGTTTAACCTTTCACAAGCATGTAGGAAACTTCAGGGAAGGGAGCAAATAAAAGCATAAAGACTAATTTATGTGATGTTCCATCAGTTTAGGTACATTATAAATTTGGACATTTCAGTAATTGTAAAATGGGAAAAAAAGGAATAAAATGGAAGGTTAAAAAGATCATACATTGTATAAAGATGATTAAACACGAATTATCCAGGAAAAAAGGAGTTAAAGATGTTCCAACAGAGGGGGAGTGACCTTGGAAATGAATGAACTAGTGAATTCAAGAGGAAGGCCAATTAGTAGGGGCACAGGGTAAGTTGAATTCTAGACATGCTGAGTTTGAGAATGTAGCTGGGTCTGCAGATGGAATTATCCAGCAGCCACAGAAACAGAATCAGCACTGTGCAGACAGTTCAGGGGTGATTTGAATCAATTTTCTCAATTAATTTTAAAGGAACATGATAAGAATGGTCTGAATACTCCTTGAAGGTTGTACATTATTAATAAGGTAGAAATAACTGTAAACTTCTCATTACCTAATACTTAAAAGTCCCTAATATAATCAACTGAAATAGAGTGAAGGTTTATTTTCGCTCACAGTTTTGGAGGTTTCAGTCTATGGTCACTTGGCTTTTGGGCCTGTGGTGAGGCAGACACAATGGGGCAGGAGCTTGTGGCAGAGGAAGCCTGTCCATCTCATGGCAAGAATAAGAAAAGAAGAAAGGGGCTGAGATCCTCAGATTGCTTAAAGTCCCCAGTGACTTTAAGACCTCCCACTAGGTTCTGCCTCTTAAAGGTGCCTCCACATCCTGTAGCCCCATGGCTGGGGACTGAGCCTCGACCACATGGCCCTTTGGGAGACACTTATTCAAACCATAGCAGAGACTCTAATATGTTAAAAGAGTTTCCTGGACTTTACCAAAACCGTGTAAGAAACATGTTTATTATTAAAAGTAGGCACAAGACCCTTCTAAACAAGAAAATCACAAATCAGCTGAACAGGGACAAACAATGCTCTCTAGGAGATTATAACTGAAAAGAGAACATGCTGGTACCAAGATAGTAAGCTACATACTGAAGCACAGGAACAAATATAAGCATTTTTTATGATGCTCAAGTAAGATCTACTTTTTTTTTTTTTTTGCAAATTATTTGTATTGTGGGAGTTCATAGCCCACTTTTCCGACCAAGAGCTTGCCTAGTCTTTCTACTGTTTCTACTTTTAATTTTCAATTTTCCTTCTTATGGTAACATGCATATTATGCAACAGAGAAATAAAAGTATTGAGGCTGAAGAGCAGGAGGTCTTTAGTGTGTACACTGATGCACTGTCATGGAATTTTCATATGAAAGTTGTTATAATGAATCTTTTTTGGAGAAAGAATTACCTGCAGGTATTGATAAATTGATAAAGAGGCAGAACCTAGTGGGAGGTCTTAAAGTCACTGGGACTTAAAGGAATCTGAGGATCTCAGCCCCTTTCTTCCTTTCTTATTCCTTGCCATGAGAAAGAAGGACAGGCTTTCTTTGCTACAAGTTTGGCTCCTGGTTCTCTTCAGAGGAAGGAAAAAAAAAAAAAAAAAAAAAGACACACCATGAGAATCCAGATCTGAAAGCCTCATTCCATGCAAGAATCTCCATTACCGCTTTTAAGTGCTTGTCACTCTTATTGCATTAGTACAAAAATTAGACATGTGTGTACGCACCTGCATGTGTGCATTTGAAGAAAGTCTCAGAAAGGTAAAATCAGCCTTCCTGCATGTGAAATGACAGCGGTTCTTCTTTTCTGTCCCTTTGGCCAGGCAATCTTTTTCTTGGAGGTAATTAAGACAAAATGCCTCTGACAAATAAAATCAGTATAGAACCCCTGTTTTTTTGGCAGCTTTTGTGGACACAGCTGAAGCTTTCAGAGGTCTTTAAAAACCATGGTAACAAATGCCTTTGAAGGGTAAGCAAAGGTTCCAAATGTTTTTAATCGCTGGTGTTTTTTTATGCTACCACTTCAAGCATTCTTCTTTACTTTTTGTTCACCTGATTGAAATTAAATTCCCAATTTCCCTACTAAGTGGTTCTATTCTGGTCATGGCATTGATTATTTCCATTAAAGTGGTAGTTTGTGCTCATATACAGTGGTTAAGCTCATCAACAATTCCATTAGAAAGCCCCATTTATGAGTGGCAATAATTTCCCACAAAAATTATAGATAGGCTTTAATGGGCACATTTGCAAAGGGCATCAACTGGCCCTCAGAATTATTGCTGACACTGTTCTTGCAAAACCTTCCAGTAGTGGTCTGTGGTCTCATCCTGCCAGATTGGTCTCTCTATCCATGGAAAACTTCTGTTGATACCGTTATATCCTTTTAAAGAGAAAGGTCTGTTTCTCTGATACTCATTCAGAGAAAACTATGCATTTAAACACAGACTGATCCTTCCTGAATTACATATTGTACAATTTCAGCACTATAGATCCAGATTATACCTCACCTCCTTTCCTGAAAAAGCTCCATTTGCAGCAAAATACCACATGCAAGAAAAATCTATTTCATAAATCTTCCATCACTTTATAAAACTTTTTCTTGCTACTATATTAATTCTGCATTTGTATATGAGTTAGAAAGCAGATTTATTTATTTATTAATATATTTTAATATGGAAAATACTTACTTGAGAAAAAGAAAATATAGTGGGGAAAGTACTCTTATTGTTTCCCACACATTTTTGTATTCTTTAGCTGAAATAAAGAGATTTTATTTTTTTCATTGCTAAGAAAGAGAGGAAGAAAAAAAAACCTTAATTATTAAATTCAGTGTCTCTCTGTAATAGGCATATATTCTTTGTTTTCTTTAAGAAAGAGGAAGTGGATTTTAAATTTTATCCAAATGAATATTATGAATAAATACAGAATTACCATAGTAGCAAGTAAAAGTTTTATAAAGTGGATGGTAGATTTATGAAATAGAATTTTCTTGTATGTGTTATTTTTTTCAGAAAAGGGAGCTTTTTTAGGCCATAGGATAAGGCATAACTTATATCTATAGTGCTGAAATTGTAAAATACGTTATTCAGAAATCACCAGATTTAAGAATTTATAGGTGGCTGGTTAGACTACATTTACAGATATGAATTATTTTGTGGTTAAAATCTAAGCACAAAGATCTATAAGGATGGCCGTATCAATTTAGTTTATTTCTGTAAGTGTTATGCACAAAGAAATTATGGTATTTAAGATAATAAAAATTCACAATTCACTTCAGAATTACTGATAAAGAATTTCATTTGAAAACCATCACTAGTGTATGTTGACACTACTGTTAAGCAGTTCATGATGGTGTAATGTAATCATCATGGAGAGGATTTTTCTCTTTATTTTTTGATTTCTAGCACATTGGTCATTCCTCCCTGTCCACCAGCACCTGCAGGCAAGCCTTGCCCTCACCCTCCTACTTCAGTTCCCCTTTCTTCCTACTTCTCTCCCCTTAGCACATGTGCACTCTGAATGCTCTTGGAGACTTCCCAGCTCAAGTTCCCTGCATCCTCTTCTTCAGAGAGGGCTAACTTGTGGAGCTCAGGTACTTAATTTTTTTTTATTTCATTGGAATGGATATTTATTGAATGACCGTTTTAGTTTGGAAAGGTGAGAAATGCAAGCCATATCATCCATAGACCCTCCAATCCAATGAAGGATTCAGCTGGAACATTAATTGAACACCCAGGTTAAATTCAGCACTATAGGCTGTACTGAAGCTATAGAAAGGAGCAAAGGAGTATTTCAAGAAGGACATGTGTGAGTTCAGAGTAGGGTATAAACACAATACTCTAGAATAGGCTAGAAGCCTTTGTGGAGCAGACGGTGTCTGATCTGTCCAGAACACCATGAAGAGAGGCTACTTCATCGCAAGTAACCTGAGATTTGTTATTAGTTATTAATTGCATACTTAATTCTGCATGGTCAGTACTGTGCAGTATCAGATAGCAACTTAGAGTGGTTTTTAACCAATCTCTAGATTCATAATAAACTTGTTGCTAAAGATATTCATTTGGAATACTTATTTGTAGGATGTGGGTAGTAGAATATTTCCACTTATTTTTGAAGCTTAACATGGTAATTATATCAACACAACCTGGACATTCTCTTCTGTAGTAATATATAATGCAGCAATTATGTAGGTAAACATACTGTATTTGATGTTTTTTATGATTTTAGGTAAATAATTGGTTCCAAGTAAAGATTTATTTAGGTAGGCCTGATTTAGACCCGGTTATTATTATGTTTGCAATTTTATTGGTTCCCCCCCTGGTTTTAATTCTGTGAGATATTTATCAAGGATGTTTTAAAATTGGCTAGAGCCTTTTTCATCTAAGAGTTAATAGTAAGCTTTTCGATAACCTGAGCAATTAGTAGTTGACAAACTTAGATACACTCTTTAATTTTTAATATGATGCCAGTAAAACTGGTCTCAGAGAAGGTAGAAAATTGTTTGGCCAGCTTTTATCAATTGCATTACATTAAAAGATATTTGAAAGATTTCAGTTCCTTTCTCTTCCACTCTCAGTGTGATACTTTTTCTTAAGGTCGGTACTGTCCATGCAATTGGTCTCAACAGGAGACAATAGCAAATGTGAGTCTAGGTCCTGGAAACACTTCCTTTCTTTGTGCTACCTGTTCTGTGCCCTTCCTCACTTTTTGTAAGTCCAGGAAAGAAGCCGGAAGCTCATGGGATGTGCTAGCGCAACTTTAGGGACAGGGTGTTCTCCTTTCTCCTAATTTTGTTCCCATGTCTCCTCCCTGAAATAAGTAAGGGCATCCTACTCACACTCTTTGATTTTAAATATGTTTCCCTAGAAATGAAAGTATTGTCAAGGGCCTAATGTGATAGTTATTGCTTATAAAATGCTTTTTAGGGGCCTAATTTTTCTGACTATAAGGTAGAAAAAAAGAGTTTGAATCAAAGGTTTCTTGTAAACAATTCCTTTTCTGTGTGTGTGTATGTATGTGTATGAATGCACACATAAATAGGTGTGTACATAAATATATATATGCACACATGCATGCACACACATAGAGCAAGAAGCATTTATAAACTTTGAAAATGTGTGTACAAAATATCAATCTATCAACGGTACAGAATAGAGGACCCAAAGACAAACCCACATAAATACTGTTATGTCATAATGGACAAAGGTGCCAAAAGCATTAACGAATGGTGCTGGCAATCATCAAAACTGGAAATCCATATGTAGCAAAATGAAATTAAACCCCTACCTCTCACCATGCACAAAAATCAACTCAAAGTATATCAAAAACTTAGGCACTAGAACAGAGACCCTGCACCTAACGGAAGAAAAAGTAGGCCCAAATCTTCACCCTGTTGGCCTAGGATCTGTCTTCCTTAACAAGACTCCTAAAGCACAAAAAGTAAAATCAAGAATCAATAAATGGGATGGATTCAAATTAAAAAGCTTCTTTTCAGCAAAGGACACAATCAATAATGTGAGGAGAGAGCCTACAGATTGGGAGAAAATATTTACCACACGCACTTCCAAAAAAGCATTAATCTCTAGGATATATAAAGAAGTCAAAAAACTTAACACCAAAAAAGCCAGATAACCCAATCAATAAATGGGCTAAGGAACTGAACAGACACTTCACAGAAGAAGAAATACAATTGATAAACAAATATATGAAAAAATGTTCAACATCTCTAGCAATTAGAGAAATGCAAATCAAAACTACACTCAGATTCATCTCACTCCTGTCAGAATGGCAATTATCAAGAATATAGACAGCAATAATCGTTGGTGAGGATGTGGGTAAAAAGGTACACTCATATATTCTTGGTGGAACTGCAAATTCATGCAACCACTATGGAAATCCATATGGAGATTCCTCAGAAAATTTGGAATGGAATTACCATTTGACTCAGCTATTCCACTCTTGGTTTATACCCAAAGGACTTGAAATCAGCATACTACAGTGATGCATCCATGTCAATGTTTATAGCAGCTCAATTCACAATAGCTAAACTATGGAACCAACCTAGGTATCCTTCAATAGATAAATGGATAAAGAAAATGTGATATATATATTCAATGAAATATTACTCAGCTTTAAAGAAGAATGAAATTATGGCATTTGCCAGTAAATGGATGGAGTTGGAGAATATTAAGCTAAATGAAATAAGCCAATCCCCCAAACCAAAGGCCAAATGTTTTTTCTAAAATGCGGATGCTAATTCACAATAAAGGTGGGGAGAACAATAGCGTTACCTTAGATTAGATAGAGGGAAATGAAAGGAGGGGAGGGGAGGGGAGGGGATATGGGGACAGGAAAGACAGTAGAAAGAAACAGACATTATTACTTTATGTATATTTGTGACTGCATGACCAATATGAATCTGCCACATGTACATTCACAAAAATGAGAAACTATATCCCATCTATGTATGATATATTAAAGTGCATAAATGCATTCTACTATCATGTATAACTAATAAAAACAAATTTAAAAAAATAGTGCCTAATTGCTGAATGTTAGGATTAGGAATAAATCTGGTTCTTTTTTCTTATCTATATTCTTATTGTCTACAATTAACATCTTTTATTTTTGTAATCGAAACATCATGTGAAAGATCAACGTTGCAGTTGATTAGCTGATTTTACCTTAGCATTTTCTTTGTTCTTCCTCTAGTAGAGAAAGAGTATTGTGAATATACCAAAGTGCAAAGTCTTTACTCTCAGTTTGCACTAAAATACAGCTTTCATTTCATTCTCAAGTAGCCCAGGTGAAATTGTATCAGGTGGACACAGGTAGCTGAGGCCAATAGAATATTCCTTCTGAGCTGTTGGGAAATCACAGAAGAGGAGGCAGAAGGCGTTGTGTGAACAATGCCAGTAGGAATCTAGATTTCTACAGCTGCAGGCCTGACCAGCAAGGTGACATATTTCAGTGACTGTTGACCGTAACCATACATCCACTGAAGGGGGAAGACAGCCGTCTGGAAGGGACCTGGGTTGTTATCAGTCATGGATTGAAGCCAACTGCACACATGGACTAGAAATAGTCCCTCAGTCCAGAGGCAGGGCTTGATCCTCACCTTGCTTGTTTTCCCCTTCTCCAGCTCTGGGGACCAGTGGCACCTAAAGTGACTTACGCTGTGAACTCTAGCAATTCATTCTGCTCCCACTTCTTCATTTGAAAATTATATTTTTTGATTTTGTTTTTTAATTCTGAAAGTAGATGGACAAAGGGTGAAAAGGTCGTCTGGAAGCAACTGGAAGAATTGAAAGCAAAACATTATATAGGACTATAATGGAATCATTGCATTAAGGGTGATTCTTCTTCTCCTTCTCTCTTTCCTCCTCCCTTTCTTCTTATTCTATTAGCTGTAAATCTAGAACTTTGAGAACCCCTTGGGACAGAAAACTCCCCATTGACAAGAAGCTGGTGCTCTGGTCTTCTGGGGCTGAACTATCTGAAGTCCCAGGGAGTTCTGAGCTTGGCCTTGGTGGCTGCTGGCTGCTCCAGGGCAGGATCAATGGTGTGACCAGATATACTAAGAGCCTTTTCTCTGTGTTCATATGGCCCTATGGTGAGCGACATTTTTCTAACCTAAGATCATAAACAGAGTATTTTGTTATAGTCTCTTAGAAGTTTTGAGGATCATTGTGATTTTAATTTTAGAGATATTAATCTTTCTTAGGTGACTTTCATAATGCTAGAACTTCTCTATCTAAATTAATTTAAAAGTCATGAAGACTTTTTAAAGCCTTTCATTTGCATCTCTTTGAAAGGGAGTGTTTTAAAAAGATAATAAACTAGTCCTTTTGCTCTTATGCAGTTTGCTTCGGAATGGGCTGAAGTCAAGAAACCATTAAAATAGTCAAGGAGAGTGGTACAGAATGTTGGATGGACCTGGGGGACCAACAGAGGGTCCCAAGTTGTACAAGTAACAACTGATGGTGGCCATGTCCTCACCACATGGAGGAAAAAGGCTGCTTGCTAAGCAAAGACTGATTAAAGTAGAACTGGCAACAATTAACAATGGATTTTTTTTTTTTTTGGTACCAGGGATTGAACCCACTGAGCCACATTGCCAGCCCTCTTTGTATTTTATTTTGAGACAGAGTCTCTAAGTTGCTTAGGACCTCACTGAATTGCTGAGGCTGGCTTTGAACTTGCAATCCTCTTGCCTCAGCCTCCTGAGCCACTGCGATTGCAAGGTTGCAACACCGTGCCCACTGGACAGGCCTTTGAGGAAGAGATATGATGTGATTCTGCGATGTTGAGTCAGGATGGCTGAAAGAACAATGAAGCTGATGCTTGAACAAATGATATATGTAGACTGGTGAATAATAGTTCTGGAAGGGAACTAAATTGGAAATCCATCTGGCTCACTACCCTGCCTCTTAATCCTTTTCTCTCTGTTTTTGGTATTTTACCTATGAATGAATATATTATTTTTAATTGCTTCATTTATCTTATAAGGAGTTTAGTTTAGTATTTTAAGTAGAAATAAGATCACAATTGGACCTGGTCTTGTGCCATCTTGTTTAGGACTACACTTTAGCTAAAAACTATAGCTGGATTAGAAATTATATATATATTGTTCATGGTATGAAGCTGTTTAAATACTTGGTGCATTTGAAATGAAAGCAGTAGGTATTAAAGACAGAATCATTTACCAAGAAATAACAGGTCAGATTGATTTATTGCTTCAATACTAGTGGAAACTTGTTTTCTTCAAAATCGTCTTTGTTTCTGTTTCCAATTAAGTGTGGTGAACTTTTATAAAAGACGTATGAATCAGGTCACAGGAGTATTCTCCTAAAAAAAAAAAGAACCTCTACAAGGGGCCATCTATATGTGGCTAGAAGCTCTACACCTGCCATTGTGGCAGTGGATGAAGACAGTTCAGTAAAACAGCTTCCTGTTCATTAACCTTTTCATTTTCCTTTCTTTCCCCTATTATTTTCAACTTCCATGACTTATGAGATGCCAAATAGCATAATTAGTCTTTACCTTCAATGTATTTTTGCAGTTTTGGATCATATTTTGTCACAATTTATAAAATGTGCTTAGTAAAAATGATTATAACATGAGAAGTCACTTTATATGTCATAAATTACTATATTTCATGGAAATATAGTTGTCACTATTATAACTTATCTGTGTAGTCTTAGAAAAATCATTTCATGAACTTGTAGGGCTTATAGCTTTGAGTGAGCAACTCAGACTAGCTTGGTGATGGGGGAGATGAAAAGCAAAAGATGTTGCTAGAAGGTCACTTGAGGGTCTTGGTTAACTGCAAGCAGGACAGGAGTGCAGGTAGGTCTCAGTAAAGAAAGGCTAGTTGAAAACTTTACCAAAAAAGGTGATGGAGCAATAAAATAAAGAAAATTCATTGTTTTTTACTTCATTGAGCTAAGTGAAAAAACCCAGGGTCTCAGAGCAGGTCAGGACCCCAGCCTTGCCTCTGCTCCTCTCAGTGACAGCTTCATGTCCTCCATCGGTAAATCTACATGAACCCTAAGGTGGGAAGCAGGACTGGCAACAGCTGCCAAGCTTCACATCCTGTGACATTTTTCAAGCTAACAAATATTGTGAAAGCACTCTGATTGGCCTAGTTTTGGTCAGGGACATACCTCTGCATGTTGTCAGGAGGCAGAGTCACATGCACAGAGTTGGTTCCTGGGGTAAGCCCTGTGAGGTCATTATGAGTCAGTTATCTTCCTTCCTGCTACTCCTCTTTTGGTCTTCAAAAACCAGTGTCTCTGAACTTCTGTTTCCTCAATTATAAATGCCACAGTGGTTCTGACATTGCTGGAAGATGCAGTGATTAGAGATCATGCTTTGAAAAGAATCATTGTCATTATGACCTCGAGTGGTCTCTGCCCTCTTTCTATTCTGAAGCTAAGTGGAGCAAGTAACTTAACATTTCATTATTTTATTTCTACAACCATCTTTACTTCTTATGTCTTTTTAAATTTAATTTTTTAAAAAAAGTTGTATATGTTTAAGGTGTATAATATGGTGTTCTGATAAACATTAAAAAAAGTGAAATAATAACTGCATTTGAGCTAGCATATCCAATGCTTCACATCTCATATACTACCATAATTTGTGTGTGGTGAGCACACCTGAGATCTACTCACAGAAAACTTCCAGTGTATAGTACTGTATTATTAACTACAGTCACCCATGCTGTACTCTAGGTTTGTAAACTTTTTTGTCCTACATACAACATTTTATCCTTTGACCAATATCTGTATCCTTCTCTCTCTCTCTCTCTCTCTCTCTCTCTCTCTCTCTCTCTCTCTCTCTAACCGTGTGTGTGTGTGTGTGTGTGTGTGTGTGTGTGATAATATTATTTCTTCTTTTTTGGGGGGTGGGTAACCAGGGATTGAACCCAGGGTCACTCAACCACTGAGCCACACATCCAGCCCCTTTTTTATTTAGAGACAGATTCTCACTAAGTTGCTTAGGGCCTCTCTAAATTGCTGAGGCTGACTTTGAACTCATGATCCTCTTGCCTCAGCCTCCAAGGCCATGGGGATCACAGACATGTGCCACTGTGCCTGGCTGATAGGATTTATTCTTAACAAGGAAATGCTGCTATTTGTGACAACAGGGAGGAATCTTAAGGACATTGAACTACATGAAATAAGTAAGACATAGAAAAATACCCATTACTTCTCAAAACCAGAATTTGAAAATTAGTTACCATTGTGCTATAAAAACAAGAGATTAGAGTTTTTTTTATAAAGACTTGGAATCTTTATCACTTATGCTTTTTTTTTTTTTTAACCTTAAAATGTTAAGCTTCAGGCTGGGCATAATGGCAATGCCTATAATACCAGTAGCTGAGGAGGCTGAGGCATGAGGATTGCAAATTCAAAGCTAGTGTCTGCTATTTATTGAGGGTGTAAGGAACTCAGTGAGACCCTGTATCTAAATAAAATACAAAAATAAAAGATAAAAAAGGCTGGGGATGTGGCTCAGTGTTTAAGTGCCCCTGAATTCAATACCTTGTATAAAAAAAGTGAGCAAATATAGTCTTTTTGAGTCTCTGTAATAACAAGTACACAAATACATCTCTTCTTATATATAGCAGAGACTGAGAAAATTTCTTGGATGAATTCATTTTTCTTTTATTGCTGAATCATTTTTTTGGATAAAGTTTCTAACTAGCATTTCCTTACTTAAAATATATTTAAAGAATGAAGATAGTATTTAACTGCAAAGTACAGAATGAGAGCACCAATTTAAATTGAGATTTGTTGTTTCTATAGATTAGTGAAATATACTTTATGGGGCTAGGTGAGTCTTACTACTCTATTTTTCTTGCTGTGTTTTTGATAGTGACACCAAGAATATAATCTTTCCTTTTCATGAGATCATTCTCAGAAAGTGGGCTCTGCTTCCACATAAACCTAGCCTTTTTAGTGAATTAAAAAAGAAAATCAAACTTCATAATAACCTTCATAATTGCTACTTTGAAATGGGAATTTGGAATGACACCAAATTATTAATCAGTAGAAAGAGAGTAGATTGCAAAGAAGTAATTATGCCAAATTTAACACCTCTTGAAATATATTTTGTTAAATAAAATATAGTCTGTCTTCCTTGTTCTCATTTGTAAGCACCTAGGAAAATTCTAGTAACAAGAATCAGGGAACAATACATTCTGTGTTCACGGATGGGTTTCATAGATTTGGGCTTCCCTCAGACTGTAGGAGAGCATGTACCTTTTACTTTTTGAAGAGGAGAGGTAACTGCATTTACTTTACAGCCCCGAAGTGAACTATTAGTCTATGTTAGATCATCTATGGTAAAGGCATATTATGACTTTCAAATAGTTCTGGACATTTAGAATGTAATTCTTGGTTGTTTAAATAGGTGTTTGGACGTAGTTTGTCAAGAGGATTGAATAAATGGCTGTTTTTCTTACATTTCAGCCTGCTTTTTCAAGCCTTAGAAGTCTCATAAGGCTCTGACGGTTAGCCTTTTGCTGACTGTGGAGGATTTTTTTTTTTTTTTTTTTTTGCATGTGACCAAGAGTTTTATATGATTTACACTTGACTGCATAAATGTAGCCTTGCAAATTATATGATGTGAAGAGAATTACAGGTAAAACCAGATTGTATACTAGGAAATGTTAGGTTATTATAGATTGGCTTGAAGTTATTGTCTTTTAGATGTTGTCCCTGAGCTGTGCCATGTGGAGATTTAGCATCTAATAATAATGATGGTTAATGTTTAATGAGGGCTTACCCTGCCCTGGATTTGATGTTACCCATTTTACATGCATCTAATATCATTTAATACTTCACAAAATTTTAGGAGGTCAACTCTGTAATTACTGAGGTTTATACGAAAAATAATCCAAGGTTGAAACTAGTCAAATTGCAGAGCCTGACTCTTACTATTGTGTTCTGTAGTCTCATAAAAGAAGGAGTGCTTCTGGAAGGGACCTTGGAATGAGGACTGCTCTCTGACCATTGTCCTTCTAGGTTAGCAGGCAATGGAAGGGGAACACAGGGCTGTCTGGGATTATCTTGATTGCCAAGCGGATAATGGGGCAAAGCCCCACGTGCTACCTGTTATACCACTAGGTGCAGGATTAAGGTTGAGGATGACTCCATGCTCTCTATGGAGACGAGACCAAGGGGATAAAGATTTGGGTCTGCTGGAAATAAGGGTTGTATGGCCCAGCTTGGAAAGGTGGAGACTCACACTCAGATGATCTGGTGACCCCACAGACCAGCTAAATGTCCTTGAGAAACCTCTGCTTGTTCTTTGCCGGATGAGCTGGAAAACACAGCTTGTGCTTAGCCTTTTTAAGAAATTCTATATAAGAGAAGTGTGATAGTTTCCTCTTGATGAACAAGGTTTTTCAGAAATAAGAGAAAAGAGAAATAACTACTGGAGGGGATTGGAGGGGATGGGAGCAGAGCCAGAGAAGAAAATGAAGATTGACATTAGGCTGGTGTTGATTTCAAAAACTTCAAATATATTTTTTTCTTTCTTTTTTTTAAGAGAGAGAGAGAGAGAGAGAGAGAGAGAGAGAGAGAGAGAGAGAGAGAGAATTTTTTAATATTTATTGTTTAGTTTTCGGTGGACACAACATCTTTATTTGTAGGCGGTGCCGAGGATCGAACCCGGCGCCGCCGCGCGCATGCCAGGGGAGTGCGTTACCGCTTGAGCCACATCCTCAGCCCTATTTCTTTCTTTTTAATTATTAATAAACACCAGCAGATAAGTAGACAAAGTTAAGAGTTAAAGCAATACAACATGGTATGTCATGAAAAGTTAAGGTCTTCTTGTCTCATACCAAATCCACTGTTCCTTTCTCAATCGGCAAACACTGTTACGTTTTTTGAAAATTACTTTATGTATGCACACATATTTTGGTAACATTTTATAAATAACTTAGATTAGAGATCTTTCTAGATCCGTTCATGTAGGCTCACTCATTCTCTTTTGAGGCTCCATATTATGGAGTGATACCTGTTATTGTTACAAAGTTTCATGGGTGACACAGTGTTTGTATCTATTAACTCCTCTGTCTATATGGCAGCCATACTAGAGGCAGCAGTGGCTGGATACGGTGGGGCACGCCTGTAATCCCAGTGGCTCGGGAGACTGAAACAGGAGGATTGTGAGTTCAAAGCCATCCTCAGCAACGGCGAGGCACTATGCTACTCAGGGATACCCTGTCTCTAAATAAAATACAAAATGGGGATGTGGCTCAGTGCTTGAATACCCCTGAGTTTAATTCCCCATACTCCCCCCACCAAAAAAAAAATCATATTAGGGCATAAGAAGGCCCAGAGGGCTTGCCTAGCTTGCCCAGGAGCACACGGAGCCTGAGCCTCAAACCCAAGTCTGGTACTTCTAACACTAAAGCATTCCCCAAATATGCCTGTATCCCTATAGTTTGGTACAGCAGCCACTTACTGGAAGTGGCAAAAATCTCACCAATCTGGAATATCAAGAAGACATATAAAATGTGGACTTCAGCAGAGTGAGAAGAGGGTTTAGAACTAGAGTGGACCATAATGATTAGCAGATTCACATCTTTCCTTTCACAGAGGCAGACCTGGGTGAGGCCTGCAAACATTAAATAGCATGTTCAGGCCCCACAGCTGGGCCTCTTTCTTTCCTGGGACTGGTTCTGGAAAGGGAAGCAAAGAGATTCTAGATTTTTCTGGCTTTTTTGTTCTCATCAGCTAAAATGTGAAGTGGAATGTTGACTGAGAAGCTAAATATCCTTGAGAAATGAGAACACTTCTTTTGCAATGCTGTGATGAGGCTTGTCTGAAGTAATTCTCCCAGCAGGGCAGTATGACCACACAGTCTGGAGTGGTCTGGATGCCCAGGAAGTGTGAGTTTTAGTACCACTTTTGCACTGACTGCTTGAGCATCCACATGTACTCTGCCTTCTGCCAGGCTCCAGGGCCACTTTCTGCAGCTTATGTCACAGAATCTATCCCCAACCACGAGGAGTATAAAATACAAGAGATTGTCTATACTCTTGGGTTAAATTTTCCATGCAAGTAAATACACACCCATGGAAAATATTTCTCCCTATATACAGATTTGGTTTACTTTTATCAAACAAACATTTCTAATTGTTTTCAATGAATGAAAACCAACATTCACTTGTTTCTACTAGATAAGAGAAAGTGTTACCTAAGTTGAAAAAGTGTTAGTAGTTATTTCTCAATCTGACAGACTAGCTCTTGGTTTGTTTCCTTATTTTAAAAGAGAACTGAACAAACTTAAAAAGGGAGGGATGACTGAACTCATGATATAGATGTGCCACAGTAGCCTCTGCCTGTTGATTCAGAAGGTCCTCATTGTTACTCTGATCAGGATGCCTGGGAGGAACTTCACCTACTAAGTAAACTTGGGGGAGACCTTGAAGATGGGTGAAGGCACTTATTTTAGTGTTTAGAGGGTCAAAATTCCATAAGGGAATCTTGAGATGTGGCAGTTTGAGGGACCTTCAACACCAAGTCTTAGTCAACAGCTTTTCCATTTTGTTCCAAAGCACCAAAAGGACCCAGAAATGAGAGGGTGGGGAAATGTGCTTACTCATGATTCCAGAGATCCAGGCCAGGAAACACAGCCCTGTGCAGGGTCTCTGAGTTTTACCCTCAAGCTCTGATCACCAGATCATTTTCCTCTTCCTTGCTTCTTCAGCTGAAGACAAGAAAACTTTGAAATTATTTCTACTACTTTTGAACATACCAGGGTTTGGATTTTAAAGGTGCCCAAGTAGGAGAAAAAAAAAAAAAGCTTGGAGAACGTTCTGGAAACTATTGAACAGAGAAAAGGAGAGAGATCCAAAGGGGAGCTGAATGCCACCTGCCATTGAACTAATCTCACCAATGGTCACCTCTCTGCTCTTTGTTTGATGCTTATCTGTCGTCCCAGAAGGAGCACTTTCAGAAGGTCTTTTTCTGAGATGTAGAACAGCACTTATTTGTGGAGCTCTGAGAGGCATTCTTGAAAGCCATTCATTGTCTTGAGTATGACAATGAGATGGTGGTCACTGATTTCATTATGTTTTCCCCTATTGCAGCTGTTGGTTTGATCCTGTGCCAGGTGCTTAAAACAATTGTGGTTTTGCAGATGAAATCAAGAGGCTGGGCAAAAAGGGGGGGGGGGTCATATCATTTCCACCCTGGCCAAAATTTTAACCCACTAGGGTCTTGTGAGGACAAAGATTTCCTTATTACTTCATTTTCATTTAGAAAAAGAAACTTTTCAGTATGATTTTCTTTCCTAGAATTCCTTTCTTTCTTTTTTTTGTTAAATCTTATTTTAAAAATATTCTGAGATGACAATAGTATTTTTTTGTTTCACTTAAAAAAATAAAAACAAAATGCCAATTGGGGGTAATGTTTTCACTGATAAGATTAACTAGATTTGACTGGTGTAAAAATATAATTTGGGAGGCATTATTAAGGCATGCTGGTTTTATTTGGATGCCATTACATACAGATGTGGTTGTGAAATCATTCAAATCATGGCACATTGAATGTCCTTGCTGGATTTTTAGGAATGTGTTCATCAAGACAGCCAAATTTTATTTCATTTTGTTTGGCACATTGCATTGGCTGTAAATCGGAGAATATTTGCTTTAATAATCTGAATCAAAATTTATTTCCAAACATAATACTGCAGTTCTTCTTCCACAGGATGTAAATTTCTTGTTTATTTCATCAGTACTTTGCTTTCTGCTTTCTCTTCTTATTCTATGCTGGAGTGTGCTAAGACATTTTCCATAAAAATTTTTATGACCTATCTTCCAAATCCACTGATAAACACTTGTCATGAGATTGAGCTCTCATATTTTAGGAGATATAATCATGGAAGTGTTACCACCAGTGGTTCTGGGAATAATTGCCTGGTTGCTTCTGAAATCCCTTTTGATGATAAAGTCATTCCGTTGGGTACTCTATCTTTATTATGAAGTATAACTTAGTATTTGTATGTTCTGAGTCAGTGTTCATTGAGTTCTTTCCATTTCACCAACCAAGGTAGTATTCCTGGGAAAAGGACTAGTGATGAGACAGACCTGGATTTTTAATCACGGTCCAACATGGAAAAGCCAATGCCCTGCTCAACCTGTCGATTTCCTGGGGTCTCAGTCTCTGACTTCTGTAACTGGGAATTAGAGTAACCTCACTCATTCCTTGTGTTGTTCAGATGAGACAGAAAGCCAGATTGGTGCAAGGAAGGGGATCGGAAGAGGCAGACTTACAGCATGTAACTTTGATTCCTTTTCCTGCCCTCCTCATGGAGATACTTCATACCACTCCAACTTCACTTTAAAAAAATGTGGCAAGATGAACATAACAAAGTTGATTCCTTCAGTCATTCTTCAAAGTAAAGTTCAGTGCCATTAATTGATTTGTGTTGTGAAACCAGAACTTTTTCATTTTCTCAGATTCGAACTCTGTACCCATCAAACAGTGACCCTCCCTCCCCCACTTTCCCACAACTCCTGGGAAACAGCTTTTCTGCATTCTGTCTCTATGAATTTGTCTCTTCTAGATGCTTCAGGCAAGAGGGAACAGAATATTTGTCCTTTTAGGTCTGGCTTTTCTCACTTTGCATTGTTTTCCAGGTTCATTTATTTTATACCATGTGTCAGAATTTCATTTCTTTTTAAGGCTGAACACTATTCTACTGTATTTATTTAGTTAGTCAGTCCTTTTTATGTATTCAGTAGAGTATATTTTGACATTATACGTACATGGAGTATAAATTATTCTAATTAGGAATCCATTTTTGTAGTTGTACATGATGTGGCGATTCACTTCATATATGAACATAGGAAAGTTATGTCTGATTCATACTACTGTTTTTCATTCTATTGTATTTACATACTACATTTTGTTTATTTATCTGTTAATGGACATTTGGGTTATTTCCCATTTTGGGTTGCTTTGAGTAATGTTGCCATAGGCATGGAAGTTTGAGTGCTTGCTCTCAATCCTTTTATAATCTTCATTTTTTGGTCCTGAGATTGAACCCAGGGCCTTGTACATGCTAACTATACAGTCTAGCACTGAACTACATTCCCAGTCCCTCAGTTTCTCTGAGTATCTTCCTGAAAGAGGAATTGTTAGGTAATTTAGCCTCTAACTTCATTTGGATCTGACTTCCAAGCTTTAATACTGCATTTATGGCCTGCTGCACAGTTGGTTGGTGTACTACTGAGATCTCAATTATAAAATGCTTAAAATTGTCCCATGCTTCTTCCTATCCCCACTCTCAGATCAGATCCTCTGTCTGATTAACAGTAAGACCAACTTTCAAGACATCTTGGCACAAACCATCAGACTCTTTGAATTTCTCCTCCCCTTCCCCCTGGCTCTAAATATTTGACAAAGGTATTTAAAACTTCACATCTTCTCTCCGCCTCATCTCCTTTACTACTCAAAGATGATTAGTACATATTTTGGTATAATTTTTCTTTGAATCCTTCATTTTTTATGACAGTTATACATTCCTACTTTCACTTAAAAATTTTTGAACTCTTATTTCTATGACAAATCCCTGCTAGTCTTCATTTTCTTTTTGTTCGTGGGCCCTGACAACATCACTGCTTGAACCTGTTCTTCCCTTGGTGACAATGAATAATGTGTTTGGCACCACCAATATATGGCATCATTCCTGAGACAGGGGAATGCAGATAATACAGGAGGTCCATATTTTCCTGAGTTGAATATAGGGGAAGATTTCTGTTCCCTGTACAGTCCTGTCCAGGAGAGTTGGACTGTACATTTCATCCCTTTGATGTAAGTAAAAAAAAAAATTTGCTCAAAGAATCCAATATTAGTTTGATTTTTGTGTGTAATTTGCAGATATATTAAGTAGAAGACAATAGCATTGGCTTGGCTGTCTTAACTCCTCATGATTTACTTTCTTTGCATGCACATCCTAAGAATCAGAATACTCTGTGGTCAGTTGTTGCGGAGGATCCTATCATGATCACTCTCTGGAAAGCAGATAATGGTTCTTGAGTGAAGATCTTGCACTTTGGGGAAGTCAAGCCTACCATGTGTGAAGGCTGTTAGAATGGAAACAAATTCAATCTCTAAGATGAGGGAACTTGGTTCATAAGTCATCTGTGGCTGGGTGTGGTGGTGCATGTCTGTATTTCCAGCCTCTCTGTGACTGAGGCAGGAGAGTCGAAAGTTCAAGCTCAGCCTCAGCAATTTAGGGAGGCCCTAAGCAATTTAGGGAGACTCTGTCTCAAAATAAAAAATTAGAAGAGCTGGGCATGTGGCTCAGTGGTTAAGCACCCTTGGGTTCAATCCTGTTTTAAAAAAAAAAAAAATCTGCCACTTTCTTGCTATGTGGCTTTGAACAGAGTTTAAAACTTTGGTATATCAAAGTTTTGCATTGGTAAAATGGGGATTAATATAATTCCTTCCTCATAAAGTTGTTGGGGGATTAAATGATACAGTTCATATAGTATCAAGTGTCTGCCACATGAACTACAGTAACTAAAAGGCCAATTTTCTTAGAATGATCAGAGAAGCCTCTGACAGGGCTTCTAGACAGGAAGTAGTACAGGTTTGAAAGGAATAAGCAGGAAGAGGTGTATCCCTCCTTAGGAATTCCATTTACGGAAAACTCTGTTACAAAATGCAGTTGCTCAGGTCCTGCTGGTTGCTACCTTGTGCAACGGAGCTCTGACCATTCATTCCCCAATGGATTCTTATTATATTTTCAAATGCAAAAGCTCAAAACCATGTGTTTGACCTGTCTCATGTACCTTAGTATCTAGAGAATAATGCAGATGTTCCCCAATTGAGGATAGTTCGATGAATGATTTTTTGATTTTACAATGTTGTGAAAATGATATGCATTTGGTAGAAATTCTTTGATTTAGGGTCTCTGCTCCCTTCCCTGGCTAGGCATGTGCAGTCTGACCCACCTTCATGTTGGTGGGCAGCAGCAGCAGCTGTAGCTCCTGACAGGCATATGATCACGAGGGGAACAACTGGCACTCACTCTGCAGTGTGTGATGTGTTGCTATCTAGGGTGCTTGGTAGATGAACTGTATGAGATGCATTTTTTACTTATGATATTTTAAATTTATGATAAATTTATTAGGCTGTAGCCCCATCCATCATAAATTGTGGAGCATCTGCATCGTTTACTGATAAACACTAATGTCATGGATTTCCCTTTGCCAAATATTAATAGGATCCTATTAAATATTAATAGGATCCACATTAAAGCTGTTTTCATCACTCTATAAATACACATTAAATACTTAAGCAGGGAAATAAATCCAGAATTGATATCTTATTTGGCAATTTAAACTATTTGTACACAACTTCTAAATTCTAATAAACTTGTTAATTTTATGCAAATAGTCCAGAAGAGCCTTTAATAAAGAGAATGGAAAGGTAACCAAGCTTTATAGATGGTAGCTAAATTAGGTATGAGAGAAAAAGACTTTGAAAATAAAATGTTATTGTGTTGAATTCTTCAATGAGGTTTTCAGGATTAGTACAATTGGTTTTTATTTGATGTGTGGATGCTTAAAATTGGAGAGTTAATTTATCCTTGAGAATTCATTTTGATTTATGTGCCTTAAAATATGAACTGTTAGCTAAATGCTTACATATGTTGATAAGAAGTGTTAAGTGTTTATTCCTTAATGGTGCAAAATGTTTTCCCAGTTTTCATAATTAGCTTCTTGCCTAATCTCATGAAAACCTCCTTGATTTCAATGCTTTTTTTCCCAGAGTACTGTATATATTCTTAGTGAGCTCACTTACAAAAAAATCATAAAATAAGAGTTGATATCATATATTTTGACATTTGGAAGTCCTGAATTAAATCTGTGTGGGTGCTTCCTTAGGAGTGAGTGTTGTGAGCTGTAGAGCACTTTGAAATGTGTCAATTGGAGATAGGGACATTGGAAAGCCCCATTCAAATACAACTCTGATGGCAGAAACTTAGGAAGTAATAAAATGGTGGAAAAATAACTACACTGCACAAATATGTCAACGGACCTGTATTATTTTATTAACAAAATGATCTTCAGCTTTAGAGGCTATGATTGAAGCAAACATTTTTAATATCTTCATATTTAACTATTAAGCCATGAGTAGAACACTTGAAGTTTAGCTTCTCTTATAAATTGAGACATTTAGCAGTCTATATCTTTTATGTGCAAGAAACCCTTCAATCAAGGTGTTCATTCTTTCCTACTAGTCCTCTGACCTTGCAATTTATTTATGAGGATTTTAATTTTCTTTGGAATATAATAGCATAGACTCATTATTTTTACAGCTAAATGTATTCTGTGGTAATGGTAGTGAGGAGAGAGATGAACCAGGGCTAATCTTGTAGGATTTTGTAAAATCATGAAGCAGTTTTTTATTTTTTGTTTCTTTCTCTTAGTTTGGAGATAGTGATCACACCAGCGCACCTCTAATAAAATTCTACAAGGCCCCTTGTAATCTTCAGTATGTCTGGGTATCTACCAGCTTTCTATTTTTATTTATTCATTTATTTAATTTATTATACATGATAACAGAATGCATTTCAATTCATGGTACATGATGGAGCACGATTTTTCATTTCTCTGGTTGTACACAAAGTAGAGTCACATCATTCGTATCTTCATACATGTACTTAGGGTAGTGATGTCCATCTTATTCCACCATCTTTCCTACCCCCATTCCTGCTCCGTTCCCCTCCCTCCTCTTTGCCCTATCCAAAGAAGTTCCTCCATTCTTCCCATGCTCCACTCCATCACCCTTATGGGTCTGCATTCACTTATCAGAGAAAACATTTGGCCTTTGTTTTTTTTTTTGGGATTGGCTTATTTCACTTAGCATGAAATTCTCCAACTCCATCCATTTACCTGTAAATGCCATGATTTTATTCTCTTTTAATGCTGAGTCATATTCCATTGTGTATATATACCACATTTTTTTATTCATTCATCTATTGAAGGGCACCTAAGTTGGTTCCACAATTTAGCTATTGTGAATTGTGCTGCTGTACATTGATGTGGCTGTGTCCCTGTAGTATGCTGTTTTTAAGTCCTTTGGGTATAAACCAAGGATTGGGATAACTGGGTCAAATGGTGGTTTCATTCCCAGTTTTCCAAGGAATCTCCATACTGCTTTCCATATTGGCTTCACAAATTTGTAGTCCCACCAGCAATGTATGAGTGTGTTTTTCCCCCACATCCTCACCAACACTTATTGTTGCTTGTATTTTTAATAACTGCCTTTCTGACTGGAGTGAGAAGAAATCTTAGAGTAGTTTTGATTTGTATTTCTCTAATTACTAATGATGTTGAACATTTTTTAAAAATATATTTGTTGATTGATTTATATCCTCTTCTGAGAAGTGTTTGTTCAGTTTCTTAGCCAATTTATTGATTGGGTTATTTGGTTTTTGAGTTCTTTATATATCCTGGAGATTAGTGCTCTATTTGATGTGTGTGTAGTAAAAATTTGCTCCCATTCTGTAGACTCTCTTTTCACCTCATTGTTTTTTCTTTTTCTTTTTGCTGAGAAGAAGCTTCAGGAATCTTGTTAAGGAAATCAGTGCCTAATCCAATATGATGAATATTTGGGTCTGCTTTTTCTTCTATTAGATGCAGGGTCTCTGGTCTAATTCCTAGGTCCTTAATGCACTTTATTTTATTTTATTTTTTTATTGGTTGTTCAAAACATTACAAAGCTCTTGACATATCATATTTCATACATTAGATTCAAGTGGGTTATGAACTCCCATTTTTACCCCAATTACAGATTGCAGAATCACATTGGTTACACATCCACATTTTTACATGATGCCATATTAGTGACTGCTGTATTCTGCTACCTTTCCTATCCTCTATTATCCCCCCTCCCCTCCCCTCCCATCTTCTCTCTCTACCCCATCTACTACAATTCATTTCTCTCCTTGTTTCCCCCCCCCATTCCCCTCACAACCTCTTATATGTAATTTTGTATAACAATGAGGGTCTCCTTCCATTTCCATGCAATTTCCCTTTTCTCTCCCTTTCCCTCCCACCTCATGTCTCTGTTTAATGTTAATCTTCTTCTCCTGCTCTTCGTCCCTACTCTGTTCTTAGTTACTCTCTTTATATCAAAGAAGACATTTGGCATTTGTTTTTTAGGGATTGGCTAGCTTCACTTAGCATAATCTGCTCTAATGCCATCCATTTCCCTGCAAATTCCATGATTTTGTCATTTTTTAGTGCTGCGTAATACTCCATGGTGTATAAATGCCACATTTTTTTTTTATCCATTCATCTATTGAAGGGCATCTGGGTTGGTTCCACAGTCTAGCTATTGTGAATTGTGCTGCTATGAACATCGATGTGGCAGTATCCCTGTAGTGTGCTCTTTTAAGGTCTTCAGGGAATAGTCCGAGAAGGGCAATAGCTGGGTCAAATGGTGGTTCCATTCCCAGCTTTCCCAGGAATCTCCATACTGTTTTCCAAATTGGCCGCACCAATTTGCAGTCCCACCAGCAATGTATAAGAGTACCCTTTTCCCCACATCCTCACCAGCACTTGTTGTTGTTTGACTTCATAATGGCTGCCAATCTTACTGGAGTGAGATGGTATCTTAGGGTGGTTTTGATTTGCATTTCTCTGACTGCTTCACTCATTTTGACAATATTAATTCTGCCTATCCAAGAACAAGGGAGATCTTTTCATCTTCTAAAGTCTTCTTTAATTTTGATATGTTGTATCAGTATTCTCATTTACCTCTTTAGCATTCTGCAGTTTTCATAGTAGAGGTCTTTCACCTCTTTTGTTAAATTGATTCCCAAGTATTTTTTTTTTTGAGGCTATTATGAATGGGATAGTTTTCCTAATTTCTCTTTCAGAGGATTCATCACTGATGTACAAAAATGCTTTTGATTTATGGGTGTTGATTTTATATTCTGCTACTTTGCTGAATTAATTTATTAGTTTTATAAGTTTTCTGGTGGAATTTTTCAGATCTTCTAAGTAAAGAATCATATTGTTGGCAAATGATGATAGTTTGAGTTCTTTTCCTATTTGTATCCCTTTAATTTCTTTTGTCTGTCTAATTACTTTGGCTGTAATTTCAAGGACTATGTTAAATAGAAGTGGTGAAAGAGGGCATCCCTGTCTTGCTCCAAGTTTTAGAGGGAGTGCTTTCAATTTTTCTCCATTTAGAATGATGTTGGCCTTGGGCTTAGCATAGATAGCTTTTACAATGTTGAGATATGTTCCTATTTTCCCTTGTTTCTAGTGTTGTGAACATGATGGGGTGCTGTGTTTTGTGGAATGCTTTTTCTGCATCTATTGAAATGATCTATGATTCTTATCTTTAAGTCTATTGATGTGATGAATTTTGTTTATCGATTTCCATATGTTGAATCAACCTTGCATCCCTGGGATGAACCCCATTTGACCATGGTACACTATCTTTTTAATATGTTTTTGTATTCAATTTGCCAGAATTTTATTGAGAATTTTTGCATCTATATTTATTAGAGATGTTTGTCTGAAGTTTTCTTTCTTTGATGTATCTTTGTTTGGTTTTCGAATCAGGGTGATATTGGCCTCATAGAATGAGTTTGGAAGTGTTCTCTCTTTTTCTATGTCATGGAATAATTTGAGAAGTGTTGGTATTAATTCTTTTCTGAAGATCTTGTAGAACTCAGCTGTGAATCCATCTGGTCCTGGGCGTTTTTTGGTTGATAGGCTTTCGATGGTATCTTCTATTTCATTGCTTGAAATTTTTCTGTTTAACTTGTGTATATGGTCCCAACTCAGTTTGGGTAAATCAAATGCTCTGGAAATTTGTTGATGTCTTTGATACTTTCTCTGTTATTGGTGTACAAATTTTCAAAATAGTTTCTAATTATCTTCTGTATTTCTGTAGTGTCTGTTGTGATATTTTCTTTTTCATCATAAATTTTAGTAATTTGAGTTTTCTCTTTTTTTTCTTCATTAGTGCCGCAGTCCGGCTGCAGCAAAATAACCAGGGGGTGACGAGCAACTTGTGTACATTGATACAGCAGGAGTGGGAGCCGTTTATTGTAGGACAGGAGGGGTATATGTACATTCCACACAGCTTATCTTAATTAACATAAACCAGATACAGCAGTCAACCAATAAGGAATCTCCACACTTAATGGCTCGCTGGCGTTACTTCACAAACCACTCCCTCTGGAAAAATGCCAGGCGCCATCTTGACTTGTTTACAGACCCCAACAATTAGCGTGGCTAAGGTTTTATCAATTTTATTTATTTTTTCAAAGAACCTACTTTTTGTTTTGTAAATTTTTAACATTGTTTCAATTTCATTTATTTCAGCTCTGATTTTAATTATTTCCTGTCTTACTACTTTGGGTATTGATCTGTTTTTTTTTTTTCTAGGGTTTTTGAGATTTAATGTTACATCATTTATTTATTGACTTTTTCTTCTTTTAAGGAATCAACTCCATGCAATGAACTTTCCTCTTAGTACTACCTTCATAGTGTCCCAGAGATTTTGATATGTTGTATCAGTATTCTCATTCACCTCTAAGAATTTTAAAATCTCCTCTCTAATGTCTTCTGCAATCCATTGTTCATTCAATAACATATTATTTAGTCTCCAGGTGTTAGTGTAGCTTCTATTTTTTATTTTATCATTGATTTCTAATTTCATTCCATTATGATTTGATAGAATGCAGGGTGGTATCTCTGTTTTTTGAATTTTCTAAGAGTTGCTTTGTGGCATAATATATGATCTGTTTTAGAGAAGGATCCATGTGCTGCTGAGAAGAAAGTGTATTCACACATTAATGGATTAAATATACTATATATGTCTGTTAAGTCTAAATTATTGGTTTATTATTAAGTTTTATAGTTTCTTTGTTTAGTTTTTCTTTGGAAGATCTATCCAGTGGTGAAAGAGGTGTGTTAAAGTCAGCTAGTATTGTGTTGTGGTCAGTTTGACTCCTGAAATTGAGAAGAGCTTGTTGGCTGAATGTAGATGCTCCATGGTTTGGGGCATATATATTTATAATTGTTATGTCTTGTTGATGTAGGGTTCCCTTAAGCATATGATATGTCCTTCTTTATCCCTTTTGACTAACTTTGGCTTGATACAAGAATGGAAACCCCTGCATGTTTCCGCAGGCCATGTGAGTGGTATGTATTTTTCCCATCCTTTCAGCTTCTGTATGTGGATGTATTTTCCTATGAGATGAAGCAGACATTTTTAAAAAGTTAAAATACCCTATGAAATGAAATTGGTATTCAATGAACCACATTAAAATGGATATATAACCAGATTATTAGAAGGTGTGCTAGTTAGTTTTCTGTTACTGTAATAAAATACTTGAATTAATTAACACAAAAAGAGGATTGGTTTATTTGGGCTCATTGTTTCAGAGGTGTCTGTCTGTGGTTGGTTGGCTGCGTTGCTTTTGGGCCTGTGAAGAGGCCACAAATCCTGACAGGAACAAATGTTAGAAGAAACTGCTCACCTCAAAGAAGTTGGGGAGCAAAGAGAGAGAGAGAGAGAGGAGGGGGTTTGGGCCTCAATATCCCTTTGAAGGTATCTTCCCAATCACCTAATTCTCTTCTACTAGACTCCACCATCTCCCAATGGTTCCACAAACTGGGGACCATGCCTTGAATACTTGGGTCCTTGGTAGATACTCAATTCAAATGATAACAGAAACAACATTTTAATTCAGTAACACATCTCTATAAAGAACAAACTTTTGAATAATTAGAATATGTTTGATTTTTTTGAGCAATCATAAAATTCACTCATGTCAGTGCAGCGTCAAATTTGAAATCATAGTGAAGATAATTCCCGGGTCACACACTATTTGATGTAGCTCTTGACCTTCTCATTTGGGAAGAACTGTACCTTTATGCTAATGTCTGGCCCCAGTCAGTGTTGAAGAGCAGCTTCCCCCCGCCATCTTTACTCTTGTTCTCATGGGCCTGAGTTTTGGGATCCTGAGCTGTAGCTGTAGCAGCCATTGCTTTGTTCAGGGTCAGCATCTTCTCAGTCATTGCTTCCTTTTTTCCACACCCTTTTTTTTAAAATTGGTGCATCATTGTTGTACATAATTGTGGCATTTGTTGTTATCTATTCATACATGCACACAATACAACAGTATAATTTGGTCAATATCATTCCCCAGTATTTCCCCTTTCCCACCACTCTTCCCCTCCTCTGGTCCCTCTCCTTTATTCTCCCCATCTCCCTTCAATTGTCATGAGATTCCTCCAACTTTTATTTTCCTCTTTACTCTATAGGTTCCATATATGAGAGCAAACATTTTGAGTTTGGCTTATTTCACTTAACATGATACTCTCAAGTTCCATCCATTTTCCTGAAAGTGACATAATTTCATTTCTCTTTACAGCTGAATAAAACTCTATTGTGTGTATGTTACATTTTCTTTATCAGTTCATCTGTTGATGGACACCTAGGCTGGTTCTGTACATTGGCTATTGTGAATTATGCTGCTATGAACATAGTATGCATATACCATTAAAGTAAGATGATTTTAATTCTTCAGGATAAATGCTGAGAAGTGGTATAGCTGGGTTGTATGGTGGTTCCATGCTACTCTTTGAGGAGCCTCCATACTGCTTTCCATAGTGGATGTACTAAGTTACAATCTCACTAACAGGGTAAAGGTTTCCTCTTTCTTCACATCTTCTTCAGCCTTTGTTATTGTTTGTGTCCTTGATGACTGCTTTTCTGTCAGTCATTACTTTCTTTATAGAACCCTGATATAAAGAAGCCTGTGATCCTCAGACAGGATGAAGGAGGGGGCAACAGAACATTAGTATGTTTCTTTGGGTCACCTAACAGACTCACTAAGCTCCACTGTGTGCCTGAGAATGTGCTGAGCACATGGTAATGGATGAGACAGATATAGTCCATCCAGGAATTGAGAAAAGCAATCAAGTCTAATGTAGTAAGTGCTAATAGGACATAAACTAGGCATGGTTGGAGGGCAGAGGAGATTTCTCAGAGGAATCCATATCTCATATGCATACTTGAAAGATGAACAGGAACCCACCACGCAAGAGTAGGGAGGGTGCAGTATCCACAAGAAAAAGGAGCCCATGCAAAGTCCTGAGAGTGACAGGAGCTTGGCATACTTGGACAGAAGGCATGGCTGGAACCCAGGAATGCCTTAGGGAGGGTGAAGAGAATCTTGGGGAGGAGCTGGGAAGAGCTCTGTAAGCTGTGTTGGGGTTTTGGATTTTATCCTTAGTCCTTGGAGGCAAGTAAGAATATAATTCAGGATAGTGGTAGCATGGTGTGTGGTTTTGAAAAAATCACTGGCTACATGGTGAGAAGGTTGACAGGGGAAAGTTGGAGGCAGGGAATCACACAGTGGGCTGTTGTGGCGATCCAGATGGGAGATGGTACAGACGCCAGTAGTGAGGGTGAGCATAGGAAGAAATTGGTCTGCTTTGAAAAAGTTAGAAAAGAATGGATTTGATTTCTCTGTGCATGTGTCTGTGTACATGTGAAGGATGAGGGGTATGGAAGGAGGGTCCACTGAGGAAGATGGAAGATCTAGAATAACACCCATGTTTCTGGTCTCGTGGTGGTGTGGTGGGTATGGACACACTGCTGAGGCAAGAAGACAGTCAATCCCACTGGGCACGCTCCTTCTGAAGAGTCTGTGAGTCAAGTCTGTATGGACCGAGGGCAGGTGGACACAGAAGTCTGAAGTTTGGGAAAGAAACTCGGCCTGAGATGACTGTCAAGAAAGTACTAAGGAAAAGGTGGTAAAAGGAAAGACCCACAGTAGTGGGTTTCTCTCATGTTACTGCTTATTTTATATGGCCTGTGTTTATATTCCTTTTGAATCTCTGATTATGGGTCATTGCTTATTTTCGTAACTAACAAATGTAGACTTTCTGAGTGATGGTAACAAAGAAAAAAAATCATCTGCTACCAAAAGGGGGAGAATAAGAGAAGGAAAAAGAAAAAATCAAGAGAAAAGAACTCAGACATGCTGAAGGCAAAGTTCATGTGAATCCTCTGTTCCCCGAGAACCTGATGATTCTTGTGTACAGGTGTCTTCTCCCCCCACTCTCTGGCTCTCTGGTTGTTTGCTGTACCTGCTGTCCCTCTACTTCCTATTACTCAAATTATAGATTCCCCCAAAGGTTTCTCATTTTTATTTACTTTTGATCTTTACCTTTGCAGTGCTGGGGATTGAACCCAGGGTGTGGTGCAGTCTAGGCAAGTGCTCTTCCACTGAGCTACATCCCTATTCGTCATTTTTGTGTTTTGGTGGACAAGAAAATAGTGATTATTATTTTTCAAACCTTCACCTGAACATGACTCATAGCTTCAGCCTTTAGTCACAGGTATGCAGATTCTTGGGTCTCTACAGTGAACACACGAATGCTTCGCAAATATCACTGGTGTAAGTTGGCTTTTTAAAAAAAAGTACTTCAATAGGATTTTTCTGGAGTATTTTACCCACAAGATTAAATGAGATTTAAAGAAGAATTTCCTCTTAAAGCAAATTAAATCAATTGCCTTAATAACACCCATTGACCAAATTATACTCATTAAGGAAAAAAAATATTATTTTTGGTCTTCTTCTTCTAATAATAGTTGTTGTTGGTATTTGGTTAAGAAGGACATAACTTTCCTATGTTCATATATGAATACACCACCAGTGAACCTCCACATCATGTACAACCACAAGAATGGGATCCTAATTGGATTAAGTCATACTCCATGTATGAATAATATGTCAAAATACACCCTACTATCATGTGTATCTAACAATAACAAGTTAAAAATTAAAAAAGAAGAATTTTTTTTAATTGTAGATATCAAATAGGTGCTATTAAATATTTCTTCTCATCAGTTTACCAATGCTTTTTAATGTATTTCAGGTAAAAGAAAACCCAGCTTTGTCAAAATAGGTTTGCATTATGAAGTGATTCCGTTGTGCATCTGTTTTTATTCTTGTTAAGGAATGAATTCAACTGCACAAGTCCAGTGCTTTTTGTGTATTAAACATGTTAGTTGAAGAATTTCACTTGGTTCTATAAAGATAAGCATATCCAGTGGATGACAAATCCAAATAGAAGGTTTAGCCAATTGGCCTGTCATCCAATTCAGTTCTCCCATCTTCCTCTGGCTTGCAAAACACCTGCTTTTAGGGGAGAAAGCGAGTCAACATAATATTTGGCTTAAGTCATTATTAACTTAATTTATACTCATTTTTTGAGCTAAAATACGTTAATGTATTCTGAATAAACCCCATAGAAGACCAAACACTAACCATATCTTTATGGTACCAGGAAAAATGCACCTTTTGCTTAGAGTTAGCATCTGCCCAGACAAATTTCGTTCCTGGTTCTATTACTTCCACAATTTGTCCTTATTAATAAGGACATTTCTAAAAATAGTATCTGTGCCTGGATATTTGAGGCAGTGTGTGGTCTCTTGCCAAAGTTCCAAGTTTACAACTCCATTGAATAGTTTTCTGGTTTCTATTATGCAATAGAAAAATGCAGATGATAATTTGAGCTGAAGTCTGTTTATACAGTAACTTTTATAATGTATATCTAAAGATGGAGGAACAAGTTTTATAAGGCAAGCATTTCTTGTCAAGCCCCCCCTCCACCCTATTTAATCAAGTTTGGCTCTTATGTTGAATAAAGAACAAAGAGATCTGTATTAAAACTTTTCATTATATGATGCATCTCATCCTTACTAAATGGGAAGATAAAGACTGTAGCAGAGAATCTGAATTAGAGGGTAGTATGTATACATTCAGTTTTGGGGGTGGGAGAATGGGAAACATGTTTTTAGACAGTACATATTATTTCCTTAGTCTAAATCCAGGATACTTCCCTAAGACAATTAGACTTATATAAAAACGTACTTATTAATTAGTGAAGTTTAATATTCTGCACAATACAAACCAGAGTTCTTTTAATGGATAAAGAAGTGGAGGTGACTTCTGAAACTTAGAGTAGAAACTTCCTGTGATTGACTGGATGCAAGCATGTGGACATGTATTCTCACATTTGAGTCTTACAATAATTTAGGTAGTGAACACCATATCGTCTCTAGGTTAGAGAGAAGGAAAGGGAGGCTCAGAGATGTCCAGCAGTTTGCTCTGCACCCTCCAGTGAGTAAGTGACCGACTAACTCAAGGGTGAGCCTTGGGGACACCCAGCACCCTCCTGCTTGAATTTAGGTCTTCTGTGTTTCATTTGAGTATCTAATTAAAGATCCTTTAATTTATGTTTTAGGAAGGACCACCTTGAAACTCATTATTAAAATCTGATTTCTAGCAGCTCTATTTGGACAATTTTATTGAGTGGCCTGGGTAAAAACACAAAACCCAGACAAAACATCTCACCTACCGAGAACCTTGACCTTCGGGGCCCAGGTGAGACGTGATACAGCTCTATCTAGGCTGTGTGAGCTTCCAGAAGGTGATTGTCCAAAGACCTCCTGGAGCAATCGGCTGAGGTAGAAATTAAGTCCAGCTGAGGTTTATTTGCACTTAGCATGGAGAGAAGGAGGGCAGATCAAGGTGGCAACTTGGGAAAGCCAAGTTAGTGATATGAAAACATCATCCAACAGTTTCCCTGTAAAGTCCTTGAAATAATGTTAATTCTGTCCTCTTGCTTTTAATAGGGCATAATGACTACATGTGTCCAGCTACCAACCAGTGCACGATTGATAAAAACAGGAGGAAGAGCTGCCAGGCCTGCCGGCTCCGCAAATGCTATGAAGTGGGGATGATGAAAGGTGGTAGGTACCCTGCCATGATGCCCGTTCTGGCCCAACTTGCCTACTGTCCAGGGCTGGCAACTTCTATTTGCATAGCCACCAGGAGTTTAGTGTGTTTAATTCATTTTTTTCCTAGTTCTCTTTTCAACAAATGCATTTTATTTCAAAGCAATTGAAAGTGGCTGGAACTAGAAATTCTAACATGCCATTTTGTGTTTCATATTTGCAATGTAAATAATTGTCTATTAAATCAAAGGTGTATGGGAGTTCATAACCCACTTGAATCAAAGTGTGAAATATGAGATGTCAAGAACTATGTAATGTTTTGAACAACCAACAATAAAAAATTAAAAAAAAATAAATCAAAGGTGTGTGGGAGGAGTGGTGGAAGGAAAAGAAGACTGCTCAATGAATTATTCTGGAAATATTTTTTCAGTTACCGATGCTATTGCTATTGCTAGAAAACGATATCTAGAGATAAATTTCCCCCTCGATTCACACTTGTACATGTGAGCACTAAATACTAATTTATAATGGTGCGATGTTTTGATGTACCTTAGGGGATTTGAATTTCAGTCAGAGGGATTGTTCACCTTTGGAACTTGAGTCAAGCAGCACATTTTATAATCTCAGTGCTGGTTACATGCCCACTGAGCACTAATGAATCCCTGAGCTCTCAGGATTCGCGCCCATGTGGTTATCTTTCCTGTGTGGCTGCTCAAGTATGCACATGTGGTTTCCCGGTGCCTCGTGCTCAGTCCTGCAGTTTTCTTGTATGGGAATCTGGAGTCCACTTCTGGGGGGTGTTAGATGCTCCTATTTAAGATCCCCTTGTGTTCTAGGGAATATCCTCTTGAAGAACATTGCTTCTGGTTTTGGATAGCCTTCAAACATAGTTGGGGAGAACAAATAGGCGCTGTGTAATTAAGTCCTGGATGCTTTCCATGTTCCACAGTGATACAGGAGGCAGGGAGGGGTCAATGACTGTGCGGTCTACTGTCTTCCCTGGGGAATGACTTTCGGAAGCAGGCGAGGTTCAGGATGAGCTGAGGAGAACACAGTTACAATGAAGAAGAATAGTGATTTTGCAAATAGAAGGCAGCTAACTTTTAACTCACACCTGAATGAAGGGAAAGGAGAGGGAAACCTAAGTAAGAATGGAGGTGAGGATGAAGGCACACTTGGTCATTACCAACTTACAAAAAAAAAAAAAAAAGCCTTAGTTCCATGGTCAGATTGTGATTTTGAATACAGCATTCAGAATACATTTTCTCGATGAGCAGATGAAGTGTTGAATTTAAGCAGTGTTATGAGATGTGACTATATGTCTTGAAAGTCTGAAAAATCAGCTTTAATTCAAAGGGTAATTAATTCTAAGAATTGAATAGCCGCATTCAGAAAATGACACTTTGAGTCATAAATGGATTAAATATTTAAGGAATTAATTTTTCTTTGTACCATTGGAAAATTAGTCATACTTAATTAAGCCCACAAAAAGCTTCTTAAGGTAACTTGATAAATGACAAAAGATAATGGCTATATAAGAAAAGTTTAATTTGAAACAGAAGAGTCCAAATGTAATATTCTTTGGCGGTTGTAGGTAAGATAAGCCCAAGATTTTTTATTGTCTCTAGAAGCTGAAATAATAAACTTGTGAATAGGTCCAAAACATGTTTTGTTTATAAATTTGAAGGTATCCATACATTGACTTCACTTCTTGAAAACAATTCTTTTTTCTAATTAATATTCAGATACAATCTGGCTACAAAAACATAAATTATTCATCCTCATTTTTAATCTCGCAAAAATTCCAATTTGTAAAGTCATAATAAAATCTTTCTCACTGTTTTCAAATAGAAATCTAAATAATTTGATGCTACCTGGACAGTCAGCATGCATATACTTGTACATGTATATTTATGACCATAAAATATGTATCTGTGTAGTTTTCTGGAGTTGCCATAGCAAAAATAAACTAGTTGGTTCAAATGATAAAAAGTAATTTTCTCACATTATTGGAGGCAAGAAGTCTAAGGTCAAGTTGCTAGAAAATTTGTTCCTGGTGTTGGCATCTCTTGTAGGCTTTGGATGATCTCACTCACATGGCCATTTCTCTGCCACTCACTCCTGGTATATTTTCCTTTTGTTATAAGGATGTCAGTCTCATTGGATTTGGGACTAACCCTTATGACTTTACATAATCCTAATTATCTCTATATAGACCCTATTCCAAAGATATTCAGATTGGGGCTACAGCCTCAATATCTAAATCTGGGAGGACACAATTCAGTCATACCAGGCTACCATGACAAAACACCCTGGACCTAGTGGCTGAAATGACAGAAGTTCATCTTACAGCTCTGGACGCTGCATGTCTGAGGTCTGTGTGCTGGTGGTTTGGTTTCTCTGGAGGCCTCTCTCCTTGGCTTACAGATTGCCACCTTTCTGTCCTCACATGACATTTTCTCTGCCCACGCACTCCTGCTGTCTCTTCTTCTCATGAAGACATCAGGCCTATGAACTAGCACCCTACCTGTTATGACCTTGTTTAATCTTAATTGCCTTTTTAAAGACTTCATCTCCAAACTCAGTCACATTCTAAGGTCCTAGGAGTTAGTTAGGGTTTCAAAATATGAATTTGCAAGTACATAATTCATTATGTAACACTATCCCATTGGGATTACTCAATGATTGTTCAGTACTTATCCACATATAATGAAAATGTGTCCTTCTGGAAGTTTATGTATATACATGAGTTTTGAACCAGTTTTTACCAGGTAGGCTGCAAGAATATCACGTTTTAATTACATGTATAAAGTACTTTCCATGGGCTGGGATTGTGGCTCAGTGGTGGAGTGCTTGCCTAGCACGGGCGAGACCCAGGTTCGATTTTGAGTACCACATAAAAATAAAGGCATTGTGTTGTGTCCATCTACACCTAAAATTAAAAAAATTAAAAATAAAGTACTTTTCATAAAGCAATATAAATTATTGGTTTTTTTATAATATGGGATGTTATAAAATATATCCTCATAGCACATATAACCTCATGGCACCTTATATAACAACTCCTTGAAAATCCCAATGAATAAAGACTTAATTTACAACTGGAAGTACAGTAATAACTAACTATAAAATTTGCAGTTGTAAAAAACAGCTGCGACTAAATAAATCTTTACAACATTTTCCAACTGGTTCCATTAACAATCCAGTTTCTTAACCAGGCTAGTCGCCAATTAGAGTAGTAAATCTCTATTTATTTTTATGTGATGCTGAGGATCGAACCTAGTGCCTCACATATGCTAGGCAAGCACTCTACTGCTGAGCTACAACAGAAGAGTAAATCTCTATATATGAAATAAAAATTCTGGCTTCAGAGAATCACATAACATACCTTCTGCTTTAATAGCAAGGCTGAATACATTTGTGAAGATGTATTCTAAAGATCTAAGAGAGCAGGATTTATCCACATGAAAAAAATTTTTAATCAATCTGTTGATTACCTACTGTCCTCCCTGCCTAAATCCCATGATTAGATTTGCTTCTGAGTTATGATAGTTCAATGAGATGAGGGATGTAAGATATGCCTCAGGGGATGTTTTTCCATCTTAGTGTAATTTTTGCTTCTTCGTCTACCTCATTTCCCTTTAGCCCTAAGAATGCAGATTAAATAGTTCAGGAATTTTTCTTTCTGGAAAATTAGTTCCTGTGCCTTTGCATTGGGTTGGATCCTGTATTCTAACTTCCACAGCAAATGTCTCTGAGATTCCATCTCTGTTGTTGTTCAGAGTGTGTCTTCTCTAGTTCATGAACTCTATGAGGCAGTCTGGAGTTCTTTCTGTCTTGTTGACTGAGCTAGTATTGAACAAGTCACAAAGTAGGTGTTTAATGAAAATATTTTGCAAAAGTGAATTGATTTAATTCATTGAAGTAGTATCTGTTTCGGTTGTCTTACATGCAAGTTGTTGTGGATGAAGTGAATATGAATAAGCCTCGTCTCTTCCATCAGTATCCTCATAGTACAAAGAAGACACATTGCAAAGGTGCATTTGAAGTGGTAAACAGTAATCCAGAAAATTTGAGATTTGACAAGCTTGGAAGATAGCTCAAATAATGAAGAATCAGAATGGATGTCCAGAGCTTTAGCCAACCTCTCCTGGGTTTAGCCCAACCCAGAACATTACTCAGCCCATCTGACTTCCAAAGTATATATTGCTACCCATGAATTTTACAAGAAAAGGGAAGACTTGAATACTGACCCCTCCCCAGACTAGCTGAGCAACCCCATTAAATCACTTTTGTGAGCTTCACTGCTCTGGGACGTAGGATGAAATAATTTCTACTCAACCAGTTTGTCATGAAGATCACAAATCATAACACAGGAAAATACTTTATAAATTTAAAGTTACCATAGAAGCATTAGCTATTTTATCTTTTCTGTCAAAAATAATTCTTATCTTACTAAGGAACATCATGCTGCTATTTTTTTTTTCTATTGGAAGAAAGACACAATTTCATTACTTCCACTAGGTAAAATTGTTTAATTCCTTTTTGAAGAATAAAAACCTAGGCTCAGACACATATGCTTTTTTAAAGTCATTTTTATGTCATACACTGGATATAGTTGCATGATGAGGTTATATAAAATGATGATTATCATTTTATGATGCCAGAGATTTACACAGGTTCATTAAAGTTCTTTCCCTACAATAGACACAGAGGCAAGTTGCTGGCCAGGTTCTCTTTTCTGTAGTCCATGAAGTTGGCATGAAGAGGTCAATTGATGTGCAGGACTTTTGCACTAACTATCCTGGTTTTATTTCATCCCAACATATTAAAAGAAATTTAAGACAAAGTAGTAGTTGTCAACTCATCTTTATTTTGATGACAATGTTGCAATCTAATGTTTAGGACTATTTCAAAACAATAAAATACTAAAACATTGCTCTAATTCTACTTTATGTTTGTTTTGATCTCTTTATGTTTATGTATTTCTAAAGTCTAAATTTGTTTGTTAAGCTGATATGTTAAAAACATAACGATTGTGCTTACTATGGTGTACCATGGGATGTTTTGATTCATGGATATATTGTTATGTTTAAATCAGATAAATCATATCTATCTCAAACGTTTATGGTGAAAACCTTCAATCACTTCTAGTTTTTTGAAACACAAAATCCATTATCATTATCTATGGTTGCCCCGAGATGCACTAGCACAACAAAACTTCTTACTCCTATCTAACTGTAATTAGTACCCACCACCAACCTCGCCCTGTCCCTCCCTTCCTCTACTCTCTCCACCTCTGCCAAGCAGGGTCCCACTCTCTGCCTCTAAGATGAGATCAGCCTTTTCACATTCTATGTGAGTGCTATCATGTGGCCCTTGTCTTCTGTGTCTGGCTTAGTTTAGTAACCATGATGATCTCTCCAGTTCCATCCATGTTGACAAAAATGACAATGTTATCCACTTTAAAGGCTGAATAGTGTTCCCATTGCATATATGTACCACATTTTCTTTAATCTACTGATGGGTTGATGGACACTTGGGTTGATCATGTTTCATGGCTCTTGTGATGATGAATGCTACAGAAAACGTGGAAGTGCAGGTGTCTCTTCAACATACATCCTTCCTTTTGATGTATACCCAGTAGTGGGACTGCTGGACCAGAAGGCAGTACAGATTTTACTTTTTTGAACAACCTCCACATCATTTTCCATAATGATTAGTTTCCATTCCTACCCACAGTGTGCAAGAGTTCCCCTTTCTTCACATTTACATCAGCACTTGTTGTTTTATTTGTCCTTTTTCTTTCTTTCATTGTTATTAGCACATTAGAATTTTACATAATAGATTCATTATGTTACATTTGTTTTTTCACACAACTAAATTTGATCAATCTCATTCCTTAGTACCTTTTCTTTCCTCCCCTTCTATATCCCCTGGGCTGCTTGTTTTCATCTACAGATCTTCTCTTTCTAATATTATTACTGTTATTTTAATTAGAAAACTATAGTTACATATATTCATGATTCATTCTAGTGTATTTGCTAAATACATAGACATCGTATAGTTTGACAGATTCCCCATGTATTATTCCAGTATTCCCCATGGCCCTCCCTCCTCCTCCCTCTTGATCCCCTTCCTCTACTCTAATGGTCTTCCTTCTATTTTCATGAGGTCCCTCCCACTTTTTGTTTTTCAATATTCCTTTCATTTCTGTCTCTCTGGCTTCTGTAAATGAGAGCAAACATTCGACCCTTGACTTTCTAAGTCTGGCTTATTTCACTTAGCATGTTTTCTTTGCTGTGCAGAAACTTTTCAGTTTGACGTAATCTCATTTCTCTATTTGTGCTTTAGTTGCCTGTGCTTTTGGGATTGTGTTAAAAAAATACTTGCTCATTCCAATGTCTGGAAATGTTTTCTCTATGTTTTCTTTTAGTATTTTCATAGTTTCAGGTTTTACATTTAGGTCTTTAATCTTTTTGAGTTGATTTTTGTAACTACTGAGTGATTGGTAGGGGTCTGGTTTCATTCTTCTGTGCATAGACAACCAATTTCCAATTTCCCCAGCACCATTATGGAGAAGTTTGTCTTTTCTTCAATGTGTATCTTAGCACCTTGGTTGAATATCAGTTGGCTGTGGTTGTGTGGATTCACTTTCAGGCGCAACATAAGAAATCAACAAATGTGATATAGTGTATCAAATGTGATGCAATTTATCAATGAAATAAGGACAAAAAAAACCCATATGATCCCTTCAATGGAGGCATAAGAGATATTTGGTGAGAGTTAACATTCTTTCGTGAAGAATGAAGTATGAAATTAAGTACCTCAGCATAACAACATTCTTCTAAATGAAGTATGGAAGGAGTGTCCTTCAACATAACAAAGGTCATATATAATAAGCTCATAGCCAACAGAATACCGAATGGGGAAAAGCTGAAAGTTTTCTAAGATCTGGAACAAGGCAGGAATGTTCACTTTCACCACTTTTGCTCAACATGGTGCTGAAAGTCCTAGTCAGAGCATTGAAGCAGAGAAAGGAAGGAAATGATTTTAAGTTAGAGGAGTCTAATTATCACTGTTTGCAGATTACATGATCTTATATGAAAGAAATCCCACAGATGACACCAAAAAAACTATTGAAACTAATAAATTCAGCAATGCTGTCAGATATAAAATTAACATATAGAAATTTATAACTTTTATAGACTAATAGCAAGTTATCTGATATAGAAACCAAGAGAGTACTCATTTACAATAGCTACAAAAAAATTAAAACATCTAGGAATAAACTTACCCAAATATGGAAAGCAGTATGGAGATTCCTTGGTAAACCTGGAATGGAACCACCATTTGACCCAGCTATCCCTCTCCTTGGTTTATACCCAAAAGACTTTAAAACAGCATACTAGAGACACAGCCACATCAATGTTTATAGCAGCACAATTCACAATAGTTAAACTGTGGAACCAACCTAGATGCCCTTTAGTAGATGAATGGATTAAAAATGTGGCATATATATACAATGGAATATTACTCATCATTAAAAGAGAATAAAATCATGGCATTTGCAGGTAAATGGATGGTGTTAGAGAAGATAATGCTAAGTGAAGTTAGCCCAAAAAAACAAATGCCGAATGTTTTCTCTGATATAAGGTGACTGACTCATAGTGGGGTAGGGAGGGGGAGCAAGGGAGGAATAGACAAACTCTAGATAGGGCAGAGGGGTGGGAGGGTAAGGGAGAGGGCAGGGGCTTAACAAGGATGGTGGAATGTATTGAACATCATTATCCAAAGTACATGTATGAAGACACGAATTGATGTGAACATAACTTAATATACAACCAGAGATGTGAAAAATTGTCCTCTATATGTGTAACAAGAATAGTAATGCATTCCACTGTCATTTATTTTTTTAAAAAATCAATAAAAAAGGCAAAAAAGAAAAAAAGAAAGAGTTGTATGCATGAATTAATGAAATGAATGAAAAAAAAATGTGAAAGTACAGGAGCAGAGTTATGACTAAGAATCCTGATTTTCTAATTTGGAGAGAATCTTGGCTTGGAAGATGAAACCTATATAGAAGCTTATGCTAGATGACAGAATCTCATCTCAGATCTCAATGACATTCAAGAAGCATCTATTACTCACATATCAGGAAGATAGGCTTGGAGCATTTGATGATATTGGCTGGACTTACTCATGTCTGTAGGTAAGCTGGTTGTCTTGGCTAGAGCAACTGGAAAGACTTAGTTTTGCTTCATACATCTTTCCTCCTCTAGTGGGCTGATCCAGGCATGTTCTTACTGCTAACAGTACAGGCACAAAGAAAGGCAAACTCCAAGTCTGAAGCTTTTGCTTGTATTATTTGATGGCATACAGCAGGCCACAGCAAGTCAATGTCTGAGTTCATTGGCAGAAGGAGAGGAACTTTCAGAGTTATGTGACAAATGTGGGAATGTTTGGGATATATTTTTGTAATCTGTTTCAAACAAAAATGTGAATTGCTTAGATTTTGGACTGTAAACCAAATAGAATAATTTGATCTTAGAGTTGGAGAGGGCATATCTACTGTTCTCTACTGTTCAAGGTGAGAATCATTATGTAGCATCCCTAACAGCTTGTGTTAGAGTGCAGAAAACAGATGTGAATTGTATTTTCATGCCTGTCTTTTATATACATATGATGAATGGACATGATAAGGCAGAAATCCAGCAATATATCTGAGCCAATACTTCTGGAAAATGTGGGATAATTTCTGGTACGCTGGAATTTGCTAGTTGACTTTGATGTGAGTTTAGTATATATGTGTGTGTTATTACTGTGTATAAATGGAAAATGAAATAGTAATTAAATATGAGACTCTTTTAACATATTACATCTCTAAAAGTTAATTACATCTCTAAAATTAACTACAGAACTTTATTTTTATTTGAGCTAACATCCAATTTACATTTTTAAAATTTGTATTTATTTCTAATTGACAAATATATATTATATACTACATGACGTTTTGAAATGTATATACATTGCGGAATCACTGAATCAAGCTAATTAACACATTCATTAACTTGTAAAATTTTGTGGTGAGGATACTTAAAATTGATTGTTTTAATGATTTTCATGTATTCCATGCATTGTTAATAACTGTAGTCACCATTGTGTGAACTGAATCTCTTGATCTCATTCTACCTATCTAGCTGACCTTTCATATACTTTGACCAACATCTTCCTCAACACCTCCCTCCTACCCCCAGCTTCTGGCAACAATCACTCTACACTGTTTCTGTGAGTTCACGTTTTAGGTTCCATACATAAGTGAGATCATGTGGTATTTGTCTTTCTGTGCCTGGCTTGTTTCACTTAATGTCCTTTATATTCATCCATGTTCCTGCCAATCAGTCTCTTTTGGAAGGTTACATAGTATTCCATTGTGGGCTGCACTTAGGACACTTAGGTTGACTGTATATCTTCTTCTATTGTGAATAATATTGCAAGGAACACAAAAGTGAAGATATCTCTTTGACATTCTGATTTCATTTTGATATATGCCTATTAGTGGAACTGATATACCACATCATAGTTCTATATTTAACTTTTTGAGAAATCTCCATTATTTTCCATAATGACTATATTAGTGTACATTTTCACCAGCAGTGTGTAAGTCTTCCCTTTCTCAAAGTTCTCACCAACATCTTATTGGTAATAGCCACTTGTTTCAGTGGGCTTTTTCATTGCTGTGACTAAAATACCTGAAAAGAACAATGTAGAGGATGAAAAGTTTATTTTGGCTCAATCTATGGTCAGCCAGCTCCATTGCTGTGGGCCCAAGGTGAGGCAGAACATCATGGCAGAAGGATGTGCCACAGGAGAGCAGTTTAGGATGTGGCACCAGGAAGCAGAGAGAGTTTCACTCACCAAGAACAAAATATAAACCCCAAAGGCGCACCCATACTGACCTGCCTTCTCCAACCACACCCTATCTGCTCAGTTAATCCATATCAGTGGATTAATCTACTTTTGAGGTTAAGGCTCTCATAACTCAATCATTTCACCTCTAAAATTTCTTGCATTGTTTCATACATGAGCTTAATCATAAAACCACTGTAATAGGTTCATGGTGATACCTTACGGTAGGTTTAATTTACATTTCCTTGATGGTTAATTAATTTTGGACATTGTTTCATATTTTTCAGTAACTTATTAGAAATGTCTGCTCTGGTCCTTTGCCCATTTTTCACTTGTATCACCAATTTTCTTGTTTTTGAGTTCCTTATATATGTTGGATTATTAACTGCTTATCAGAGGTATGATTTATAGATATTTTATTCCATTCTAAAGTTGTGTTCATTCTTTTATTGTTAATTTGGTGTGCAGAAACTTTTTAGTTTAATGAAATCCCACTTATCTTTTTTTTGCCTTTATTATCTCTGGTTGTGAGATTGTGTCAAAAAAATTACTCTCTAGACCAATGTCATGGAAGTTTTCTCTTTTTTTTTTCTAGTAGTCTCATAGTTTTAGGTCTAATATCTGAGTCTTTAATCTTGGTATTTCTTTTGCAATATCTACCATTGAGCCCTACCACTGAGCTATACCCCAGCCCTTTTTATTTAGAGACAGGGTCTTGCTAAGTTGCTAAGTTTATCTTCATGTTGTCAGCCACCTGAATTATTGGGATCAAATCTGTGTGCTCAGTGTCTGGATTACAGTATTTTTGCATATAGTGTGAGGTAAGGGTCTATTTTCATTCATCTGCATTTGAATATGCATATTCCCCAGCACTATTTATTGAAGAGATTCTCTTGTGTTTGTGGAAATTTTATTGAAAATAATTGTTGCTAAATATATGAATTTATTTCTGGATTTTCTGTTCTTGTTGGTCAATGGGTCCATTTATATGCCAGTACCATGCTTTTTAGATTACAAAAGCTTTTTGGTATATTTTGAAGTCAGGTAGTGTGATGCTTCCACCTTTGTTCTCCTCACTCAGAATTGCACTGAATCTGTAGATCACTTTAACTAGTAAGGGCATCTTAATAATGTAAATTTTTCTAATCCATGAACATGGAGTATCTTTCCATTTATTTGTATTTTCTTCAGTTTCTTTCATCAATGTTTGATTTTCAACGTACAGGTCTTTCAGTTTCTTGGTTAAATTTATATCTTAGAGTTTTTTTTAATAGCTATTATAAATGGAATTGTTTTCTTGATTTATTTTTTGGGATAGTTCATTATTGGTATATCAAAACACTACTGATTTTTATAGGTTGATTTTGTATCCTGAAACTTTATTGAATTTGTTTATTAAGTCTAACAGATGTGTTTGTCTAACCTTTAGGGATTTATATATTGATATTATGTAAAGTGCAAACAAGGAAAATTCAACTTCTTCCTTTCTAATCTGCATGGCTTTATTTCTTTTACTTACCTAATTGGTATGGCGAGGAATTCCAGCTCTATGCTGAATAGACGTGGTAAGAGTCAGCATCCTTATTTTGTTTCTAATCTTAGATGAAGAACATTTAACTTTTTACTATTGTGTATAGTATAGCGGTGTGTTTACCCTATGTGTTCTTTAATGTGTTGAAATACATTCCTTCTGTACCTAATTTATTGAGAACTTTTATCATGAAAGAAAGTTGAATTTTGTCAAATGCATTTTTACATCTTTTGAGAGGATTATATGATTTTTGCCCTTCATTCTCTTAATGTAGTAAATTTGTAGATTTGCATGTGTTGAATTTTACCTTTGTCCCTGTAAATTACACTTGAACATGGTGAATGATCCTTTCAATTTGCTGTTGAAATCAGTTTTGCTAATATTTTGTTGAGGAATTTTTGCACCTATATTTGTCAGGGATATTGATCTGTAATTTTATTTTGTTATACTATTCTTGTTTGACTTTGGCATTAGGATAATGCTGGCCTTGTAAAACGAATTTAGAGGAATTTCCTTCTTTTCAATTTTGTCAAAGAGTTTGAAAAGGATTCATATTAATTCTTTAAGTGTTTGAAAGAATTCAGCAGTAAATTTATAAGGTTCTGAGCTTTCATTTGATGAAGACTTTTTATTAACTGATTTAATTTTCTTATACATTATAGTCTATTCAGATTTTCTATTTCTTTATGCTTAAATCTTGGTTAGTTTTATGTGACTAGGAATTTGTTCATTTCTTCTGCATTATCAAGTTTGTTGGTTTATTATTGTGCATAATGGTATCTTATGATCTTTGTGTTTCTGTAGTATTATTTGTAATGTTTCTTCTTTCATTTTTCTTGTCTTTTTTTCTTAGTCTGACTAATGATTTGCTAATTTTGTTAGTTATCACAATCAATTCTTAGCTATATTGATTGTTTATTATTACTATAAGTATAGTTACCCCTGCTCTCTTAGGGTTTTCATGTGTTTAGAACATCTTTTTTCATTCCTTCACCTTTAATCTGTGGATCCTTATTGGTGCAGTGTATTTCTTATAGGTAGTATATCATTGGGTTTTTTTTCTTTAATCCACTGTGCCACTCTGACTTTTTCTTTTTTCTTTTTGGTAGTAGGGACTGAGCCAAATGTTGCTTAACAACTGAGCCAATCCCCCAATCCTATTTATTTATTTATTTATTTATTGAGACAGGGTCTCACAAAGTTACTTAGAGCCTTGCTAAGTTTCTGAGGCTGGCTTTGAACCTGCAATCCTTCTGCCTCTGCCTCTTGAGTGGTTCACACTGGGATTATAGGTGTGCACCATGGCACTGGCTCTAGACCTTTTTAAATTTTTTATTTTGAGATTATGAGGCCTAATTTTGTTGCTTAGGGTCTTGCTAAGTTGTTGAGGCTGGCTTTGAACTTGTGAACCTTCTACCTCAGATTTCAGAGCACTGGGATTACAGATGTGTGCAGCATGCCTGGCTTTTAGAAGAAAGACTTCCCTGATTGGGAATCAAACCCAAGCCTTGGTGGTGAGAGTGCCAAATCCTAAGTACAAGACCACCAGGGAGCTCACTCTGTCTTTTGATTGGAGAATTTGACACTTATATTTAAAATAATTATTGATAAATAAGAACTTATGCTTGCTATTTGTTTTCTAGATGCATATTTTCTTTTTTCTTCTCTTGCTACCTTCTTGTGTGATTAAGTGATTTTTTTCATAGTGGTATGCTTTAAATCTTACTTTTTATATTATTGACTGTCAGTTTTTGCTCTGCATAATGCTTACATAAAAATGCTTAAAAAACCATAATGCTTACATAAAACCTTTTGCAGTTATAACAGGCTATCTTAAACTGATAACAACTTAACCTTGACTAATATTTTTATACTTGAATAATTTGATTGCTTATTTAGAAGTCTTTTTTTGTTTTTTAAAGAAGGAAAAAGGAGTCCATCATTTACCTTTTTAAGAAAGACCATATCTACACCAAGATAGACATGAAGACCAATGGAATAGAATAGAAAACACAGAGACAAATCCACATACTTATAGCCATCTGATATTTGATAAAGGTGCCAAAAATATATGTTGGAGAAAAAAACAGCTTTTTAAAGAAATAGTGCTGGGAAAATTGGATATCCAAATGTAGAAGAATGAAATTAGATCCCTATCTTTCTCTCTGCACAAAAGTCAAATCAAAGTAGATCAAATCTTAGGAATTAGATCAGAAACCTTACAGTTGCTAAAAGAAAACATAAATACTCCATCATACGGTCATCTACTTCCACAAGAAGACCCCTAAAGCTCAAGAAATAAAATGAAGAATCAATAAATGGTATGCCATCAAATTAAAAAGCTTCTGCAAAGCAAAGAAAATTATTGAGAGAGTGAGAGAGAGAGCTTACAGGATGGGAAAATATCTTTGCCAGCTCCTTCTCTATCAGGTGATTAATAATCAGAATATACAGAGAACTCAAAAAACTATGAAAAATAAATAAAAACTAAATAACAAATATCCCAATCAATAAGTGGGCAAAATAAAAAAAATTCTCAAAAGAAGAAACACAAATGGCCAATAAATATATGAAAATATGTGTAACATCTCAAGCAATCAGGAAAATAAATGCAAATCAAAACTACACTAGATTTTATCTCATTCTAGTCTGAATGGCAGCTATCAAGAGGATGAATAATTATAAAACTGATGAGGATGTAGGGGACAAAGTACACTGTTGAGAGCCACAGCCAAAGGGGCCCCAGCAAACTTCCAGCTGCCAGTTCTAAAAACTTTATTTTTAGAACCACATAGCCAAACAAAACAGCCTCTCAGGAAAAACCCTCAGAGCCTCAACTGCCACCACCGGCTTTCCACAAGCCTCTCTCTCCCACACAAGCTTCTCTCCACCTCCCACAATCCTCCTGCTCTTGAGGCCGATTGGCTGGGTCATGTGGGCGGAGCCAAAAAAGTCCCCCAATGAGCAGCTCCGTGGTCTGAAAGGGCAGGGAAACAGCCCAATGAGCATCACCGCAGAGGAGCCAATCAGCTAGATGTTGCTGGGGCCGAGGAGCCAATCAGCTAGATGTTGCTGGGGCCGCTGTGAGCCAATCATCAGCCAGCAGCTGGAAGTTTGCTGGCAGCTGGAAGTTTGCTGGGGCCCCTTTGGCTGTGGCTCTCAACAGTACACCTATACACTGTTGTTGGGACTGAAAATTCGTTCAACCACTTTGGAAAGCAATGTGGAAATTTCTCAAAAAATAGGAATGGAACCAGCATATGACCAAGCTATCCTACTCTTCAGTATTCATCCCAAAGAATTAACATCCAGCCTAGTATAGTGATAGAGCCACTACAATGTTCATAGCAGCAAAATTCACAGTAACAAAATTATGGGATCAGCCCAGATGCCTGTCAGTAGAGGAATGGATCAAAAAAATGTGACCTATGTACACAATGGAATTTTACTTGGCCATAAAGAAGAATGAAATAATGCTATTTACAGGAAAACGGATGGAAATAGAGAAAATTGTACCAAGTGAAATTAACCAGACTCACAAAGCCAAGGGTCAAATGTTTTCTCTCATATATAGAAGCTAGAGCAGAATAAGAGGAAGAAGGTTTTGGAGGAGTGGATCAGATGTAATAAAGACACAGGGAAGATCAGTGAAGTAGGAGAAACAGGAGAATGGGAGGGAGAGAGGGAAGAAGGGAAAGGGGAAAATATGTAATGAATTTAACAAAATCATGGTATATACATATATAAATGTACCAAAGAGAGGGAGGGAGGGAGGGAGGGAGAGAGAGAGAGAGAGGGAGGGAGGGAGAGAGAGGAGTGAAAGGACTATCATTAGAGGAGGGGAGAAAAAAGAGGATAGGGATTAAAATCAAATTCCTTGTAGGTATAATTTTGTCAAAATTAACTCCAATACTGTGTGTACTTACAATGTTCAAAAACAAACAAACAAACAAAAAAACCCAAAAACAAAGACAGGCATGGTGGCACATGCCTGTAATCCCAGTAGCTCAGGAGGCAGGAGGATTCCGAGTTCAAGGCCCACCTGGCAACTTAGCAAAGACTAAGCAACTTAGCAAGACCCTGCCTCAAAATAAAAAATAAACAACTTAGCCAGACTGTGTCTCAAAATTGAAACACTTTTTAAACAGGGGTTCTAAAAACGATTCACTCCCCTAGTCACAACCATTGAAACAAAAAGTATGTGGGAATTCCTGAGGTCTTGGGGTTTACCGAAATTAAGAGTAGCAACTATCATACTATTGCCCACAAACTTTGACATTCGTAGTGTTCTATTCACAGACAGTGCCTTCATATCATATCAAAAATCGTTTAGTTTTCCAGAAACAAATTGTAAAAAAACAAGAGAGAATCTTTGAAATTTTTGCCTGGAATTGAGTCTCTGCCAATATTTCTTCTAACATTTAAAGTGAGATATGGCCTTTTTTTCCTTTTTCCTTTTTTTTTGGTACCAGAGATTGAAACCAAGAGCTGAAAAGAACTTGGGGGTCACCCACCCCACCTCTTTGTTTTTCAGCCCATGGCTCTTGTCCAGGCCATACAGCTAGTTGGGACTTGGACCAGAAGCCCAGTCGCCTGCCTCTTGGACCACTGTTCTTTCCATTGTGCTCACGGCCGAGCTGACTTAGATCATCGTGGACGATAGATGCATGCAGATGTCAGATATTAATATGCCACAGGCCCAAGAAGTGACTTAGGAACAGTTATTGTGGACACAGGGTGCTGCTCCTCTTCAAAAAAAATCATGAATGATGAATTTGACATAGTTGTGCAACCAAAATACAAAATAAATATACACAGTGGGTGTGATGGCTAATTTTTAAAGACTTAATATTTAATATAATTTAAAAAGGACATTTTTTTTCCTTCAGGCCAAAGATTTTCACATAATTTTAAAAATTTTTGTAAAGCTTATTTTTATTTTTAACTGTTTAGACTAGTTTTGGTATACTGAAAGGTCATTTTGTCAAATTGGGATTTTGACTAAGGATCAAATACATAACCTGACTCTTCACTTACTACTTAGAACCTCGGGAAGATCACTTCATTTTTCTGTCCTGTTAAAATTTGGCTGTGGTTTGTCTCCAAGGGCTCCTGGGTGGTGTTGTTGGGGTGGTAGAACCTTTAAGACGGAGTATTACGGGAGGTGGATAGGTCATTGGCAACACTTTCCTTGGGAGGGACTTATGTAGGTCTTGTGGGACTCCAGTTAGTTTCTTTGAGCATGGGTTGTTACAAAGGAGCAAGACTGGCCCCTCTCCACTCTTGCTTTCTGTCTTCCCCTGTGATGCCTCTTGTCTCTCTTGTACACACTCTAACCCTGATGCAATCTGGCCTGAGGCCCTCACCAGAGACTAAACAAATGGGTCAACCTTTCAGCTTCCAGAACTGTGAGATAAATAAACCTTTTCTCTTTGTAAAGTTCTCAGACTCTGGTATTTTGTTATTGTATAGGAAAATGGACTAATACATGTATTCAGATTTTACTTTTGAAAAGACATGGGCTTAGGAATCAGTGGTCTATTAAGTATCTTTCTAATTTTAAATTTTGTTTTAAGATTTGAGTTCAGATTAACAATGGAAAGGTTAGACTATAAAGGTAGTATGTAAAGTTTCTGGATATCAGAAACAGCTTGACAATTGTATTTATACTTAATGCTAAATTTAGCCTAACAACTAGCAACTAGAAAAATTTTTTGGAATTGATGAAGTTATTCTCTTCATTAATAAGCATGGAAAGTGAGTCTCTTCTGAATGGGAAATATCACAAAAATTAATAGATTCTGTCTTCACAGTGATTATCACAATAAAAAAGGCAAAAATTACTACAAATTATTTATACAAATAAAAGAAAGAATTCAAGAACAAAGTTTATTTAGACAGGACTTTGAGACAATAACTAAGCTCTTTTCTCTTATTAGAGATGTCATATATGCATATAATTAAGACTTGAATACCAAGAGATGGTAGAACATTCTGGTTTCTGCCTTGTGGAAAGAGAGAGGTTAAAAAGCTGGTGATTATGAGAAGTTTCTGATTCAATATTACATATGCTAGTTTCGTGGTGTTGGCTGGAAAACATATTCAGTGGGTATAAACCAGTGCACTTGAGGCTGGACTTCTTCGAAATCACAGAAATATATTCCATGCCTATGAGGGATCCTGAAGTAAAGTGCAGAGAGACTAATTTGTAAAGAAAAATTCTGGTCACTCCTGGAGGCAACACTGGTTTGGTTTATGCTTGATTTAGCAGAGAAAAATATCTGAGAAGCATACAGAATTATATTTAGTTTCTTATATCTTTAAAAACTTGCTTTATACCCAGCAGGTGGGGAGGCTGAGACAGGAGAATTGTGAGTTCAAAGCCAGCCTCAGCAATATCGAGGTGCTAAGCAACTCAGTGAGACCCTGTCTCTAAGTAAAATACAAAATAGGTCTGGGGATGTGGCTCAGTGGTTGAGTGCCCATCCCTGGTACCAAACAAACAAACAAACAAATGATAACAACAACAAAAAACCCTTGCTTTATAAAACTAATAAATATTTATTTTATATTTAAAATTTTGACAGTAATACTAATTGCCAATTTAAATTTATAAAAATTTTTTTTCCGGATTGAATTTGGGGCTTGAACCTGGGGATTGAAGTTGGAGCTTCTTGCGTGCTAAACTGAGGACTCTGGACTCTGAGCTAAACCTCCAGCTCCTATGTAGAATGTTTTACATAGCAAATGCCAAGACTAGTCCAACTTCTGACCTTTTGTTAAGCATCTACAATTTGCAGGTGCTGGAGACAAAAGAGAATTTAAGAGGAGGTCACTGACTTACCTCAGAGTTCAGGCAATTGAATGGTGGAAAGAGACCATTCACTTAAGAAGGTGATTAAATCCCTCCATTTCCTCAGGAGACCTAAGTTTGGAGTTGGCTTACAATTCCTGGTTTTTCAGCTTACTTACTGTTCTGACCTTGTTCCCAGAGGTCAAGCAAGGTGAAATGACTGGCTTTTTGTCCTTTGTGGTTTCAACTTCTGACTGATGTTCTTGGGGATGTGTCCTATTGCCACATCAGACTCCTACGCATCCTTGATGTTTCTGCTGTCATTGTGTGTTCCAGTCTCAGACAAAACTGCTGCCTTCTAAGATTATTTTGAAACTGAAAGGTGCAAACTGTATTTTGACAATTACAAATTGGCATCGATATCAGGGATTATTATTTGTATAGGATGTAGCCTTGTGGGTTCAATATTCAGCTTTAGAATCAGACCACTTGGATTAAAAGTTTAACTCTATCTACAGGTGTATGACTTTGAACAAAACCCGTAACCACTTTAGATCGAGGCTTCTTTATTTGTCAAATGAGGATGATAATAGTCATACTTACTTAATATTGTATGAGAATGAATGCCAAGCTTTCAATATTGAACTTGGCTTGTAGTGAGCTCTCCATATAAGTTGGTTACAGTGGGCATTGAGAACTACACTCAATTTTGCTTTTTGTACTTGATAGAATCTCCAAATAAAATGCAATTCCACTGTACTATCATTCATAATTAAACAGAAAAATTTAAAGTGAGTAATTAGTATGCATTTGGTCCCATTTGGATAATCAATATAAAATGTCACAACTCACCCTGAGGAACCTACAATTCAGCCTCCTGCTGACCTTGGCCTTTAAAGTTCTTCACCCTCTGAATCACACCTATTTTTTTTTAAGGTTTTCTCTCCTATTTTCCTAACCTACCTTTGGCTCCAGCCAACAGGACTGGTCATTGACTATAGAATGTAGTTTGTCTCTTTATGCCTCCCTTCAACCTGAAGTTAGTCATTAATACCTTTATTTATTAGTTGTGCCCCTGTTCACTGATCCCCTCTCTTGAACTGGATCATGTCTCCCCACAAGCTGTCACTTTTCCTTCTGAATTTCTGTAACACCCTTTTTGAATGTCTAATCCAGGGTCAGCTGAGCTGCTGTCAGAGCCCCTGGGTTAATCCAGGCACTGAGCTCTTGGTTCCCTGGTAGCTTGGGGACAAGTCAGACACATTGGTGTGTGATGGCTTTCAACTGGGAGACCAGTTTTTGCCATCAGTGACCATGCTTGCTCTGGACTCCTGCTTGATCTCACCTCCTTGGTTTCCACCTAGACTCCAACCTCTGCCCGCTGCTTCGCCTCCACTTCTGGTCTCTGGCATGACTCCAGTCTGTACGAGGTTTTGGTTTTGGACTTCTAGATCATTTATATCATTGCTCATTTTCTTTCATCACGACTTATTTGTGTACAGATGTTGCTGTCATCTTCCCATGATATGCCTGCCACTCAGCTCTGTTCACTACTGACTCTCCGTCCAGCCTGGCACTGAATGGCAGAGCACCCATGCCAGTTGGATCCTGCCCTTTGATTGTGCTGTCCCTTTAGCGCCTGGCCTGCTGGCCCTGAGTTTGATTTATCTTTGTTTATTGCATGCTTAATTGAATGGGGGAATAGAATTCACTTTCTAAAAAGTTAAGACAAGCTGACAACTTAGTATTTTCAAAACATACCTATCTCTCCTATCTATTCAATTAGATTTTTGATCTTTACAGTCAGAAACAGTCATATTCTTATTTTATTCATAGCACAATAATACTGTTTTCATCATTTATTATTGATGGTGAGTGTAAGTGACAGAGGAAAACAGGAGAGGAGGTAATTTATCTTGGAGTTTAGCTAAGCCATTTCCTTGACATAGTCTATTGTTCAGATGACATGGCATGACTGAAGCAACACCTTGACTATAATACCATAATTATCTCTGTCTCTCTCAGCTTTTGTTTATATAGGGCATAGACCTGTAAAAACTTTATTATGTAATTTTAATTATAAAAAGTCATGAAACCAAATACCACAACCATCATAACAAATAAATACAACTGTACATTAACTCAAAGAAACACAGGTTTGGGGAAATAGGGAAAAATGCCATTTCTAAAATTAAGCCCAAATAAGATTTTTTTATTATTCAATGACTTTAATGATTTTATGATTTTAATGATTCAGTATCATAGGATGATTTTGTTGGGAGTTGACATTCTTGACAGAGTTGGAGATGTTCTGATCCTTGACATGATTTCAGCTTCTCTCTCCTACTTTCTTAACACAGGCCTGACTCCAGCAAGTTCTAGGTCTGATATCTTTCTGTTGAATTCCTGTTTGTTTTTCTTTAACTTACTTTTATGTTTATTATTTTGTTTTGTGTGGGAATCCAAAAATTTGGGTTTCATGATATTTATGCATGTTTTTTTTGACATTATTCCTCGTCTGATGACAGTTCCATCTTGGATTTCCCAGAATTCCTTCATTTAGACAGATAGTAGCTCTATTTAGTTTTAAAGACATTCTCTGTCTCAGTCCCTCTTTCTCTAAATATAGTTCTAATACATCCAATGAAAGACCAAAAAATGTGTTGAGCATTTTCTCTAATAATAATTGTCTTTGGAATAGCTTGCTACATTTGCTCCAAGGCGGAATTTCCTCATCTGTTCAGTTCTGTCTTTTGCACAATTAAATGTTGTGCATCTGTAACTGATTTGCTTCACAGGGATGTTGTTTTCCTTCCCAAGGAGATTCTGGTTTCTGGTTTTCCCTAGAAGGTCAGAAAAGTATCTGTCTATATCTGACATCATTCCCTGATGGAATTTTGCTGTTGAGTTTACTGGTAAGATAGAGGACTGAGCAATCGTAGTAGGTAACTTCTTTGACTGAAGTCCAATTAAAAGAATTAGTTGTATGAATCAAGGACAAAAAACTAAAAACAAAAACAAAAAATACAAACCCTAGAAATGTAAGTTTTAAAAATAGAGTATTAAATAAAATACTCCACCAAAGCACCCAAGGCCATTCAAAAGAATAATCAAACAGAAGACTGAGCTGGCTGGAGGGAACTAGAATTACCCAGGAGTGGAACATCATGGGATGGGAGTCTGGTTGAACAGATTCATTTTAAAAAATAGGGGAAAAAAAGTTTAGGACTAACAAAAAGAAAGTGGTAGAATACTGATGACATTATGCTTAGAACGTCCTTAGGATGATAGAAGTAATCAAAATACCAGGAGGTGTGAAGTCCAGGCATGGTGCATCTGCAGATAAATGTCTGGCTCAAAACTCAGTAGGTTCTAAGTTGCATGGAGAGTTGATGAGATCCCAGGCAGAACTGGTGTACCTGAGAGTAGAAAGATAGATTTAAGTTCCAGATGATTGAATGAGGCATATTAATGAAAAGAAATACTCCAATGACTAAGACCTTAGATTTGGGGCATAATCCTCCAGACAAAGAAGTAGAATCTACTTTTTAATTTTAAAAAATGGGAAGCTTTAGTATTAAAAGTAAGATGTTAGACTGTTCTAAGAGTTTGCTTCTCCATGTTTAGATAAGATTTCAGGAAAAAATATGGAACATTTCATGAGCATCACAAGCTTATATAGCTTATGGGCAAGATAACATTTCTATTTGAAGGCAGAAAATGTTATCTTAAGATGTGAAAACTTAATCACTTTTCAACTTTTAGTGAAAACCTGAATCAGCTCCTCCCAGTAGGTCACACACAAAGATGGGGAGGACAGATCAGTGAATGACAGGTCAATAAACTAGTGACAAGTGAATATTAGAAAGTTAAATGCACTATTAATTACTCCATATTTTTAAAATGATGAGACTGAGAACTGTGACAATTTCAAAAACGACCTATGAAGATGGTAGGACAAGTACAGAAGGAAACATCCAAAGTTTTACCTCTACGTCCCCCTTTAGCATGAGGACTAGTTCACTTAGCCAACTTAGCAAGTTAAAAATACAAATTTTTGTTAAAATGAATGACTATGGTTAAGTATATTAGTTAAGGTTACTTTTGATGTATTTTGTTAAGAAACACTTTAAAAGCCTGAAATGGGAATTTAAAGACATAGTTACCATTAAAATCTAAGTTGACAATCCAATTCATCTAGGATTTCTAAATCATTTTTAATATTTAAGGAAAATGGTCTAAACGTATGTAAAAATAATTGAACAGATTAAAAATATAATCCCTGAAAGAGACACAGGTAACAGTTCTGAATTTTAATGTCCTAATACTATAATCACAAAATATAAGTGATAAATATGTACAAAACCATTGGGTTAGAGGTTTTCATGTATTCTGGATCCTAATTTTCAATTTATATTATGATTTGATAGTGTATTAATTTAGTTTGTAGCTCAACTTTTCTTTGTTTATCATCTATTTCTCAGAAAATTTTAATTTTACATTCTGAAATTTATCATACTTTATACTTTGTGCTTTGGAGTCGAGTCAATTTTTAATAATGGACACTATCAAGGTACTTCTCTTTATTCTATTTTAAAAGTATTACAGCTTTGTCTTTCACATTTTGTTACTTATTGGAAGAGAATTATGCACATTAATTGAGGAAGGATTATAATTTTATTTTATTTTTTCATTTAGATAAACCAAATTTTTTCCAGTGTTAATACTTAAGCATTTCATTCTTCCCATTGATCTGTAAAGCTAATTCCATTATCTCTGAAGTTCTGGAGCATGAAGGAATCTGAGTCTGATCTCTCTTTTTCTATTTCCTTTGTATGTCTGTATCTTCAATAAAACCATGGCTAAGACCATTCACTAAACCAGTTAACTTTATAATTGCTTTGATTTTATAACCTCTTCTTAAAAAAGGACTTTGTCCTTTTCCAAAATTGTTTTGTCTATTTATGGATATACTTTTGCTTTCAAATGAATTTCTAAATCTACCATTAATGAAATTGCATTGAATTTATAAATTAATTTGAGGAGGTTGGATATTTTACAAAATTTAGTCTTCCCATGCATTAGCATTTTCTGACTCTCCATTTAAGTCTTTTTAAATGAATCTCAGTAAAAAATTATTCATAGTTAGGTCATTTTACCAATATTTAAAGAAAATATTTTTAAAATTTATATTACTGAATTGTTTCAGATGTGTCTGAAAAATTTTACAAATTTGGGATTACATCGCCTGTTCATTTTTCAGTGTCCCATGTTGTTGGTATCTATCAAGGCAAAATTATTAGGGAAGCTACATTAACATTCCTGTATGGACATTCTATAATATATGTAATTATCTTGAATCAGATATGTACATTGTTTCTAACTTTCACAATTTTAAACATGACTATAGTCAGTATTTTTTTGGTTTTGTTTTGCTGAATTTTTGCATATCACAATAATTGCTTTTTTAGGGTTCATTTCTAGAACTTTAATTTCTGTGTCAAAAGCTATGCATTTTTTCATGACTTAGTATATATTATCAAAATCAAGCCAATGATGATTGATTTACAAATCAGGATATATCATATAAATAGAATACTATGAAAGCATTAAGAGTTATGAAATCTAAAAAATATTGATTGAGATGGAATATATCTTGAATAAAATGGGTTATAAACACTGCCTAACCATTTTGAGGCATATAAGCTTCTGTGAGCAATACAGAAAAAGATGGTTAAATGAATGATTCTGGAAGAATTTGCATCAAAGGGTTAGTTAATAGCAGTTAACCCCTCTAGGCAGGGGACTGATGTATGCTTTTATTTTCTTCTCTGTACATTTTAAATTGTGTATATAAATTATTTAGGAATAAAATTTTTAAAACTTTGATTTGTTAGGTTTAGTGGGATAACATTTCTCCTTTATTGCTTTCATTTTAAGAGATCTTTCTTTTTGCAGTTGCTTTTCTTTTTTCTTTTCTTTTCTTTCTTTTTTTTTTTTTTGGCACGGGGGATTTAACTCAGGTGCACTTTACCATTAAACTACATCCCCAACCCTTTTCATTATTTTTAAAATTTGAGACAGAGTCTCAGTAAATTTCTTAGGGACTCACTACATTGCTGAGGCTAGCCTTGAACTTGCAATCCTCCTGTTTCAGCCTCTCGAGCTGCTAGAATTACAGTCCTGTGCCACCATGCCAGGCACAATTGCTTTTCTTTTTTTAAATGCTTATTCCTGTCTTTAAGAAGTGAGATTGAGCAGCTGTTTTACTGTAATGCTGTGTACGTTGTCATTGTTGTATCTAGCTGATAAATTCTACAGTTGCTAACTATTTTGTCCCATATTTGGCTCTTAACTATATTTTAGGTGAGCTCAAAAATATCATTGACTGAACTAATTTGACATTAAAATACTGAGTCATCAATAACAAATAATGATTCTCTTAATAAATGACAGGTATCTTGGGGGTTAAAATTTGTTGATTACATTTTTAAAAATGGTACTGGGGATTTTATTCAGGGATGCTTTTCTATGGAGCTTCATCCCCAGTCCTTCTTATTTTTTATTTGAGATAAGGTCTCACTAAGTTGTGGAGACTGGTCTCAAATTTGTGATCCTCTAGCCTCAGCCTCCGAGGTCTCAGGGATTACAAGTGTGCACTACCAAGCCTGGCACATTTGTGTTTTTTCATGATGAAAGGCAGCCATTATTGTAAATGGCATGAACCCTTGCCAACTGCTCACTCCTTCCTCTTCCCTTTCCTTGCTTAAAACCAAAGCAGGAACCCTTGGTGCTATTCACTCAGGAGTTACCTGAAGAAGCCACGGGGAAGCAAGTTACCTTTCCAGGCCTCTGTCGAGATGTTTTCAGTTTCTGTAGTTCAGTTCCTGAATTACAGAAAATTAAATAAGGAACAAAGAGGATTCACCACCAACGAAAACTTTCCAAACAACTGAGAAAAAATTGTTCTGGAGCAGCAACGTCTGGCTGGTCCTTTCATTTGAATGTGTTTCCTTAAGGCAGTGACTGGCAAGGAGCTTGATGATTTTATGTTTAAAGTAATTTCTTCCCAGCAAGGTGTCCGGCTGCCATCAGGTTTCTTTTCAGAAGAATTCTGTAACTGATACCTGGTAGCTCATTCTGATTGTCTGCTTCACGTCCACTGTTGAGTACATACTGTTCTGAAAAATCTCAAAGTTGACATATTTTTATTTGGGCAACTTCTGCAATCAAGGTAATTCACTCTATCTTCAGAGGATAAAACGGAAAAAGGCAACCCAATCTCTGTGACCTTAAGCGTCTATTGAAACGTAGAGACGGTTAGCTCAGCTGCTAAGTGCTTGGTGCTGATCACACCAAGGTCATGGATTCTATTCCATTACCGGGCACTAAATCTCAGTGGAAAAATCCCATTGCACTCACACAAACTCCCTGGGACATCTGCCAGCCATTCTCAATGAGGCAAAGGAGTGCCTTTTTTTTTTTTTTTTTTTTAGCGAATTGTGTTTGGAGATGGCTTAAAGTCTCTGACTTGAAGCCTGAATTCCTCAGTTGGAGGACTAAGGAAGAGGGCCCGTCTTGAGCGCTCTTAGGCCAGAGCACAGCAAAAGAAGAGGAAGGCTCCTCTAGCTCCAGGGAGTAGGTGGATGTAACGATGAGAGTGGGTACCAACACCAGCAGGTTCCGGACGGCAGTGACTGCACACCTTAGTGTCAGGAGGAGACCTGTCTGTAGTGGATGGTACATATGTAACACGGCAAGAGCTCTGGAGGGTAAAATCCATGGAAGGAGGGTTGTCAAATGTCATAAACGGATCTCCTGGCTGCCACTGGGTTCAGAGCTGTGATTCACGTCTACAGCTTAGGCAGAAGCAGGACCTCTGGATCTTGACCAACTGAGCCATCAGGGAGTGGGGAATGTGTGGGGAACTGCACAGCTCTCTGCCTAGGGCCTGGGGGTGGGGTTGGGGGTAGGTGGCATCTATGCTGTGTCTGAGAGCAGGACTTAATTATAGGCTTCACCACAAGTTAGGAATGCTGACCTACCTGGCTTGGGGCAGGAAGGGACTGAACTATAGGTGGGGGCCATCAACAAATCCAGCTGCAAGAATCTATGAGTAGGCAGAGGAATGTTGTAACCAATGTGACCATTACTGTCAGAACTAGGCAGGGGATTGTCTCTGGTGACAGCATCCTTCTCACCTCTGACATGGTTCTAAGAGGATGTACTCATGTCCAGTGAGGTCTGTCCAATAGAACTTTCTGCCAGGGAGTGATTCTGTTCTGCTCACTTTGGTGGCCGTGAGCCACAGGCAGCTCTTGAGCATGTATAAAATGTTGCTAGTGTGACTAAGGATCTAAATTTTTAATTCAATAAAATTAAATGGAAATAACAACATTTGGCTGGTGGCTATTGGATGGGACAGGACAGGGCAGCTCTTGAGGCTACTAGAGTGATAGCAGCAAATTTCATGTGGAGTATAATGGAAATCAATAGCTAAAGTAAGTAAGTGAGATGGGCAAAAGTCAAATGGTATTCTCCACTCCAAATAGGGAGCACTAATTTTCAAAATTTATAAAATATAAATTCCTTTGCTTGTGGAGATGCAGGTTCACCTGGTTACTGGTACTCAACACACAGAGGCAGGCGGCATGGAACTCATTTTAAAGATGTACATTGCGCTGCTCTGTGTGTCTACAAAGTGGTAATTAAGCCTGTACTGGAACCCACTCCAGCAGTAGATGGTGAATGGGCCATTTCTACATATCCCTTCAAATCGTTTAGCAGTGGTTTTCAAAGTAGTTTTGGAAGCAGGCAATTAACAACATGATCTATTAAAGTGTGGACAGAAAATAAAAGAATTTCTTACTTTTAAAAAGTCACATGAAGGAAATAGTATTTTGGCTTGTGTATCTTTTATGTGCATAACACAGTAGTATACTAGGATATTAATGTAATTCAAATATACACATCTCCTGGAAGTGCTCGCTCAAATATTTTTCCTGGTAGAGATGAACAGGTAAAAAGTTTGGAGCTCCAGTCTTAGTATATTTTATAGAAAAAGGTGGCCATAGCGGGGTGGACCAGTGTGATTCAATGTTTATCCTCTTCTCAGATATTTGGATAATTTAGTAACAGGAGCGTGTATTTACTGAATGGCCTTTCTTGGCAGCATTTTTAATAAATGTATCACCTGGTGCACTTGATGTAAGTTTTATAGCTCTGTTTCATGCTCAGTGAGTGTTCTGTTTCTTTCCATGTCTTTGCTGTTTTATTCCCCATTAATCTTCATAGGCCCCTCAAATGTGCTCTTCAAAACTTTACAGCCTCCTTGTAACCTGCTCTGACTTACCTCTGGGGGTGAGAGAGGGAGGCCGCCCCTCTCAGCTCCCAGCTGCCCCTCATTAGGATGTAATCCAGATTTGGTGCCAGAAGCGCCAGCCCTTGGAACCTCTCTTAAGTTACCCACTTTACTGTTGTGACTTGGTTAAGTCAGACTCTCTGAGGGTGGCTGCAGGTACAAGAATAGTTGTCCTGGGTCCCAGGTGATTCTAATGCACATCCACGGTTATCCCTGAGCAGTGCCACTGCCCGGTATCTTCCAACAGGACTTGCCCATATGTCTACTGCATGGTCTGAGAGGCAGCCACGGCCAGTTAAAATTAAATAATATTATAAATCCCACTCCTCAGTTGAAGTAGGCATGTTCAAGTGCTCATTGACCATAAGTCAACAGTGGCTACCACATTGAGCGGCACAGCTATAGCACATTTCTGACATCACAGGGTTCTGTTGAAGAATGCAAACGATTAGGAGACATTGAGATGGAGAAGCAAATTCCAAAGTGCTCTGTGGAGGAGAGCTTACAACTATATTAAATTATATTGGGAATTATATTGGGAATGTCATGTATATATTTCTTAATTTTCAAATTCAGTTGAAACGAACTTTGGTTGGCTTAAGTGAGGATTAGCTGATGATTGGATTCATTTTATGTGGTTGGCGTAGCTTTCCTTTGTTTAATGTATCTCTTTTGCTAATAGGGATTATAGCAGCATCTCACACTTTTAAACTATTAAAAGCTATTAAAAACTATAGTTTAAAAACTATCAAAACCAATTTAATCATAGAGATCTGTATTGCTTTAAGGAAGGGGTGAACAGCTGGTGAAAAATAACTCTAAGGTTTCTAATCCCTCCAAAGGAAAGCCTGGTGTCAGTCATGACCTTGCACCGTGACATTTCTGATGGATTTCATGCTCTAGTAGTAATGCATCAATATAAACATTTCCATGGGGCAGCACTGAAGAGCCTTATCATGTCAGGAACAATAGCAGTGCGAGGATATCCACCTTAATATCATTTCTACTTATTGAAAGCACTAAAAGTAGCCATTTACCAGCTGAGTATTTACTGGCTTACCTTCTCCGATTACTGGGAACCTTTCACACGCTGCCCCTGACCTCTCCATGGTGGGACCTGCACTTACAACTAGAGCTTCACTTCTTATGCCCTCCTGCTCTTTCGAATGCTCTTCCCATGTCCCTCCCTACATGTTAACAGAACACATTGGTCCATTAATGGACTTCATTATGCTCACTTGTCTTCAAGAAGAACTTTAAAGCTGATCACAAGCTACTGTGTAATTATAATTATAATTTCATGGATGCGTACATATTATTTTTAACAAGTTCATTTCATTAAGTGTCATCCTATTTTGAATAGTGACATTCACTGGTATAAGAAAGAATTATTAAAATGATGGTTTAACTGATATTCTTGGCAGGTAAGGCCAATTTTGTATTCAATAATTGTAAATATTAGCTCATAGCATACAAATAGTAACTCTGGGAAGTTTATTCTATTAGATTAAGCAAAACAACTTTTTCTACCGGGACTTAGTTACCAAAGTAATCTTTCCCCCCATTTTAGTCTATCCATCTATCTTCAGTTTTAATTTTGTTCTTCCAAAGAAGTCTGAATCTTTCCCAGTGTAATATTTCACATTTTTCAAAAATCTAATATTATGAAGAATAATAACATATAGTAGATTGGTTTTTCATGTACTGGGCTAAAAATTATAAGCATCACCAAATTACCAGAAAATTCTTTTAACAACCAGCTTCTTAGTTCGAAAATGATTCCTTTTTAAGAGGTGATAATCTTGTAATCTTCAAACTATCATCCTTGGAAAATTTTATTTTTCATTATTCTTCTTGTTTCCATTCAGAGCATTTCATGAGAACTTTAATTTTTCTTTTCTTTACTGCATATGGTCTTAATGTGCTTTCTTCTTGAAAAATAAACTCTTTAGTTTCGGGAGCTCTGTGTTCTATTCCTTCGTTTTAAAATCATGTGAAAAATAACTGTCATTTCTTTATCCCTGTCTTCAATTCCCTCCTCATTTTCTGCAGGCCAATTTTCTTCCTTTTCTTCTGTCTACTCTGAAGAACTTTCTCGTAGGCTCCATTCTCTGCAATTCAGGGCTCACAATTTCTTTGAGCTTCTCAGATTACCCTTTGTCCTTCCACCTACTTTTTCATTAAAAAAAAAAAATCAGTATTTTTTAACTTCAACAGCAGCGTATTACCATATTTAAAACGCATGCACTTATTTATTGAAATGAACTTTTCCTCCTACCAAATTGTACTGAATTAAGTAACTTCTGAATGCCTTAAAAATCATCACATAATGTGAAAGAATTAGATAGCATATTCAGGTTACTGAATTATGTGCAGTGAAGTTGAAGTGAAATAGCTTATAATGAATTCAATACTAAGAACTAATTAGAGAATCTGCATATATCAGGGACTGGGTCAACAAATCCACAAGGCAAATCACCATTTTATTAGAAATTCAACCAAACCTAATAGTATTGAGGACAGGCTAGCAGGCGAAAGGGCAGGAAAACTGAGATGAGCTGTCTTGCATTCTAATTTTTTGTCAGCCCCTAATTGCATGTCTCTGGGCTAAGCCATTGTTCCCTCCTGAGACTTTCATGTATAGAAAGAGGGCTAGTATCTCCGACATTTCCACAAAGTGGTATCTAAAGTACTTGGCACAGTAACCACTGCATAGTGTTAACTTTCTTCCCCCAAATGCACACTTGTGCTTTGAATTCAGGATGGATGAATTCGGGCAATTTATAACCATTTCAATAAGAGAACAGTTTGCTTTCATCCTGACTGTCATCATGTCTTACATGGTTAGCTAAACTTGCTTTTCACTTCGCCTGCCAACTCAAACCTTGGTTTCACATCTAAAGAAAGTTTTACATAAGACATCCCATCTTAATACAATCTCAACTAAAATTTCTTTCTAGCTTTTTAAAAATGCTTCTATTTTGGTTACAAGGCAGGTCTGTTATCTGGCTTGCAAAAATTTCTTCACCTTTACTTGAGCATTCACCCTGTTTTTGTGATCTTTGTGAACAGAGGCCTTTTCTGGAAGGCTAAAGTTGAAGTCTCCGACAATGGGGTGTCCTTTTGGATACACCTGCATGTCCTGGGGGTCAACTGTAATAGTTTTTTTACTCCTTGAATCAAAGCCCTGCCAATTTCAATGAGGTATATTCATATTGCCTACAGGAATCCTATAGTCATAATAAAAATATGCTTTATATGTCACAACCAGTTTTAAAACATATTAAACTTGAGAAAGTATGCAGTTACCAGTTGACAAGTACCCAAAGATTGAATGAAGTTGATTGTCAATGTGACTCTAGCTTTCATGAAAAAGGACGAAATGTCCCTTGTTCTCTCTAAAAGAGAAAGTATGCATCTAGGGAAGTCCTTTTACATCCCATGGAGCAGACTCTAATACGTCCTACTTCTGTCTGGACTGTTAACAGTGTCTGATGGCTGACTTTCCTGAACCTTGGACTGTTTATTTTATAGATTTCTGAAGGTTATGAATTCATCTTGCCTGGGTTTAGGACTATTCTGACCATTTCATTTAGAATTTCTTCTGCTCCCTTAACTCTTACAGACATCACTGACTCCTGCTCTTGCAATTTGATTGAAGGCTTCTCTCTCCTTCCATTTCCAGTAGTAAAATCTAGGTTTTTATAGAAAACTGGTAGTTAGGCCAGGTTGCTAAGTATCTTCCCTCTGAAGGACCATTATTCTGGAGCAGCATATATTTAGCATTTGACATTTGATAAACAAGCTTATTTAAGATATTTTAAATACAATTTCAGCTTTGGCAGTTGTCAGCAAAGGATACAGTTGGTATTTGGTGAAGTAAACAGATGTGGACATGCTTTATGCATCAAGATGCATTAATTTTTTTTCTGAAAAGTGGATAAGAACCTGTGAAACTGAATAATGGAATTTAAATCAGATGGGGTGAGATAGTTGATATTCAAGAATAAATCACAGTATAACAAATATGCTACTTTGGATTGAATGAGAAGTTGCTTGTGCTGAAATATAGTCAGAAAAAAAGGAAGATGGAGATTCTGTAGAAGAGAGGCTGGCCCTGGGGAGAGGTTCTGTCCACAGTGCAATGCTGTCTCCTTTGGAAGACATGATTCAATTCACTGCATGAAACATGCATTGATAATTAGTTAGGAAAGCTTATTTATTTACAAGGCACAGAGCTAAGTAGTAAGAAACACAGAGAACCAGGTTCTGTCTCTATTGTTAAGCTATTTCTAAATCTAGACATGTTTCAGAGAGAAATTCTCAGCTTGGACAATAGGTTCTTTCCTTGGAAATGAGTGTGTTAAGAAAGAATTGCTTCTGACATTTCAATGATAAGAGTGAGAGATTTTCTTTTGATGACCTCTCTATTAAAACAAGAGCAATAAACCTGATATGCATTAAGACTTGATAATTCTGGGTTTTTCACCCTATAGTACTGCTTCTATTTGTCAGATCAATATTTTTGGAAAGAATCATTCTTGCTAACTCCAGTGATTTCTATTAATCCCCAGGATAAGATATACATCCATCATTTAACAAATATTTATTGAGCTGCTAGTTTGTTCCACACCAGGATTCAGTACTATAGGGCGTATCGAATATCTCTAACACAGTTAAGGTGACAGAGTTCACAAGCAAGACTTTATAATAAAGGAGTATTCATTTTTAAGCCTCAAGAATATGACTTGCACTCACTTGTTTTGTTAAATCATTAGGGTGAATTATCTTGTGATCCTGTGCGGTATTGTGGCAGGATGACAGTCACGCTGGCAGGCACTTCTTGCCCAAGAGAATGTAATTGAGTGTTGGTGACTCAACCGAGGCTGGGAAGACTCATCGGTGACCAAATTAAAGACAACAGGGGCTTTATTTGTATCCTACTCAGCACCTATCCACATGGGGAGTCAGGGAGATAAAATGTGTCTTTCACAAGTTAGACAAGAACAGGTCTGAGCTGCAGAACTGCTAGGGAATAGGAGGGGAAGAGAGAGAACTTCACAGGCTGAGTCCCAGGGTCTTATTTATTCCTCTTGGCTACAGAATGCCTGCCAGCGGGAGACTCATCACTAAGATATTCCGGGGAAATGAAGCCAGGCAAGAAAATCATGTATTGCTTTTCTCCTCACCCCATAAATTTCGTTATTAATAAATCAGATTCTTATAGAACAGCCTGCCACAGCTGCCTCTAGAAACAGTTTTATTAGTAAAAATTTTAACAAAATAAAATACACAGTAGTTTTAAGAGTAAACATTATACTTTTCAGTCAAAATGGATGTCTCTGAGGTCACGTGGGGCTGTTGACACCTTACCAGTGTCTTGCTTGGTGGGGAGGGGTGGTGTCTGGTGCCTGGTTTTTGTTGGCGGGATAAGGTGGCATGATTTGACATCAAATTAAGGTGCAGTAGCTGTGATTGATGTCCCATTCTTGACACTCCCTTTTCGGACTTCTGGGAAAATTCAAAACCAGTTCAGTTTTTTAAAAAAATATGTATTTATGAGTCCATTATAGTTGTACATAATAGAAAAACAGTTCAGTCATATAGGAGGGCCTCCTCCGTGGTGAATTCAGCTTTCACAAAGAACGGTTTTTTAAGTAGTACAGCAAGTCAGGGTAAGACTGGTGCAGTGGCTTTTTAAAATTAAAAATTTGAAACAAATGTCATCAAAGTAAATTGTGCTTTTCCTTTAGGGTTTGGCAAAAAGAGGAAGATTAATAATCCCTAAGCATTTGCTTTGCTGAAGAGCAATAAGAAAACAAATAAAGTCCCTGTTGTCTAATTTTAAGAACAATAGCATATATATTATTTTTCTGATTGAAAAAAAATCCCCGTATTATCCTGAAATTTGTGTTTGTCAAGTGCTTTTCAGCCAGACCATCTGAGCTCAATGTGTGGGGTTGGGCTGTTGCAGACTTGTGGACACATGCCCTGTAGTGGGACAGGCATGACCAGGAGGGCTGGCAGCGTGTTGATTAAGGTTCCATGTATGAAACTGCAGCTGCTCCCTTCTCTCATTGCTGGGTTCCTATTGCCATCATACGAGGGACCAGCTTTGAAATAAGGAGAACCCAGGCTGGGTTGGGGACATAACCAGCCGCCTGGTGGGCCCTGGTTGCTGCTCATGCAAGTGAAACAGCTAGAGCAGGCGTGGCTGGAGCTCTAGTTGAGGAGGAGAGGTGGGGATGCACCCTTTGCACCCAAAGGAACCATTGCCCATCTGTGCCCACGTAGACTCAAGGACAGTTGGTTCACCCTGACTAATTACCATAAAGGACCCCCATGTTCAGAGAACTTGCCAGTTGATTTGAATATGGGCTCTGGCAGATGATAGCATGGGACTTTATATTTATCCATAAATATGACAGTTATGGAGAAGGTGGGAGACAGACTGCTAGTCTGGGAGGAAGGACGAAGTTAGTTGGTAAATAGCACCGTGAACAATTGAGGTTAACTGGTAGTTGGTTGTGAGAATAGCATGATGAAAAAGTTGACAGTTAATTACTTTTAAAGAGAATTGAATTAATGAATCAATTCTGTTTGTACTATGTATACAACCTCCCCCTTGCTCTTAATAGTTTCACTTCAAACTTATGTAAGATAATGAAAACAAAACTTGGCAATATGGGGAAGGGACAGAGGGATCAGTCCATAAAATTAGATCACAGGAATATTAGGCTGCATAAGTGGGTCAAGGATTTCATGTAGAAAGACTGATCATAACTATTCTCTTTCATTTAATAATAAAAAGATGTGTTACTTACATTGATTGTATAAAGTGAAGCGCCTTACTGAAAAAGTGCCTGTTTTGAGGACTGCTATCATCAAAAGTCAACCACTGATAGTGATCAAGATATTTGTAATATATTAAAGCTGTGTTGTTAATAAATTCCTTCCTTAATATGATTTGAGGTCCTACCAGAAACATATATGTGTTCAATTGACGTAATTCTGCTGAAGTGTAGCAAATATTGTGGACACAAACATTGTGGACACAGATCTTTAACATTTTATTGTGATCATTTTACCTCTTTAATTGGAGAATTTTTTCCTTTAAAGTGTACTATGTTCAATATTAAAGGAGAAAAGTGGAAGGTGCTTTTCTAAGACTCAGTAAACCCATTGGGTTTTTCTTTCCCCTTGAAAGGAAAAAAATCAGTGCCTAAATAGATGGGCAGTTTTGGAATTATGTAATTGATGATCTAGGAGTGAATCTTATTATAATAGTGTTTTAGTGGTCCTAGAACTTCTTGAAAATGTTAGCTCTGAAAATGGTAATATATTTATAACATAACAAATGTTAATTGAAGGCTAATACAGCACAGCACTGTGTTAGATTCTGAGGTTACAGAACACTGACTGCATTGAATTAGTTGCCCCCATCCCTATAATCAGTTTGAGATTACACAGGTTAACTGGTAGTTGGTTGTGAGAATAGCATGATGAAAAAGTCGACAGTTAATTAGTTTTAAAGAGAATTGAATTAATGAATCAATTCTGTTTGTATTAATCAATTCTGTTTGTATCATTAAACATAAAAGTGTAATTGGATATTTTGGTTGTAATTTTGATAAGTGCTATGGAGAAGAAGCATTGTGTGCTATGAAAGCAGTATTTGATTGATTGATTAGTATGAAGGGTCTGAGAAAAGTTCCTTGAGGCAGAGGCATTGGGTTGAGTAGGAGATAAGTAGGCAGGAGGAAGCAGGGGACATATAAGGAGAAAGAGGACTCTAGTAATACACACAGAGGTACACGCAGAAATACACACAGACATACGCATGTGCACGCCCCCCACACACGAAAAACCACCACACGCTTGGGCGTAGGTGCCCAGTTACAAAGACTCATTCAGAACGCTGAAGATGGAGACAAAACCTTTTTAAACAAAAGCTTTTTGTAAAATGTATTGTGAAATTTTTAGTTATAGATGGACACAATGTCTTTATTTTGTTTATTTATTTTTATGTGGTGCTGAGGGTCAAACCCAGTGCCCCACATGTAGGAGGCAAGCGTTCTGCCACTGAGCCCTAACCCCAGCCCTTAAACAAAAGCTTTTTTTTTTTTTTACACAATACCTTTATTTTGTTTGTTTATTTATTTATCTTTATGTGGTGTTGAGGATCGAACCCAGGGCCTCCCGCATGCTAGGTGAACGCTCTACGGCTGAGCCCCAGCCCCATCCCCAACAAAAGCTTTTTTAAACACAGAGTCTTTGTAGTTTTGATTTATAGGCTGGTTTTTCTGACAGTCCTATTTTTTCCTCTTTCTCAACTTCATGGCCTTTTACTAATACAATGCAATCATTATTATAAAATTATATTTTGACTCCCACTCTCAGGTGGGACCATTCAGCTGTCCTCCTTCAAATAGCAGCACAAACAGCAGAAACCAGCGAGGGGGCAACTTAAAGCCAATCTTCACATTATAGAAAGGTAATTCTTGCTCAGTGCCCTCCCCCTTACTATTTTTTTTAAAAGAAACTTATTTCAGATTAATTTTAGATTTACAGAATTGTTGCAAAGATGCCAAGCGGTCTCATACACCCCACACAGTTCCTACACTGTTAGCATCTTATGTGGTATATTCACCACAATTAATGAACTGGTTTTGATTCTTTTTGTTGTTGTTGTTTTGAGGTTATAATAATATTGTATTTTTAAAATTTATATATGATAGCATAATACATTACAATTCTTATTAAATATATAGAGCACAGTTTTTCATATCTCTGGTTGTATAATAGTATATTCACACCAATTTGTGTCTTCATACCTGTACTTTGGATAATAATGATCATCACATTCCACCATCATTAATTACCCCATGCCCCCTCCCTTCCCCTCCAACCCCTCTGCCCTATCTAGAGTTCGTCTATTCCTCCCATGCTCCCTCTCCCTATCCCACTATAAACCAGTCTCCTTATAGCAAAGAAAATATTTGGCGTTTGTTTTTTTGGGATTGGCTAACTTAGCATTATCTTCTGTAACTCCGTTCATTTACTTGCAAATGCCATGATTTTATTCTCTTTTATTGTTTAGTAATATTCCAATGTGTATATATGCCATATTTTTAAAATCCATTCATCTTTTGAAGGGCATCTAGGTTGGTTCCATAGCAAAGGACTTAAAAACAGCATACTACAGGGACACAGCCACATCTTTGTTTATAGCAGCACAATTCACAATAGCTAAACTGTGGTTTTCATTCTTTATTATTAAAGTCCATACATCCATCAGATTTCCTGGGTATTTACCTAATGTCATTTTCCTGCTCCAGGATCCCATCAGGATACATTTATGAAAGTCATTTTGCCTTAGGATTCTCTTAGTAGTGACTGTTTTTGTTGATCTAGATGGTTTTAAGGGATACTGATCAAGTATTTTATAAAACATCTCTCACAGTGGATTTGTCTGAGATTTTTCACATGGTTATAGGTGTCAGTGTAATTTGGGGAGGAAAGGCCACTTAGATTAAATGTGATTCTTATCACATCATATCAAGCATACATTCTGTCAATATGTCTTATGGCTGTTGATTTTCACCTTGATTACCTGGCTTGAGGTTGCATTTGTCAGATTACTTTTCTTCTCCCTTCTCTTGGGAAGAAGCATTGGGTAGTTCAGACCTAAAGACTGGGAAGTTGTGCTCCACCTTCTTAAGGAGGGGTTAACTATACAAATCATTTTCAAGTATCTGTTCTTCTCCACTAATTAGTTTATTTAATCACTTATGTATATACATATATTTATATATGTGTATATCTACATACATACATTCTTATGTGCATACACACACATTGCACATACATAAGAATATCCATGGATACTTATTTTATGGTTTGGGTAGAACCTACCAGTATTTTTTTTTTTAATTTTGGAAGCTCTTTCTATTGACTTCTGTATGCCTTTACCATGTGCCTATCATTGTTGGTCTTCCCTCCCCCATCACACACATTTGGCACTTTTTAACTTTCACAATGAGATATTTTGGATTCATTTGTGTACTTCCTGCCTCACTCTAATGATCAGCCATTTCTCCAGAGAATCAAGATCTGGGAAGTAAGTGTACTTGTTATTGAGTGTTGTTAATTTTGGGTCTCCTATGCCGATGATACAAAGAGGTATATGTACTAACCCAAGCATATGCATATATCTACAACTATTTGCATAAATCACAATCTGTATCTATGCTAAACTGCATATGAGTACGCGCTGATGCTTCTAAGGCTAACCACATTGCAAGAGTATTCCTTCTAGCTCCCTCATCCCATTGGTCATTTCCTGAACCAATGGCAAGAAATCATGAATAGCTTTTGGATTTTGTCAAATGCCTTTTTCTGAACCAATTGATATGAATTTTTCCTATTCTCTCTGTTAAGGTGGTATTCATTAATTTATTTTCTAATGTTGAATTTGTTTTACATAACTAGAATAAATGCTCTTTGGTCAGGCTGTATAATTTATTTTATATGCTTTTAGATTAGACTTGCTGACATTAGCTGAAATTTTATGCTAATGATCAGGTGAGAGATATTGGTTTATACTTTTTCTTTCTTTTAATGCCTTCATATGATTTGGTATTAGTGTGATGCTGGACTCACAAAATGAGCTACAAAGTGTTTCCCCATTTTTGAAGGTTATTAATTATTGATTCCATTTCCTAAATAAAGAGTTATTCAGGATATCTGTTTCTCCTCATGTGAGTTTTGGTAATTTGTCTTTCAACAATTTGTCCAATTTATATAAATTATCAAATTTGCAGGCATAAAATTATTATAGTATTTCTTTATTGTCCTTTTAATGCCAATGGGACAAATGATGAGGACTTCTTTTTTATTTATTATGTTGGTAATTTATGTTTTCTCTCTTTTTCTTAATTAGCCTGACTGGAAATATATCAATTCTAATTGATCTTTTTGAAGAACAAGATTTATTCAACTGAATTTATTTTATTTATGTTTTTAATTTTGTTGATTTTGTTCTAATTGTTATTTTTTTCTCTTATTTTTATTTTAGACATATCTAGCTTTTTCTCTTCTTGTCTCCTAAGGTGAAACTTTGTTTTATTGATGTTATACTTTTCTTCTTGTCTCATATATTCATTTAATGCTATAAAATTTCTTCTTAAGAACTACTTTTCTATATGCTACAAATTTTAAGTTTTGTTTTTATTTTCATTTAGTTCAAAACATTTAAACATTTCTCTTGAGGCTCTTTTTACCCCTATGACCCTTAAAAGAGTGTTGTTTAATCTGCAAATATTTGGGAATTTTCCAGTTATCTTTCTCTTATTGATTTCTAGTTTATTTCAATTCTAACATGAGATCATACTTTGCATGATTTCTGTTCCTTTAAATTTCAAAGGATGTTTATGGCCCCGAAACTGGCCTATAATGGTGAATAGTCCACCAAAGCTTGAGAAGACTGTTTGATGGAACATTTTATAAATATTAATTAGGTCAAGTTGATTGATAAGAGCTATTGAAGTCAATAACTATATGCATGTTGATTTTTTCCACTGGTTTAAACTATCAATTACTGATCAAAATGATGAATTTTCTAACTAAAACAGTGGATTGGTCTGTTTCACTTTTCATTCACCTGTTTTGTCCATGTATTTTGAGGCTCTACTCTTAGGTACAAACACAATTACTAGTGTAATATTTTCTTAGCAAATTGATTTTTCTATCATTATATGGTAACCCTCTTCTTAAATCCTGATAATTTTCCTTGTTCTGTAGTCTGCTTTTCCTGAAATGAATACAGCTATGTCAGCTTTATTTTGATTTAGTATAGAATTTTTTATCCATCCCTTTACTTTTAACATATCATGTGCTTAGAGTGGGTTTCTTGAAGACAATACATAGCTCAATCTTGACAATTTCTGCCTTTTAATTGGTATACTTAGACCATTTGTTTTTAAAGTTGTTATTGATATATTTGTATTAACAACCATGTTTGTGACTGTTTCATGTTTATTGCTAGAGTCTTCCTTTGTGTCCTCTTCTAGTTTAATTGGAGCATTTTATATAATTATCACCTCTCTTAGAGCAAAGTTTTTTTTGTAGTAGTAGTTCCCCTAAAGTTTAAAGTATACATTTAAAAGAATAATCCTAGTACACCTTCAATAAAACTCTTCCAGTTTACATGTAGTATAGGAACATTAAGACAATAATCCCAAGCCCTCCTTCCTGTCCTTTGTGACATTACTGTCATTCATCTCACCTATCTAGTCACCTAATTCATTGTTACTATTATTAATTTAAACAGGAAGTTAAGCCTATTAAGAACTTTAAAAGATTTTACTTTTTCTGCTTTGATTTTATTGTCTGAGGGTCTTCCAAGCTTTATGTAGACACAGTTTCTGATCTATGTGTCATTTTCCTCCTACTTGAAGACAGTCTTTTATTATTTCTAATACCAACACAAGTCTACTGGTGATGAATTCCCTTAGATTTTTACTTTTTAAAAATAATTATTTCTCTCCACTTTTAAAGGATAGTTTTTATGGGTTTGAAATTCTAGATGGGTCACTTTTTTCCTCCCATCATTATATTTCATTCTACTCTTTTCATGCATTCATGGTTTCCGAAGAGACATATTCTTATCCTGTTCTCTATGGGTAGTTGTGGCCCCCTGTCTAGGGTTTTCTCCCTGTCTTTGGCTTTCTACAGTTCAAATATTATGTACTGAGGTGTAGCTCTCCTTGCGGGAATGGGGACATTTGTTCATTTTCAAATTCTCTAAGATACCTCGATCTGTGGTTTGCTCTCTCAATAATTTTGGAAAAATACTCAGTCATTGTTTCCACCAATATTTTTTCTTCTCCTTTCATTGGTTTCTTTCTCACATTCTAATTATGCATAGGTTATACTTTTTGCCTTTTTATTTATTTTTTTGGTCCTTTCATTTAAGTTAACTCACTGCTTCTTCCCTTGGCCAGGATGAGCTAGAGTAGTGTCTAGCTTTTTACCCCAGAGCAGTGTCTGGATATCAACTACCAAAGATGTTTTTCATTTTTATCACAGTATTTTTACATTTCTAACATTTGCTTTTGATTTTTTCTTAGAGTTTTCATCTTTTTTGCTTCTGGTACCTAGATGTTCTTGTAGGTTGTCTACCTTTTCTATTAGAGCCCTTGACATCTTAATCAAAAGTATTTGGAATTTTTCTTTCCTCACATTTCACATTCAATTCATCAACAGTTCTTATTGACTTTACATCTAATTCTATCTTGCATCCTCTTTTTTATCATGCAAAATATAAGCTCCTGTTATCTGTTACCTAGTCAACTGCCGTGGCTCCCTAACTTATTCTGCAGTGCTTATTTGAGGCTGTAAGTTCTCCCTAGGGGGTACCAGAATAATCTTTTAAAAATATGAATTCTATCATGTCACTCAACTTAAAAGAATGCCTTCTCATCTCTCGGAATACAATGCACAGTCAGTCCTTACCTAATCTCCTGGGTTCTGGAGGACGGGCCCCCTCACCTTACTTCTTCCTTGCTCTGTCTACTGTAACAATAACCTTCCTGACCTCTGCCTTTTCCTTGAACAACTTGGGTGCATTTTCTTCCAACTGTGGGCATGCTGGTCTTTCTTCCACAGCAGAATTGACCATCCTAGCCACTGTGCTTTGGTTTCTAAACCTATGTACTCTGTGGTCTAAATGCACTTTCCACACGTTGTTTTTCCTCCTGACATGTTTATTATTACTTGTTTAATGTTTATCTTCATCACAAAAATAATGGTAGTGTGAGGGTAGGAATTTTGTCTTTTTACCCCAGAGCAGTGTCTGGCTATTAGTAATTTGTATTGTATGAATTAATGAATGAATAAAATTAATTTATCTAATTTTAAATAGATTTATTTAAAATGCACTGTTTATGTAAGCATGCATACATTTTACATAAGTGATATATGACACCCTTTCAAAGCTTAGAGGTTTTTAACTATTCTCAACTGATTGTAACACACTGGAAAAAATCATGGTGAAGATGTTTTTTTAGAGAAAATTTTAATAGGAGATAGGTGTCAATTTTAGCCCATCTGCTTCATTTGGAGAAAAATGATCTATTTTAATATGTCTAATATTCAAACCTTGGGATCTACTAGTAGGCAAATAATTTGCCTAAATAAAAACTTCAATGAAAAAATAGGAAAATAACTTCTAAAAATATTTCTGGACTAGGATTTATATAATGTAGACTATGTATTGAGAAATGTTGTAGGTGATATTTCTAGGAATTACAGAATCATTGATTATATGCATGGTGAACCAATAGATGTACTGTTTTATGTGATAGTTTGTCCTCCAGGGATTCTAGGGTCTCAACTGTAAACACAAAAACCACAGAATACAACTAGTTATTTTGATTAACAGTGCTTGTAGGTTTTTACAAATTGTACCAGTCAATATTTTCGGAGACAGCTGTGGCATGGTATTTTATTGTGTGGGCCCTGCAATCAGTCTTCCTGGGTTCAAGCTCCAGTTCTGCATCCAGTTTTCTTGGCAATAGGAAGAGATACGGTATAGGACATATCTTACATTGTGTCTCTGAAAATTAAATTGCATAATATAGGCCAAGAGCTTAGATGAACGCCTGGTATATAACAATGACTCAATAAATCTTAGCAATTATTATTATTATTGATTGCATTATTATTGATTACAAGCACTACAAACTGGCTCACACTTAAGAAATAAATTATTGAGACAATTTTGTGACAAAAGAAATTATTGAGACAATTTGATTCAATGCCAGGACTGAAATATCAGGCTTAGGGAACAGTTGTGAGCAAGAGAAGCAGGGAGCCATTGCCTTTGCCAGTGGAGCAGTCCTGCCTCCATTCTTGGGCACCAGATGCACCACTGGACAGCAAATGGAATTGTCCTACGCCCTGGCTGCACAGCCTCAGGGGGAAGCGTGCTGTGGGTGGAGCCCAGGCCACTGACTTTCTCCCTAGAGTCTGGAGCCACAGAAAGCAGTAATTGTGGCTTTTGCAGTGAAAGGCAGATTCTGACATCTACTAATTCACAAACTAGGAAATTTGCCAAATATAGAAAGACAATTGAGGTGCCAGGAAAACAAAAATTAAGAAATGTCTATTACTACAATTAGTTAATAAAATTACCCATTTCAAAAATGTTTGAACAATGCCCTAAAAACAACAGTTCAGTTTGAAGTACCAAACAAAATGTTCAAAACTGCAAAACTGGTCCTCAGTCTTTCTAAGTTCTCTGTCTTTAGGTGTTCTGTAGTGATTCTAAACTTCTAGAAAACTGAAGACTCTTACCTGGGATCTATTCAAACCCAGTATATTTTGGTCATGTAGATCTGACCTGGAAGGTCATTTCAACTTGCCTTGGGAACCTGCTTCTACACAGTGAATAGATTATCCCCTTGAATAAAGAGAGCTACATTCACAGGGTTAAATTGGAGGAACAAGCAAAGCGCTGCATGTCTCTGGAGAGATGCTGCTTCTGGGGTCTTGGGGGCTGTGCTGCCTCCCCAAGTTCCTAAATAGCAAACGTGTCTTCAGACCACTGTAACCTGGATCAGAGAGGATCATCAGATAAACAAAGGTGAAAATAGTTCTCATGGTTAGCAGCTGGGGAGAACAGGAATTGCAGCTGGGAAGCAATGAGCCAGAGTGTAAAGAAATGGAGAGGCAGGGTGAAGGAGCTAAGCCTCCTAACTTGCTATTGGGAAGAAGCACGGAGTTAGTGGGAGGGAAATACGGTCTTTGCTTACTGAAAATAAACTCTCCTTTTCCTCCCTCTAACTTTTCTAACTTGGGCTTGAAATCCTTTTTGGTCATTATACTTTACAGAAGAGGAAAAGAAAATCCCAATAAGATCCATGCTGGTAAAACTCTAGAAGAAGAAATGGAGGATTTCAAACAGGAAGTTGGTTAATAGAGAAGAGATGAGAGTAAGGGATTTTGTTAAATCTAATGATCAAAATAATTATTGGGAATCTCTGCCAAGATGGAATAGCAGGTACTAGATTATCCACCACCAGAAACGTAAAGTAAATAAAACCTACAAAAAAATATTACACACACATACACACACACACCACACACACACACACACACACAGTCTTTAAAAACCAAGCAGAGCATGACAGTGTCTCTTGAGAAAGGGAAACTAATAAGGAGAGCCCAAGACAGCTCCAGGTTCCTTCCTGGAGGGAAGGTCCAGGACACAAAAGTGAGGAGGAACTCGGGTATAACTAAAACGGGACAGCAGCACCGTGAAGGGCCCAGGGAAGGAAAGCAACGGAACAAAGAAGATGGAGCCCACTAGGCTGGAATGGGGTCTAAGTCTGACCACAGATGAAATGGGACCCGAAATTGTTGAGGTTGAATAAGAAACGGATAGAAAGAGAACAGGGTGGTGATGTTGCAAAGCATTATAAAAGGATACACAGGCCCAGTCTGCTTCTACCCAAATGGAAGGTTTATGAAAGGGATTTGTAAAGCTACGTTTCAAGGTACTTTATTTAGACTCTTTGTGAAAATTCATGAGTTTTAATTTAGAATTTGGGTTTATTCCATTAATTAATGACTTTTAAAACTGAAAATAAACAAGTAAGCCCTAAAATAACTTCTTCCCCTAATTCCAAACAAGATGCACAGACAAACACACATACAGCTGCTTTGGACAAATGGAGTGATGGGGTGGCTAGAAACCCCAGGAGCCCCACCTCAGATACCCTGTGGTACTGCCCAGAGTCTTCAAAGTGTGGTTGAAGAGTTCCAGCTTACGGCCAAGGCACTCAATGAAAGTCTTACGTACACCGTGGCTGGATGACATGGGTGTACAATGGAGATGAACAAATCCCTAGTGAAGGTAGGCAGGGTGCCCAATTAGGAGCTACTTTAATGATCTGGGCAAGGGGATGAGGATATGAAGTAGCATGGTGTGTTAATGAGCTTTGTGTTACTATAATAAAATTCCTCAGGTAATCAATTTATAGGGAAAAAGAGTTATTTTGGCTTAGGGTTTCAGAGGTTTCCATCTATGTTTGATTTGCTCTGTTGCCTTTGGGCCTCTGGCAAGGCAGCACATCAGGGTTGGAGCTCATGATGCAGAAAACTGCTCTCTTCTTGGCAGCTAGGAAGCAAAGAGAGAGAAAGGAAGGGCTCAGAGTCCTAATATCCCCTTCAAGGACACACCTCCAGTGACCTCACTTCCTGCCTTTAGGCCCTGCTTCTTAAAGGTTCTGCCATCTCCCTGTAACCAACAGGCTGGGGACCAAGCCTTTAACACCTTGACTTTGGGAGACATTTTTTCAGCCAGAGCAAATGATGGCAGTGAAGAGAAAGGAAGGGACTAAAGCAAGAGGCGTATGTGGAAATGCTGTGTGTGTTATGGTGATTCTTTGGATGTGAGGAGAAAGAATGTTGAATAGTGTTAAATGAACTAGATCATTCCTAGTTCCTTGACCTGACACACTTTAGGAATGTGATTATATTAATAATAACAATAATCTACAATTACATAATTTGAAGATACAATCTAATGGTTCGATAGGGGCTTTATGATCAGTCATATTGTGGTACACAGGCTACGGAATCAGATGTACCTTGGTCAGAATCCTGTGCTGACCTTGGTAGGACCTTGGGCATGATAGTCAATGTATTCGCTGTTAAATGAGGACAATAACAATATTTACTTTATAGAATTCATCTTGAGTATTTGAAGGGACACCATTAGAATTGATGAAGGGGGAATATCTCTAGAGCAGTTTTATTAGTTCTTTATTTAATTTTTAACTAATCAATACTTCTGTTTTCTTTAACATGTTAGATTAAAAAGCTTTTAGTGTATTTCTTTGTCTGGATCTTTAATACCTCACGAGTAATGTGAAATTATTGAGAAACAAAGGAAAAGTGATTATGCAAAAGCTTGAAATACTTAATAATACATTGAAGTAGTTGTAGGAAACTGGAAAAATGACTATACTGGTGTTATACTAGGTTTTTTTTTTAGAGGTATTGGTTATTAAGAGGAAAAAAAATTTTCAATAAAAGAAAAATTTAAAATTAGAATGCATTAGAAGTGAAAAATCCAGTGAATTCTATTATTAATGAATATTCAGATAGTATATTAACTTTTGAGATTCAATGGCCAAAGAATTTAAAACCTTAAAAAAATGATTAAGCCGAGTCTAAAATAATTAGACACGCTCTTTTAAAATGCCTCAGGCAATTTGCTCATTAGGACAGATGTTTTTCCATTTAGGGTTAGGACGTACTTTTAAGCAACAGAGATATCTTCATCCTCTTTCCCTGGGGATAATGCCCAGAATGCCTTCAGCTGATGACTGATGTTTGAATCCCAGGCAGGCTTGCAGAGATCCTTGGGGCCTGCCTTCCCTCCAGAATAACCAAACCACCTTCCTCTCCCTTTCATGCCCACCCTGATTGCCTGTGTTAGTAAATTCTCTCAAATTCATGCTTCCTGTGGTGGATTAGAATTACTGGGGTCCACAGTGAGTGCTACTAAGTAGAGACGCTTTCCTTGGCCTAAGTCCTGACAATAGTTGATGAGGATATCAGAGATGCCTAACCCCAAGGAGACAAAAATCAATCTGGTTGGCGTTTTACACTCATGATGGGTTTGACAAATGAAAGAGGCTTTCATTTCTCAGTCACTTATGTAAAATCCATGGACCCGGTTAGGAAAATCATTGAATAACGGAAAGATAAAGAAATCTGCTTAGGTGCAAGTGTTATCTAATCAGCGGCACAACTTGAGAGCTAATAACATGTACATTAGCCTCTCCAGTGCCTAACATCTTGTGCTGATAAATATATTGCTCAATCATTCTGAAAATATTTTAATGTATAGGGCATCTCATATGTACAATCTTATGAGCCACAGTGCTATTGGCTACCAATAAAGTTTCTGACTCTCAAGAAGCTGTCTGTTTAATATTTGCATAATCTATGGTTTTTCCCCCTTGCCTCTGCTTCATGCTCATTGTTTAGTCTTTTAGCTTTTTCCTGATAGTGTAAAAAAGGTAGGCAAAGAGGATGAGCCTATGTTGTTCCTCTACAGATAATTCTGGAGGAATTGGGAGAGAGCAGAGAATGAGTTTTTAGTTTTGTCTTTGGCTTTCAAGTATCCATGCCTTTCCTGTGCTCCACCCCTCTTTATAACTAAGAACTGACCTTACACTCCTCAGAGACACAACAGCCCACAGTCATGGTTCTGATCTTCAGTTCTCACTAGACATAGGGTAAAATAGGAATAGAAGTTGCATTATTTTTCACCTTCTTTCATTTAATTCCAGTTGTACCTTGTTTTAACTGCTGCAAAATAGTTGTGCAGTGTTATCACCAGCAATGTGTACATTATGACTTGCAAGTAGAACAGGATTCCTTTCTCATTGAACAATACCCTGGGATCCTCTCACAGACAGTTGGCCACATAATATGTAGAAGCGTCTCTTTTTATTTTCTTTGTATAATTGTGGGAACTCTGATATTTGAAAAGTATAGTACATTTGGGGTAAATTAGAAAAAAAAATTCATTAATGCTCATTGAATTTATCTTTCCCTCTTTGACTCTTTGATGGTTTTCCAAATAATCAGCCTCTCTTCATCTCTCCAGTTGTGTTTTCCTCTTCCACCTCTCCAACCTGTGGCCATTTTTGTCGTATGTTCAATAACCTGAATTGTGTGTGAAACTCAAGTGGGTGTGCTGGTTCAAGTCACTGCTTTAAATAGCGCTATGACTAAACCACCAGAACAGTCTACTTCCAAATTCCTCTAAGATGAGAAATTTCATGATTTGACACAAACATTCCTGTAAGGTTTTCATTTAGCCTATTCTTGGAAAATGCCAGTGGTCCACCTTATTTCTTCTTATGGTGGCAGCTTCTGACTCAGTTGTCCCTCTGACTGTTGCACATGCTCCTGGTCCTGCACTGCAGCCAACTCTCCGGGGTCGCTCCATACTGCTTCTGTTTCAGCCATTGGGCTGGTAAGCAGGCAGTTAGTGGAATCATGCCACTCAAGATTGCCCCTCTGAGGGTGGTGCTCGAACTTCCTCTAAGCCTTTTCTCCGGGCTCACTCCTCCTTGTTCCTTCCTGGTTCTCCATGTGACCTCAGTTCAGGTCTCCTTGACATTCTAGTTAACGCTAATCTGAATAGATCTTTCTTTACTATGTGGCATCTGGCACTGAGCATGCTTCTGGTGTGCTCTGATGAGCCGGGAGCAGAGGGGGAGCACCATCACCCTTCATCCAGATGTGGGAGCATCTGGCAGTGAGGCAGCGGAAGGGCCCAATTCTGCACAATGACTGGTCATATACTGTTGTTCTTGTCTGACTTGGTTTACTTCTTGGTGTTCTTACACTTATCAACTTTGTACCAATGATAATGGCTAAAATTCAAAATCTCTGTTTAACTGAAAAGCAAAACAAAACCACTTCTTTAAAGAGCCATGACCTGGAATCAAAGAGAAATGATCATGGGTGAGCCATGAACCTAAGTGCAGTTTTCTAACATTTACAAGATTATTGTGAGAACCAATGAGTTACAATGTGTTACAGCATAATATATGTAAAACACTTAAAACAAATAGTGCCCAATGTGTATTTGCAATAATGATGTAGTTTATGGTTATGATAACTTATTCTAAGAGCTCTGATAAATGCTCATTTTAATACTGAGCAATAGAAAAGGTGGGTGGCTTCTCTTAGTTTTAAAAATGACATCTAATATACCTTTAGACCTACAAGAATAAAAGTTATATATTAAACACTTTACAACCACATATTTGCCAAAATCCCTTGAAAAATTAAATTAAAAAAACCAAAGCTCTCATAGTCACTCATTTGTTTTGGAGTGATAGAGAAAGATGATATATTATAGCATTTATTTCTCATGTCTTTAATAGTAAAAATAGTTGTATTAACTTTTTATCAAATGATAATTTTCTACATATAAATCGAAAACTGCTGCTATCTGACAAATTTTGGAGAGATTAACTTTCTTTGAAAATACAGAAGCTTGTGTGAAATTTTTTCTTTTAAAAATATTTGTTTTTGCTGATAACATGTTTAGCAGCACAGCCTGGCCTTTTTCAGGCAAGATACTGAGCCAAAACCTCAAAGAATCACAGCAGAAAAACTGAATTCCCCCTTTCTCCCCTATTCCATGATGTAGTTAGTAAGAACCCAGCTGGGTAAACCTTTGGGGGAGGGAAACTACTTTGAACTACTTAGAACTTTAAATTCCTAGGTACTTTATTTTTTATAGCTATTGTAAATGAGATTGCTTTTTAAAATTCTTTTTTAGATGATTCATCATCAACTTAGAGGAATGCAACTGATTTTTGTATGTTGACTGTGTATCCTGAAACTTTGTTGAATTCACTTAATAGTTCTAATAGTTTTCTTGGTGAAGTCTTTCTGATTTTTAGTGTATAAGATCATAACTGTAAAGGGACAATTTGACTTCCATTTTTCCAATTTGGATGCCATTTATTTATTTCTTTTGCTTGAATACTCTGGCTAGAATTTCCAGTACTAGGTTGAATAAAAGGAGTGAAAGTGGCCATTCTTTTCTTGTTCCCCTTAGAAAATTTCAGCTTTCTCCTCTTCACTATTATGTGAGTTGTGGGGTTATTGTATTTGATCTTTACTATACTGAGGTATGCATACCTTCTGAACCTAATTTGTTCAGTTTTTTATCATGTACGGATATTGAATTTTATTCAATGCTTTGCCTCTACTGAGCTGATCATATGGACTTTTGTCCTTTATTCTGTCGATATGATGTCTCACATTTATTGATTTGCATATGTTGAACCATTCTTGCATCCCTGGGATGAATCCCACTTGATCATGGTGAATGATTCTTTGGATATGTTGTTAGATTTGGTTTACTAGTATTTTGTGGAGAATTTTTTCATGAATGTTTTTCAAGGAAATGTATGTAGTTTTCTTTATTCATGTTCTTGTCTAGTTTGGGTCTCAGGATAATTCTGACCTTGTAAAAAGAGTTTGGAAGAGGGGCTGGGGCTGTAGCTCAGTGGTAGCACACTTACCTGGTATGTGTGTGGCACTGGGTTCGATTCTCAGCACCACATATACATAAATAAATAAATATCAACAATTGAAAAATATTTTTAAAAATTTTAAAAAAGAGTTTGTAAGAGTTCCTTCCACCACTTAATTTTTTTTTTGAATAACTGAAAAAGAATTGGTTCTTCCTTAAAGGTTTGGATGGACTGCATCAGTGAAGCTGTTTGATTCTAGGTTTTTCTTTGATGGGAGACTAATCCAGTCTTGCTGTGGTTGGTCTGTACACGGTTTTTCTATTTCTTCATGATTCAGCCTTGGTAAGGTGTATGTGTCAGGAATTTTTCCATTTTCTCTAGGATATCAAATTTGTTGGCTTTTGGTTGTTCATGATAGTCTTCAATGATCCTTTTCAATTCTGTGGTATAAATTGTGATATCTCATTTTTCATCTCTGATTTTGAGTCATTTTTTTAGTCTAAAAGTGTCATTTTTGTTTATGCTTGCAAAAATCAACTCTTAATTTTGTTAATTTTTTTCATATTGTTGTTTTAGTTTCTCTTTCATTTATTTGTGTTCTGACTTTTATTAGTTTTTTTCTTCTGCCAACTTTGGGTTTGGTTTGTTTGTATTTTCTTTTTAGTTCCTTGAGATGCAATGGGCTATTTATTTGAGAACTTTCTGCTTTTTTCATGTAAAAGAAAGTCAAGATTCCCATGAGCCTATGTGCAAAAATTCTCAACAAAATAGTAGCTAACCAAACTCAACAACACATAAAAATGTTATTCACCGTCCTCAAGGGGGATTCGTCTTAGGGATGCAAGAAGGGCTCAATATATACAAGCCTATCAGTTTTCCTCTTAGTTTCCTATACCCCCTAGGTTTTGGTATGTTGTATTTCCATTATCATCTATTTCAAGAAAATTGTATATTTTCTTCTTAATTATTTCACTGATCCATTGGTAATTTGGGTCCGTTTAAGTTCCACGTATTTCTAAGTTTTTCTTGTTACTGATTTCTAGCTTTATTGCATAGTGATTAGATAAGATACTTGATATGGCCTACTGTATAATCTCTCCTGGAGAATGTTTTTGTGCTGCTGAGAAGAATGCATATTCTGCAGCTGTTGGATAGAATATTCTGTAATGACGGGTCCATTTGGTTTCTGGTGCAGTTTAACTCTGCTGTTTCTTTTTTGATTTTCTGTCTAGATGATATGTCCCCAGCTGAAAATGAGATCTTAAAGTTCCCTGCTATTATTGTGCTGGAGTATGTCTCTCCCTTTAGGTCTATTAATATTTGCTTTATATATTTGGGTGCTCTGATATTGGGTGCATATATATTTAGAACTGTCATTTACAATCTTGCTGAATTGATCCCTTCATCATTCTACAATGACTTTCCTTGTTGCTCTTTAATACTTTTGATTTAAAATCTGTATCTAAATATCTAAATGATCTATCGTACTCAAAATAAGTATGACTACTTCTGCTTTCTTTTGGATTCTAGTTGCACAGAATTTCTTTCCCTGTCCCTTCACTTTCAGTCTATACATGTCCTTAGAATGAAGTATTTCTTGCAAATAGTGACTAGTTGGGCCTTGTTTTTAAATCCATTAAGGTATTCTGTGTCTTTTAATTAGAGAATTTAATCCACTTGCATTTAAGGTAATTATTGATAGGTTAGGTCTTATTACTGCTGCCTTCCTTCCTTCCTTCCTTCCTTCCTTTCCAGGGGATTGAACTCAGGGCACTCAACCACTGCGCCACATCCCCAGCCCTGTTTTGTATCTTAGTTAGAGGCAGATTCTCACTGAGTTGCTTAGTGCCTCACCATTGCTGAGGCTGGCTTCGAACTTGTGATCCTTCTGTCTCAGCCTCCTGAGCCGCTGGGATTACAGGTGTGCACTACCACTCCTGGCTCTTTGTTTCCTTTATGGCCTTCCTTCCTTCCTTTCTGTTTGATTTTCATAAATTAATCTTTCTCAGTGAAATTTGTTTTTCTGATGAATTATGAATTGTTTCTCTGTATTTTTTTGCAGTTCATTGTGTTTTTCTTAAACAGCTATTTTGAATCTCTGAGTGTTCTTACATGTTGGTTGCTTTATAATCAGTTGCTGGTATCCATTTTCTTTTTCTCCTTCTCCTCCTCCTCCTGCTGAGGATAGTACCTGAGGCTCCCCACATGCTAGGCAAGCAGTCTTTCACTGAGTCATGCCCCAGCCCTTCTGGTGTCTTATTTTGTCTATTAGGTGATGTTTTGATTTTCTGCAATTTGTTAATGCTCATTAGTGTGTGTGATGTCATATGCATATTAAAGGATTAGGTATTATTCCAGTCTTTATAATTTGTCTTTGTGCCCTTCTTTCCAGAAATTCTAATTTATTTTCTCTGAGCCTGTGGTCACTGTCACTATTTCAGCAGTAGATGGTACCCTAAGTCCTGAGGTGCCATTGTGTTGTTCAAGACGGCCGAGGGATATATCTGAAAGGGCAGTCCTTCTCTATAAGCCTTCTTGTCAACCATCCAGATGCCTTGTCCATGGTCAATGATCTGAAGTCAGGCACCATAGAATTTTGCCTGGCACAGGCCTCACTGTGGAAGGTCCAGAAACAACTAGTGCCTATCTCCCTCTTCATTCTGCAATGGACAGTAACTCTCTCCATGTTGTGCTGCCTGGGATTGTGGAAAGGATGGGCAGTCCCACGGACACCATGGCTGCTTCAGTGCCAGTTCATATCAGAAGCCAATAGTCCACTGATACCAGTGCAGCATGAGGCAGGACCAAGGCCCTTCCTGCTATGACCTGCCTGCTGCTGTGGTTTCTTTGTGGCCCAAGACCCCTGCAGCTGATTGGATGTGAAGTGGGCTAAAATGCAAGGCTGTCCTACTGGGGACACAGGTCTCTGCCTGGTGAAGGGTGCATACACAGGCTTTGTCTAAGTCAAAGACTGGGGGTAGGGGCTATAGCATTACTCCCAGTACTGAATGTCACTGTGGTACACCTGGCACTTGGTTTCGTGTCTAAGGTCTATATTCCTCTCTCAAGTGGGAGGTGTCCTTCTCTACATTGTGCTGCTTAGAGTTGAAAGAAGGGTAATGTGAGCAATTCTTTCCTTGTTGCCTTTAAAGAATCTTTCTTATTTGTATGCTAAAAGCAGGTACTGTGATCTCCCATAGCTCTTGTGAAGGTACTTTCATGTGTGAATAGTTCTTGAATTGATGTTTCTGTTGAGATTCAATCTTTGGAGGCTCTTATCCCACCATCTTACTCTGCCCCTTTATTATTAAAATATTCTTTTAATTTACTATTTAAAAGAATATTCATGCAGAAGAAATGTTTGATGTTAAACTATATTTCAAGAATAGTTTTTTATTATAATTCTTTTGTTTTACAGCATCTGTTTTATACACACACACACACACACACACAGACCTGGTGTGTCACAGCCAGCTTGTACTGGCTCACAAAAGCCTACTGTTATTTACAAGCGTTTTATAAGAATATTGATGTTAGAAAAGTGACTTGAAATTAGTTTCAGTGGCAGTATTTATATCATGAAAATTGGCAAATGCTACAAATCAATTCCTTTTTTCCCCCTTATGGAGAGTTAATTGCTAAATGCTTACTAGTTTGTTTGTCCCCCATGTATTTACTGAAATAAAATAAAGTGCTGTTTGCTTTGAAAATGGTGTTTATATGAAAATTTACTTGGGAACAAATTAGTTAATTTTTTCCCTCTGCATTTTCAGGGATACGGAAAGACCGAAGAGGAGGAAGAATGTTGAAACACAAGCGTCAGAGAGATGATGGGGAAGGCAGGAATGAAATAGGACCCTCTGGAGAAATGAGAGCTGCCAACCTTTGGCCAAGCCCCCTCATTATTAAACACACTAAGAAGAACAGCCCTGCCTTGTCCTTGACAGCTGATCAGATGGTCAGTGCCTTGCTGGACGCTGAGCCCCCCCTAATCTACTCTGAGTACGATCCTACCAGACCCTTCAGCGAGGCCTCCATGATGGGCTTGCTGACCAACCTGGCAGACAGGGAGCTGGTTCACATGATCAACTGGGCCAAAAGGGTGCCAGGTAAGAATGCTAAGCTCAGCTTTTATTTTAAGAGTCTTTTTAAGAACTGATTGCAATTTCATGGGAGAAATAGTGGGAGGAAAAGAAACAATACTTGTTATCTCATTAGTTTCAAAGCTACATCAGAATTTTTCATATCAATACACTATAATTCTCCTAGAATTTAGGAAATAGCATTTTAATATCAAAACCTAGAAGACTAAAATGCTTGATCTGACAAAACTTATTTTTAAGCCATCTTATTTGCCAAAAAGATTTTGAGTAGACACTACATGATGAATGTATTACATATCATATATGCATGCTGTCAGAAGTGTTTAATACTATAGGACCTATAAAAGATTTTAATATTGAGCACTATCATTCAAAAACCTCAATTACTAATAAATTATTTTCCTGAAAATATTTTCTTTAAAGATTTGTCTGAACTAGAGACATAATACTAATAGATTTATTCACTGAATGCCTATTATTTATCCAAACTGACATATGCATAGTAGAAATGTAATTGAAAAATAAATTAGGGCATTGTCTCTGAGAAGAGCTTGTGGAAGGACCCAATGGTGGAAGTGACATTTCTGTTGATTCTCTCAGAAATGGTGTTTCCATAAAACTCAACTGCTGCTCTTGCTGTTCAGAGAAGAGCTCTAATTAGTAGGGAAACCAGATTCCTCCATGTCCCAACACATTCATTATGCATATCAGGAAGTTTGTACTAAGGCAAGAGGAAGTTAAATCTCTTTTGTGGGCTTATTGGTCAAATGAGTAGTGGATTTAGATAGAGATTTTCTCATATGGTTTCTCCTACCTATGAAGTGTGGAACTTTTTATGAAACTAAAATAATGTGAAGTTTTGTGAGCACATCTCTAAGGTCACTGATATGTTATAGGTTGAGTAGACCTATGTCTGGCCTTAAAGAACCTTACAGGTATTGCATATATCAAATTAATATATAAGCATGTGGTCCTTTGAATAAGAAGCCATCTATATTGTGATCCACATTCCTTAGAGCACATCCAATACACTTAGGTAATGGTTAGGGTAGTGAAGATTGGCTTACAGGGAAGTCTGGGGATTAATGGGCAAATTTAGGTTTTTCAGGGTAAGTCAACCTGGTAGACAAAAGCTCCTAACCATTTTTGGAATTAAGAGTTTTATTGAACATATATATATTTTACCATTCTTAAGTGAAGTAGACACGTCATCCATAAATTGTAATCTGGATGTTATGGGGCTATAGGTTTTGCTTGAGAGCTAACTCTTGGTTGCTGTTTATTGTTCTGTAAAGGTATATTTTCCCTTATGAAATTTTGGCAATATTACTATCTGAGTACTTCTCAACTCAAGTCTGTACTTTTGATATTTATCTGTAGATTACCATTGTGGAATTTTTTATAATTATAAAAATTTAAAATCATTTGAAACAACTCTAAGTTCAAACACAGTACTAGTGGATGAAGAATTCATGGTAATAATATTCTGAATTTAGGAATAAAATAGGGACTCTGTCAAGGAAAAGAAAATACTTTGTCCATGTTTAGCTATTGCATCATGAACTCAGTACTAGGTAAATTTATAGTAATGAGGTATGTTCAAAAATACCCTGTAACTCCCTTATGTTAATTTAAAAGATCTAGATGACTCCAAAAATCCTTGAACCAAACTCTATTACTTGGTTATTTATTTTTAAAAAGAACTACACAGGCAAAATTAAATTATATACAGTCATGTACTCCATAATGGTGTTTTGTTTAGCAAAGGACCACACGTATGATGGAATTCCCATGTGATTTTATCAGCTAGTGATGGTGTAGCTGTTTGTGGAAGTACGTTTTATGATGTTCACACATGATAAGATCACCTAATGATGCATTTCTCAGAATGTATCCCTGCCACTAAGTGACACGTGACTGTGGGGGGTTGGGCGCGCGCGCGTGTGTGCGCCATTGGAATAGAGCTTTTATAAGTCAAAAGCCTACTTGTCTGACCAATTGGAATAAAAATAGTCATTGATTTTAAAAGAATGAAGAGTAAGAGAAGAAAAAGTTGTCCTGGAAGAATTCTGAAGGCAATTGTCAAGATTTTCATTAAAATTTGAGAAAGCCGCATTTTAAAAAGATTTTATATCAAATATTGTCAGTCATTTAAAAAAATAGTTTACACTAAGAATCAAATTCAGACAATGTTACATTTATGTGGTATAATTTGAGAGTCATAATAATGGTTACTTTTAAAAGACAGGATGGGAAACATCATCAGCAAGCAGAATAGTGGAGAAGCCATTTCTAGAAATACCCAGAGTTGGTCTTTAGACCATCCTCAGAATGGCTATTAATATAACAGAAATTATGAACAGACCTCATTTTGAGTGATGAATTTTAATAAAGATAATCAAACTTTGGGCTACTTTAGTAGTTCTAGATGTATTTTTTTTTTTTTTTACTAATAACAAATTGTCAGAATTTTCAAGTACTGGTGACTGTAAGTTGAAATTCCTTTTGTCTTAATATCTTGGAATATTTTGACATATATCTTTATTAAGAATTAAGATGAGAAGAGTTTTAAGATAAAATACATCACACAATCTTGATAGTCAAGTTCCAACCTATAGAATATTTATTATATCAAGCCAGATTAAACATGACTTTAAGGATTTAATTTTCCCTTCACAATTTACAAACAAAGCCACAACAAGAATGTGAAAACCTTCCTACTCAGCTCTGAGAAGTGATGCTTTTCTATAATATATGCTATATGTCTGCATTTTATTATCTAGCTATAGAGGTTTTTCTCTTTATTGTTTGATCTGTTATTCTTCAATATGCATTTTATAGTTAACCATAATGGAGATTAACTTTAAAAAATATATTATTAAATCTTATTACTATTATCCTGTGCATAGTGAAACTAGTCAATAAATGAAACATCATTCAGCCTGATCACAAAGGGGGAAATATTACTACAAAGTTGTTATACTTCTGATATCTATCTGCATCACTTTCAGGGACATGGATGAATGGTTGACTCTTAGTTTCAGTGTTAAAGAAATACATTTGATTCTTTTTGGTTTTTGCTAGAAGCTTGAAAGGCAGCAGCAAAATGTCACTTTGACTTATGAAAAATTAAGTCTTTTCCAAAATGCACCATAATTTTATGTACCTCCAAAGCAATTTCATTCTTACAATTTGTACTCTAGTTTCTACCTATTGAATTGGGAATATAGATTTGGGATGGATACCCCAAGGCAGATTGCCTTTTAAAAACTGATACCCAGAAACCCGACAGCCCTGAACTGCTGGGCACAGGTGTGAGGTGTCCAAGGAGTAGGCTAGAGGCCTGGCCAAGGGAGGAAGTAAAGGAGAAGTGGCTCTGGAGCCAGATTCCATGGGACTCATTCAACCTTAACCACTTCCTCATTCTTTTAGGGGCAAACTAGTTATTTTCTCCTTTCTTGCCCATCCCTCTCAACACAATGCTAGAGTCCCTGCTTCCTTCTGGGCTCTGACTCCTGCCCCCATCTTACTTCACATTCTCTCCTTGCTCACTTTTGGCCCCTGGGGTAGAGGATCCATTTTGTGGGGATGTGCCCCCCACCAGCTCCAAGCTCAGTGTTTCAGCAGTTTCTGTATCATCTCTGACGGCATGATTGTCTCAGCCACCCCAGGGATTGAGGCTGCTGCTTCTCCTGTATTCCCCAGGAATTCAGCAGTTAGCTTCCCTGGCTCTAAGCTCAGCCTCCTCACTCAAACCAGTAATGAACGGAGCTCAGGAAAGGCTGGAAGGAGCAAGTACACAAATGAAAAGTAGCTTTTGAGATGCCTGATTTTGAGACATCTGAGCCCTGTTAGAAGTCAATACCCCTTCAACCCATTCTGTAAGGCTGTGGCGTTCCTTCACCTCTCTTCTGAATCTACGGGATGTTCTGACATCTCTCTGGCAGCTGCCTTGGTGAGACTCCAAATTTCCATGCTTTCTTTTGTTAAAGAGCAGAGATGTCCAGAGAAAGGTGCAGACAGGAGCTCTTTAACAGGAAGACTTTAACAGGCTTCAGGTGTCTGTCAGCAGGTGAGTTCACTTAGTGAGTGTAACTGAAAACTTAAATGGGTAGGGACAAGAGGACGGCGGGTGGGGCACAGTTCCTCCATCTGGGAATTGGGAGCATCTAGTAGGAACATATTCTATTCTGGGTGGTTCCTGTGGATTCCAGGGAGGAGGCAAAGCTACCCAGTACTCTTCTTCCCAACTACAGCTAGACCAGTAGACCCTACTCTTGGGCGGCTGTGGTTCAACTGCTTCAACATGGCACAGCAATGAGGAAACTTGACATGGGAATATGGGTGACATACTGGTGACAGATGCATACGCTTAAGGGCAAGATTTGCTGTTTTGCAACCATATCGCTTTGCTACAATAAGAGTGTATTCTTTTTTCATCTCTGTGACCAAAGTATCAGAGAAAACTAACTTAAAAGAGGAAAGATTTACTTTGACTCACAATTTCAGAGGATTCAGTCCATGGTTGGCTGGCTCTGTTGCTCTAGGCCTGAGATGAGGCAGAACATCATGGCAGAAGGGCATGGTATAAGAAAGTTGCTCACCTTGTGGCTGCTGGTGGGACAGGAGTGAGGGGAGACAAGATACGGCATCCCTAAGGGCATTCCTTTAAGGACCTACTCTCTTCAACTAGGTCCCACCTCTTATAATTTCTACCACCTTCCAATGGTCCATTCAGTTATCAATGGATTAATCCATTGATGAGGTCAGATTCCTCATGATCTAATCACTTTCCATAAGCCCCACCTCTGAACATTGCCTCATTGGGGACAAAACCTTTATTTTATTTTAACTTTTTCTGATGCATTGTAATTATACATAAAATGAGATTTGTTATGCTATATTCATACATGCACATAACAATATTTGTTTAATCTCATTTCCCAATATGTTCCCTTACCCTGCCCTTCTACCTCCTCTGATCCACTTTACTCTATTGATCTCCTTTTAATTATAGTCATTATTATTTTAATTAGTGAATTATAATTTTATACACATACATATGTAATATGTGGGATTCACTGTGGTATATTCATACATAGATCTAGCATAATTTGCTAGATTTCATTCCTCAGTACTTCCTCGTGTCCTCCCCTCCCTTTCAATTCCCTTCTTCTGTTCTTTTGGTCTTTCTTCTATTTTTGTGAGACTTCCTTCTTTTTTTGTTTTTTATTATTCCCTTTTCCTCTCTCTCCCTCTCTAGCTTCCACATATGAAAGAAAACATTTAACTCTTGACTTTCTGAGTCTGTCTTATTTCACTTAGCATGATGTTTCTAGTTCCATCCATTTACCCACAAATGACATAATTTCATTCTTTTTATGGCTGAGTAAAACTTCACATTTTGTTCATTCATTCGTCTGTTGATGGGCACCTGGGCTGGTTACATAACTTGGCTATTGTGAATTGCACTGCTATAAACAATGAGGTGCCTGTATTACTATACTATGCTGATTTTAGTTCTTTTGGATAAATACCAACGAGTGGGATAGCTAAGTAATTGGTGTTTCCAATCCAAGTCTTTTGAGGAATCTCCATGTTTCTTTCCAAAGTGGTTATACTAATTTGAATTCCCACCAACCACGTATAAGTGTACCTTTTCCCCGCATCCTTGCCAGCAATTATCATTCTTTGTGTTCTTGATGATTGCCATTCTAACCAGGATGAGTGAAATCTCAGTGTAGTTTTGATTCGAATTTTCCTGATTGCTAAGAATGTTGAACATTTTTTTTATGTATTTGTTGGTCATTTGTGTTTATTCTTTTGAGAAATGTTTATTAAGGACTTTTTGTCCATTTATTGATTGGGTATTAGATTTTTTTGGAGTGTTTTTGGGGGAGGATTAATATATTCCTTGTCTGAAAGAGTTTTTTTAAATAAGATTTTCTCTTATTCTGTAGGCTGTATCTTTCTTTCTTGTTTCTTTTACTGTGCAGAAGGTTTTTAAATTTTTTAAATTTGTTTTAATTAGTTGTACATGACAGTAGAATGAATTTATGCACTTTGATATATCATACATAGATGGGATATAATTTCTCATTTTTCTGAGTGTACATGTTGCAGAATCATATTGGTCATGCAGACACATATATACATACAGTAATAATGTCTGTTTCATTCGACTATCTTTCCTATCCCGACATCCCCTCCTCTCCCCTCCCATCACTTCCTTCTACCTAATCTAAGGTAACGCTGTTCTTCCCAAGTGCTCCCCACTTAGCATGATATTTCACTTAACATGATATTCTCCAACTCCAACCATTTTCTAGCAAATTCCATAATTTTACTCTTCTTTAAAGCTGAGGAATAATCCACTGAGTATATATACCACATTTTCTTTATGCATTCATCTATTGAGGGACACCTAGGTTGGTTCCATAGTCTAGCTATTGTGAATTGAGTGGCTATAAGCATTTATGTGGCTGCGTCACTATACTACGCTGATTTTAAGTCCTTTGGGTATAGATCAACAAGATAGCTGAGTCAAATGGTGGTTTCATTCCCAATTTTCTGAGGAATCTTAATAAAGTAAGGAGAGAGCATACAGATTGGGAGAATATCTTTACCAAGTGCACCTCCAATAAAGCATTAATCTCTAGGATATATAAAAACTCAAAAAACTTAACACCAGAAAAACAAATAACCCAGTCAATAAATGGGATAAGGAACTGAACAGACACTTCACAGAAGAAGAAATAGAATTGATCAATAAATATATGAAAAAGTGTTCAACATCTCTGGCAATTAGAGAAATACAAATCAAAACTACCCTAAGATTTTATCTCACTCCTGTCAGAATGGCAATCATCAAGAATACAGGCAATGATAAATGTTGGTGACGATGTGGTGAGAAAGGTACACTCATATATTGCTGCTGGGACTGCAAATGAGTGCAACCACTATGGAAAGCAATATGGAGATTCCTCAGAAGCTTTTTAATTTTATGCTATTCCACTTATTGATTCTTGTTTTTATTTCTTGACCTTTAGGGATCTTAGTAAGGAAGTCAGTGCCTGCACTGACATGTTGGAGTTTTGATTCTATGTATTCTTCTAGTAGTTTCAGTGTTTCTGGTCTAATTCCTTGGTCTTTGATCTACTTCAAGGTGATTTGTGTGTGTGTGTGTGTGTGTGTGCAGGGTGAGATATAATGATCTAGTTTCATTCTTCTGCTTATGGATAAGTAGTTTTCCCAGAAGCATTTATCAAAAGCTCTATCTGCTCTCCAACGTGGGTTTTGGAGACTTTATCAAGGATCAGATGATTGTGTCTACGTGGATCTGTCTGTGTCTTCTGCTCTCCCGTGGTCTTCATGTCTCTTTTTATTCCAGTACCATGCTGTTTTTGCTAATAGAGCTCTGTAGTATAAATTGAGGTTGAATATTGTGATGCCTCTAGCTTTGCTCTTCTCGGGGACCAAGCCTTCGTCAACATGAGACTTTGGGGGACATTCCAGATCAAAACCATAACAAAGAGCTCCAGAACTGGGCTGGAATTGCCCTAGTGAGAACGGTGGAGCTGCTCTGGGCTCCAATGTACAGCTACCCTGATAACCTTTCCCCGCTTCTCATGGCTCCCGCAAAAGTTCTGGGTGACACTCAAAGAATGAAGCTCTTTGCTTGTTTTCTCTTTCATGTGAAACTTTGAAGCACTATCAATTTTTGAGGACCCGAAGCTAAAAAGCCTTTTAAAATCCCTTTTCTATTTTGAGAATATTTGAGAAACATGCTCCATCCTCCTCAGGGATCTGCTTCAGGAATCCTGGGTAGGGAGTTGGGGCATCTGCATGTCTATCTCGAGCACAGTGGGCATGGTTGGTGGAGTGTACTTAGGACACGTCATGGGGAGTGTACACCTGATTCTGTCACTTTCTTGGGGGGCTGGCAGAGAGAACGTCAGCATCCATTAACTGTTTATGTACTTAAAAGATGTCACTTTGAAGTGGTTAGTAGGTCAAAGTGCATCTTAAACCCTAATGTCTCAGAATGTGACTTAGGAAGTAGTCTTTACAGTGGTGATCAAGATCAAATGAGTTCCCTCTATGGATTCTAATCCCACATGACTGGTGTGCTTATGGAAATGGAAATTTGGACCCAGAACTAGACATGTGCAGAGGGAAGCTGAAGAAACACAGGGAGAAGATGATCACCCAACCAGAGTACATGCACAAGCCCGGGAACACCAAAGTTTGCAGCAAACAGCAGAAGTTGGAGAGGCAAGTTGGACTCTCCGCTGGGGCATTCAGAGAGAGAGAGAGAGAGAGAGAGAGAGAGAGAGAGAGAGAGAGAGAGAGAGAGAGGCCCCACTGACACCTTGATTTTAGACTTTTGCTTCCAGAACTGTGAAGCAATGCATTTCTGTTCTTTCAAAAGCCACATTGTTTTTGACACTTCATATGAAAACCTAAGAAAAATAATACAAAGTATATTAAAATATTTTTTTTGTTTTGCATTTTTTTGAGGCAGGAAAAAAATCAGGAGTTATTTATACCAAGAGGAATGTTTGGCTCATCTAGGGCAAGTGTGGTTAATCAATTACTCCTGTGTATTTTCTTCAGTGACGGTGCAAGTGGTTTACCTAACTTCTGGCTTTGAAACTGAGTTAGCACTGTAACTGTTCCATGCCTCTACCTGGTAAATATCTTGTAAAAGATTGTAACCCAAAGAAGGATGTTTTCATGTGGCACTTTCATAGTTTCTCCTTTAAACATTCATGTCTTCGATCCATTTGAATTCCTCCTGAGATACCATATGAAGTGTGGCTCTCACGATGTTTTTCAACAAGTGGCCACTTAGTTGTTATTTATTGAACAGCCTCCTAAAGAAGTATTTTCAATACTTATTTAATACTTTGCCTTCCAAATTTCAGAGCTTTGTTAGTTTCAGTTTATTAAGAGCTTTTAAAGTAGGGTGAAAGATTTGACCATTAGTCAATATGTATGGTTATTGTTTCCAATTCTGAAATAAAAATAAGTTAGCTATTCAAAATTATACATTTTGCCTAATTTAACTAAATATATAGTGTGATTTGTCTGCCCTGAGTGGAGATATTTGGTATTTTTCCATTCATTTGGAAAATAAAGACAAAAATATCATGAGACTTGAGACATTCAGGTAAGACCAGTGCTGGTAGGAGGTAGTCAGGTGATATACTGACTATTAAGTTTGAATAGGACATCAAAATTGTTCCCCAGGAGAGAAAAGAGTGTGCTAGGCTTCTTTTTTCTTTTCTCCCACAAGTTGTAGATATCCCCCAAATGCTGTAGAACTGGACCCTCAACACTCCTGCTGCTTCTAACCAACTGGAAAAGCCAGTCTCTACAAAGCTTTCTCCAGGAACTTTTGGTTTACTTCTTTCCAGATTTCTTTCTCTAGGTTCTAAACACCTAAATATTAAATTTTCACTTTTAGATATCTGCAGCCCAGGAGTTAAAGGTCACACTTTCACAAGCCAACTGGAACCAAATGGGCTGTTTTTCTCTTTCTCCCTTGAACAGTAAACTCATTTTTTGATTCTGGTCCTCTCCACCTGGGCCAGGGCCTCCACCCTTCTTCCTATACACCTGTGGAATCATCTTTGGGTATGGCTCTTTTCCACCATGCACCTCGATTCTTTCTCTTCATACCTCTAGATTTATGCTTCCTTATTCCACTATCACTACCTTGGCCCAGACCACCAAATTACTACACCTTTACTATTTGGGTGTCCCTGCAAGGCTTCTTTGCTAATGCAGGAATATTCAGTTATGAGAGCCTAATCAGTCCATTCTGGTTTGAATGAACTGACTGGGGGGTAGCCGTAGGCAGGTATGTCTCTAGGACCGTGTCCGGAAGGATTCGTCTTCCCTGTGGCCCCTTCCCCTTCTCTCTGTCTGCTTCCTGGCTGCCATGAGTGAAACAGTAAAGCTCTGCTACACCTGTCCTCTAAGATGTTCTGCCTACCTGGGTCTAAAGCAACGATTTAGCCAATCATGGATTAATCCTCTGGAGCTGTGAGCCAAAATCAATCTTCTTCCTCTAAGTTGTTTTTGTCAGATATTTTGATCACAGCCATGAAACACTAACATAGAAATTAGTTCTGACTAAGCTTTCCAGGTGGTTCAGAAGTCTTTGGAAATGGTTTTTGGAAGGAGTTTGGAAAAGTTTGAAGATGCAGGCTGGAGAAGCCTTAGAATGTTGTAAGCAGAGCTTAATGGGTGATTCTGGTGGAAGCTTGGATACCAGCATGTTGACAGGAAGGCAGACTCTGCTTGTGAAATTTCAGAGGAAATGAGGACTGTATTTGGAATTGGACTAGAGGCCATTCATGTTTTATTCTGGCAAAGGACTTGCCTATATTTTACCCGTAACTTTGTGTGAGGCTGACTTTAAAGGTGATTGACTAATTAATCTGGTAGAGGAAATTTCCACACAGCATAGCATTTAGTCAGTGGCATAGATTTTGCTGTCAGCTTTCAGCCAGATTTTCTGTGAAAATTTATAGCAAAAAAAGCAGAGCTGAAGGATTTTAAAAGCTTGTAAAACTAGGGCCAAGCATGATGTGGTTGTTAAAGAGATTATAGCCACTAAAGAGATGCTAAGTACTTTTCACACAGATAATGGGAAATATGCCTTGAGGACATCTCAGGAATTTGCAAGACCATACCCATTGCAGGCTTAAGGATGTGGAAAGGGAAACTCCTTTAAGAAGTGATCCTGGGAGTAATCTGCTTATACCTAGGCCTAGGGAGTTGTTTCACCCTGCTTAACCATGCAGGCACTCAGAGGCCACTGCTACTTTGATCCTAGGGGACCAAGGTGCTATGTGAGCTGGTGGCAGACCTTGGTATCATTCATGGGGTGCTAGTTCTTCAGGAATGCAGGATGCTGGAGTTAAGGAGTTAGAAGACTACCACTGAGATTTCAAAGAAAGGCCTGGAAGGCCAAGCAAAGTGTAGCAGGGTTGGGATCCCTGTAGGTTTCCCCTGAGAGGGTAATGTGTGAAGCTGTGAAATTGAAGCCAAACCTGGAATGGAGAACCAGACAGGAAAGAGATACCAATAATATGGAATCGCTGCCAAGGAAATCTGCTGGCTCTGGATAAAGCCAGACTAAAAGAGCCTATATGTGCTGCAACCAGCAAGGCCAAAGAGATGGGATTGGCCAAACCCTTTAGGGAGCACATCTCCCTACCATTTATCTAGATGCTGTATGTGATGTTTCAGGACTTGTTTCTCAATTGAATTTCAGTCTTATTTTGGACTCATCCCTTTTTTCTATACACCTATTCCCTCCTTTCAGAATGAGAATATTTACTCTTTACCATTTTACATCGAACATGTGTAACTTGCTTTTGATTTTTATAAGGGCTCCCAGTCAAGAATGTCTTGAGTCTCAGTAGAGATTTCAGACTTGGACTTTTGAGCAGTACTGGAACTATTACGACTACAGGACTCTTAGAGGTGAACTAAATACATTCTGCATTGTCAGATGGACATGAGCTTTTGGGCACAGTGTGGAATGTTGTGGTTTGGACACAAAGCATCACCCAGAAGTTCCTGTGTGAATGCAGGAGTATTCAGTGGTACAATGATTAGATTATTAGACTTGTAACCTAATCTGTTCTTCCTAGTTTGAATGGTTTGACTGGGTGGCAACTGGGTTGGGGGAAGTTGGTCATAGGGGCATGCCTTGGAAAGGTTCCTCTTCACTGTAGCCCCCTTGCCTCTCTCTGCTTCCTGGATGTCTTGAATAGGGCAGCACCACACCCTTCCACCATGAAGTTCTGCCTCACCTTGGGCCCAGAGCAATGGACTTGGCAGATCCTGGACTAAACCTCCAGAACCATGAGCGAAAAAAAAATAAATAAACTTTTTCTTCTTTTAAGTTTTTCTTGTGTATTTTACTCAGAGCATGAAAAGCTGATCATCACAGTCCTTATTTAATTTCTTATTTGACATCTACTTTCCAACATGATCTACTTACCTTGGACAATTTTGTTGGCTCACCCTTTTTCCTGGCACTTTGCCATTCATACCTTGCATTGATTTTAATTTTCTTTTGTTTGAATGCCTGCATTCATTCCCCTCCCTTCCAGTTCTATGCTCATTTTTTTTTCCTAAAAGAACTTCATCATTTCTATTTCCATTCTGAAATTTCAAACTACTTTCATTGACTTTGCCTTTTCGGGATAACCAATAACTTAGGCCAGAATATCTTGTCATATTTCAGAATGAGTCAATGGGAATCTAAAACACAGTAATTACTCCTGTTTTCTTATTTCTTATGTCCTCTATGGTAGGTTTGATGCTGGAGAGTTCATTTGTGAGATGAAAATTAAAGGAGACCACTGTTTTGGGCTAAGTTTGTGCAGTAATCCCCATCAGACCATACCAAAAAGTTGAAAATTTTCATTCATATTGAAAGTCAAACTAAAATCAAGTTGTTATCTGACCTTCCTAGAAATAGGAGAGAATGAATTAACAGCCCCAATTCCCTAACAGGCCCATTTCAACTTCATGGAAGTTCCTCTGCTTAAATACTTATGTCCTTAAATTTTTACAAGAAGTATCCCAAGGTAATCTGATGTCAATCAGTTATTTGTCTGTTTTTTCTGTCTCCATGTCCACACTTTACAGGGAAAGAGACTTTGAAATGACCAATCCACTTTATATTCTTGGTTTTATGCTTTCTTCATCCTTTCCTGCCTATAAAACTAACCTCCTCTGCTTGGCCCATTGTAGCACTTAATTCTGTTTTATGGAATGAAGTGTTATCCAATTCCAGGATGGCAAAAATAAAACCAATTAAGATCTTCAAACCAAATTGGTATAATTTTGGTTTTTGACAAACTGTAGTTGAATTTCTTCTTTAAAATGGAAAGATGAGTAGTTTTTGTTGGCTAAGTATTTTTTTCTAAAGAACTCTGTGAAAGGAGAAATATTTCCAAAAATCTGAGTTTAATTTGCTCAAACCACCATCTTGTTCTTTAAAAATTATATATGTTCAAAATAAACTTATATTAAATGAATCAAATTTTAATGTTGTAAGGATAATCAAATTTTAATGTTGTAAGGATAAATAAAATCTGTGAAAGATACTTCTCTATGAGGTAAGCATTTCTTTGACAAAAAAAAGTTCTCCTTTTTATTGAACTGAAAAAAATAGAGAAATTTTTCACAAATAGAGAATTTTTAATAGGTGACCATTTGTACTAACTATAATTAGTTACTCGCATTCTTAGAATGGCTCAGAACTACATGAATTCTCCAAATATACGTGTGGCTGATTTTCTTGGGTGACTGGTCTGCATGTTTTTGGCTTAATGTATTCTGTGTCTAGATCCCTGAAATCCAGTTACTTCCAACAGTGGTATATTTAGACCCATATGGGTTAAACTCTGTGTCCTCACTGTGCACGTGGTGGAGCCCAGCCTGAGCTTCCCTGCCATGCAATGGAGGTTACACCTCCATGATGTAAGATGTTAGTTTTCTTTGGGGGTTAATGGCTGGAGAACTGCAAAAAGGAGAGAAATGGATGTTGGTTTTAATGAGATCTGAGTAGAGAGAAAGAAAACAGTGAGTACAGGGGAAGGAATTTTCTAGTGTAAATTAAAAAAAAATTCAGCTCCTTATATAATCAGTTGAATCCTAAAGAAAGCTTACTATATAGATTTGGAACTGTTTTCATGCCATCGTCTTTTTATTGCTTTGTTCCCCTGCAAGAATCAGTGGGTTCTATAATGAAAGGTTTTGCACTTTAGTCTTTACATGAGACTATGACGTAAACTTGACTGTTTATTTTTTGGCATAGTTATTACTTTTCTTTGCTTACTCCACCTCTGGCTCTGAACTACTCATGTCAAGGATTTTTTTCTTTTGCTAGTATGAAAATGAAACCATTGCCTCAAGCAGATGGTTGAACATTGAAACAGATTGAAAAGTATTAGAAGTAGACTAGATGTAGTATATATATGTGCTCTTTTTCTCTCAATCACATAATGTATTTCTGAGAGAGAAGATGGTATAACAGTCTCTTAGGTAATTCATAGCTGAAAGTTGATAGTCATCTGGTAAGCAGGTGCCTACTCTGCACTCTGATGGTTGTGCAGAGAATGCATTAGAAAATGTGCAATTGTAAAGTCTTTTTATTACTTAAGTTATTTGAACATTATCAATAAAGTAGACACAACCGTAGGACTGTTGACAGGTCACCTCACCAGAGCCACCAAAGCTTCCTGGTGTTCAATCACCTTCTTTCAAAGGGTAAGTGATTTCATTGTTTCTGGTTGGATTCCCCTGGTGCATGGGGAGTCTTTGGGTTTCGGTGTTTCAGTTCTGTTGCCATGGTTACTAAGCTGTTCCACAGTTTAACTTTGTTATTCATTTATTTATTTTTGTTTGGTTTGGTTCTGGGGCTTAAACCCAGGGCCTTGTGCATGTTAAGCACAAGTGTTCTCCCACAGAGTTACCCACTAAGCCCTGCTCAACTTCCAATGGATACTTCTCTTAGGAGTGTCTTCCCTTGTAAGTAAATTGCTTGATATGTTAAAATCTAAGTTCTGTTTCAAAATTCTTGATACCAATTCACCATGATTGAGTTTTAAAAAGTGACCTTGTTTTTTATTTTTTGGGGGGTCTAGGATTTATCACTTAGTTGTATCTAGCAGAGCCCCTCACATAATAATAGGGAAAAATAAAAATGTAATTGCTAGAGAAAGATAAAATTTATTAAAATGATGTCAGTGCCCTTCTCTGGTGGGAACTGCAGTTTCTCTTTGTAGTGTCTCATGTGTTCATTATGTGACTCTTTCATAAACATGAAATCTAATAAAATGATGGGCAGTTTCCTCTCTGGAGGGTGTTAAAAGTGTCTCTTCTTAGAACAGGGTGTTGCATTATAACCTGTGGTTATTTTTACCTGGTCAAGATGTTTCCCTAAATTTACTTAGGCTGGGTAAATGCTTTGGATATAAAAAGTCATTCAAAGCCTTGGATATTGTCTAAAGTATGTATTCAAGTTGTATCTGTCAGTGTTTTTCTTCTTGTATCAATAAAGCAGAAATAAATATGATCATGTTTGTCTTTTCTTATTGCTGTTCACAAATCAGAGATATAAAATAGATAATCTTTTTCTGAGTAGACTTTGAAATTCTCCAAACTGCAATCCAGAACAATGCTATGTTGGTATTGGGACTGTTTATATAGATGTATAAGGAGAAGCAGCCAAATAGTTACTATCTAACACATGCATACCAAAACAAATGGGTCCAATCTCATGAAATCAGAGAGCTCTACATAAATATCTTGGTCTTGCCTAACAAATATCAAGACCACTTTGAGGGAATCTTTAATACCAAAGTGACTGTCAAACAGACAAATGTTATCAAAAGCCCAGTAAACCAATTTCTGATTTGCCTTAGCTTTTTAAAATAATTGAACCTAACTATTTATCATAGAAGCCATAGTTTTAAAGTCTGTTCTGCAGATGAATCATAGTAATGGTTTTGAAACCATGTGAATGAAGTTAATGCCACTTAAAAATGGTTTACTGTAATCAAGAAGGAGATACAATACAGTATGAAACTTACATGAAAATAAGTCTTTGCATGTTGAGTTCATCAGCTTTATAACTATAAAAAGTACCTGAGATAATCTACTTATAAATAGGAAAAGTTTATTTTGGCTTACAGCTTTAGAGAGTTTAGTTTATGGTTAGTTGGCCTCATTGCTTTGGACCTGTGGCAGCACATCATGGCAGGAATGTACAGCAGAGCAGAACCACTTGGTCTACCTATGGTCAGGACGTAGAAAAAAAGAAGAGTCCCGGGCCCCACAATCCTCTTTCGGGGTATGCCCTCAGTGACCTAAAGACCACCTACTTGACCCACCTCTTAAGGTTTCCACCACCTCCCAATAGCACAAGCCTGGAGACCAAGGCTTTAACACACAGACCTTTGGGAGACATTCTATATCCAAACCATAGCACATGGCAGAAAGAAATACATGGAAATGAAACTACATTCAGAAGTGATTCTTCTTATCCAGAACTTTAAATTTGATTTTCAGATAAGAATATAAACATTTTATGGGGGTTGGTGATGTAGCTCAGTGGTTGAACAGTTGCTTAGCATGCACAAGGCCCTGGGTTTGACTCCTAGTACTGCAAAACAAAATAACTAACAGAAAAAAAAATACATATGTATAATACGTATGTATAATACATAATATATGTAATATAAACATTTGGCAAGAAGGTAACTTGATAAACGAAGGACATGGAGTGGAACAAAGAAATATAAACAAGTTTGACCTTAGTCTCCTATGGAGTCTTTTTCATATTAAGAGCTTTTTTTCATATTAATTTCATTCATTTGACAGTAATTTGATGAGCTCCTCCTATGGCTAGGTACTGTTGTGTGTGAGACTATACCACAGAACAAAACGGACAAAAATCTCTGCCTTTGAAGAATGTCCATGCAATGCTCCCAGTTACTGCATAGAGGATGTGGGTCCTACTGTGACGGTCTGCCTATTTTACATGTGAAGAAGTCAAAGCAGAGCCAAGCTTAGTAATTTATCTCTTAGAAGATAATAAGAGGCCTTATGAGTAGGCCTCTGCTCTCAGCATTTGCCTATGTTCACTGAGCTGAGTGCTTTTATTTTCTCCATCTTCATCTCATCTTGTGGATGATGACGCAGAGCAGAGAGGTCCATTGCAGACTGGTGTGTCATTAGGGAAGTGATTTGACTTCTAGAACACTATTCCTGTGTGAGATTCTCAGCATAGGCTAAAGAAAGTCGCTCCTGATTTGATTTTTAAAAAGAGCCCTCCTCTTCCTCTCCTGCCCTGTGATGTAGACATCAACATGAAGGTCTGTGTGTTACAGGAAGTTAAGAACATAACCTTGATCTTAGAGCAATGCAGACCTCATAGTGCACATTCAATAATATTAGTTGTTGTTCTTGCTGGTTTTGAGGTTTTTGATGTAATTAATTTTGAATCTGACTTTTAAGAAGTATTATGTAACTATAAATTAAAATCTTAAGATAACGTGGCACTTTGCAAAAGTGGAAACCAGTTTTAAAATGCACTTTAAGCCTAAATTCAGCATGTCCCTTTTTACTTGTGCTATATGATTTGCTTTCATGCTTTTATGCCTTTTCTTTTTTCAAATAATCTTGCTATTCACAAAAACTAAATGAGATTTAACTGTTGTTTCTTTGCTTTCACTTTGTTTTATTTTTACATAGTGATACAACTAAGAAAAAGAAAACATTCCCTGAAGTGTATCAGCTCCTGTCAATTTTTCAGGTTAACCTTAACTAGAGACTTTTACTACATTTTAATGCTTCAAGCTAGCCAACAAGCTTAAAATAGTTATACGTGCAAATATTTAAGTGAAATTGGAAAGAGAATATAGAGATACGAAATAGCATCAATTGAAGAATAAATCCTACTTAAAACATACGGTTTCACAATTAAAATCAACCATGTGCAAAAGAAAACCCTCAAATAATAGTGACTTAAACAAGATAAAACTTTTATTTTCTGTCACATAAAATAACCTGAACTTCTTTTCACAGAGATATGGCAGCTTCATAGTCAAAAGGCCCCGTGTCTCCTGACTTTCTGTTCCCCTCTCCCAGCACAAATATTCCATTTTCAAGGTCAATGCCTGGTCTAGTGTGGCTACAGGGGCTTCAGCCATCACCACTGCCTCCTAGACAGCAACAGAAGGGGTTATGGGAAGTCAGCGGGGACACACTTGCCATCAGAAGCAGTTTCCTTGATGGTGCCTTTCTGAAAGTCTTTCTCAGCACTTGCTTTTTTAACTGTCGTTCAGTTAGTTATCTGGGTTATCTAATCATTAAACTATGTACATTGTACCTGGAATAAAGTATGAGTTCTATTAATAAGCAGAGTTGAATGGATATTTTGGCAGGCAAATGGCAGTGTCTGCTATAATAATGAACTTATATAAGTAGGTTTATGTAAAAATAGTAAACTGAAATAATAATTTCAGAACTGGATCCTGTTTTTTCAAAATTATTATTAGTTGTTCAAAACATTACAAAGCTCTTGACATATCATATTTCATACATTTGATTCAAGTGGGTTATGAACTCCCATTTTTACCCCATATACAGATTGCAGAATCACATCGGTTACACATCCACATTTTTACATACTGCCATAGTAGTGTATGTTGTATTCTGCTACCTTTCCTATTCTCTACTATCCCCCCTCCCCTCCCCTCCCCTCCCCTCCTCTCCCCTCCCCTCTCTCCCCCATCTATCATAACTCATTTCTCTCTTGTTCTTTTTTTCCCTTTCCCCTCACTTCCTCTTATATGTAATTTTGTATAACGATGAGGGTCTCCTTCCATTTCCATGCAATTTTCCTTCTTTCTCCCTTTCCCTCCCACCTCTCGTCCCTGTTTAATGGTAATCTTCTTCTCATGCTCTTCCTCCCTGCTCTGTTCTTAGTTGCCCTCCTTATATCAAAGAAGACATTTGGCATTTGTTTTTTAGGGATTGGCTAGCTTCACTTAGCATAATCTGCTCTAATGCCATCCATTTCCCTGCATTTGCCATGATTTTGTCATTTTTTAGTGCTGAGTAATACTCCATTGTGTATGAATGCCACAATTTTTTTTATCTATTCATCTATTGAAGGGCATCTAGGTTGGTTCCACAGTCTAGCTATTGTGAATTGTGCTGCTATGAACATCGATGTAGCTGTATCCCTATAATACTCTCTTTTAAGGTCTTTGGGGAATAGTCCAAGAAGGGGAATAGCTGGGTCAAATGGTGGTTCCATTCCCAGCTTTCTGAGGAATCTCGGATCCTGTTTAATAAATATTCTGAGTTACTGAGTGTCAATTTATATCATAGATAGATCACCATTCTGAAAAAGAACCAGAACACAATAACAAAATTCATACTGAAGTCCTACTAGGAAAAAAGAAAAGTCACCCCTGGCTGTATCCCCTGCACAACATTCCTATGAGTGTGGCCATTTTAGATATAAAGAAACAGGGGCATGAAGATGACAAGGAGCTTTCCGAAACATGACTGAACTAAGCAGTGGCAGAGCCTGGGGAGTCTGGTCCCCAGTTGCAAGCCTTAAGATAAGGCGTGATGTTGCCTCATTTCATACTTCATAAAGTATTACAGGATGGTGCAGTTGGTCATCTGGAGCATTAATTGCCATCTTCTGATTTTGTGGAGAAATGTGGCCACTTGAACTATTTAACATTTGGGATTTTGGTCCCTACATGTGATTGTGCTTTGTGCATACTTTAAAAAAAAGTAACAAATCAACATGTGCACCCTCACAGGTACCTCTCAGAACAGTTCTTGTATTGAAGGGAAATTTTTCTCTACACGAGAGAAGGCAGTCAGAGCACATGGTGAACAAATATTTCACACTTGTCTTCAGAAAGTGTCATGCAGCACCTCAGAGCCCAGCCTCTGTGCAGCCTATTTGACAACCAGAGTGTCCATACCATTCCTGCTTTTTCCTTTTTGGGGGTTCAAAGATGAGGAATTAGAAGTGGAGTTCTACTACTTCCATTAATAGAAACAAAGTTTGGGGAGGGAATGTGTGTGAGTGTGTGTGTGTGTGTGTATGTGGCCGTATAGCTATAGAGAGATATTCTGTGCATCGGCAGAGGGTGCTGCCAGTAGCAGGAGGGTGGAATGAGACAGAGAGGAGTGTGGAGGGCTTGGACCACTCACCTAATACGTCGTGCACATGCCCACTTACCTGCGAACCAGCCCTCTGGAGACTGCACTGTTCAGCAGGAAATGCTCCTCTTCCCCTCGCCTTCTGGGGCTGAGCTTGGCTTGTTTCGTTCATCTTTGTTTGAATCATTCTATTAATCAAACCTAGTGAGAGGTCACTTAGTCACCTGTGAAAGCAGAAACTCTCGATTGTGAGGAATCACTGGTGCGACACACCTTTCTCTACCCGTGAACAAACGCAAATGCTTATTTTCTCATGATTTTTTCTTTAAAAAAAAAATTCCTAGGCTAAATAACCACAGCTTCACTCCTGATTTCTCCTCTCCCCACAATCTTGGCTTTTTCTCAGTCTCCATATTCCGTCATGTCACAGAAGTGTCCTCATGGCAGGGCTGTGAGGGCTGTGCACAGGGTGGCTCCTACCTAGCCACTAGCTTTTGAGGAAGTTGTAGACCTGCAATCCTCAGGGAGTGCAAAGCTGAGTGGGGTTCTTCCTGGAGCACGGGTAGTGAGTCTGAGATCCCTGAGCCCAGGGAGCCCAGCACGGTGTGGCGCTGTGTCTCCACCCTCCTGTCATTATTACCCCTACTCAACTACAGGAGGAAAATTGAATTGAATCGAGTTACATACTAAGGAAGAGTTAGTATTGAGTTAAATACCAGGTAGGTTGTGCTTTGGAAGCACAACTTCCAAACAGATATGCTTTGGAAGCATATCTAGGATTTCTTAACTCCCAGAAATAATCTCTGTCCCCTGAGAGATGATCATGGTCTTGATCCTACACACATTCATGTAAGATGTCCACCACTCTGTATGAGCACCATTCAATAATATGCCTTAAACTTGTGTTTACTATGTTCAGATGTTTATTATCACTTGTAATCCAGAAGAATGTAAATTCTATGAGGGCAGAAGTTGTATCCATTTTGTTTACTGTTATATTTGCAGTTCCTAGGATACTACCTGAAATATAGTAGGTGCTTAAGAATATTTTTTAATGCATGGTTAATAAAACACAAATTAAGTCTATGCATTTACTGATCCCAATGTTTTGGGGCTGTTAGTTTTTAATCAACATTCACTGACAGGACATTAACAATGTGTGTGTGTGTGTGTGTGTGTGTGTGTGTGTGTTTGGGAGGGTATGGCATAGGTACTTAGGCTTTTCTGATGTGCATATGGAGTCTCTGCCTATTAAAAAGTGTAGAGAAACCTGTGCCTTAATGAGCTTGTAGTATGGTTGGAGGTGGCAGCTACAGATTCACGATGGCTTTGTTTATTCAGCAGTCTCACTGAGCATGCTTGGTGCTGTCCTTGGTGTTTGGGATACATCAAGTCCTACAGCTAGAGGGCTCAGTCTAGAGGGAGACAGGAACAGGCAGACGGGATGTCTGATTTTTGGAAGATGGCCAAAGTGTGGACAAAGGGAAGCAAGAGCTGGAGAAAGCAGAGTGCAAGTGTGGGGTTGGGTGAGAGGTCAGGTTAGAAGGAGCCTTATTGAGACAGCATCTGAGCAACAGTTGATGGAAGGGGTGGGGGGATTAGCCAGTGTACTAGGCAAAGAGCCCAGAAAACTCAGATTCCTGAAAGCAAGAGCAGTTCTAGAATGCTCTAGGGACAGGAGGGAGGCCAATATGGTTGGAGCAGAGGGAGGTAGGAGTGGGAGAAAACGCATTCAGAGAGTAAGGGTGTGGGAGGTTACGTGAGTCCTTGTGGCATCTAAGGTTTCGGCTTGTTTTCTGAGGGAAATGCACATTCATGGCAGGACGGGAGAGACGCTATCTGACTTGTTTTATGAGTGTTCACTTTGACTGCTGGGTTGAGAAGAATCCCAAAGGGAGCCCAGGGTTGAGGCAGGAAGGGCAGTTCAAAGCTTACTACAGAATCTCAGGTGAGAAAAGAGGGACTATGGTGGCTCTGACAAGGGTGGCAGTGAGGGCTGGTCACATCTTGAATATACCCTAAGGTAGAACTGTCAGGATTCCCTGATGGGTAGGGGTGGTATGTGAAGGAGGGTCTAGAATGACGTGATCATTTTGACTTGAATGATTGGAAGGTGGAGTTGTGAACCACAGATATGGAGAAGTCTACAGGTAGTCTAAGTCTTGGAGGAGGAAATCCAGTCTAGTGCTGACCATGTTGAACTTTGAGATGTATTTAGACCGTCCCAGAGGAGATGCCTGGAGTCTGGAAGTGGGTCTGGACTTGGGAATGTTGTGCATCCTAAGTGAAGAAATGATGAATGAGACCACCACGGGAGTCGATATAAAGAGGGAGAGCGAAAGACGGAGAACTGAGACCTGGGATGCTCAGACGTTATTTAAGAAAGAAGAGGACCCAGGAAAGGAGATTGACACAGAGTCCTTCTTTACTGTGGCATGATGGAAGACAGATGAAGAAATACAGGCAGAAAAAGTGATCAGCTATGTCAGATACTGCTCTTGGGCCAAATAGAATGAGAATGGGTAGTTGTCCATCTTACTAGGAGAAGTTTTGATAGAGGGATGGGGTGGAGGCATAATTCAGTGAGTTCTTTAGAAAATGAGAGGAAAAAGCAAGTATAACCGACTCTCTCAACAGAGGGAGAAGGAAGAACGGCTCTGGTGATATCAGGTGGAAGACAGGAGGGACTGCTTCCACTGGAAGGAGTCAGGGCACAGTTCTTAGAAGCAAGGAGTGAGGCCATTGGCTATGAGTGTGGGTAGGGGAGAAGGATGAGAGACTGGGGTAGTGCCCCAACTCTTTCAGGAAGAAGGGAGACGAGATGGACCCTGTGGAATGGTGTGGCTTCTGGGCTGCATAATCCACCCAACTAATATTTGGGGCATGGAGGTGTAGATGTGTCTTCTTCCGTCAACTCCTCTGCATGGGTGGCTGGCAGAGAGTTCAGTTTAATCCAGATGGCAGTTTTGGAAAAGGAGTATGTGGCATCAAGAGACTTCAGGGAGCCCACACCGCGTATAGAAGAGCGATTTCAATGCACACCTCTGGAAAAGGAAGTAGCAAGGAGGGAGGAGTGGATCTTGAGTGGGCAGGTGCAGCAAAGGGAGTAGGATCCCTGAGGGGGATACTTGTGCCTTTAAAGCAGGGCCAAGAACTTCCTGCCTTTTTAGGGCTTTCTGCTGCTGCAGGGGGGTCCCTGGAGACGGCTCTGCAGGGATGCCTGGAAACCTGCACGGAGGGGTGCTCAGAGGCCCCCTGGGAGGCTCAGATGGGAGAATTCCTGTGGTTGCTTAAAGCCCACCTCACTCTGCCCTGTGTGGCCTGAGAAGACCACCACACTTCCACTCTGCCATCCCTAGTTCCGCCTGTGGTTCTGGACTCCTGCTTAATGTACTTTCTTTTCAAATAGAACCTTTACTACCACAATCCTACAAGGAATTAAATAATGATGAGGGCTACTTTCCTGTACAAACCCAAACCACAACCAAGGGGGAAAGCCAAGCCAAACCAACAAACCAAAGAAAAGAAAAGTATGTGACCTTTTACCACAGTCCCTCCTACACTGAAGCCCTTTGGCTCCTTTGTCTCTGAAATTTCATAATTGTGTGTTCGTTTTCATTCACTGTGCTGGGCGCACACTGAATGGACTCTTGCAGTTTTAGGAGGAGTGGGTAGGGAAGTGGCAGAGCTACTTTTTAAGATTTCTTCAACTTTATCTTCTAAATCCCATGGATTTTTAAAAATGATGACTGGCTTATTTTCCATTTTCAAAATATATTCTTTGTCCCCTAATGGTTTCCTTTAACTATATATAAAATGAATAATATGTACATATATTTTTGTATAGATTTTGATTCATTGTTACTGTGTTCTTTTTATCTTTTGGATGATATTCATTATAGGTTTGTTAAAAATATGTTGTACATCGCTCCCTGAATTACCTCTTTTCTTTAAACTCCTCCCTTCTCCCTCCCTCTTTTTCTCCCCCCACCCTTTCTTCTTTTTGCTTGTGCTCTTGGTTTTGGAGTCCTACGAATATTTGACCTTCCATTCATTTTGACCTTGAGGAACTGAAAGTGCTGATTGGAGCTCTGTGTGCCGTTGGAGTGGGGCTTTGGATTCTTGGGCTTCGTTGCAATGTCTTCTCTGGCACCGATTAATTTCCCCAGATCTACAATTTTCCAGACTGTTTCCATGGGGTGAGAGCCTGGCTGCATGTTCTATGGAACTGAAAGGGAGAGGAGAGTGAGCCGCCATCAGAACGCAGACTTGCTAATTGGCTTCTTTTCAGCCCTGGGACTTCTGCCTCTCCTGCTACCGTTGGTATCCCCAAATATGAACCCCCTTAAATTATGTTTCTCCAAAATAATAAACCAGTGATTCAGATCCATGGTCCATTTCTGATCAGCTTATTTGTCTTCCTGCTAATATCCTGTTAGATATTACCCCTTTATCAGTTGTATGCTTTGTTTTCTCTTTATCTGTGGGTTGCTTCCTTTGCTGTGCAGAAGATTTTAGCCATCCCATCTGCCCACTTTTGCTTATGTTATCTTTACTTGTAGGGCGTGTCTAAATATTCCTTGTCCGGACCAATCAAGGAACACTTCTCCTATGTTTTCTTCTGGTGGTTTCAGGTCTTATGTTTAAGTCTTTAACCTATCTGGAGTTGATTTGGGCACATGGTGTGAGATAAAGGTCTCATTCTCCAGCACCATTAGTTGAAGAGGTTGTCCTTTCCCCTGTGCACTCTTGGCCCCTTTGTTGAAAGTGAATTGACTGCTAAGTGTGTGGGTTTATTTCTGAGCATTTTGTCCTGTTCTTCTTACTATTGAAAATAAGGAATTGAATACTTTCCTCTCACTTTCCTACCCTTTACCTACTTACTGATTTTGATTATAGTTTTTGGCTCATCTGTTTTAAGTAATACACCTAAACCTATACTTTTGATTCATCAAATGAAGACATATCTATCAGTGGCTCATTATAAGAAATAAAGAATTTGCACATTTTTCTTTCTTCCAAAGCTCTTTCTCCCCCTCCTTTTTTTTCTGTACTACTGCTGTTAGATTGACAGGATTCATAGTTACTGTTCTGGAGCTATAGAATATATTTCATGTTGTATACAAAAATTGATTATATAATTAGCATTCACAACATTATTTGGTAAATATTAATGACAAGCTGCACAATGGAACTCAGAGAATTTCCTTAGAGGTTCTTTCCTGAGAATGGAACTCAGAAGCTGTTGCTGAGCTTTTTTGTTAGTGTTAGAATATATCCTTGAGTAATTTTTCAGAATGGGCATGTGAGTTATAAACTTCCTGACCTCGCCTATGTCCAGAGAGTTTGCCTTCATGTTTGCTAATAGTCTGATTGCAAATCAGATTCTGGGTTCTAATTTTTTCCCCCTCAGAACTTTAAAGATTCTGCCCCACCGTTTTCTAGAATCCATTGCTGCAATGGAGAAATTCTAGTGTCAGGCAAGTCTTATTTCTTTGAGGTTACTTGGGCTTATTCTTCTGGAAACTAATATTTCTCCTCTGAATGATGACACTCCTCTATCAAGTCCCTGGATGTAAATGTTGCTTGTGTTTAATCCTTAAAGACTTGAACAGGTTTTTCAATTAAATTCTCATCTTTTTCAGTGCTGTGAGATTGATCTTCTATTATGTTTAGGTTTCTTCTTTCCCTTTATTGTTTCTGTTCTTACCTTCTTAAGTGTTTTTTTTTTGATAAATGTTGAACTCCCGTGATCTATCTTCCATGTCTTTGAGATGATCTCATACTCTGTCTCTGTAGAAAGCTGTACTCCATTAAGGACATCCTTGCACATAGGATACCACCTACTTTATCTTCAGTTTTGTCAGTTTTATTATCCAATCTATCTGAGTATTTTTGACTTTCTGTTTTGCAACTGTATTTTTAATTTCCAAGAATCTGTTGTTTATATTCTACTTTTTTCCTGAAACCTTACTTTTATATCCTGCAATACCTAGAAAGAACTCTCTCTTATCTGTGGCTCATAAGAACATCGAATGCAGACATCTAGGCACTTTGCTTCTGTCCCCAGGTCTCCAGGCCCAAGAGACCTACCCTCCATCAGCCTCCCTTACCCACCATATATCACCACCGCCCTTAAGTTCCAGGGTGGTGGAACTTGTATTTTGCCACCCACTCTTTGTAGTTAGGCCAGCAAATTCCTAATTCACGCTGTTGTCTTTCACATCTCCAGTAACAATCCTGCTTGATATACCCACATTCACAGTGGGGTGAGAAATAAAGGGGAAGAACTCCATCCCTTGACACTACTTTTTCCTTACAACTTTCTCAGGTTTTGTGGATGCAATAAATTTGCAATCTCTCTGAGTATGGAAAAGAGTTTGTTAAATATTCTTCTATTCCCAGCATAATCTCTATCTTTTTTTATGACTTATCATTTGTCCATCTTATGTATTTTGTTTCTCGCTGTTGGCAATAGCCTGTTTGTATTGTTCATATTTGCTAGTTACCGTCAAGGTTGGTGTGGGCAGCTGGTCTGTGTTTTCATTGTGGCTATGTGAGCTTGTCAGGTTCCGGGTCAGTGGGCAGAGTGTTTCTCTTGCAAGCAATCCTTCAGGCTGATGAAAGCAAGCTGTGGGATGCCAACAGAGAAGATTTGCTCTGTGCATGGTCCTGATCAGGGCTGCCTCCTTGATTTTTTTTTTCTTTCATCAATGAAGACCTGGAGTTTCTTTGCCTCTATCTAGTATCAAAACCCCTGGGTAGAAAATGTCCTCATTTGAGTCATCCACATTTTTTAGCAAGTAGAGCTCAGGCTTTGAGTGGAGGCTAAAGGGTCAGGTTTACTGGGTGAAAAGGTCAAGGACCCAGTTCTCCAGGCTGTTCTGAATGCAGTGCTTTAATAAATCACCCTGATAATTTCTCCAGGTGCTATTTATTTTTGAATTTCTGGTGTCTAGGGAGAACTCTGATACTCTGGTGTGGATTGTGGTTTCCTCCACTCTCATTTCTGCTTACGACTATCCTGTGCTTCCTTCTGAGGAGAGAGAGGAAGCACATGGGTGCCATCTGTCCCTTTCCTTCAACCAGAAACCCCTCCAGTTTATTTTAAATCAGATTTGATATTTATACAGATTCGTTATTGGGGTTTTGGTAAGTCAGATCTGTAAGAACCTGTGATCAAAGTTCTGTATTCCAAATGCTTTGAGTTCCTTTTCTAAATAAGCCATTTGTGTTTACAGCACATAGGAGCCCTGGTCAGGGAATGTGTATATGCATTCACACACATGCCTGTGCATGCGTGCACACACACACACACACACACACACACACACACCATCTCTCCATGTCTCCTTTCATCTCACCATTCTAGCAGAAAATCATAACTCATTGCTTTTCCAAATTTTAAGTTAACTTATTTATCGTCTTCCCTGTGTGTCCCCTCCTTTCTAGTGACACCGACATTGTTCTCTCCCTACTCTCCTGGAATCTCATGCTCAGCTCTTTGCTGGCCTTCTGCCTTCTACTGACTTCAATTTTTCTCATCATTTCTCCCTGTGCCTTGAGAGACCCCTCTAGTACATGGCTCTAATGGTGACTACATTGGATGCTATCCAACGTAGAAGCCATTTTTTTGCTTCCCTTGCTGTTTTATGCTTAGCATGATGCTGGGCATTCAGTAGACAAGACTAAAGAAGACCAGTGGTCTATGGCCAGGAGGGAATAGGCTGGTGGAGTCCTGCATCCTCTGTCCCTCTCCTCCGCCACTGACCTCCAGCATCTTTCCTTCTTTCTACTATGGCACATGACATTAAGGACACTTGCATATAAGAAGTCCTCCCAGGAGCATACTTAGATTTTATGAAAACAAATAAAATATTTTTAAGGAAGCAATTCCCTTCAAGTTCGCTTTTCTCTGGGCTTCTGCAGGTAGCCTGGTGATGGAGCATCACAGCCCTGGAAATTGGCCCTTTTTCTCCCGCTCTGAAAAGCAGACCTGAGCTAAAGAAATGTTATGACAGGGAGTATCTTGGAGTTTAATTCACATTTTATTATTAGTGACAGATTACATGGCAATTATTTGATAGGTGGTCAGGAAATCCCACACCGGAGGACTTGGAGCTTCTGTTCTTCAACAGGGCAGCTGGCATTTCGTCCTGATTTAGTGCTGTCCCCCTGTTCCTCTCACTCAGTTGAACCTCCACCCCAACCAAAAGACTTCCTGTTCCGTTAAATTCAGTTTTCTTTTTCCTGCACCTTTCCCCGCCTGTTTTTCAAATCCTCCAAGTGGCCTTAATGTTTTTCAAATCTACCAAGTAGCTTAAACGCTACTTTATCTGTGACAGTGTCCATCCTCATTCTAATACAAATCTTGGGCTTCATCTTTGATTTGTATCTTTATTATGGTGTATTTCACCCATACCAGAGTTATTCGTTGGTGTATATAATTTCCTCCATAGTATTCGTGTATTTTATTCATTTTCATACTTTATAGAATGCCTGGTGTAGTACTTGGTATGCCACAAGATAATCAATAGATAATCAGTAGATCCTGTTGCCTGGATCCATTCTAAATTTTTTGCCATTTATTTGCCCTGGCTAATAGAGGCTTTGATGGTGGTGGTGGCAGGGAGAATGTTGATAACTGATTGCTCAGTGTGGGTAATTGTCTTCCTGAAGAAGGAGATGTTGGTGACAACCATGTGATCATCTTCTTTAACCCCTACAACAACTCCCTGGAATAGACACTTGTTTTTGTCTTAGGAGGGAACATGCCTAGAGGAGTAGGATGATTTGCTGAGTGGAGAATGCTCTGTATGCATTCAAAAGTGAGTGTAGCTTCATTTTTCAGTTGCGAGCAAGCTGGAGAATATGACTGGATTTTTCCGTCTACTCCCATTTAATAACTTGGCCAATCAGACTTCGGGGTCTGAAGAGATCTTGCTCTGGGGGATGTCAGGGAATTCCCCCAAGTACTTCCCCAGGCTGATTGTCTAGCACACCCAGAGCAGTCACTAAGCTGTCAATGTTATCAAGTTCTGTTACGGTTTCCTGAGTTGTCACTCTGCCGACAGCACCAGCTGCGGACAGTCCCTCTGTCTGCTCCTTCCCTTTCCTGCTATTTGAAAGCAAGTGCTGAGAAAGTCAGTGCTTCAGTTATTGCAGCTTTCCAAAGGCTTCTGGAAGCAAGACACAACATCATAGGTGGGCCAGTGAGCGCATCTTGTTGATAGAAACTGAAGTTTTACATGTTGTAAATACTAGGACGTTTCCCAGACAGATACGTGGCTGGCAAAACACAGCTCCCTGGCTTCTTCCACTCACAGATGGCTCATAAACTCTTCCTGCTCCCCTAATTTCTTTTATCTCACTTCAGATACCTGGCAGGGATGTTCATTTGTTTTCTAAGTTTTCATCATTGATTTAAAATAGAAACCAGAAAACTTTTCCTGTAAAAGGCCAGATAGTAAAATTTCAGGCTTTTTGAGTATCTGGTCTTGGCCACTATTGAACTTTGCCATGGTAGCACCAAAGCAGTCACAAACAGCATGTGAATGAACACGCATGGTTGTATTCCAATAAAACTTTATTTAAAAAACAGAAGGTCAGCTCAGGCTGCATTTTTCAATCCCTGATTTAAAGAAAAGACAGAATGTGCTGTGCTATGCCCATTAGATGCTACCTGAGTTTGATTCTGAGTTTTCTGTATTTTTCTAAAATTTACTGGGCAGGAAATGACTAAATTGATGATACAGCAATCTAATTCAATCATGGAGATAATAGTGGCTAACGGTTATCGAGTGTTTGCTCTATGTTGGGCACTTTGCTAAGTACTCTCCATGCTTTATGTGATTCATAAAGCAAATAATGTTATTATCTCCATTTATAGCTGAGTGAACTGAGTCACAGAAAGCTTATAGAGACCGCCTATGGTCGCATGTCACCCATGCTTTGAAACAGGTGGTCTGATTACAGGATCCACGAGCGTCTGCAAAGATCACAATGATATGGGACCAACAGGAAAGAGCACAGGACCAGGAATCAGAAGTCTGAGTTTGTATTTCGAATCTGCTCCATGCCAAATTACATTAACATGGAGGCCCAGGTTTCCCACCTGGGAAAGGGACTAATCCCAGCCCTCGCCCCTGCAACCATAGAAGTTGCAGTAAGAATGAGAGGTTATATGCATGTACTTCATAAACCAAGTACCATACAGCTGTTAGTTATTCATTTGCATTTGGATATATCTTAGACTTTTTAAAATGTGGAATAAAAATATTTAAGAGAGGCAGTGAGATTCCTGAAACTAGAAAGCTTTTAGGGGTGTTGAAGCCACCATCAGCATTTGGGTTCTTAGATAACTTGATCTCTGGCTGTCCTGGCAGCTCTAGGTGTTTGGCCTCTTGTTAACTGCTTCTAGGCCCATCCCTGTCTGAAGGAGAGGTGGCCATTTATTCTCCCCTACCTATTGTTCTGTGGAGGGAGATTAAACCTAGATCTCTCAGGCTAGGTGGAAATGAAGTGGCAGAATTGAAGTTGCACTCTAAAGAAAGGACAGTTAGGTTTTTACAGAGTTCCAATTTTATGATCCTAGTGTAACCAAGCCTTGCAGCAGATTGACTTGACTGGAAGTTCAAGACACCTGTCTCCCAATTCCCTCTGTCCCCTCAGTGGGGCATCTGTTCATATATTAGTAGTTTGGTCATGGGACTTGAGTGTCCCATATCTTCCCCTCTGGAAGGAACCAGAAAGGCCAAGAATGGAAATGACCTTGACCGCTCTTCCTTTGCCACCCAGCCAGTTCCTTTGCAATATCATGCCTAGAAAACTCTCCTTATTTTGTCCTCAGCTCTTCATCCCTTCTAAGAGTCTAAAGCAATTGGGTATATTAGTCACAGTTCTCCAGAAAAACAGAAGCAATAAGAACCATATGTCTGTCTGTCTGTCTGTCTATCCATCTTTCTATCATCCATCAAAAGAGATTTATTTTTAAGGATTGGCACAGGCAGTTGTGACATTGGCAATTCTGAGATCTGTAGGGCAGGCTTCTGGCTGGAAACTCAGGGTGATTTCTGTGTGGCAGAATTCTTTCTTCTTAGAGAAACTTTCATCTTTGCCCTAAGGTCTTCAACAGACTGAACAAGGCCCACCTAACCTTATGACGAAGAGTAATCTGCTCTATATAGTTTACATAATGTGAACGTTAATTCTAAAGAACACTTTCATAGCAACATCTAGACTAGGGTTTGACCAACAGCTGGACACTATAATCTATCCAAGTTGACATTTAAAATTAGCCATCACGATTGATATTAAAAACATATCATTTTGAACCTGTCTGTATACTTGAATAGAAAGACATGCTGGTCATTCTGTGGATGACTCTTTTGCTGAGTAGATAGCATGAAATATTTGTAGTGTGCTTGAACTGCAGTTCACCTGTGGATAAGTATCCTCACAGTTTATCTTCAGGCAAATAATATGCTCATTAGTTTCAAATAATGCTGTTTTCCAAGGATGCAGATGATAGTGATGTATATTATTTGAACGATCCCAGGATGGTAAGGGATTTCTTTTTTTTTTAAGGTTTTGATTTTTGTTCTATGCTCAATAAAGGAAGCCTCAGTCTTTCATTAAAAAAATAAAAAAAATAGAGTCTGGAAAGGACAGGGAGGGAGAAAGCAGCCCACCGACGTGTCATCATCTTTATTCGACAGGATCACAATTTAGCTGGTTTTACCTAAAACTCAGAGATTCCCTTCTGGCGTAAGTGGGATTGTGACGGAGTTCAATTACTGTCCCTATTATTAGAGAAGTAAAAAGTCCATCGCTGGTGATGTTATGATAGGGAGGTTTTAAGCCAGGTCTCCACCTAAAACTTTTCAGTCAGTGGACTTAACAAACTTCTCAGTTTTGTACCCGAACTACAAAACCTTTTTGGTTGTACAGATCCAGATTGTCTGAAAAGTGCAGGAAATGTATCACAAGAATAGCATTTCTTGAAATGTTTCAAATGTCCTGATTTGGGTTAATTGATAAATACCATAAGGGTAATAAATCTTTTACATTTTAACTTTATTTTCTACTCGGAAAAATGCAACATAAAGCTAACAGAATTTTAAAAACTAAAAAATTAACCATTGATAAAAATTAAAATAGGGATGGGGATGTGGCTCAAACTGTAGCACGCTCGCCTGACATGCGTGCAGCCTGGGTTCGGTCCTCAGCACCACATACAAATAAAGATGTTGTTTCTGCCGAAAAACTAAAAAATAAATATTAAATTCTCTCTCTCTCTCTCTCTTTAAAAAAAATAAAATATCTTTATATTAGTCATCCTCACCTAATATGTTAAATATTCAACTTTGTAAGCAGAATCTTTCTTTTTTACTTGAATAGCCCCTCAATAGCAAAATGCTTCAACAACTCTGTCCTTTTTAGCACTCACAGAAGCTTCAAATGCTTTACACGTATATGCATAAAATGTATCTAACTACATAATTAAATAATTTCAAAAAGTCTCCATTCGAAATGCCCTTACTACTTTCGGATGGAGACTTTTTGAAATCTTTCAGAACTCATTGGCTTCCTTTGCTGGTACTATGGAGGCTTGGTGCCATGGAAAACCAATTGAAAATGACTGTGTTGGATTACATGTTAAAACATATCTTTCAAAATGCATCACTGAGCTGGCAAGAAAAGTATGCCATTGTAGAGAACAAAGGAGTGCAAGCAGAAACCCCGGGAGGCAAGGGAGTCTGCAGGTATTCATGACACCGACAGCATCAAGTTTCCATTCTGACCTGCATATGGGCCAGTAGACAATTTCTACATAAATCTGGAGCTACACCCTTGGTGGTATTAGAAAGAATGTGAATAAACTCTCAATGCAGAGAGGAGCAGTCCCCAAACTTGCCTGATATGACCCTGAAAGAAAAATATCTTGGAGAAATGAGAACCAGGAGCCAACTCAAGTGAGTTTGCATCTTGGATTGACGTTATCTGTGCAGTCCAAAGAAGCCACAGTGGACTTGGTACTTCAACATGGACTTTGTTGATAGGTCTACAGAGGATTGGGAAAAGGAAACACAAATTCTCACTGGGGAATGGAATTTCGTGTTATTCATCAAAGATTTCCCACTAAAAAGATTTCAGAAAATTTGTGCCCACAGTCAGAAATCACAAACAAACACTCTTTCTAAAAACAAACCACTAAGAGTGAACCAGCAAAAGAAATGGAGAGATGATAGTCGGAGAATTTAGATGATGGAGGTTTAGACACAGGATATCAAAGATAAACATGAAGTATGTTTAAGATGTAAAAGGGGAATTGAAAATATCAGTCAGGAATAAGAAGCTGGAAAAATAACCAAGTAAATTTGAAAACAGAATGAAACTGAGCATCTAGAAATAAAACAGTATAATAATGATAGTGAAAAAATGTCACTGGATGAATTAAACAGCAGAATGAATACAGCAGCAGAAAGATTTGTTGAACTGAAAAACATAACAGAGAGGTGATCTAGAAAAAAAAATTTAAGCAGATAAACAGATGGCAAATATGAACAGCCATTTAAGAGACATGGAAAACAGTGAACAGAAGTGTAGTAAATTCTAACCAGAGGCAGGGAGGAGACAGGAAAGAGGTTGGAAAAGCAACATTTTCAAAGGATATAATAACTAAAATTTTTCCAGAAGTGTTGAAAGACATGAGTCCTTAGATGCAGAAGCCTATAATTTGCAAACAGAAACAGAAAACAGAAATCGGCACCAAGAACTGTCTTAGGGCTTTGGCAAAACATCAGAGATGAAGAACTTATCTTACAGGCAGCAAGAGAGAAAAGACAGATCATCTTCAAAGAAAGAAGCAATAAGATAGTTGATTTCTCAGTAGCAACAATGAAAATAAGAAGCCAGGGGGATACTTTCAATATGCTGAGAGAATATGCTTTCAACTTCAAGTTGTAGATATGGCAAAATCATCCTTCAAGAATGAGAGTGAGGGCATGACATTATTAGATTAAAACAGTTTCCTATACATAATGATCATTCAGGGAAATTTTGGAGCATGTATTTCAGGCCTAAGAAATAAGATTTCCAGAAAGGATGTCTGATATGCAAGAAGGAATGGTGAGTGAAATATTGAGAAGTATGTGAGTAAATAAAAATAAGAGTTGACTAATGAAAAAATAATATCTAATTTGAAATTTTAATAATTAAATAGAACTAAAATATGGGACAGTAGATGATGAGATTCAGGAACAGCATTCCCACTCTCCTTGTATTTCCTCTTCTTACTGGGACTAAATTATGATTTTCACTGAATCTACTTACTTGTTTAAAGCGTCTGTATAGTCACATTCTGAGATAATGGACATTAGACTTCATTATATGAATTGGGGGTGGGGAGGCAGTTCAGCCCATTGCAATTTAAATACAATGTCTGTGGGGGGAAAAATCTTACCTTCTGGGACAGAAAAGAACAAAGTTCTTTTGGAGGAATGAATGTGGCTATGTATTCTAAGATGACTTCAGAAGAAAGTGGACATTAAAGTACTAGGCTTTTGCCTTTATGATTTTATTAATGACTTGATGTGTATGAAAAAATCAGTAAACAACCTAATAGTATCATAATGATAACTCAGAGTCCTGCCCTTACTTTAATATTATAAAACTAACATTTCTATAGAAATAGAATCTTATCAATTCATATTTTAACTTACTTTCCTGGAATGTGCAGTTATTCAAATTAGGAAAGCAGAGTGTGGAACTTACTTTAATAAATAGATAAAAATGATGGGCAATTAAAAATTAATCTTATGTATTTCTTCTGAAGTTTTTGAATGCAATCTTTTCTCACCAGGGTTAATAGTCTTCCTCTTCAGTGGTGTTTACAATATTGCTCTTTTTGATTATCTGCTTCTTCTAGATAGTGGAACATAAATCTTGGACACATTTGCTTTCTAAGTACCAAATTGCACATGTAATTAAAATTTAATGAGCTTTTACTGCTGTAATATCAACAGACATAATCTATGATGTTGATTTTTCAGTAGTAAGCATTTTATTGTGTTTTCAAGTGGATCAGATGAGAACTTTAAAAATAATCAGAACCTATTTTCCAAATTGCATAATATTATTGCACATAGTTTTAAAATGCCATTTAAATATTTGCTTGTCTGAAGTTGAAAGATTCAAACAGTTCTTGTGGTTGTTACATTTTAGAAAGCATTTCTTAGGGGGAAAAAATAGCCCTTTAGTTGGTTGGTAAGTGATGGGTTTTCTTGGGATACATTTCATGCTAACTACAAAAAAAAAAATTCAAATGATCAGCTACGTTCTGAATTGTTTTCTTCCTGTAACATCCTCCCCTTTTGCATTCTTGGATTTTGATACTCCTACACGCCAGTTAAAGCACTTGTGAGAGTGTCCAAAAGAAATCATTGTAATTAATTTCCCAGTCTCTTCTCTCTTTGATGTGTCACTATAATGCTATGAGTAATTTTTGGTGTTTGGCATTTGTTCAAGGACAGTGTTTTGACTTTGAGGAGGGGGAGATGCAATAAAGGAAATATAATCTTTTCCTAAATTGGAGACAAAAAAATATTTTTTGTCTAAAGAGTCTAAAACTTATTTTATTTTCTTGACAGATGACAATAAATAGATAACTCATTGACATAGTTGACTCTTCTTAAAACCTTTTCTCTTTGAATGGCATCAGCCCAGTAGCCTGTAACATACAGAATGTCTAGGTTATCTTGCCCAAAAGAAATTCAGATAGATGAGCTTTGCAAACTGGACTCATCTGAAGTTTTTAAATGGCTGCAGGTGTCTTAGTAGGAGACTAATTTTATTTTCTCATGATTAGAAAGAATGACCAGACCATGAACTCTAGGGTTATGCTTCGTTTTTCATGTCCTGCACAGTATGTTCTGAGCAGTTTCTATTTGGAGTCGTACAGTGGTTCTAGTCTTTTTGTTCATTCTATACTTGTATTTTAAAGTTAGGAAGTATTTTATTTTGACTTACTCTTTTATAAACTTCTTATATTCCCCTCCCATATTTCCAATTCTAAAGTAACAACTCATTTTCAAGGGTAAGAAAAGAAAGAAACGAAAATTCAGAGATCTGGTGGAGTTTCTTGTTTGTGGTCTGATTCACTTTTGAACAACTAGCACCTAGCACAGGAGTGGCACCCAGCAGGCATTTGACCAATTTTTGTAGAATTGAGTTAATTTTTTTAAAAAAAATACATAACAATGAAGAAAATGGTTCTGTAGAAATTCTCAAACCAAGAGAAATATCAAAACTAAAGTTTCTGTATTCTTCTGATAGACCATGAGTTTTTTTCTTTGAAGAAAAAAATCCATGTTTATGCATAAGACATTTGGTGGTGACTGACCAATTCTAATAGAATGGACTTGAGAAGTATGTGTAGAATTTGTCTATTAAAATGTCTGTTATAAAATGTACACCTAAGAACTTATGATAGTTTTGTTTACAAAAAATTATTGTTGCTTTAATTTGAGAAGTTAGAACTATATTGAACCACAAAAATTCAGATGTTCTTTTCTTTTCTCCATCGGTAGACACTGTTCTCTGTCCCACCTGGCTTCCCAGCAGCTTGTCCTTCTGTCTGTTTTAAGGTGTACGCTTCATGTTCATAATGATATTTTCCTAGGTCAAGTGTAAACACCAAGCTGAGGAGTTGTGTGGCGCTTCCAGGCAAATCAAATCTATTTTCATTCTATGTTGTTAAATTTGCAACTCAAGATTATACAGATTCCTTTGCATGTTACAAATGCATTTATATAGATAGCCTTGTTTCATTCATTCACTCTGTGTCTCATTCATTCAGTAAAAATACATTGACTGCACACTGTGTGCAAGTTGGTGAAGATTCAAAGAAGAGAAAAGCAGCCCACGATGTACTGAACACGCTGATACACCAATATCCGGGGAAAGGAGGATGGAGGGCCTGAGAAGCTGTGGAGGCAGCTTCATGTCCTCCTAACATTCTTCTGGGCATAGTACCTGACTTTCCTTTAGATACCCAGGTTTGTTTATTGGCGATGCAGGTTTAACATATAAGATGCTCATTTCAATAAGTAGTGTTTAGAAAGTGTTTGTAGAATGTCCCTAACAGAGCTTATTCAGTAGAAATACACTAATTCAGGGATACTAACTCAGAAATATACTGTTGGTAATATGAAACTTTCTAGTACCCAAATTAAAAGAGCGAAAAGCCACAGGTAATTTCAGTAATAACACTTAGTCCAACATATAAAAATAACGGTATTTCAGCTTGTGATCAATACAAAATATTATTTATCAACCATTTTGCATTCTTTGTTTTGTGTTAAGTCTTATCTAATTTACACTTTATGCTTAGTGCATATTTTGATTTCGATGGTAATTTTTCACTGGAGTATTTGATCTATATTTAGATTAGATAACTTCCAGGGTTGAAAAAGGAGATTCACATACCCAAGTTGTTCCAAGTACACTTCACAGTGTTTGGTAATCGAATCATTGATTTTAAAACATAAGTTAATTAAAATTAAATACAACTTAAAATCCTCTTCTTTAGCCACACTAGACACATTTTAAATGCTCAATAGCCGTAGTTGGCAAATAGCTTTTCCACTGCACAGTGCAGGTCTAGAATGAGAATTCAGTATAAGTGGTATGAAGGAGGCATGAAGAGAGAACTGCAGGGAATTAAAAAGGAAAAGATGAAGTGGGTCTTGAAAAATCAATAGGATTCATAGGTAGCGGGGGGAAGGAGACCAATATATTCCATTTCTTGACAGAATGAGAAATAGCTACAGTAGATGGGCTTAATAACATTCATTATTTAATTGAAAGTAATTAATTGAGCATGCATTATGTTGGTGCTTGTGCTGGGTACTCAAGCTTCAGTGAGACACGGTCCCTGAGCTCAAGTAACTTAGAGTCTGTTATTCATGGACCCATTTCTCAAAGAGGTGGGCCTGGGTGTGATCCCGGGTGTGCCAAAATGTTGCTTCCTATAGCTCATTATTTCTAACTTGACACTTTCAGGGCCGCCTCATGAGTAAGAGGTTTATTCAGTTCCAGGGGAAAAAATGTGCTTTAAAGAATTTAATATCTATTATTTTTATATCATAGGATTCAGTATGATATTTCAGTACATGCATGTAGTATGCACTGGTCAAATCCAGCCTCCTCTTTCCCACCCTGCCTCCACTCCTTCCCAACTGCTAGTAATCACTATTCTACATTCAGATCAACTTTTTTTTTTTTTAATTTTGACATATGAGAGAGAACAGTCTGTGCTTGCCTTTCTGTGTCTGGCTTGTTTCACTTAAGATAATGGCCTACAGTTCCATCCATTTTGCTGTAAATTACAGGATTTCATTCTTTTTTATGTCTGAATAATACTCCATTATGTAGTTAAAAGATTTTTTTTTTGGCCATTCATTTACTAGGTTGATTCCACATCTTGGATACTATTAGTAGTGTCACAATAAACATGAGTATGCAGGTATCCCTTCAGTATGCTCATTTAATTCATATATATGTGTACATGTGTGTGTGCGCGTGTGTGTGTATGTGTGTGTGTATATATATATCCAAAAGTGGAATGGATAGACCCTATGATAGGTCTATTTTTAGTTTTTAAATAGCCTCATCATATTGCCTGTGATTGACAAAGATAACATGGCCCATACTGAAGATTTCTGATGGCTTTTAGGGTCTGCTAGTCATTTGCTTGTGGGATTTTTACCTGTCACCAGGGTTCAGTCAAACTCCATTGTGGCCTTTGGCTCTTTTACTTGAATACCTGGGCCAATGATGGCCGTGGCTGCCATCTGGAATGTTGGAACTGTCCTGGAGACATGGGAGGTGAGTGAGAGTCACACGACTGGGCTGCTAGCTGAGACCCTGATCACCTCCTTGGCATGTTGCCTATTTTGCAGTTTGGGATCTCTAGTGAACTCACGTCTGGCAGATTTCTATTCAGTTTACACTGTGGCTTTTGTCTGTCACTTTATTTGTTTTAGCTCTCCCTAAAGATTAGGCAAACAAACAAATCAAAACTGACCAAACAGAAACTCTACAGACAAGAGCATCATGGTGCATCTAGAAAGATTCTCCCAACTATCCTCTACAAGATTATTATCTTCTCTTTAAAATTTTCATTAGAGTTTTTTTCTTTTTTTTCTGCAATCCTTGGTTTTGTTTTTTACTATTTCACCATCCTCCTGGTTTTGAAAGCATTTTCTAAAGTCTAACCTGTATGATTGTTTTCTTATGGATATTTTTTAGAAGGCTTACTATCCATCAGTCATAAAATTTATTTTCTCTTCAGAGAGACATGGATTAAGGTGAAATCAGAGACTTTTCATAGAAAGCTAGAGTGGCCATTCAAACCCAACTATGAGGAAATATCAGGTCTAAACAGGATTCAATTTGAGAGCCAAAATACTAGAAATAACAAACTTGGTAATCAATTTTGGCACTTGAAGCTAGGCTAAAATCAACAGCTATGACACCCATGGACAAATGCAGAACTTTTTACACAAAGTGATTTTAACCTCTGCTATCACAGACTAGCTGTGTTTCAGCAGATAGTCCAGGTCCCTATTACAGTCCTCCCTGGGCTGTGGAATCTGGACACTGGTGGACTACTATTTGCAAGTATTATTTTCATAATTCTGCTCTTTTGTCTCAAAGCTATGGATGCCTATTTTCTTAAATAAGCAGCTTTGCTTCTTATAGTGTTTGTATGACCCTTGTTTCTCCAAAATAATCTCTACATATATATAGAAATCTCCAAAAATTTTAGAAAGTATTTTGAGTACTTAATTTTCCCTTCTATCCTAAATGTTATGTGACTTGACCTCTCCATACGTGGATATTTTGGGACAGCTTTAGAAGAACAGCACTCTAGGGTCATGAAACCTGATTTCAAATATAATTTTGCACAAGTAATTTAATCACATTAATTGTTAGCCTCTTCATCACGAAGATGGGAGAGAATGATTTGTACATCATGAGGGTGATATACCAACGGATGCCTAAACATCAACCCCATAAAGTACTAAAAAATGAAGCGTATCAACATCTCTGTTCTGGAGGGATGGTTGTGCTCTAGGTCTTGTCATCATTAAAAGGGAGCAGGTTCTATGGAAAAGGCCAGTGGATCTTCAGAAGGATTGTAAGGTCCAGGTATGGATGTCATCTTTGTTGACAGGGCAATGGTTATAACTTTTCAGCTGGGCAGATGTCTGCCTTCATGCATTAATTCATTTTTTTGGTTAAGTTCTTCATTTCTTAATTTTCAAATGGGTTACTTGGGTGTGTGACCCTATAGGGTGAGGAGGCCCAGTGATATATAGTTGCATTGCTGAGAACAGGCACAGTTTGGAAGTGTGACAAGTGCCCTTTGTCTTTATGACAGGGCTAAGACTGGTCATGAGGTGTATAGGGTGTGTGAGGTCCTGGTCTTGGGCACAAAACCAAAGGAAACACTCAACATTCAATACAATATTGTAAAGCAGTATTTTAAAAATCAAAATTAATGCAAAAATCTGTGAGGAACAAAATGGCAAATTTTTAAATGAAAATCTCTTTTTCTTTCTTGTCTTATATATTGTAACATATTGTTGATTAGAAGAGAAAGTATCTGTTGCTTTTCTCTTTTCCTCATTTACTGTTTATGTTTGTTTAAATTTCTAGGTTTCTGTGCCTGTGGACACCTCCCAGGCACACTGATAGGGAGAAGCAGTTTATTTGTATTGATAAAATGACAAAATGGGACAATAAGAGTGTGCATTATTATGTAAGTAGATTATAAAATAAGCAGCAATAAATAGATATAAAGCCCATTTTGTGGATTAACTAGTTTTTTAGATCTATTTTTTTGAGAATTCAGCAGGCAAGTATCTATGGCCCAAAGTATTCAAGTGCAGTGGTCATTAAGTGAAGAAGTGGTCAGGGTCCTGCCTGCCATGCTCCCTTGGATGTCTTCCCAGTGGAAACCACCTTAGACCAGCTCTCCTAGTGGCCACACCCAGAATTCTGAATGATTTGCCTGTGTCTCACATCTTGGTTTACCAACTTTGAGCAGAATGTCTTGACTTCCAGCTATGAAGGATAAAGAATATGAATCATTTTCTCTTCTCCTTCTTTTTACACACCTCTCAATTTTTGTTGCATGCCTGCCTGGGGAATATGGGCAGGTGCATGTGTGTGTATGCACATGTGTGTACATGTGTGTGTACATGTGGGACCGTTTTGTCTGGCAGGCTTTGGTTTGGGATGATCCCTCAGGGTAGCTGCCCTTCCCATCTCTCTTATGCAGAAGGATTCCTACCCTGGAATCCCTGGCCTTTTCCAGACCGCAACCTGGTATTTCCTTGGACATTCTTTCTCCTCCCTCATCCTGGGTCCCAGTGGGCTCTGCTCAGCACAGTGGCTCTCACACTTCACTTCTCTGCAGTGATTTAGCTTAGGTTTGATGCTTCATCTCATCCCATTGTATCCACTCATCAATCATCTCTCCTTCAGGACACCAAAATTTTTGCTTGGCTAATGTCATATCCTTCCACTGACAGCATTTTAAAAAATTTATGCCTGGTGTATGTTGTTATGATTTTTAATAGGCTCTTGAATATTATCATTAATTATAAAAATATTATGTAATTATAAAAAGTTGACCATGTCTTTTAAGCTTCTATTGCTTTGTCAATTAAACTTCATATATATGTATATATAATGTGTATATATATATATATACATGAATATATGACAAATGAGACAAATAATGCAAATGTTTTTCACCTCTTGCTTGTTGTTTAGGGTTAGTGGAATTAAAAGCTTAAACTCAAAGCAGTTTGAAAAATGTTTTCATTTATATATACATTTCCAAGGAATGTGCTATTTTTTTTCAGGACTATCAAGTCAAGTACATTGGTTAGGAATTTTACCAACACTTTTTATAACACTGAGGCCTTGGATAATAAAGGCACCTTTTAAAAATTACCCAGTAGGCTGGCAAATGATACCTCTGGAGAGGATGATTCCACCTCTTCCTGAGTGTGCTGGTGCACATCCTAGCTGGATGCTTAACTTCCCTGGTGATAAATATTGTAGAGTTAATTAAAAAATTAAATACATGTCTTAATAAAAACAGTATGATCTAGTTCAGATTTGTTAAATGTGTTTATGAATATAGCACATTCACTTTTCATTACTATTACTTTCTTATAAGACCTTTCTCTAAAATTAATTTGAAAAATATGTAATAGTAGTGCTTACGATGGCTTTTATAGTTCCCTCTGATCCTAAGACATAATTAACTTCAAAACTATTATCAAATCATTATATTTAAAATGATTGCAGATTTAAATGGTTTACACAGGCCAGTGGAAAAAAAAATTCTAGTGATGAGCAAAGCATTAGACTTCATTGCCAATAACTGTCTGAGACGGAGATAATGTCCTGGATACATTTAAACCAGCTCAGGGACTGAATAGCTGAAAAAATTGCATACTTTTGCTTTCTACCTATATTTAATTGCTATATTATGACTTATCTTCAGATTATTGGCAGGCATCTCAGGGCAGAAAAAGTCATTGCTTTGTGTATGTTCCCAGTATCTCTGTTATATTCAAAATACTTTTATGTTAATGTGTCATTGATGCTTAAAATTGGATTACATCTCTATTAGAATTAGGTTTCTATCTATGATTTGTGTGTGTGTTAAGGGTGGGAGTACATGTACATTTTTCTGTGTTATATTGGTTTCTGTGACACTGTACATTTTCTTTCTTTCATAATTGAGATTTTATTTATTGTGTGAAGGATCAGTACATAGACATTTCAACGTTACACAATTTTTAACACATACCAAAAATCTAGAAAGCTACATATTTGCTTTTATTTTTTAATAATTCCAATGACTTTACAGCTTCAATTTGGAGGCAAAATTCCCTTAAGAGTATATTAAGCATCAATATTCATCAAATGTTGATGAGCTTCTACCCATTAAGTCCCAATTTTCCAATTCTGCAAATATTTTAACAAAATTGACACAGGTGCATGAAAATAGGTTGGAGCCGGTTGGTGCATGCCTGTGATCCCAGCAGCTCAGGAGGCTGAGGCATGAGAATTATGAGTTCAGTGCCTGCCTCAGCAAAAGTGAGGTGCTAAGCAACTCAGTGAGACCCTGTCTGTAAATAAAACACAAAATAGGGCTGGGAATATGGCTCAGTGGCTGAGAGTTGCTGAGTTCAATTCCCAGTAATCCCCCCTCAATAAATAAATAAATAAATAAATAAATAAATAAATAAATAAATAAGATAGATTGGGAATCATAATCTAGAGCTTATATATCCTTTATTATCATTAAAAGCAAAAGTAGATTTTCCTATAAACAGGACACTGGGAAAATGCGTCTTATACATATATAAGCTGTCTTAAAAATAGGACCTTGAGCAAATATGGTATCTGGGACATTGGGACAAAATGGGTACAGTCCCACTTATATCATACACCATACTCACACTGAACACTTTTTCCTTCTAATTTATGTTTCTATTTATGGGCAGAATTACATCATCTACCACATGGGCATCCAGTCATATTTTGATAAGACTACATTTCATAGGTCATCAATGGAGTGTTAGATTAATGTTGATGATAAATATTCATACCTACAAATAATAATAAAAAGCAACATTTATAACAATAAATGTAAACTTACTGAATTCTAGATGATTTAAATGTCTTCTAAGAGGTAGTATGGATTAGATCAACTATTGCCAATGAAGTATATTTTGCTTATTTAAATTTTTAAGTGATGATTCTTTTGTGGAATGAATGTGTATACATGGTATACAAGGAGAGAAGTACATGTATGCTGTATTAAAAAGGATAATGTTAGCTGCCTTAGAAAAATCCCCCAATTTGATTGGTTTATTATAAAAATATTTCTTGCTCACAAAATATTCCCTGCTGAGCTCCTTTTTGGAGGGTGTCCCTATCACAGGGGAATTCAGGGAAACAATCTCCTCCTTTTGTGGCTGTGTCATCTCTGTGGCCATGAGAAAAGCAAGGGTAGAGGATATTTGCTCGTGACTGCCTTGGCTTGGACCTAACATACCTCTCTGCTCTCATTCCATTGGACAGATGTAGTGTCATGGTGGCCCAGAGCTGGCTGCAGTGGGAGAGGGTGAGAAATGTAGTCCCTGGATATCTTTTCTCAGTGACAACTCTAAGTGTAAATTATGGGATGGAAGCATGAGTTTTGGTGGAGAGTGAACTATCCCGTTCAATATTAAAATAACATTCAGCCTTGTCATTGTAGCACACTGATATAAATATATGAATAATTATCCATAAAAATCAATGAATAAATAGTAATCTTCCATTTCCATTTTTAATCTAGAATTTAATTTTGCTTATCTGCTGTGTAATATAGATATGCATAGATGAAAAGGTGTTTAGTCTGTTTTCATTTACTATAGTGAAGCACCCAAGGGTGGTGCTGTATAAAGAAAAGAGATTTATTTGAAAATCCAAACTGTATAGTGTTAGCTCTGCAAAAGGCCTGCACCCCCACTGGCTGCTTCACATTATGGGCAGATGGATTCATAAGCATGAGCGGGAGATTGCATGGTAAGACCTAGAAGCCAGAAAAGGAAACCTAGGTCCCTCAAGAACTGTTAATTCCTTCTTATGGCATGCCTCCATTGACCCAGGGACTTCTCCCTGGACCCCTCCTCTTAAAGGTCCCACCACATTTTAACATCTTCACCTTGGAAAAGAAACTTCCAGCACCTTCCCTTGAGGAAAAGTTCACATTTAAACCATAGCAGAAGATATTTATAAATAGATGTATAAGCTAATACCCTACACTAAAGATAAACTTAACCAAGAAAAGTTATGTTAGTTGCCCATATCCATACAGTACCTCTAGGAGAAACACCAGAACCCATACAATTTAAGTCCGATTCTGTGCCTCTTTCAGTACGCTGAACTTTTGTATATTAAAGTCCCTTAGAAAAAAATGGCATTTTAGGGGAGAATACTAAGCAAAAAGCTCATTTCACAATAGCTCCATATTGATGGCAAGTTACTTTCTGGGATCTGTGGATCCTAATATTTGTGATGATAGAAAGCATTGGTCGATGTGACTTTTGGATAACTCTGAAGTGTGCAGATGTTGAATCACAATTCAGTTCAGCCTTGTGTTCCTGAACTACCGTACTCATGTATTAATTATTTCTTAGGAGGAATTATTTCTTCTTCAGAATTTGGTTTTATGATTTATTTTTTTATTTTCTTAGAAGCCAATAGTTGGAAATTCAAGATGAATCCTACTATGAAAACATTTATTGAAAAGAATTTTATAATCCTACCAGTTAGATGCTATAAGGAACCAAAAACAAAAACAAAAACAAAAAACCCCATAGTTTCTGCTCCCAAGTGTCTTAAAACACAGGTCAGAGAAAACAAGTTCCATTTTTTAAAAAAATGTATAATTAGGAGCAAAATTGCAGGTTAGAAGAAAGAAAAATAATGATTGATTTCTTGGAAAGAAAAGTTTCACAGACAAAAATGGGCCCTGAACTGGTTGTGATAAGATGGATCATGGTTTGAGGTTAAGGAAAGGCCATTATGGTGAATGTGACACTATGAACAAGAGCTTGGAGTCCCCAGCACAAACCCTGGACTTCCTGCCCCTCCAGGCCAGGTGGTCTGGCTAGGAGTCCTCTTCTCACCAAATCCTGCCCCCATTGCCTCCCAAACATCCCACACTCTTGGCTGACATGCTCTTTCATCCTCTTTATTGTCATGGACAGGACATCACCTTTCCCAGGAACTTCTCCTGAGCCTGACTAAGTGTCCCCAGGCTTCTGTATTGCTGCATCTCTATTATGGTTGTTTGCTAACTCCAACTAGTCAGAATCTCCAAGGAGGGCAGAGATTGGGTCTTCTTTTTCTTTGTTATGCTTAAAATTTTTTTATCATGCTAATATATACATAACATGCAATTTACATTCTCTTTCACCACATTAAATCTAGAGATGAGTGGCATTTAGTACGTTCATATTTTTGTGCAGCCACCACCACCACCATCTCCAGAATTTCATCACCTCAAATTGAAACTGTTCACATTAAACAATAGCTATCCATTCTGCTCCCTCCTCCCTCACTCCTGGTGACCTCAAATCTACTTTCTTCCTCTATAACTGACTATTCAAAGTACTTCCTGCAAGTGGAATCACACATTAGGTGCCCTTTTGTGCCTAGCTTTTTTCCCACGGGACAGCACTGTCAAAGTTTATCCATGTTGTCATATTTGTTTTGGTATCTTTCTTTCATAATGCCCGGCACATAGAAGGTAATTAATGCTTTTTGAATGAAAGCATAAGATCAAAAAAATATAAGCATATTTGAAGGATACTCAAGAGAATTTCCTGGGGACAGAGATAGTGAAGCTTGGAATTTGGAAGTTGACTGGGAGTGGTGAGGTTGGCAATGTGGGTGGGGTGAGAACAGGAAGAACCTGCGTGTCCTAAAGTGTTTGGATCTCCTATCAGCAGAATTGGACCTCTAAAAAGTTTGGAAGAGGTAAACATCCTCAGTTTTCCTGGGTACCCTTACTGTTATAACAATGATGTTGTTGTGGCTCATGTGTGGGACTCTATCTTATTGACCTGCACCAGTGTTAGAAAGGAGAGGCAGAGAAGAACAGGATTTGAACAGGAGATAAGAGTGTGAAGATTTGTATAAACATGTCTGATATGCTGTAAGTAATTTATTATTTAGAATACCTGCAAGAAAGCACACTATAGTGTCTACACGTATCTAGTTTACTTCATGATTTTGCTTGAGTTGCAAAATGTTGGTACGTGAGTGGAGATGTTCCCCACTCATAGGTTTTAAAAATGTGATTATGAAGCCCAAAAGAAACTTTTCATACAGAAAATTGTACTTCATGATATAAATGAGTTAATATGTTTTCAGATAATTAATTTACAAGTCAGAAAATCTATTTCTTCTACAGTCTAAATATGTCTAAATTACATAACTGTTGTCTAGGGCAATCTATAAATCAGAGAAGCATATTAGTCTCTATGAAGTTAACATCACACTCAGTTGCCAAAGGGCTGTTGACATACTATCCAAAGGACACTCAAGACATTCACATTACAGTCAGCAAGGTATGAAATGGGATATGTTGATCTAATAATATTAACTTCTTTTCTTGGGTTAGTCCTGGCTCAGAGCAAGTGGACAGGACCAACTTCCTTCTCCCAAGTCACAGTATTCTCTAAGTTATAAAAGTCAAGCCACAAAGACACCAGCTAAAGAAACGACCAGAAAAGAATGAGAGCACTGACTTGTTCCTAAACCCTGGATCAGCTTTAACTCCAGCTCTGGATTTGTTGACAGCTTCCCTTGAATTCTCTGGTTTCAACCCAAGATCCTCCCTATGATTTCTGACATACACAGCATTTAGCATTTTCAACTTGATTTATTCTCCAACATCTGAACCAAAACTTCCAATGATCTGGCAGGAAGATGAGTGGGTGTTATTATCCCCATTCCATAGATATGGAAATTGAGGTCTAGATAGGTTGAGTGGCTTGCCCAAGGCCACATGCTCTTCAGTGGAGAAGCTCAGATATGCACCAGTGTCTTCCATTAGCCCACACTGCCACATAATTGCATAGTTCGTTTTCCTTTCTAGATGAGGCAGTACTAGGAATTTTGCCAAAAAATTACTTCTACTTTTCTTTATACTGAAAAGTAATGATAAGAGCAAATAACTCTAGAATATTAACTCTATGCCAGGCATGATATGCATTTTATGTGGTAACTTATTTAACCCTCTCAATGACCATATAGAGTGATTATCACTATTTTTACAGATAGGGAAATTGAAATACTGAGATAGTACGTAGGTTGCTTAGGTCACAAAAGTTGGGGGAAACTCAGTTTGAGCCCCTCTGAGGTCCATTCCATCCTGAAGACTCGATTCTTTGTTCTTTATATGAGATCACTTTTTGATTGGAACCTTAACATTTAAAAAATAACCTCTACTAAATTTGCTGTAAACTTTTCAAATGTAATCTCTGGTCTTTCATTTCTATCTTCTAACAAGTGTGAACAATCCTAGGCATGTAAGCACTCAGAGAAAAACTTATGGAATTAAGTTGAAAAATACTCTTCCAAATAAACCCCAAACCAAGACAGAAAGGCTGATGTCTTAACATGCTCCTTATGCTGCTGACTCAGGACCCATGGGTGACAAGCCCTCTCTTACTTGTTATTCCATGTGTGATGATGGGTGGCATCCAAAACCTTTCATCAAAAATAAGTCCAGGAAGCTCTGTCAAAGTAAGCAGAGAAGCTTTCTTGCATCTTTGTCTTCATGATGCAATACAGTGCATTCTAACAAGCTAGCAGGATGCCTGCTAGTTCTCATTAACACCTTGCCTTTACAATCAGGAAAGAGATAGAGATAGAGATAGAGATAGAGATAGAAAAGGAGGGAGGGAGAGGTACAGAGAGAGATAGAGAGAGAGGGAGAGGAACAGAGAGTGAAAGAGAGAGGGAGGAAGAGGTACAGAGAGAAAGAGTGAAAGAGAGAGGGAGGGAGAGGTACAGAGAGAGAGAGAAAGAGAGAGAGAGAAAGAGGGAGAGAGAGAGAACAAGCAAGGGGCAGACTTGTCCATTTTGCTTAGTATATTTCCATTTGAGAAATTATCATTGAGATGTTTTATTATTCCAGCTTCCAAGGCAAATTCCTTCCTTAACTTAAAAGAAATCAATCTTTATAAGTAATATTTGAATAATGTCATTTGCCTGATTCAAAGAGAAAAAAATTTATGCTTTTCGTATGCCCTCACATATCTCCAGAGGTTTTCAAACTGAAGGAGGGAGCCTTCTCTAGAGGAGATACAAGGAGAAGAAGAGTCCATGGATGGAGCACCCTCTGCAGCTGCAGAAGCACATGGATCCCCTGGCTTCATTCCGAAGATGACCTCTGTGTGCAGATCAGGCCCTGAGAACATGGGTGGTGACCCTGAATTCTGAACTCCTAAATCCATAAAAAGGCCTTGACCTCCAGTGCTGGGACAGCAGCTGACCCCTGGTGCTCTGGCCTCTCTAACTTCTTGCCTCCCTTCCTTCTCCCATTCATCTATCCATCAATCCAAGACTCTTTGAGTACTTATGTGCCAGAAAGTGTGAGATACAAGAGAGAAAATCTGTACAATTCTTTTAGGGGCATGGACCAGTAGGAAAGATTTCATATGGGAAGTCACAATTGAAATAAAATCATGATTAAAATATATCGTCTCATATTTACAGTAGTATTTTAAGTTCAAAGTTGAAGTTCTTGATTGTGTTCTTAATATCTGTTTTCCAGTTATGCTTTTTGGGGTAAAACTTCAAAAATCAAATTATAGTTTTATGGCTTCTTCATTTTATTTTATTTATTTTATGCAAATGGTGAGAGTTATAAAGTAAGTTGAGTACCCCAAAGGTAAAAATTGACTTTTATTTCAGACCTGTCCTACCACTTTGAACCACAATGAGTGCTGCTACTACTGCTGAACTAACAGTGAGTGACTACCTGGAACAACATTTATAGCATTTTATATTTCTTGGTTCATTTACTCATCATAATACACCCAGAGGAAAGACACTTTTTAAATTTTAAGCTCCCACCTCAGATGAAGAAATGGAGGCAAGGGGAAGTCAAGTATCCTTCTCAAGGTGTCTCCATTATGAAGTATCAGAGCCAGGATCTCAGCCAGACCCTCTGTTCCTGAGGCCACACCCTGAAGTACACATGACTACATCAAACTGAATGGCATCTTCCTCCACTGCAGTTTGAGAAGAAACCTTGCATAGCAAGATCGTTAATACCGTTCCATAAACAGTGCATGCCCCTCATCCCTTCGGTATGTGTGGGAGAACTTCCTTATTTGCCTATGAAGGAGAGGGCCGTCATGGCTGTCTGCTCTGGTTCCCACAGTAGCTGCCATAGACTCACATGGAGGCATCTGAGCCAGGCCTGGGGTCCTGCTCTGCTGGCCTGCATTCCACTTAGATGAGTATTTCCTCCTCTGCATACATACCTTTTTCTCTAGCCAGGGCTCCCTCCACCTTGTCCTCCTATTGTGATGCTCCTTCCCAAGCAAGGCTCTGCTGGTGTCATTTCCATCTCACTTCCTCTTCTGGACATGCATCCTACCCTGCCCTGCTGTCTTCATGAATGTCTGTGGGGACTATGTCCTTAGCTCCCCACCCCTTGCCACCAACGCTTCTCTCCTCTTGAGCTCTTCCAGCTTGCATTTATGCCTCTTGCTTAGGTATGACTATGAGACCATGTTACATATCTCTCTGTGTATCATTCACACCAATAGATACGTAGGCATGTAGCTAATGAGATAAAATTAGAACTTTGGAGTCCATATCAATATAGAAAATAAAGCAAAGTACACTAATTTCAATGCTTAACACAATACTTAGAATGTAATAGGACTTCAATAAATATCTAAGGGATGAAAGATTTTGACATATTGTTTGAACAAATCCATAAGTGCTATTCTCAAAGTGAAGATAATTCTATCTTTTAGGTCATTTCAAACAAGTGAGGAGCTTTTAAATACTACTACTTATTAAGGACAAAAGAGACTTCAATGACAAAAATGTTTTGAGCCCATCCAAATATGTTATCCTAATACTTCATCTCAGCTAACTAAATGGGGCCCTAAGAGTCTTTCAAAAGAAAATACCATCTCTCTCTCTATTTAAGTACCTTTTCTAGTCTTAAACAAAAACTAAAAAAGCAAAGAAAAAAAAAGCAAAAACAATGTGAACCCCATTTAACTATTTATGGTTTTGGTTAATTTGCCCCAAACTAGTGAATAGTGGTAGATTTGATCAGTATTTGTGGAAAATCTGTATTGTGGAAGTCTGACTTTCAATTTTCCCTCCAATATAATTACTTTTAAAATCCATTAAATTCACACATCATTTACTAATCATCTACTAATAAATGAAAAATTCTATAGTAGACCTTTCAAGAAATATGAATTGAAATGCTAGGTAATTGCAAACCTCAACAGTATGCTTAGGTTAAATTATCTCTTTTTTATAGCAAACTTAGGAAACTAGAAATGTTTTTTATGCCCAAATAGGTTTTTTCTTTTTCTTTCTTTCTTTCTTTTTCTTTTCTTTTTTTTTTTTTTTTTTTGGCTTTTTAAAAAATCACAGCCCCAGTGTTGCAATATGAGACATCAGATACAGATATCTAATAGGATTGGTATTGTCGCTGTAAGAAATTAAACTCGAAAAGAATAACACTTTATGAAAGATTTCCTATGCTAGCTGGACACTAATAGACTCAAGAACAGAAGGTAGTTTCCACAAATCATTGTTCCATTTTCTGCCTCTTTCTTGACATTGACTGTGCTTTTAGCAGGGCAAAAATTATCTGAAATTTTAGCTTTCAGAATTTACATCATGGTCCCTCTGCTAAAATGCCACTGGATAGAGTAGCAGAAGAGGAAAACACAGAAATGTAAGAAGGACAGTAAAAGCAGTGGAAAAGTTTTAAAGATGCCACCATTCTGAGGGATTAAGCAGCAAGTCACGAAAGGCCAAAGGAAGAGTCTTCAGGGTCATTCTAAAATTTCAGTGATGAAAGCAACCCCAGCGCTTCTGCCTTCTTGATAGAATCTTCTCTTATACCTCAACCTGTTTGGATAATCTTTTAAGTTTCTATCTCTATTTTTTTCACTTGAAATTTTAAAAATGTAAATTTATTTTTAACTGATATATAAAAACATAAAATTTATACAAAACAATGGGGTACCATGTGATGTTTCAGAACACATATACATTGTGTAATTTTTAAATTGGGGTTCTTCCTATGCGTTCTTAGCTCCTTGTACTCATTCACTGAATATTTTTGCTGTTGATTGTTAGCCCCAAATCTGGCTCTTATCAGTGTTTATGAGGCTGTTGTCGAAGTTTTTGGAGTGGGCTGGGTGAACAGTCAAACCACAGCTGGATGTCCCCTCTCTTGGCCAGCCCTCTACTGGCCATTTATGTTCAGGTACTAGGATGCTTCATACTGAGGAACATTGTATTTTTGAGGTTTTTCTTGTCTGTTTCATGCATAACTTTGGATTTTATTATTCCTTAAAAGTCAAAAAAATGTATTTTTGATACCCCCAAATCATCTTATAATTTATTGAATTACTAATCTCTTCTTGTTAAGACTTACAATTTACCTTTACTCTTCAAATCTTCATGAAATTTCACAGACATTCTTTAGTTAAGATATTATGATTTCCCTAAATAGCTGGTGAAATGAATCATCAAAAGTGGGTCATCAAGGCTGACTCTCGTACCTGCTGTTAAACAGTAGTTGTTTCACTAGATCTCTGTTGCAATTTTTTTTCACTTCTCTTTGTCTCATGTACAATAAGAATTTCCAATAGCTTATAGAAGTTTATTTGCTCTTCAATCATTTTATGAAAGCATTCCAGAAAGAGTGCAGGATGAGAAAAGGTCTTCCTTGTTTGAAATGTCATATGCATGAAATTCTCATTTAATCTGTTGTGTTTTAGTTTCAAGAGAAGATATAGAATGAATGACGTGTGTCACAGTCCACCAGAAGGATGCTGTAGGACAGTCTTCCAACACAATTTGATTATTTAGGAATTCATTGACGTTTATCCTCAGCCTATCAGGTACTCCTAACCTGAGGTCCATGTATACACCAGGGTCTTAAGAAGAACTAAGTCCCACTAATTTTTTTCATTTAGTGACTTTGGTAAAAGATATTTTCTTTTTCTAGAATGTATTGAGATTTATTATTGTCAAATTAAAAAGCAACATGTAGACTACATAAGCATGATATACATGTAATATATACAAAAATATAATATATATGATATGTACCCATTTGTTAGAAATATATCCACATGCAGTATATTTTGTTATATCTATGCATGCACATGTACATATGTTTATTTATTTATTTTTATTTGTTCTAATTAGTTATACATGACAGCAGAATGCATTTTGATTCACTGTACACAAATGGAGCACAACTTTTCATTTCTCTGGTTGTACATGATACAAGTCACATGATATGTGCAGTCATACATGTACCTAGGATAATGATGTTCATCTCATTCCACCCTCTTTCCTGCCCCCCTTTGTTCCTTCATTCTCCCCCGACTCATTACGTATTAGTGTCCACTTATCAGAGAATGAACATTTGGCCTTTGTTTTTTGGGGATTTGGGGATTTTGGGGAATATTTGGCCTTTGTTTATTTTGCTTAGCATGATGTTCTCCAACTCCATCCATTTTTATCCACAAATGCCATAATTTTTTTCTCAGTAAAATATATTTTAATTTATGCACTTAAAACATTACTCCATAAACTTCACAGATTTCCAATTGAAACATAAATATTCAAAAACCCTGTCATAAATGTGCTTCTACCTATATACTTTAGATGTAAAACTCATGGTTAGGCATAAGAAAACTGATCTTCTCCATGATATTTGACATTTTTTACCTTAAAATGGAACTAGTAGTAATGATAGCTACCATTTATTCATGAACCACCAATTTGTAGCAGGCAATAGGAGATTCTATTTATTTTTAAAGTATCCATAGAGCAGACACCAAGAGTGGGCAGCAGGGACTGATCAATTCACCCAAACCACATGGCTCATACGGGGCAAAGCTGGGCCCGGCAAAGCCCACTGTCCCTCCACCAGACAGTACATCTTCACAGCATCTTATTCTATGTCAGACAGGTAAGAAGTCCTATGGAGACCTGAAACTCTAGGAAGGTGGCCGATACATATTTTACTTTTTATATAAATATGAAATATAGTTAGGTTTCCCTGGAAAGTAATGATTCTGCTTTTCTTTATTCTAGCTTTGAGTGAGCAAGCTGTATTCCAATCAGTGATGTTCTGGAATTAACCAGTTCTCTTCTAGCTCTGTCACTAATCTTGCAAGGATGCAGAGTTAAGAGTCTGTCATCCCAGTGATGGCATCTATGTGTCCTTGTACCCACAAACATATACCCACTCCTTTGCCTTGACAAATATTCAGAAACCTTGCCTTTAATTTGGTGTAGGTGCCATTGTATTTTCATAGGATCTTGTTTTTTGTTATTTTTCAGTGATCCCAATTCATACTGTTTCACATTTGTGGCCTGAAATAGTTAGATCAAGAGGCTTTGCAATTTTGAGGGTTGAATATTTTTTTAAGCCAGGTTGGCATCACCCATTTTGTGGAACTTTGTGATGGAAATCCTAGGAAATTAAACAGATGTTCTTTATCTCTGTCCGGAAATATTGCTGTGCTCTTGTTGAAATCCTTCAGAATCCCACACTATCCATGAGGCTCAAGACAAAGCTAGGTTCCACATTCAGCCAGCAAGAAATTACATAGCTCTTGCTTTCAAGACAAGCAGTACTTAGAGAAGCTCTCTTTTAGGCTGGCCTAGCACCCACTTTATTTTTAGAGAGGCTATTTAATGACCTGGAAATATATACTGGACTTATAAAAGTATCCACTAGGGTTTAAAGGAACATCAATTCTGGCTATCTGGCTTCCTTTTGACCTCTCTCTAGAATGATCTGTGCAAATTCAGGGATCATTGTCTTCAAGTATTGGGTGGAAGAGGTGGAAATAATTCTTTCTCCTTCATTTCATCACTCACTTTATCTGGTACTAAAATTTCTAAAGGATCATGGAACAATTAATGGGTGGCAGGCAATTGTAGGAAGACCAGATGGGAGAGAGCCAAGTTTTCCAAATACTCCCAAGTACTTGTGAGACCCCAGACTTGCTGGCCTGCCCCTTCTTGATCTGGAACCTGTGGCTTGTCCCCTGCCTTCTTGGCTGGAGCATTGCTTGCTGTGTGATTTGATACTCTGTCTTTCCCAGACCTCTTGGGGGTTATGCCTTGTAAAGCTCCCATTTTGACATAATTTTAAGTAAAACAATGAATGAATTAACCTATTTTTCCTCCTAAAGCATTCTAGAGCTAGATGTCCCTGGGCCATCAGCTATGATGGGTGTTCTAGTGTTTAAATCAGGTGTGAGTGTGCGTGTGTGTGTGTGTGTGTGTGTTGTGGGGGGAGTCCTTCTAAAACTGTGGATCATCAGCAATTTGGTTTCATGAAGGGGCTTGAGCTTGGCAGAGGTGGGAGAAAAGAAATCATCATTGTTGATTTGTTTTGTGGACTTACTCTAAAGGGAGACTGTCTTCTTCCTTCTTAAAGTGTGTTGATGACATTTGTACTGTTTACCAGGAGCGTAGTTTGGAAACTCAGACTGATGACAATAGTATTTGAAATGCTCTGTAGGTCTGCTTCTAGAAATATGGGGAAAACTATGTTCCCGGGGACAAGTGCTTGTTGACTTTTCAAATGCAGCCAGTCTGTGCTCTTTGTCAGGTAACTCAGAGTCACTCCGCAGTGGCTGGCCTTCCTGTCCATTTGACAAGCACTTAAAAGGACAGTCTTAAGTACTTTACTTTATAGTTTATTAATTTTTTTTTCCTTCTTTAGTTTGCAATCTACTCTCAGAAACTGGAAAATAATTTCTTTTACTTTTTCCCCCTTTCTCATTTAAGCTGAAATTGATTTCTTTCTGAGCTTGTAAGGAACGAAAATTAAGCTGTAGTTAATAGAGTTGCCTTCACTGAATAAAAATAAAAGACTGGTTTACCTTCAAGCTGTGCTCTATCAGAGTAAAAAGCTGTTGCATCCCTCTGTGGAGGATTTTGATATGAAAAGTGCCAAAACTCATAATATCTATGTAGAATAATTGTAGCCAATATGGGCAGTAATAGAATTGCTTATTTTGGGGTTGGGGGTTTGGATTTTGGTGTGTTTGGAAAATTGGGAAGCCAGGAGACTCTCATAAATTCATCAGCTTCTCCAGAATTCTTCTCAAATGCTCATTGTCATGACAACCATGTCTTCATAAACCAAGGCTCTGCATGTAATACAGATGGGGCTGGTAACAAGGTAGAATTGCCATCTGCTTTGTTTTCTCTGAGGGACTTGTTTTTGGATCCCCAAGTCTGAGCCTCAGATTTGAAGTCTTGACTGTTTTCCTCTCGGGAGGCAGCTCTAGTTGTGCTATGAATTCTCTTCTCTTGCCAAATCACTTCCTCATCTGTTACCACAGAACTTACTTATGGTTAAATGGAGGGAAAATGGAATATTCTGTATGTATGCAAAACCAAATACACCCATATTTGAATGGTTTATTTCTCTACCTGCTTTGCAAAGTTCGATATAAGGTTCGTCCAAAAGTAAGGTCCACAGAAAAGAAGCAGCAAGGCAGACTTTTTTTTTTTTTTTTAGGAAATAAGTGAAATTGTCAGTGTTCTAGAACATTTTATTCATGTCTGTGCCTCCTGATGATGGGGCTTACCAGCCAATGAAAAGAGACATGCCAATTCTTCAGAAGAAATTTTTTACAAAATTCAGAAAGAACCATATAAATGAAGACTTGTATGAGGTATCCAGCCTCTTTGACAAAGATGCAATGACATTTTCTCATATTGACTCATTACATTAACAGAGGAGATACATTTTTAAGAAAAATAGGCAGTATTTCAAAAATTCACATGTGCCATGATCAGAATTAAGATCCATTTGGCCTTTGAAAAAGAAGAAAGTACAAATCTCGCTATTAAAAAATGTGATAAACTAAATCAATAAGACTAAGAGAAATATTTCATGAAGTTCATTTAAAGTCAAGAATAATTTGCATGTCATCATTATTTTATATATGCTATAATGTATTACTCTAAGCATGAGAATCTTGAGCTTTTATAATAGAGCTCTATTTTTCTTTCTATACAGAGAAGTTCTATAATTACCACTGTAGGTCAGATTTCCATACACTGTTTTTAGGTTATCTCTAATTATGTGCAAACATAATCGAATACTGGCAGATGACTAAGATGTAACCACAATACACACACACACCCCTAAACAATAAATGTGGACTGATTCCAGATCAGGGGAAAGCTGTTGAAAGACTTTGTGGTAGAGTCTGAATTTACTTCTGGGTTAAGGCTAATAATTTCTTAGAGGCATATTATAAGGTATATGGATCCTTGAATTTAATTCAACAGTTGAGCAAATGGTTATGTCTTTAGATTTTTTTTTCTCAACAAGTAGGTTATGATAAGGTATCTAAGACCTTATCAGAAGAACATCTCTTCTGTACTTAGTTTATACTTAATGAATGCATTCACACGTGAGGGCCAGGGATTACCTGTGACTCTCGTTTTTCCCCTTTCATTTAGATAAAAATGAGGAAAAATGCAATTACCCCAAACAGTACTGCTTTGTTTGTTTTAGGTGTTCCACACAACCATCATCTTAGACTCTGTATGTATAAGACTAATTCTCAGGTAAGATGTGTTAGGTTTTGCTGCATTATTCTGAAGGAATTGGTGATTATGTTATGTAAAAGAATACATGTTTCCATTGTCAGAGTGCAGTGTCAATGTTGGTAAACAGAGATCATACAGATTTATATAGCTATCATGACCTTCATCATCTGTAAGTCTTTTGAGATATGGCTCTCAGTGTGGGGCATTAGAAGCAGGCATCATTAATTTTAAAAACCAATCTCTTCATTTATTTTCAAACCTCTTACTGAATTCCTCAGTTTTTACTCAAATTAATTGGCTTCCAACTATGCTAAGTGTACGTATTTTTAAGATATCAAATTTTCACATTTGGTCCTTCAGTACCAATGGATTTATTGCATAGTGTTTTTCTGAGGAACACCATTTTGTTTCCCAAAGAGAATAGCCACCACAGGGAAAGTTTTATTTTGTCTATCCAAGGTCAGTGAAGGGTACCCAGCATAGCCTAGAAGGGTGCTGGGTTCAATAGAAAACCATCTTCTGCTTGTTTGGGGGGTACATGGAGATAGATACATTCTGGAGATGCTCACCATTTTAGAATGCTTTGGATATAATAAAACCCCAAATATACCCTCTTTTCTCATCTATGTATTTTAGGGAAAATATAATTCACATGCTCTTATTCCCTCCACTTTTAAATCATAAAAATGTTGTTTTTTTAAAGTGCTCTTTGATGTCCAGAAAGTCTTTTATCCTTTTTATTAGGTTCTTTATATATAAAGGAAAATACAATATGGCATCATGAATTGGGGTCAATACGAAATGCCCAATTTAAATTTGAGATTCAAAATCTAAAATATTTTAAAAACAAATCATGTCTCTTGATGTTCTGCAGAAACAGAAATTGTAGCCTGTTGGTATGAAGTATGGAAGACAGTAGTCACTTTGGTACCCTGGGACATCTGCTAATTTTTATAGTTACTCTGAGTGGCAGGTCAGTTTATCTGCATTTTACAGATGGAAGCACTTCCAGAGATCTTAAGTAACTGGCTGAAGGCCACAGAGCAATTGCAAACCAGGTCTGCTTGACTTTTCAGCTCACTCTCTGTCCATTCTGTTGGCGGGTAGGGTCCAGATAATTACAGTCCAATGTTGGGATGTGATTTGGAAATAGCTTAGTCATTATGCCCACAGATGAGGGCTATTGTCATACAAAGAAGGAAAGAAGTAAACTTGCTATTGACAAGGTCAATATTTAATTGATGGCTGCTTAAGAGCATCGGATAGGTGATATGATAAGGTGTGAGGTCAGGGGGCAGGCTGCTCACACTTCTCTTATTAGAGTCAGAACCTAGTGATGGTGATGTGGGGAAGGCTCTTGCATTGTGATTCACAATATTTCTAGACAAGTGACTGTTTATTCTTTTACTACTTATTGTGTTGATACAGTTTATATTTATTTTATTTTTAATGGTAATACATATTTGATAAAAGAGTTGTGTGACATTATTTATTTAAGTACATTAAACTCATTTCTGCAAAAAGAAGTTTTTGATGCTTACACTGTTGGAAACAGCATTAAGTTTCATAAACTAGCAATCACAGCTTTGGTGGATGCCTCTACACTGGGACTGTGTATAAGATGGAGTGTAAGAATATCTTTGGAATGAAGGAACATCATATTCAACCATACCATGGGGTCCGTGGACCATGGTATAACATTAAATTACTATTTTCTGGAGAAAAAAAATTACCAAATGAAAAAATGTGAAGACTACTTGGCATTTGAACAGGGGTCTAGGATCTTTTCTGATATTATCTGTTCTATAGGATTTCTCTCAGAAATCCTAGTTTGGTTCAGCTTGTAGCTATCATTGTGCTAAAATCTCATCCGAACCTTCCATGATTTCTTAATTTCTTACCTTTCTCTTCTCTTACATTGAGTCTTTGGCATCAAGGGCAAAAGATATAAATCAGTAAACTTTTCTTCCATTGAGTAATAAGGCAACACAGAAAAAAAAATAAGCCAGGCAATTTCATAACTGACATTTTGGAGAACATTGTGGTCATATGACTGAGAACATGATTACTTTTTCTGAAGGTCAAGAAGCCAGTAGTTGTTCCAGTAGATTAACTGAGGGACCCAACTACCTGGCTTCTGGTTTTGTCGATAGCATTCCCCTGATAAATGCTGCTTTCTTCTTCCCCGGGGTTTCAACTTTTTGTCTCCATTAAGTGTATCCCGTGGAAATAACACATACAATTGCTGTAGTGCTTAATTTTTCTCATGTCTCCACTGAAGAGGAACTCTGATTTATCATTTATTCTGAGGCAGTGTGGGACTTTATGGGCATTCAGATGATATTAGTCATTTTGCCTAAGGATCTCTGCACACTTTCAACATGATTTCTAAAAGCCAGGCCACACCCAGTAATGGAGGGTGAAGCTTAACGATCTCTGTGTGTGCCAAGGCGAATGAAGCAATCTGCACAGCAGCACTTCCTAGTAGAGAAGAGTGGAGCAGAGGGCTCAGCATCTCATGAGACTCCAGGGAGGGTGATGGACATGCTGTAGTTCCCTTTACAGTTAAAACCAAGTTAAAATATCTGAAGGGGAAAAAAAAGTAGGAGAGAAGGCATGATTCTACCTGGCCATGATGCTGGAAATAATGAGCTGGTGATATATGGGCTGGTGTCCTTTTTCTCCCTCAACTTTATTAGCTAGGTTACATTCCATGTGGGATGGGGAGGAGGTCTTGAGGCATCTCTGTCTGTCTATACTATATCCCATCTCTGGAGATTTTATTTTACTAGACCTGTGAAGGAGAACAGGAGAAAACACCTGTGTTTGTTTTTTAAAAATAATTTTATTTTATATAATTAGATTTCTGAACATTTGATTTAGCTTCATCTCCATCAACTGCTGTTACTACTTGCTAGCACACATTCTTTCCTTCTGGTGAAGTCCAAAGGACCATGCTGCCTCATCATGGTCATTAAGATGTGGTCCTCAAGTGAGGGGGGGAAGAGACACCTCTCATTGTGCCACCTGCGAGAATATCTATCACTGATGTCTCTACTCATATCCCATGGCAACTGAGAAGCTCCCATCTTCCTATTGCTGAACTTTCAAGTGTTCAGAAAGAATGGAATTTAAATTGTGAATGCCCTAAGTTTTGTCAGGTCCATTGGAATTACATATTGGAACTGTCTTCATGTTCATAAGGAAAGTAAGCCAAGGAGTTCAAACTTGATGGCATTAGATATCTGGCACACTATCATTTTGTTAGGGATTTATTACATTATTTTTCCCCACTGACTGTCAATTGAAAAATTCATGGACATTTGTTCCACACCAAAAGGGTATTTGGCTCCTGCGTGGTTAATGTAATGTCAAGACCAGTATATTGGAAGAAAGGAGACACTCCATCTAATAATTCTCTTTTACAGTCCTCTCATTCATCGAGGAGGTTAATTGTCAGTCTTTTCTGCATGATTCTCTGACCCTGTCCCAGGAACTTGCAGAGGACACTGTGGAACAGACATAATAACCTTTGTCTATAGGCAATACGCACAGCTGGGAAAGATAATTAAATAGACTCATTTGAGAGATCTACAACATTTCAATAGAGATACCTAGCAATCCTGCTGGCCTTCCATTGAAAACTATTACTAACAGACATCCCTCAGACCCATTTCATAATCACCATACTTACATGGTACAAAGGATTAGGGGGAGCTTGTTTGGCTCCCAAAAGACCACTAAAACTGTCACACCTAAACAACACTGGAATTCTAAAGAGAGAATTAAAATGTGATTCCCATTTAAATGTAAAGTTGCCATCAGAAAGCAGGCCTTTGGTTTTCCCAAGTTGATTGGTTACATGACCAACTGCAGTTCTGAGAACTTGGGAGTCAGTCCCCAAGCCCATCCTTTATAATTTTCTGAGGCTTATGTAAGGAATTTAATATTACAGGGTAAATTCTTCATGGGTAAACATATCACGTGATACCATTTTTGTGTACACAAAATAGTGAATGTTGTGAGAGACAGAAAAAGACTTGCTTTTAAATGTTAACCTTTCTAGGCTGAGGATGTAGCTCAGTTGGTAGAGTGCTTGCCTTGCAGGCACAAGGCCCTGGGTTCAATTCCTAGTACCACACACACAAAAAAAATGTTAACATTTCTGAAAGTGAGTTTAACTTATAGGGTAGGTTTATCTCACTATTAGGAGACTTTATTCAGAGGGACATATTAGGGCTTTCATTTTATGTTCTTCCCCTGGGTTTGGTTTTTCCTATTAGACCAGAAGAAAGAGAAGCATTTATTGTTGAGCCAGGTGATGTCTCCTCTGGAGAAAGCCTGGTCCTTTTTGACCCAGGGCACTAGGTGAACATCTACGTATTGCAGATATTTATGTTCCTTTCCCCCCTAGGCAGGTCTGAAACCAAAAAATAGCTTTTTAGTTTTCAAGATTTTCTTATGATCAATGCCACCCATTTCCTCATTTCTCCAGATACCAGTCTGTGTCACCTGAGTGGAATCCATTCTTTCCAGTTGGAAGATACCTGCCCTGACAAAGGCTATGCTATTATGAGGCCTGGAATGGCTGTGTGATGTTCTGGAAGTCGCAATAAATTTGAGCTTTAAAAAAAGTGGGCTTTGAGAGATCATCCATTTTGTGGCTCTAATAGGTTCATAGTCTAGTGGGTCCTACAGATACATGAATAATTGACGTGAATACAGTGTAACGAAATGATCTGGTAGAAAACATGGGATGCTCAATATGATTAGGAAAATGCAAATCAAACCACAATGTCATTGTTATACCTTTATATCTATTAGAATGTCTAAAATGAAAAAGACCGACCACACTGATATGGGCAAGGATGCAGAACACCTGCTGTTCTCATGTATTGCTGGTGGGTATGTAAAGTGGTACGACCACTTTTGAAAACTGTATGGAAGTTTTTAAGAAGCACTGCACACTTAAATATCTAACCAAGAGCAATGGAAGCATATGTCCATACCAAAACTGATACATAAATTGCTCATAACAGTTTTACTTGTAATAACTCAAAATCTGGAAACAATCGAAATGTCCAATGATAGGATAAATGTGTACTTAGTGATTCAATAATCCACTCCACGAGAGAAAGAATCAACTATCTATACAAGCAACATCATGATTAAGTATTATTAGAGTAATAGGGAAGTCATACAAAAAGGTAAGAGGTGATTAGGAATTGACTTTGTCAACTGTAGGAACAGAGAGGAGAGGAAGACTAATGGATTAGGTTTGATGATGAGATGATGGCAAGAAAGGGGACATAGGCTGTGAGGTTTGTTTCAGGCTTAAATTTCTGTATCTGGATCCCACTTATTTGGTGATGAGGATTAAGTGCTATACAATGCCTAGGCATGTACAAATATGAGCTAATTATTTAAGGCTGAGCTGTGGATAACACCAAGACCCTCAAGAAGAAATATCCACTAGGCAGATCATTTATACTTGACTAATTAAGGAAATCATCTTACATTTTGACTTTTCAATTAATGCAATATTAGATTGCTAATTAAATTAGAAATAGCAAGAAAAAAAGAAGAGGACATTAGAAAATAAGATTTATATAGCCATTCTCATGGATAAGTGGGAACAGAGCTGAGGGTAAGGAGCAAGAAGAAGGAAATACACTGCGCCCCTGGGCCAAAGAACAGGAAGCTGATCTGAGAAACAAAAAACTTTTTGGACCGTGTCTTCATTTAATTTCCCTGTCACTAATTTATCCTTATGTGTGTGGTTAGATTTACTTGGTCATTCAATTCAAATTCTATAATTAAGGAGAGCTCACAAGAGGTCATGCTAATTGTGGTCAAGGGCACAAGCACTGGAGATGACATTGCCATCTCTGAGTATCTGTTTTCTTATCCTGTAAATAGGTGTCACTTCCCACCTCTTCTGGGTATTGTATTAATAAAAATGAGAAAGACCAAGTACAGGAAGCACTTGGCGCTGCCTCTAACTTATAGTAAGGCACTCATAAGCTGGTCTTTCTTTCTTCCTCTTCTTCTTCCCTCCATTTTCTTCTCCTTTGCCACCTTCTTCTCTTTGTTCTTCCTCCTCTTCCTTGTTGTTATATTTTGAGCATCCAGCATTTGTCATTAATGATTGGAAAAAGCTTTAATATCCTAATCAACAATGTGGAAAAAGGACACATTTTAATGTTTTTTTTTATCAAAAGTAATCATAATGTCACCTTTAATCATCTGTTTCATTCTCCCAAGTGACTTACTTACATGTTATTTCATGAGTTTTTGACAGATTATGAAAGAAGATCATATGATATGATCTTTTAGATATGAAGAAAAAATAGATGTTTAATGACTTTGGTCCTACCTGAGTGCCAGTTTCTGTATGGTATAAGACAAGTAATTTAAATTTCTTGCACCTTTGTATTTTCAACGAAGCACAAATGAATAGCAGCCAAATAGGGCTATTAAAAGTGTCATAAGTACAATAAAATCCCTGGGAATCAATCTAACAAAAGAGGTGAAAGACCTCTACAATTAAAACTACAGAACACTAAAGAAAGAAATTGAAGAAAACCTCAGAAGATGGAAAGATTTCCCATGTTCCTGGACAGGCAGAATTAATATTGTCCAAATGGCCATACTACCAAAAGCATTATGCAGATTTAGTGCAATTCCTATTAAAATCCCAATAACATTCTTCATAGAAACAGAAAAAGCAATCATAAAATTTATTTGGAAAAGTAAGAGACTCAGAATAGCAATCCTTAGCAAGAAAAGTGAAGCAGGAGGCATCACAATACCAGACCTTAAACTGTAGTAATAAAAGTAGCATGGTATTGCCACCAAAATAGAACTTGTAGACCAATGGTTCAGAGTAGAATTTTGGTTATGTCATACTAGACATAAATTTGGTTACGTCATACTAGACAAAGGTGCCAGAAACATTCACTGGAGAAAAGATCGCCTATTCAACAAATAGTTCTGGCAAAACTGGAAATCCATATGTAGCAAAATGAAATTAAACCTCTATCTCTCACCCTGCACTAAAATCAACACAAACTCTGTGCCTAATAGAAGAATAAGTAGGCCCAAATCTTCACTATGTTGGCCTAGGATCTGACTTCCTTAACCAGACTCCTAAAGCACAAGAAGTAAAAATCAATAATCAATAAATGGGATGGATTCAATTGAAAAGCTTCTTCTCAGCAAAGGAAACAATTAACGTGAAGAGAGAGCCCACAGATTGGGAGAAAATCTTTGTCACATGCACTTCTGATAAAGCATTAATCTCTAGGATATATAAAGAACTCAAAAAACACCAAAAATCAAATAACCCAATCAATAAATGGGCTAAGGAACTGAACAGACACTCCACAGAAGAAGAAATACAATTGATCAACAAATATATGAAAAAGTGTTCAACATCTCTGGAAATTAGAGAAATGCAAATCAAAACTACACTAATATTTCATCTCACTCCTGCCAGAATCATCAAGAATACAGGCGACAATAAGTGTTGACGAGGATGTAGGGAAAGAGGTACACTCATACATTGCTGGTGGGACTGCAAATTGGTGCAACCACCATGGAAAGTAGGATAGAGATTCTTCAGAAAACTTGGAATGTAACTACCATTTTGCCCCAGCTATCCCACTCCTCAGTTTCTACCCAAAGGACTTAAAGTCAGCATACTACAGTAATGCATCCACATCAATGTTTACAGCAGCTCAATTCACAATAGCTAAACTATGGAACCAACATAGGTGTCCTTCAGTAGATGAAAGGATAAAGAAAATGTGGTATACGTATTCAGTGGAATATTATTCAGCTTTAAAGGAGAGTGAAATTATGGGATTTGCCAGTAACTGGATGGAGTGGGAGAATATCATGCTAAGTGAAATGAGCCAATCCCAGAAGACCAGGGGCCAAATGTTTTCTCTAATATGCAGATGCTAATTCACAATAAGAGAGGGTGCGGCACTAGAGAAGAATAGCATCACTTTAGGTTAGGTAGAGGGAAATGAAGGGACAGGAGGGGAGGGGATGTGAGGATAGGAAAGACAGTAAATGAAACAGACATTATTACTTTATGTATATATGTGACTAATGACCAATATGATTCTATAGCATGTACACTCAGAAAAATGAGAAATTGTATCCTATCTGTGTATGATGTATCAAAATGCATAAATGTATTCTACTGTCATGTATAACTATTAAAACAAATAAAAAATTTATAAAGTAGAAAGCATTTAAGCTTCATTACTAAGTACAGAAAGCTAAGTGGGTTATATAAGTTTATGTATTTCTGTAGATGTGACACTACGTCATTAAAAAACTTAAAACCACAACAAATTTATTCATAGAGCTAGGTTTAAATAATAGTTCCTTGACGTTCCTATATGGTGTGCCTCTATTACACTTAATTCCATCTAATAGAAAACACAGCCAAATGGTTGCAATCCCTGGTTGCATTGATTCCACCAGTGATGAATGCTTTTCATTTTAACTCAGCAGAGTTTATTTTTTCTTGTCATGTTTCAGGCTTTGGGGATTTGAACCTCCACGATCAGGTCCATCTTCTGGAATGTGCCTGGCTAGAGATCCTAATGATTGGTCTTGTCTGGCGCTCCATGGAGCACCCAGGGAAGCTACTCTTTGCTCCCAACTTGCTCCTGGACAGGTGAGTGACTTGGCTCTGTCTTAGGAGAAGCACATCCTTTATTTTCCTGGTTTATTCTTTCAGATATATATTTATATATACATTTATATCTGCTATTGGCTCTATGCATTCTTTTGGAAGTACTATGTAGGCTCCTTATCTCAAAAATTCCACATCTCCATTACAAGTGTCACGATCCCAAATGTCTACAGAGCTAGTCAAATGATGTAAATGACGAAGGCTAGTGGGTGAGAGTCCAAAGAGGAGTGCTGGAGATTAGGTGACCTTGCCCAGGCTAAAGACATCTGCTGGCTGAACTTGAATAACCTCCCTTTAATTAAGACCTTTTTTGGTGCATGTATATCCAACCCACAATAGCCTTTTCATTTCCTCCCCCAATTTTCCTATCAATAAAATGAGGAAATTTGACAAGAGAGCTCTGAAAGCCATTTCCAGTTCTACAAATCCATTTCAGTTTTCAAATGCATTACCTTCTCTAATGTATTGTACTTTGGTTGCCTTGGAATGTGGGTCCTACTGTTTTTCTCTTTCGGTCATTGATTAGCGTAATGGGATTTATATGTCACTTAACAGCAGCTACTGGGGACAGTCACCACCCCACACCAGCTGCTGGCCTGAACCCTTTACATTTGTTATCTCATCCAACTGTCACAGAGCTCATAGGAGGCAGGGGCTTATCATCCATGTTTTAGGAGAAGGGAAGTCCAGGCTCAGAGACATCCCCCAGCTTGCAGTCCGCAGGAGTCAATGGATGGTGGGTTGGCACTTGAACTCAAGGTCTTTCTGGCTCCTGGCTCTATGGTTGGCTACTTTAGCTTGCTATTTTCATGTGCACCTTGTCTTTCAAAGCTACAGGATGATTTGAGTGTGAAAGGATCATCTTCTTGTTTGTTGTAAACTTATTTTCCATTTGCTTTGGAGAGCTGCACTGCCTCTCCAGGGTCACCCTGCTCTGGGCTCGCTCTACTCACCAAGCCCACTGGAGTGGAGTTACAGCAAAATTCAAGTGTGAGAATATAGTGCAAGGCATTGTTTTGTCATGTTGTGTGAGCCTAGCTTTTGAAAAACATTGATGACACCACTCACGAAGCAGATTTTGCTGTCCATGGACCATATTCTAGTATCACAGTTTCAAAAACTTATTAAGAATGGCCGCTAGTCTTATTCCTTGGAACCATATGCATAACTGTTCCATACTGTATTCTCTCAGACTTTAGAGGATGTCCTCCTCTCCCCTCCCCTCCCCTCCTCTCCCCTCCTCTCCTCTCCTTCTTTTCCTGGTCTTGTCATTTCCCCTCCCTATTTCATTTCTCTTTTACTTTTTTGCTATCTTCTTTCCTTCTTTCTTTTGCACCTGTCTCCTTTTTTGTATTAAATTTCTTGCCCTATAATAGTGTGGTTCTATATCAAATTTGCAGATGAAAATTTTAGACAATATATAATATTTCCCTCCTACATACCACAATGTGTCTTCACATTCATGGCTGAACTGATCTGCTCCATGATTTCCATCCTCCTTTATGTCTATCTTTATAGATTCACAGTTGCTAAGAACAGTCATAAAATCATTGTATTTTGAATATGAAAGAGCCTCTGGCATTACTTCAACCCACTGAACTCATATTGCTGGTGAAGTGAAGTTACCTAGGATTTGATTAGTCCCTGCCTTTCTTTCCTTTGTACACACTTCTAAAGTGGTTGGTCTTCTCTCACATCTCCTACAGAAGGGTGAGGGGTTCAAAGTTCTCATCTGTATCTAGTCTACTCTCAAAAAATCCAGGTTAGAAGTTTCTATTATCTCTAGACTAAGATTTCTCCACCTCTGCCCTGTTGATGTCCAGGGTAATTCTCTCTTGCGGGCAAGGGATTGTCTGTGCCTTGTAGACAATTTACAGCACCCCTGGACTACTGCTAATTGCCAGTAGCATCCTCCCAGATATGGCAGCCAATACCATCTCCACACATTTCCATACCTCTACTGTGTGCGATGTGGGTGGCCAAGGCCAAATTATTGTGAACCTGGTTGAGAACCATAGCTACACACTCCTACTTCAATGTCCTATAAGCCCTTCAGACTCATCACATCTCAAAATGAAGAACTGATCTTCCTCGTCAAGTCTGTTCCTTTCTTTTTCCTTTCTTAATGACATATTTACCTAGACCTTGGAGATATAAAGTTTAAACGAAGGATGGATTCCACTTCCTCCTTCAAGAATACCCAGAATCCGAAGCTCCCTTGGTCTCCATTCTACTGCCTCAGCTCAGGTCCTGGTGGTCTCGTCCTCAGGTGATTCACCTCCCTGACTGTCTCTCTTTATTGGCCCCCCACCCCTCTTTTTCTCCTCCACAGTGATACCAGAAACTACTTCCCAAGGCACAGCTAGAAGCATGAAGCTTCTGGACTCAGCTGCTATTGGCTCTGTCCATTCTTTTGGAAGTACTATGTAGGCTCCTTATCTCAAAAATTCCACATCTCTGTTACAAGTGTCACAATCCCAAATGTCTGCAGAGCCAGTCAAATGATGTAAATGACGAAGGCGAGGAGGTGAGAGTCCAAAGAGGAGTGCTGAGGATTAGGTGACCTTGCCCAGGCTAAAGACATCTGGTGGCTGAACTTGGCGTGAGAACTGTGAACACAACTTCACACACTGCTTCTGAGAGACCTTCCTCCTTGAGTTTCATGTCAGACACTTATGCATTCCATGAGGCTCAATCAGAAACTACTTTTCCATAAAACCTTCCTTCAAACTTTTCTCTTCAGACAGAAATTATCCTTTCCTCTGTCTACAATCTCATGTGTTTGAATTGGACTTCTCTCATCCTGCCAGATGTTAGCTATGGTTGTATTTCTTATCTTCCATACCAGCTCATAAACTTTTCAAGGTCCAGAACCAAATGTTATTTATCTTTGTGTCACCCCCAACATACAAAGTATTCCATGATCCCCAATAAATGTTTGCTAACGGCACAGGCCAAGTCAACCATGTAGCTCATAGCAGAATCAGAAGGAGGATCCACATCTTCTGATAAACATGTCGTCTGTTATTGTCATCAAGTTTATTTTCTTGTTGTTCATTGTTACTCATCAATTCCTGGCTTATTCCTTTATAAATTTTGCAGAATAAGTATCCGTCTGTTATGGAAGGACTTTCCAAATGTATTAATGTATTTGACTTGTAACTATACTTCTGCTTATACTCCATAACCCTCTTGTACAACTTTTAAATTCTAAATGCGGACGAGCAAAATATTTTCCCCCATAACTGGCCTCACTATGGAGTATAATTCTTAGTATTACTAAATGTAAGAATAATTAGGACCAGGGATGGTGGTGCATGCCTATAAGCCCAGTGATTAGGTTACCTGAGACAGGAGGATCACAAGTTCAAGGACAGTCTGTGAAACTTAGCTAGACCCCGTCTCAAAATAAAAAAAAATAAAAGGAGATGAGGATGTAGCTCAGTGGTAAAGTGCAAAAAATAAAAGAAAGAAGGAAAGAAAAAGAATATTTAGGTACATGTTAATGATGATTAAAATGTACAAATAAATATAAAAGGTATATAGAAAATCATGTAAAATATAAACAGTAAGATATGATCAAGAATATAAAAAAATTCTGTAGTCTTCTAATCATTAACATGCACATAAATATTATTAAATTTTAGTATAATGTAAATTAACTTCTTAGTGTTTGAGGATAGCTGCTTTTGATGACATTGATAGGTAGAGAACAGTAAAAAAAAAAAAAGTATTTCAATCAGCAGCCCATCTGAAACTTTATATGTGTGGAAGATGGCTTTTGAGTGGTGACTGAGAACAGGGTTCACATGGCTTTTTTCTATAAGCTCCCAACCCCCCTGATAGCACTGGACCCTCTCATTAGCACAAGTCACCTCTATCTTCCCGTTGCTCTTTTAGAGACATCCATAATTTTCAAAGCTCTGAGGTTGAGGGAGAGCTGGGAGGCAGAAGACAAATGTTGGCACCACCCTTTTTGTTCCATCTCAGGCTTTGATGCCACTTTGGAAAGGTCGGCTGAGGTTGGCCATCTCCAGGGGTTGTTTTCATTTATGTAGAAATGGGAAAAGATCAAGCCTAAAGTCACAATGGCCCTTTAAACATGAGGGTCATCAATGCTACTAACTGGAGACAGAGTTTTATCTGTGATTAATTATACCGATGCCCTGTTTTCTCAAATCTTTCTTATGAATCTGGCATTTGTGTCTTACAAAGCCATCGGAAGGGTAGACTACACCCCAGCCTTTTGTAATTACTCAAATGTTTGAATTGGCAAGTGGGGGGTTGGTGAACACAGGGCTATAAAACCTGCTGGATTGCCCTCCCTGCTATCTTGTGTCCTTTAGAAAAGAGTTATGACTTGATTTACTCCCCGATGACAACTCAGGGTATCTTGATTCTGGTAGTTTATTATTTCCTGGTAGTCATATGCTTGAAGGCTAATTTTATCCTTATCCAGCTTAGCCTGCCCTCAATTTCCAGTTCTTTCCTATATCCTGCAGCAGTGAGGGCCAACTTCTTAACGTTGTCCTTGTCACTTCTTCCTATGAAAACCAAGAAGTAAAGGTTGTAATAAAATGTAAATAAAGAACCCAGTAATTTCTTTAGTAATTTTCTTTAGGCGGTGTTTGTGTGTGTGTGTATGTGTGTGTGTGTTTTAGAAGAAGAAAGTTAAAGATAATAGAAATGCCTGTGAAAATAATCAGAAAATGGAGAAAACTCATTTTTCATTCTAGCACCTAATCCTTTGGTGTGTGTTTGGCACTAGAAAACACAAAATATGCCCTCCGCGTCTACTAGGAATGAGCCTCTTCAGTTAGTCCTGCTTGAGTGCTCATACGAAAAAATACAGACCAAAAACTGGAGCAGAGGCACTCATCATGACTCATTTGTTGTGAGGTCTCTTCACTTTTGCAGGAATGAAGTTTACTATGTCCACAAGGCAGATAGGATGTTAGAGGAAGCAATGTGAATTGGCTGTTAGGTAGGACTGTCCAGCCATCAAGGGGCTGGCTAATACTGCTTTGCTGGCGCCGTCCATGCTAACAAATTCTGAGAAATATTTGTGGATTTGTCAGTGAAGCCAAAGCACTCTCTTTTGATTCTTATTCACTCTCAGAGAGAGAGAAAAAAAAAGATTCATGCATTTGAAAAGCAGAGACCAAATTCGATAAACGGAATATTGCCTCAACCAAGCCTTTGGCCAGAGGGTTGTTGATCTAGCTCTTTCACTGTTCTTCCATCAGGAGGCTCTGCCTGCAGGGAATAGAGCTGGACAACAGAAGTTCTTTAACCCATAGGCATGAAATAGGAATGAATTCTCTTCCTTAAGGAAAAAAACAGGTTGTTCCACCAGAGAGAACATTTAAAGAGCAAACTGTTTTCTGATGATAGATTCATTTTAAATTGAAAAGAGAGTAATTTTTGAACATTCTTATTTTAGGTTGTTTATTGTAAATATTTCAGAAAAAAATGCAAATAAAAACATGCAGCAACAACAACAACAAAATAATGCTTTCAGCAATAATTTTATTGGCTTCCCCCACTCCCTCCCTCCCATGTCTTTACAGCTTCATTAATTTTTTGCAGGTTTTTTACTTGGAAGAAATAAAAATATGAAGTTCTGAAATAACTTGTTGATGAATTCAGAATGTAATCCATCCACATGTGTTTTGGGGGTAGAAAGGGAAGGATCTCCCTTTATGTTCCCTTTTCAAAATTGCCCTTCCAAGAAGTGTGTGCTGTGCTAAAGAGAGACCTCACACAGTGGGTAGATGGGGGAGCAGGTTGTGGGGGTGTGCAGTGAGCCATCCACCTGTCAGCAGAGCCAGCCTGGGGCAGGAGGCAGTTCCGTAAAGCCAGGAACTTTGCCAGATTCCCCCTCCACATGCCTGGAGTGCGGTGTGCTTTGCATTGCCCTTTGCCCCATTCAGACCTGAGTGATCATTATACAATGCACCAATAGATCATAGCACACCTGCAAAGATGTATAATTATCATTTGTCAATTTTAAAATACTTTAACCTTTCATAACCTTTCTCCTCTCCATCTTAAAAACTGGATGCAAAAAGAAAAGAGAGAAAGCCAATGTTCATTTAACTTCTTGAATGTGTACAGTCCTGTTCTGGGTTATCTTCTACAATATAGTTCATTCATTGTATAAGATATAGGAAGTTATAACCAGTTTATAATTTAACCCTGGATCTATTGATTGTCGTTCTGAGCCCTTAATCACTCAGAAGCTTGTGCCAGTTGATCGATTCTTAAAACTCTGGTTTAATACCTTGACAGATTCTGGGAATATAAAACTGTAAACTGAAAAGGAGAACTATTGAGGTCAAAGAAGGGAGAAATTAGCCCAACTTCCATTATTACTGGTACTTCTGATTGAAGATGAATCAAAGTATCTATTGGACTAAAAGTCAGTTGAATTTATACACTTTCAACGCATCGTTGTTAAGACACGAACATATCTCAATAAAGATATTAAACACACAGACACATAAATACCCATATTGGTATTTCATGAAAAGACAACTTGATCAACAAGATCATCAGTCATGCAAGTACTTGAATGTGTTCTATTGGAAAAAGGTAGAAAATAAAAAATTGAAAGCAAAGTTTCTCCTTAAAAACAAAAGAGCAACATTATAAAATTTGCTAAGCCACAAATCTTTAAATCCTTAAGAGAGTTAAGCCTGTAAACAGTAAGTATCCACTCAACATACAATTACTCCAGGGGAAAAGGCCTAATTCCAACTCAAGAATTAATCCTGTGTAGGAGGTTAATTTGACTTTTCTTACATTTTTATACACTGCTTTATTTTTCACTTCCACTTATTAGTAGCAATTAAATATCAGCTAAATTGATTAGATATAATCAAAATAGTATTTTGACAGTTAATTTTCAAATATATTCACACTATTGAAATCACAGATTCTATACAGGGATAATCCAGGCTTTTGCCCTCATGCTGCATAGCTGCTTTTATTACAGATACCTCTTCCTGTTAAGAATGGAAAGATCCTTTTTCGTGTGTGCAGTGCTGGGGATGGAACTCAAGGACTTTGCATGCTAAGCAACCTTCCTACCACTGCACCGCACACCAGTGTGGCCATTCTCATTTTTTAAATGAGTTGTTAAAATCCAGCTATAAGGGAAGAGAGCCAATTGCAAGTCTGTGTTGGTTAGAATTCAGTATAGTCCAACCCATTAGGCATTTACTGAACACCAGCACATCCATAGGGTTCTGCATGATACTAGAGGACACAAAAAAAAGGAGATGGGTACGAGGCAGACCTGCCCTCAGGGAATTTAGTGTGCAGTAGTGGATTAATATTTGTAAGTAAATGAATGCAATCGAAAGCAGGAGCTTGCCACACTTCACCTCATTCATGTCTGTTTGTCTTCCTTCGTCACTTTTTAATGGCTATGGTTTCTGAGTGCAAACCAACCCCTGGTTTATGCTTGCGTTGTTGTACTGATACATTCTTGATAATCCAAGGTGGAATATTTAGCATAATTATGCTCATTCTACATTATTCCTGCCTATAAATATACTATTTTAAAATAAACATTTAATATTAAACCAATACTAGGTAAATCACAAATATTATGCAGAAACAATCAAATCACTTCATACACACACGCACACACACACATATAATACATACATATACATCTTTGAAATATTGCATATGCTAAGGATGGCCAGGCTTTGATGGTTTCTGTGACAACAGCTCTTAATTTTATGAGTGGATGAATGTTTGGCTTCAAGGTAAATGGAGTTAGAATGTCTATTTCTTGCTAAAAGTTGAAATTGTCTTTATTATTAGTGTCATGGTTACATGTCCTTGTGGTCTATAATTAAGTTACAGTTTCTATTCGTATTATTGACATCCCCTGTGGGCTTCTAATGCAAAGGATAAAGATGAACTTTCTTTTTGATGATTTTGGATACATTTATTAATTCTTTTAGTATTCTTATTTGTCATTTTCCCTGCATCTTCATTTTATCAAATAGAAAAGAGATGTTAGAAACAGTCAGTATCTTCTTTTATATCACCGCTGAGAACCGGTTCTATAACCTGCTTGCTTATTTTTCATTCTCCATTGGTGTAATGCAAGATCCATCCTAACTTCGTCATTGGAAAAGGAGATGCAACAAACACACTGATTTGTTGAGGGAAGGTTAGTTACTGCATACTCTGTACACCCAGGCACTCTGGACCCTAGGTTTCTATCTTGGACCCCCTGGACAAAGCAGGGATGTATCTGTGCAAGTTTGGTCAAGACAAGTTTAACTGATGTGTGTGACTGATCCTCTGAATAGGTTCAGGTGTGCCTCTGGGGAAAGTGGAAACTTTGAGGGCACTTCATGCAACGCAGCACAGATGTCCAAATTTTATGTCAGTGTTGGAAAATATGCAATGAGACTGGGAGGCCAGGAGAAAGGGTGGCTGTTGGAGAAATCAAATAGGAGGATTTTTTTCGGGGAGACAGCAGATTTAAAGTGCAGGGAAGATGTCCTCAAGATGATGCCCAGCAGAAGGTTGGAGCTCCCAGGAGAGGTCAGAACTGACGATGAAGGTTTTGGAAGTTACCTCCATGGGTTACAGCGTGGAATGAATGCAACACTAAGATGAGATGATAGAGAAAGAGGAGTCCAGAGGGCTGAGGGAAGATTTCCTGAAAGGCTGACTTTGGGGGACTTTAGGCAAAAGAGAATTTCAGCCTGGGGTTAAGGAAAAGTTGTTTTGAGAAGTAGAAGTAAAAATATCCCTAATTCCCAACCAGGGCGGCGGGGATGCTTTTCAAAAGAAAAAGATGGTGCATCAGGCCAGAGAGCAGAGAGATGGGCAGAGGTGAGGTGGAAGGGTTTAAGGATTGGTTAATTAGGGGATCATTGTTCCTTAAGGGAACACATTCAGTAAAGGTAGAGGAGGAAAAAACAGTATAGCGTATTGAACAGAAGTACTTTATATTGATATATGAAAGAGAAAATGGGCAGGCGACATTAAAGAAAGGAAGCATGAGCCTGCTCATTGAGATGTTTGGCAGTGAGGGAAGCAGGGGGCCTCTGGTTTTGACAGCTGCAGCATCAAGGGGAGCTTTTTAAACCAATTTTTCCTGATTTACAGTGTGAAATAAAGATTGACTTTCATGTGTTTCCAAATGGATATTCAGTTGTCCCAACACCCTTATAAAAAAGTCAATATTTTCTCAAGTGATTTGAGATGAATCCCTCATTACCCATTAAATTTTTCTATACACTTAAGTCTTTTTCTGAAATTTTAATTATCTGCTAAAGTTTGTTTACTTAAAAATCAATATCACATAGCTTTATTTATAGAAGCTCCAAATGGTTTTAAATCCAGCTTACTATCCCTCTAATATTGCCCTTTGATTTTTTTTTTCACAGTTTAACAGGCAATTCTTCTGTTTCTTTTTCCATTTGACCTTTGAAATTAACTTGTTTAACCCTATAAGAAAACTTGTAGATAATTTTACTGGAATTGTGGTAAATGTAAATTAGCTTAGGGAGTGTTGACTTTTTTTGTTTTTTGAAAATTAGAGCAGAATAAGTAACTGTAAGAGCTGCAGAATAAGTGTTGACATGTGGAGTCTTCCTATTCAAGGACAAATTGTGCCTTTTCATTGTTCAATCTTTTGGCGTGTCTTTCATAAGTACTTTAAATATCCTCATAAGTATTTTGCATGTAAAATTTTGCCTACTTTATATAAATACATATAAATTCAATATATAAAATATAAAAGTGTAATATTTATATTATATACTCTATACATACACTATATAGTGAATGAAGATCACTAATTGGAGTTTCTCTTCCATTGCTTCTCTTAATTGGATACTCTATGTTGGTAGATAAGTGACTTTTGCATTTATTATTATAGACGACGATTTTACTAAATTTTCTTATTGTTCAGAGTATTTTGTTTTCATTAAATCCAGTGGGGTTTTTTAGTACATAGTCATATATCTGCAAATAGAGATTCTTTTACCTTTTCTTTCATATTCCTAAGCATCCAAATATTTTTTCTTGTTTAACTGTGTCAAATAATCTTGTGATTATTTATATTACTTATATTTAATGTCTAATATCTTGTAAAATTGGTATGAATTGTGGGCAATACTTCTTTATCAGAGGATTCTATGTATGTATGTATGTATCTATCTATCTATCTATTACTTGATACTTCTTTATTCCTATATATTCATGTTAAAATGTTTTCAGGCATTTCTGTATTGTTTAGTGCTTTCATTAGGATTAAAAAAAAAGATGACTGTCAGTTTACATCAAAATTCAGACAAAGTTTGGAGTGTTTTTTTTTTTTTTTTTTTAGTGCTGGGGTTTGAATGCAGTGGTGCTCTACCACTGAGCTACATCCCCACATTTTATTTTGAGACAGATCTTACTAAGTTTCCCAGGCTGGCCTAGAACTTGCAATTCTCTTGCCTCAGCCTCCCAAATTGTTGGGTTTACAGATGTGCACCACCACACTGGGTTTGAAATTTTTTCTTTATGTAGTCTTAAAGAGTTTTTGTTATTTATGTTCACTTGCATTAAAAAGTAGTTTGAAATTTGCCTTTCATATTCTATAATCTAGAAAGTGTTAAGTAGTATTGGGATTATTTGATCTTTTAAAACACTGGTGGAATGCCCTTTTGAAACCATCTGGATCTGGAAATTTATAATACAGAAGGTCTCTGGAAACTTTTATTTTTTCTGTTGTAATTGATCTCTTTAGACTTTCTATTTTTTCCACCGTCAGGTGATAGATAGATACATACATACATACATACATAGAATCTTCTGATAAAGTTATCTATTTTGTGTGTTTTCAAATTTATTGTATTGAGTTGGACAACTCATTCCTAATTGTTTTTTAAATTTCCTCTGGTTGGATGGTTATTGCAATATATAATTTGTTTTATGCATTTATGCTGTTTCTAGAAAACTTAGATCAGCTGGTGATTTTCCTGTTTTGTTGATTCTTTTCCCCAAAGAACTAGCTTAAGTTTGTGTCTTATTAGTTCTGCTGGATTACTGCTTCCTAACTCATCAAATTATACACATATCTTTATTAGGTCCTTCTTTCTGCTTTTAGCCTTTTTCATTAGCTTTCTAAATTAATATTTAATTCATTTCATAATATAGGATATTAATGCTCAGAATTTTCTCAAACTGTTGCTTTGGCTGTGTTCCTATATATATTTTCTTTCATCAATATTCTCCCAAATTCTTCCACTTTTTGTTTTATTCTCTTTTATTCAATAGTTCTTCGATAAATATCTTAATTTCTAGGTTGGAAGAGCATTTTTTTATTTTATTATTAATAAATACTATTTTCCTTGGAATCAAAGACTACGGCTTACATTTTGATTCTTTTTGACCTATCAATGCAACTTTATAATTTCAGCTTTTCTAAATGTTCCATATATATTTGAAATGCAGGTTTATTCAATCATTGGGCTACATGGTAAAATATTATATGCCTGTGTCTATTTATCTTCTTATAATCTGTCATTTCTGCTTAATGAAAACTTCAAATCTGGTACATGATTCATAAATACTTATATTTGCTTTATATCTATTATGCACTATTGATGTTTGTGTGGTAAAGTTTTTGATTCAATTATTTTGTGGGATTGAATTTTACCTGCTTAAAACCAAGATCATAAACCCTTGTTCCTTTTTTAAAAGTTCTGTTTTCTTTTCTTTTCTTTTTTTTTTTTTGTAGTTGTAGATGAACAGCATGCCTTTATTTTATTTGTTTATTTTAACGTGTGTCTAAGGATCAAACCCAGTGTCTCACACATGCTAGCAAGCGCTCTGTCACTGAGCTACAGCCCCAGTCCTCCCGGGTTCCTTTTTATTTTCACTTACTCCATAGATCTTTCCTCATTCTTTATTTTCAACATCAGAACAACTTTGCTTTCAGTCTCTATTTGATATAGACTACAATTGTATTTTAGTTTACTTGTCGATCTGAGAATATTTTTAGTATGTGAATGAAGCTGATTTATATTTAGTGATACCAACATCGTGTTAGGTTCCAGTTGTATTTCCCATATTCTAACTGTTCTATTTTCTTGGCTCTTTATTGACTGATTTATTATGTTTCTTTGGGTTTTAGATCTTTGTATTTTTGTTCTGATTGTTAGATTTATAAATAACTATCAAATCTTCCTTTAGAAACGGTTCATTTCCTGCTATGAGCAATAGTGAATGTAATATTTCCTATCTAACTTCCAATTTTAGTCACTGGTATTGTCTGTGTTCAGCATTATCATGTTAAATATACTTAAGCTTCTACTTTGTGGTTTGTCAGATTTAAATGATATTAATTTACTTCCAGATAATGCCTATGAGGTCATTGTGAGCTAGTAATAATTTTTATGACTATTTTTCTCACTTCATCATGTATTTTTATATATCTCTAGAGCTTATAATAATACTTCCATGCTATTTTCTACCACCTCAAAGTTCATTTCTAATGTCAATTCTGTTATTATTATACTTAATGTCCACCCTCAGACCAAATTCTGATGGTTCTCTAATCTTTTTGGTTGTTTGGAACTTCTTTCTTGTAGGTTTTTCCAAGAAATGCTCATGAGAACACTTTTCCTGTCTAGTTTAATAACATTCATATTTGTCTTATTATTTATTCCTTTGTGCTGAAACTCACCTGCATATCGAATCTTTGGCTCACAGTTCTCCTCAAGTGTTTTTAAATTGTTTTGTATAAAGTATTGCTGTGTCAAGGAGTTGAATGGAAATTTGATTTTCTTTCGCTCATTAATGATTTGGTCTTTTTGTTTTTCTCTTAAATAGCAATCAAGATGTGCTTCTCCTTTGACCATTTTTGGCCAGTAACTCTAGGTACTTGGCACACTTCTTGAATGTGTAGGTTGCAATCTTTTACTTCTTGACTCTCTTGATTTATATTCTTAAATAATTGCTTTGCTATATCACTTTGATTTCCGTCTTCAGAGGCACATTTAAAGGATACCCATATATTTCTAAAATATCTCAACTGTTGTACTTCCTGTTACCTGGCCATATCTTTTCTAAGTTTTCCCTTTCTGAAATATGCCACCAGCTCTTTGAAAAGCTTTGATCATTTTTTTTTCAGTGTTTTTAATTCTGTCTGAAGCATTAGGCTCCAATTTTCATCTGCTTTGTGGACAGCAGTGCCATGGGGAGCTGAGCTCTCAGGGCAGTCCCCACGAACCTGAAATCTGCACCAGACCCCATTGTTACTGACAGCTAACAAGGCGTTCAAGCTGAGAACTTTCATAAGCATAACATATCTGTCTTTAGAAGAAGTCTGAACCATCATATAGAGCTTCCAAAGGATCATCCTTCCTGGCTGAAATGTGTTTTGTTTGGGAACAATTGATGATCCATAGGTAATTGGCCCAGAGGAAGCCATTCTTAGGTTTCATGCTATCTTTGCCATGAGATAGAAATCCTATGGGGTTATTCTTCATTTACAAGCAGCAGCGGCAGGATATAAGTTTTTAAGCTCCATTTTTTTAAGTATGAATGATGATTCATATAGACTGCACATATCCTGTTTAAAACATTCTTAAATAAGAAATTACTTTTTATATTTCTGATATTGAACCCCATAAAAATGGTTAAAAGAAGGTAATCAATATACAAAAATCAAATCTATTTACACCAGCAACAAATTCAAAACATTATTTTATACTACAGGTAGACTTTATAGCTGCAACTCAAACCTAAAAAATTATACCCCTCTATTGAAAGTCACTAAATATATATGGAAAAAAATCTATACTACATTTATGACTGGGAAGATTCATTGTTGAAAATGTTTTTATTCTCCATAAATTGATTTATAAGTTCATAGCACTTCCAATCAAAATCTCAAATTCATTCTAAAATTTATATGGAAAAGCTTAACAACTGAATCCACCCTCATGCTCCCAAGAATAAAATGAAGATTGAGGAGATTGGGTATAAAAAAAAGAAACCCTTAAATTATAAAAATCATAAAGCTGTAATAATTAGGACAATGTGATGGTATTTGCATAGAAATAAACACATCAACTAATGAAATAGAAGCGAGAACCAGAAATAAACCTCTACTCTAAGGATAAGCTGTTCTGTGACCCCATGAGTACTGAGAGTTCCAGGGAAATCGTTCAATGAAGGGTGCGAAGGAACTAGTTTTCTACAAGGGGAAAAAAAGAGAATCCGATTCTACTCCATATCGTGTGAAAAAAGTAATTCCAGAACTTTTAAAAGCCAAAATTAAATTTTTATAGGAAAGAAAACTTATCTCAGGGTTAGGAATTATACCTTAAACTAGACCCAAATGTTTCTAAGGATAAAAAAATATGGATAAAGCCCATCTCTTTAAAGTAACTGCTTTTATAAGGGAAATAAAAAGAAAACAAGTTACCAAAGAAATGCTTATTTATTTCATTATGTTTCATTATATATATATATATATATATATATATATATATATATATATATATATATATATATATAAAATAAAAATTCTATCCTAAAACTATAGAAAGGGAAGGGAAACAGAAAGGAAAAACAACCTCTAGGGCTCATGAAGTTAGTCCCTTTACATCCATCATCAGCTGAATCAGGAACCTGCATCACTTTTAAGTTTTCTGAAATGTGAAATGGAAATACTTGTGGAGGGCCCTCACAGATGCATTTAGAGATTGTATGCTCAGGAAAATGGAATTGAAATGTTTTAGTAAGAGTCATGGGCCCAATCCTTGAAATAGATGTTTGTCGAGTTTTCTATAGCATGTAATTACAACACAATAAGACTCAAAAGCATTTCAATAAAGTGTGGGTGGAAGAGAAGCATACTGCTTCAAGGGCTTCATTAGCTTTCTGCAGACCGAAGCTCTCCAGACTGCTGGGAGGAGCCCTGTTTACCTCGGTTCAGAATCCATTTCAACCATCAAGGAGGTCAGGGAGCTCAGAGAACAGCCTGAAGGCCTTGGAGATACTCTGGGCAGGGGAGGAAAAGATGACAATGATTTGCTAAAAGCCCAGAAATGGGCTGGGGTTTTGTTTACCAGCTGTTCCAGGGATGACATATTGCAGTGCCAACCCTGGAGGAGGAGGTGCAGGAGTATACTTTGCTCTTGTTTCTTGAAGAAGCTTCAGGTAACTGAGAGCAACGACATTGACTCTCTTCCGTGTTGTCCTAATAGACCAAGGATACACTCTCCACAGGCACTGAGGTGTGAAGCACTGGAAATGTTTTCCAAGGAGAGGGAAAGAGTAAGTGACAGAGAGAAAGAACCAACCAAAACCAGAACATAGCCCCTTACAGTAAGGATGATGAGTGAGACGCCATTACCCATAAAAGACATCAGATAATCTGTGACTTATTTCTGAAAATGCCAGTGCATGTGACTGCAAAGATAAAACATCCTCTGGGCAGAGTAGAAAGGCTTCATCTGGCCTTTGGAGTCACATGGGTGATGGTGGGCCTTGTGTTAGTGAAACTTAGTGGATCTTTATTTGTTTCCTCAAGACATTGATGAGCTATTACTCCTCCTTCTCTCATATTGCATTGCTTTTTAAAAAGGCTTAGAATCAAAGCTTCTAGAAGATCAAAGTAAGTTTTAAGTGATGACGATCTGATAGTAAGTATCATGCTAGTGGTTTGGAGTGTCCTGGCCTCTCATGTAGCCTTGGAACAGCATCATAACGATATTAACATACACATTACGAGGCCTTGAACCACAAGACTAGAACAAGACTCTTTACTGCAATTCAATGCTTTCTCACTCCACCATTAATAATTGGTGTTGATTAAGAGTCTCATTATTTTCCTAGGCATTAGATACATAGAGAAAAATGTGACCTGCCATCTTCTGAGAGCATGTAATACATTGGGGAGAGGGTAGTTTTATAAATACAGAAGATTGGATATATCAGTGAAAACGAGATAGGTGGCAAATAAGGGATCAAGGTGGAGTATACTTAACCATGTCCTCATCGTGGGAGAAGTAGCAGTGGAGAGCAGTAGGTGGAGAAGCAGAGAGGAAGATTACCACAAGCAAATAGATGGTGCCCTACAAGAACCCAGGAAGAGGATTCAATAGCTATAGGGTCTTTAATCCAAGAATCTGGTTCTAAGTCAGGTTTTAGCTGTGGGACTGGTACCATGTAGTCATTGAACAGACTGAGGAACCAGCAGAAGAGAGAGTTATAGAAACTTTCAAGGCTTTATTGGCACATCAGTTTGAAAATCAGCGACCTTTTGGTTCTCCCCACTGGTGTTCAGATGCACTGGGGTGAGAGGATCCCAGAGCAGCCTGGTGAGAAGGTTGAGTTGCCTCAGAGACCAGGGCCAGCAAGCCTGGTGGAGAAGGGGTGGTGGTGGAAGGGTGTTCAGTGTGTACTGAAGCCAGGCTGCAGGTTGAGCGCCAACTAATGGTGGATTCTGGAAGGTCACATACCATCTTTTTTTTTTTTTTTTTTTTTTTTTTTTATAATAACAGTAGCTTTCTTGTGGAGTATTTTAAGGATTCAATGGTTAGATGTTCAGTCCCTAGGCTGTGCTTATTAGCATCTAGTAAAAACTCAGTAAACATTAGCTTATAGTGGAGCTCAATTACATCATGAATTAGCTTTTGAGGTGTGGTCAGTACTAAGTCAAAGGAATGAATAGCAGTACTTCAAGAAGTTTGGTTACCAGAGATGGAGCTTTTGTAATTACTGAAGGTTTACCTTCTCATAGAAGTTAGCAAATCTACAAAATATTCAGTTTGTGTTTCAAGTGTCATTTTTGGAGATTTTATGATTCTCTTTGCACTTATAAAGGCCCTAAATCATTTTAGAATTGGAATGGAATTTAAGAGTGAGGCCGATAACTTTCCACCTTAGGTTCTGTGAGACTTTTCACAAAGGTGGCTGAGGCCTTGCCTTGAAGAAAATAGGAGGGATGGGATATCTAGGACATTTTCTTAGTTCTTACAGAGCAGAGGTTCTTTGATTCTGTTTTGTAATTGGAGTGTTGCATGTTATTTATTAGGAGGAGCCCACTTCTAAAAATCGGGTTGAAAGCCATTGATATGATCCAGGCTCCTTGTCCACAGAAGAGGAAATGGAATTCCAGGAAGGTTAGATGACTTGCCCAAGTTGGCACAACTGTTTATGAGCACAGTGAATCCACAAACACAGACCTATTCCTTCCTAGTTACATAATGCTACCTGTTGCTGCATGACACAAGATAACTTCACTTTTCTTAATCTTGAAAAATCAAAAGAAAAATCTAAAATATACCTCCAAATCGGCATCTGTATGCAAGAGCTTAAAAAAAATTAGTATTGAACATGGAAAGATATGTCTCCACTTCCCCCACCCCATTAGGAACACATGCCCTCCTTTAAATAAATGGTGGTTTCATTTCTGTATTTTTATTTGAATAAAACTGAAATTAAGAAGTATGAAATGAAGTTACAAAGGAGGAATCATGTGGAGAACTCAAGATAAGGATTGTCCAGAATAAAAGAAGACAAAGTGATAAGAATGAAGTAAACAAAAAACCATAGAATATTTGCAATAGAAAGGAGAGACGTCCAATACTCAACAGGATTATTTGGAAGTGACTGGCAGTTGGGAAGTCCTGCCATGTTCCTTCCACTCTATTCTGGGCCTGGTTTGTGAACTGGGTTCTGGGGAAGCCTATTACTCCGCTAACCTTTGCGGTTCTGACTTCATCATGGAAAGACAGATTCTGGAGGGAGACAGTGTTTAGGACACTTGTAATTCCACCTTTCCATTTCAGATTTCTCATGTTGTTCTGCACATGCTTATTTCCTGTTCTTCCTTATTGGATTTTAGAGTCAGACATTTTATTTCCCTACCCCTAAAAGTAACCATTAAAATAATGACCTCTTTCATATCCCGATGCAAAGTACTTCACATTTCACTCCTAAAAATGGATTCTAGATAACCTCAGAACATGTTGTCATGTAGGCCTTGGTTCGATTGTCACCTCCTCAAGGGCAGGCTAGTTGGAGTTGACCTCACACAGCTTGCCTGCTTACCCCTGTTCCGTCTTTCAACAATTGGAGATGATCTTGTTTATGAAATGTTTATTGTCTGTCTGCTCCACTTGACTATGTGTCAGGGTAGTCAGGGGCTTGACACATTAGCAGCTTAGGGCCAAGTGAAAGCAAGATTTGTACCAAAAAAACTGGTGACTAGGAACCCTGTGAGACCCAGCAACTTGGGAGGCTAAGGCAGGAGGATTGCAAGTGTGAGGCCAGCTTCAGCAACTTGGTGAGACCTTGTTTCTAAATAAAAAGTAAAAATAAAAAGGGCTGGGTATGTGGCTCAGAGGTAAAGTGCCCCTGGGCTCAATCACAGTACCAAAAAAAAAAAAAAAGAAAAAGAAAAAGAAAAAAAGAAATTCCAAGTCTTTGTGAGTGGGTAGGTTTTTCATAATAGGAAGAGGGAAAGAAAAATATTTCTTTTTTCCTTCAGGTATTTCAGTGGTCATGATTCATCCATCCTAAACATTTTACAGTGCATTTTGTTTTTGTTTTGGTTTCTGGATGCATAAAAACTTTTGGCAATAAAATGAACAAGTTAAGAAATGTAGATTTTATTTTCTTCCTGCTATAAAGACTTAGAAATATTTCCCATATGAGTTCCTTGAGGACAGAAACTGAAAGAACAATAGCACAGCTCGGTCACTCTTCCCTTAAGACTGCAAGGACCTCTTTTGGTGGCAAGGTTCAGTGCCCTCCCTGTGAGCTCTAGCATGTGCTGCTAACTCTCCAGCTCCTGGGGCCAATAGTGCCTGGATCACCTGCCTCTAGTTTGTTGACCTTCTTTCAGGTTCTCAAATCGTGTAGCATTTCCTTACTTCCAAAACCCTCACACATCTTTCCTGGGACCACTCTTCCCAATTTTCATTTCCAGGCTAGTTACTAGTTCAAGATTAAATGTCCCTCCTCAAGGAGACTTTCTCTGACACTTAAGTTCTTCTCCATCACCTAAGTTAGTTCCCTTTGTTGTACCATCTCATAATCCCTGGTGCTTTCCCTCTTTGGCATTTATTAGGAGTTTTATTTGTTTTCTCGCTGTGTATGTGTTCATGCGTATTCAATATCAGCTTACTACTAACCTCTGTTCTGCAGAAGGACTCAGCCTGTAACCCAGGGCCTGCAGCATAGCAGATTCTGACTCAGTCCATTTTTACTGAATGAATAAAGAGAGGAATGAATAAAACTGATCGTTTTGTTCCTCGTGCCTAGCATAGAGAATGGCATCTATCCTGGATTCTGGAAATAGTGCTCTGCTAAAATTGAGTTAATGAACAAATGAGGTGTTAATCATATTTTCTTTCAGAAAAACGATGGTTTGTTGATCAATCTAGAAACCCTGCTCTCATGTGCATAACCTGGCGTACTCTCTGTTCATTCATTTGCCTTCCTTTTAGTTCCTGGAGTTGCTCATTGAAGGGCAGTGGAGAGAAACTACCTAACTCTTTTGTATATTTTCAAGACTTCCCAACAAAAAAGTGAATAACTGAGGCCTTCATCCTTCTCTTACCCACTTGATGAGGATGCCTTCAAAGATTGATTGTGTCTCCTTTCAGCTGGATATCTGAGTAGCCACAACCATTAGAGAATTTTCCTCCAGGGGCTTACTGTGGCTCTTAAGCCATATAAACTGAACAAGGAAACTCAAGTGGATCATTATCTATAGGAGTGCAGAATCCCATCTCCCTTTGGTAAACCATTCAAACCTAGAAGTGTGTTTTACACATTCTGAAAGAAGAATCTATAATAACCCATTCTAACCTCTTTTTTTTTTTTTTTGCCACTTTACCATCCAAAAGTATAAGAAAAGAGAGCATGTTAAAGCTCATTCAATTTATTAGAAAATATCTCCTGGCTTAAGAAAGCTTTTGACTATCAGCCCCCTGATGTGAGAAAAGTAAATAGCAACGAGTTCCCCAGGGTCTCACTTCTGTATGACAGGCAGTTTAATAAAGATAATGGAACATTATATGACTAAGTGTCTGAAGCTCAAATCCAGACACATCCTTCAGGTAGGTCAATCTAACATTTCCTGTGTAATTTCCACAACAACAGTTTGAGCCAACGTGAACGCAGAGGGACTGACTCCTTGTGGGTGAGTAACAGATACATCAATTATTTGCCCTCTGTGACCAGGGTTGGGAGGCAGGCTCACAGGGGCTCTTTCAAGGCTGACGTCCACCTGTGGAAACTGCAGTAAAAAACAAGGACAAGGGATGAAAAATAAAAAGGCTGGGGGCCTTTTTTTTCTGGAAGGGGGTGGCTGTGAACAGAATGAGACGTGCGTGGATAGCTGGTAATACAGGGCAGAGCATTCACCCTTCAGAAAACAGAAAGTGAGGGCCCCAGTGACGCAGGTCTCAGGGAGAATGACTCTTCTCCCTCAACCTGAAAATATCTGCCCAAGGACACTGCATGAGAGAAATAAATACTTCTTTCTTTGTTTTCAGTGTTCATAGACTTCTTTATACTAAAGGAATATCTCTGCCTTTTTAATTTTTTATGATTAAAAAAATCTATTCACTGGGTACCTACACACATCGATTGGCTTCTCTTGATTACAGATCTCCTTATGTTTCAAAATTTTAAAAGACAACTACAGAAGTATAGCTATGTACGGGTTTAGGCTAAGAGAAGCAGAGAGTAAAACACAGTCCTGCTTCCCAGCTTCTGAGGCTGAGTTGCGCTGCCTCGGGCCTGCCTGCCTTCTGACAAGTTTGCAGCTCTGAAGGGCTCCTAGGTTGCTCTGAGCATTTATCCCTCAAACTCCTGGGGAAGCTGGCACTGCTCTCTGTCTCATAGCAACTCTTCTCAAGGTAACGGACCCAAGAGCCATTTCCACTTGAAATCCAATCCTTCTAAATGAATCACAGGACATAGTCATCTCCATTTCCTCCTAATAACTCTGAGAAGAGGATCCTCTGGCTGTGTTCTTAAAATCTCTCCTGTTTGTGTTTATTTTACTCCATTCCCCCCCCCCTTTAATTCCCTACCTAAACTTGCTCCTAAGAGAAATAATATTTTTCTTAGTTATTATTTTGTTTTTAGCTCCTTTGCCTTGCAATACAGCTTGTGATATTTAAAGGACACTAACACAGAAACATGGCCCCGGGCCATCAGGTTTATGTGTTGACAGGTGGCCAGGAAGAAGGTTAGGCATGAGGGAGGTGGCTGTCCTTCTAGTGAGACTGTGAGACCTGCTCTGGCAACCTTCTGGTCATTGTCTTTGTTCAGAGCAGTCTTCAGGGGAAAAGGCCTCAAAGTTGGGGTTGGCCATAAAGGAACCTTGGGTTGTTCTTCAAAGTCAGGCCTTTGGTCAACTCTTAATCAGCCATTTCATATTGTGCTTTGTTATGTGACACGGACTTGGTCTCAGTGTTTTTATGGCTCCCCATTTCTGTTATTTGGTTTGTCCTCTGCATCAGCACAACTGCCCCCTGGGAACCCCACCACTGGCAGTCTTTTAAACCGGAAGCTTCTTCTCCAGGGCAGTAGTCTCCGTAGCGTCCTCCACACCTCTCACCCCTTCCTACTATTGATCCTACTCCTTCCTCTTCTTTTATTATAAATAGTTTTCCATTTGACTCCTGGTCCATCCTAGGCCCTATAATCAACCACTGCAAAATTACCTTCTAGAATCTCAGCCTTCAACTTTTCTCCAGGCTTGGAGGGTCAGTCTTCTACCTTTGACCACATCCACCATCCACATTCTTCACTTCCATCCCCTGGCTACCTAGACTGCTGGAAAAAAAGCCAGGGTACCATCTTAATCTGGCCCATAAACTCATGCTTATCTTCCTCCATTCCTCTGAGCCATCAACACTCTCGACACCTCCTCTTGGCCTTGCAATGCCCTCCTCCCATGCTGTTCTGCTCCCCCAGTGCCCCTCTCGGTGTCTTTGCAGGCTCATCTTCCTCTTAGGCTGTATTCCCCCGTGGTGCTCTCTCTCCTCTCCGTCCATGCCCTTGACATTCCCCCCTGGCAGCTCCCAAAGCTGATCCCAAAGTTTCCCTGAGTTCCAGATCCATTCTCCACCATCTAGTTAGATATCCCGCTCCCTTCTCAAGCTTCTCTTCCACATGGGGCTCCGTTTCCCCCTCTCATAGTATAGTGCAATATCATGACTTCCTCCTTTCTATCATTAACCATGACTTTCTTTCTTTTGAAAACTATCTGCCACTCTAATTATTGTAAGCTCCTTCTGAGTTTGCACATTCCTGTCTATTCATCACTACATTCTTACCAACCCACTGGGTGTGGGCACATATTGAGCATAGTAGTGGCCAATAAGTTCATGAAATATACAACAGCGATATACGATAGGGGTCAACAAAGTAGGAACACAGGACAGATGCAGCCTGCTATTGTTTTTGTAAGTGAAGTCTTATTAGAGCACATGCTGTATGCTCTACTTATGCATGTTAGTCATGTGCATTGAGCATACGTTTTTGACATCTGCTTTGATGCTAAGACATCAGAGCTGAGGAAATGCAACAGAGACTCGATGACCCCAAAAGCCTGAAATATTTACTTTCTGGCCTTTTAGAGAAACAGCTTGCTGACACTGATAAAAGAGATAGTCCAACAACACCCAGGAAAAGTATAAAACCCAAGGGAGAAAAGGGAAGGGAATGGTGGGCTCTCAGGGCAGTCTTCCTAGAGCCTGTTTGAGCCTTAGAAGCTGGGAAGGAGTTCTCCAAGGGCAGGAGGGGTGGGGGGTAGTCCAAGCAGGCAGCACAAGCAGTGCCCTGGGAAGCCTGCGTTTGTTCTGCGGAGCTGTGCAGCTCACAGGCGAGGCCGGGAGTGAGACATGGACTTACAGAGAAAGGGGCCAGGGCCAGAAATCCCGGGCAATGCCAGGGAGCTTCAGCCTGATCCAATCTTGGGCTCCAGTGGCTTTTACAGATGCTTCGGGTGTCCTGAATTCCATGCCCCAGTCTACCTTTCCATATTCTCTGCAAATACTGACACTTCCATTTCTTAAAACAACTGAGGCAAAACTGTTTTTAATGTAGATTTACTGTGCTGACATTATAGCTTCTAACTCTGGAGTTAGAAAAAAGCACTCTCTTCCTCCTGTGATCACACTGAATCTGTTCTCGCCTGTTTCCATGACTCTCTTCTCTCTTTCCCTCAGGTCCCCGCTTGAGCCCACTACCTCTTCTGTTTGACCTTCAGACCTTCTGCATCTCGGCTCCTCCTCTGTCGCCACATCTCTGACTGTTGCCCTCTTGGTTGGCTCCACGCTTTTGTCTGTCATGCTAGAGACGCTGCTGTCCCCCAACTTCCTCTGCTCTGCCTGTTTCTCCTTGGGCTCTATCTCCCCCACCCTCCTTCTTCCCCCTTCTTTCCTGCTCTCCTCCTCCTCCTTCCTCTTCCTCTCAACCTCTGTTTTCCCTAATGAGTGCAGTCTATTCAGATATCTCCAAAAACCTCAGTTTCTGGATATGTCCCTGCTCTCCTAAGGGCTGTGGAAGTTGGCATAACATTTTTGAAAATCATTTTAGCCATACTTAGTAAGACGTTAAACGTTTCTGTTCTTTGACTGACATCACATATGTAAGGATTTTTTTTTTCTGTACACTTTGGCAAGTGTAGGAAACACATATATAAGAATAATTGTACATTTTTTTGTAGCTAAAAGTTGGAAATAGTATAGACACTAATCATCATAGGAGCATTTATATAACTGTGACTACAGTGGAAAACTGGGCTGGGCACCTTTCCAAAAATGTGTATATTCTCGTGTGCTGATTTGAATAGATGCCCCTTATGGCAAGTGGGAAAAACTATTCTGCACTGATGTATGTAGCCTGTTCTCTCTCCCAGGTTTCAGATATATATCTTTAATTTATTTTACATCTTTAATCTTCTGCTTGTCATCTCTAGTTACACAGTTCTATGAATTTTCAAGTTCAATAATTTTTTAGGAGAGGTTGTTCTCATAAATTAAAGACCTCTGACTTTCCCTCTTTCTGCTCATTTCTCTATTTCTTTTATAGTTTTTCAGTTCATCCTGGCATATGATTTCAGAGGACTCTTTAGACCCTTTTTTGTCTGTCCAGCACTGTGGACTATTCACCAAGTGGGTCTGCTCTTCCTTTGAGGGGATTTTCTAACTCTCTCTTCTTGTTCACCGCTGTGGTGACTCTTGCCCCATCCCACCCCCAACGTCTCCTTCAGACTTCTCTCCTCCCTCCCTTCCTCTCCTTTGTGCACTGTTGCCAAATCAATCAGAACAAAGTGCTTAGGGTGCCTGATCCCAACACCCACTGATAAGCCCTCTTCTTCCCACCATCATCTTGTGACTCTTTTATTAACCACTCTTCAAGCTCTGACTAAGCCCCCTTTGCAAGTTTCTCTCCTTATAAATAGCCAGCTCAGCCTGCTCCATGGCCCCACCTCCACTTCTCCCACCTCGGGGCCTAGACCTTCCTTCCTCCTCACTCACACAACCCCTGGAGACCCATGTCAAATGCTGCATCTTCTTTTGCGCTTTTACTAATCACACCATTGGAAATGATTCAAATCTCTAAAGCAAGGTGCTATCAAAGTCCATTCCACCCCCCATTTTTTTTTTGCACCACTGGCACTTGAACCCAGATCTTACGAGTGCATGTTAAGCAAGTGCTTTATACTGAGCTACATCCCCAGCCCTGGAATTCCATATCTTATCCCCCCTGGTCATACAGTACCCATGTCTACAGAAGATCGGTGCACTTTTGCATCCCATGTGTTGCTGTGTGTTGAGAGTATGTTGGAACAGGGAGGAATTATCTCTAAAATTTTAATAACAGTTTATTTCTTATTCAAAACATTTTTTTCAGAGTAGGTATATCTCTTGCTAGGTGAACCTCTCGTTAAGGGACCCAGAATCCTTCTAGTCTGTACCCCTGTCCCTCACTAGGTCCTTGAAGGGCTCCTGATTCGGGTGGTGGGTGGAGGTCTGGGGAAGCACATGTGTTTCTTTACAACTTCATCATAGAGGAGATGTCAGCAGTGTCTGCTTACTTTCCATTGGCCAGAGCCCAGTCATATGTCCACTCTTAACCAGGAGGGAATTCAAGAGAACAAGGAAAAGTGCTTTGGGGAACATGGCTGTCATCGTTGTCATCACAGCCTTCACTTCTGGTTGCCAAATATCTATTTCTCCCACACAAAGAACACACTTAGCACCACCCCAGGGAGAGGATCCCATCACATATACCCATAGAGTCAGCTCAAGGATTTCTCAATGATGTACTGTCCTCTCTGTCAAGGACGGATGTGGCTTCCCCTGGTTTGGCAGCCTCACCCACAAGATGTACCCGATGCCCCGTGATCAAGCAAGGGCAAATGTACTGTGATCCAAACTTCTTTACAGAGAAATGGAAGAAGGGAAGACTCAGTATCACTCTTTCATAGGAGCTAGGACATTCTGGTGGGCAGACTCATGGTGGCTTCTACTCTCCGGAGCTGGAAAGTTCTTTAATTAGTCCCTAATTTTGCTCTCTAGGAGCAAAGTGCTCTAATTTTCTCCTACCCTGATGGGAGGGTCTTCTGTTCCATCATTCACTTACTGGGAGGTTTTTCTTCCCATTGTTCCCCTGTGGTCGCATCTGAAGTGGGCAATGGTGGGCTCTCCAGTGGTCATAGCACTTCCTGCCCACGGACCCTTGAGGCTGAAGGATCAGAGGCTCAGAACAATCAAAAGCTGTTTTTCAGTCAAAAGCTGTAATTTCTTTGGTAGGACACTTGTCTCCACAACCTAGGAGGCTTCAATTTACATGCCTCTTGTCAGTTCCAACCACTTGTAACCACTCCCAAAGTACTTTGCTAGAGACAGTTCTCAAATCCGATTATTCTTTATTTTATTATTGTTGTTTATGCTTTAATTGACAAATAAGATTTGTATATGTTTATGGTGTACAACATGATGTTTTGAAATATATACATATTCTAAACAAAAGGATTGCATCACATAAGCATCTTTTATTTGTGGTGAGATAAAATCCATTCTCTGGGCAATCGTTACGCATATGATGCAACGCATGCTATTAGCTGTAGTCACTATGTTGCCCAGAAGAACTCTTAAACTTAGTTCTCCTCTCAGTGATGGTTTGTATCCTTTGACCAACATCCCCCATGCCAAACCCCCTTCCCTTCCCAGCCTCTGGTAACCATTCCTCTCTCTGCTTCTGTGAGATGGACACGTTTTGATTCCACACATATGTGAGACCATATTGCATTTGTCTTTCTGTACTTCAGGTTCATCCATATCATTGAAAAATGAATTTTCTTCTTTTTCAAGGCTAAGCAGTATTCCATTATATGTACATACCACATTTTCTACATCTGTTCGTCCACTGATAGACACTTAGGTGGATTCCATTTTTTTGCGATTATGAATAATGTTTCAAGGACATAGGAGTGCAATATCTCTTCGACATACTGATTTGGTTTCCTTTGAACACGTTGCTAGATCATATGATAATTCTATTTTCAAAATTTTGAAGAACCTCGATGCTATTTTCCAAAGTGGCTGCACCAACTTACATTTCTACCAATAGGGTGCAAGGGCTCCATATTTCCCACATTCTCACCAACAAGTTTGATATTCTCATTGGCTTCTTAGTCTTTGGGCCTTTCCCTTATGATTTGAGTGTGACTCCTTTGAGGTTTTTTGAATGATGTGCTTGGATAGGAGGTAATACCCTTTTGGAGTTATTCTTTTCCATGATACTATGTTGTAGGCATCCTTTGATATCTTTAGGAGATTGGTTCCAGGACCCCTGAGGATACCCAGATCTGTGGAGACTCAAGTCCCATATATAAAATTAGCACATGAAATATATATACCCTTCCATGAAGTTTAAATCATCTCTAGACTACGTATTATACCTAATGCATTGTAAGTGCTGTGCCAATTGTTGCTATACTTCATTTTTCAGGAAATGATGACAAGGAAAAATGTTCTTGCTCAGTACTTGTTCAGTAGAGGTGCAGCCATGGTAGGTCTAACCATATAATGCATGAAGCACCACAGGATGCAGCGTGTGTAGATATGAGAGTCTAGATGTACTCTGTAAACTGAGGAGCCTTCCTGGGCCTTTCTTACCCAAGACCCTTTTCGGTTTCATCTCTTAATATTTTTTGGCCAGAAATAGTTGGTTTTTCCAAATCTGTAAGACCATCTACCTTTTTTTTTTCATTCCCTTCAGTTTCTGCTTGAGCTCACCTCTTTCTGGTAATGCCTTACTGATGGCAGCCACAGTACCCACTGCAGTCTGACTCTTTCTGCCCACTTCTCTGGGTACTTGGTCTGCCTTCCAAGTTATTGCAGATGTTTTATGATGTTGTAGCAGGGTTCCCTAGCTTGCTACAGTATCCATTTCCTTACTACCCGGCACTGAGGAAGTAAACATTTAAACATTTTTTTATAACATTATTTCCACTTCTGGCACCCATCTCTCTCTTCTCCATGATCTAACTGCTATATCACAATCATCATGCACCAATGGCTTCTTTACTTTTTAAATTCAACTTACATTCCAATATGGGTGATTCTGTCTCTCTTTTCATTCAGAAACAAGTAGTGAAATAAAGTAACAGATTCATGGTCATATATTTCCTAAGTAGTGATATCAAGATTTGAACCCATATAGGCTCTGGGATACAAAGCCTAAATCACTTGTTAAAAATTGCATCTTTTAAGATATATTGCTTACAATTTGCCATTTTCAGTTCTTCTTTCTATGCTTCAGAGTTGTATATGCAAACCTCATGATCCTACAAATATTTTTGAAGTCAAGTTCTTCAAATATGACTGATCTTACCACGATTGATTTTATACAGTATCTTATTTGTAACTGTTTTCTAACCATATTGTGCTATTTTTCATTGAATCTCCTATGCTGATCTGGGTTTTCTTGGTTTCTATTTCTCTAATTCCTTACATACAAGAGAGGCTGATGGGTAACATTACAGTTTGTAAAGCATATTTTGAAGATATAAAAGATTTGATTATTAGACATCTTTATTTCCTTCCCATGGGGAAGAAGAGGAACTTGAAGATTCTGAAAAACAGGATTTCACTTTTATAGAGAAGTATCAAGACCTGCTCTGAGCTCTTTCAAGCCCTGTTCCTTCTCTCATTACTTAAGTGACAATGGGCTGCATTTGAAGAGGGTCAGTGGCAGAACAAGGTTCCCCACAAGGGGATATCGAGGTGTTCTGAAAAGCTGCCTGATATAATCGGCGAAGGAGTTAGTCATGGCAGGCTGTCACGTCTCACAGTGGGAGTCATGGGCTGGTCGGCTTGGTAAACTTGCTTTTGATCTATGATTCCTTTAAAATACATGTTGTTTTTTCCACACCCTGTGTGTTTCTCAGCCTCAGGAGCACCTCCATGGATTTACACTAATCTTGTCTTACAGTAATGTTACCTCCAGATTTTCAGCACCGCCCTCCCCTTTCTGATGCTGTGGATACATTCACTTCTTCAAAAAAACTGAGTTAAATGCTCTTTGAAGTTGGTGCAGGATATTTTGACGGGGCTCTGACCTCAACCAACAGTGAGACTTTCTTTGCACCAGACAGAAGACAAGTGCCTGTCTTAGAGTGCCTATCTCAGACTCATGCACCAGAATGTGGAGCACCTATATTCACGTGAAAGAGAGACTCCAGGGACCTCCTCTCATGCCCTGTGATTGCCGCTCAATACATGCTCTCTCCACATCCCTAAAGGACATACACACACACTCAAGGGGAGAAGTGAACTGAGAATTGGGGGTATGCCCCATCTCTGAGGACACAGTCTATAGCTTCTAATGAATACTGCAGTGTCAGCATTATGTCTGCAGATAATAATTGCTAGTGGGGATAAGCAGGATATTCAGAGAAAAGAGAGTGCAGAAAAATCCACCTTTGCTGGAAGAGTTAAGAACGATTCAGGCATTTTCCTTCATCAGAAAATGTGGGAGACTGTTGAAAAAGGACGAGAAGAAAGGAAAATTGTTCAGACTCTACTTTCTTGGTTTCTGAACTGAACTTTTGCTCGCAGCAGGTGAAGGCAGGCTTCCTCCCACATCAAGACTTCCTCCCTGCTGGTGTTCAGTCTGCTAAGTAAACAGAGACTTTATACTGAGAAAGGAACATTTCTCTATTTTGGCTATGAGTTGTTATTTTTAAAGCTTCATCTTCCAAACATTTTCCCTTATCCTTGTTTATTTTTTCACTGGAAAGAAAATGTACCTCATTTGCAAAATTCAGCTAGATGACAAGGAAAACCCACTCCTAGGATGCCCTCTCCACTTAAGGCCAAGGGCCCCTTTGGAGAGACCACTATCTCATCCTCACTTTGAGCAATATGGCTTTTAAAATTTCCCCTGTACGTCCAGATTTCCATGGTCAACATGAAATGCACACAGCACTCGTATTCTAGATGCTTCTCCCTTGACAGACACTCATCTCTCTATTCATCAACATATACGTAACTAATACTTAAATATCATCCCTGTCAAATGCCACACAGCATTCTAAATATTTCACATTAAAAACACTTACTAAACTGTGTCGAACATACTATGGCAAATGCTTCCATATTGACACAGATGAAATTGGTGGAGACTGACATTAGATGCAGAGATTCTTTCTGGACCTTTTCTGTGGATGGCATCTCATGTCCTTGCACCTATGCTCCCAGTTTTCACCTCTTCATTTAAGATTCCCATTGCTTTCTTCTCTATGCCCTAATGTGGAGCACAGGACTGGTATATAATAGATCCTCATAATTTTGAATTAAAGAAAAGAAGACAAAGAAAACCTTTTTGTTAGGGTTCTTCCTTCTAGTATGTAGGCAGTGTGGTTTGATAGGAAAGTTTAGAGTCCTAATTCCACTACTTGGACAACAGGAAAAATAACACTCTGGAAATGAATATAAAGAGTCCCTAGTCTATCTCAAGCCAGTGGTTTGTTCCAAAATGGTGTTGAGGACACCAACTTGCTACCTGAAAAGAGTGTTAAGCTGAATCTTATCTTAAGACTACACCAAAACAAATCCCACAAGAGGGTAGGTAGCACAGCTATGTGAATACACCCAAATCCACTGCATTGTATTCTTTCAATGGGTGAATTATATAGCATGTGGGTATCTCTTAATAAAGTCATTATAAAAAATGAATACATTCCAGAAAATCAGAAATTTAAACATAAAAGCATAGAATGTTACTGAAAGGAAACATAAGATTTATGTGTTATTGAAATGGGGACTGACCTTATCCAGCAAGACATAGTATTCTAGAGCCATAAATGAAAAGTTTGATAAATCTGATCCTGCAATAATTAAATCATTTTAGGAAGAAAACACCAGAAACAAAATTTAAAAAAAAAGATGACAAACCATGGGAAAACCATATTAGAAAGATGTATGACATGGCACTAATTACTATCATATATAAATATCTCTTAAGAATCAAGGTGGGGCTGGGGATGTGGCTCAAGCGGTAGTGCGCTCGCCTGGCATGCGTGCGGCCTGGGTTCGATCCTCAGCACCACATACAAAGATGTTGTGTCCGCCGAAAATTAAAAAATAAATATTAAAAAATTTCTCTCTCTCTCTCTCTCTAAAAAAAAAAAGAATCAAGGTGAAAATGACCAATAACCCAACTGAAAATTGTGGGCAAAGTACTACAGCAGGCAATTCAGAGGAAAATCTCATGTCAACATAGTTTCCTATGGAACTGGAGGTGTACCTTAGTGGTAAACCCCATGTTTAGCTCTGGGTTCAATAGCCAGAATAAGGGGGAAAAATTATTCTACCAGTAGCTTATTGGTACAAGCTCTTTGAAACCAATGTTTTAAACTATCGTAAATAAAAATATATTATGTCTTTTGTTCTAGCAATTCTAACTCTAATAATGTATTCTGTAGCTATCTATATGTGTCCAAGGGCATAAACATAGGATTATCATTTTGTGAAATGTTTGTAACAGCACAATACTTAGAATCAAGCTAAATATCAACTAAAAAAGAGGTGGATAAATAAATTGTCATATACCACTTAAGAATGTTCTGGTCAACAATGGACCACATGTATAATGGTGTTCCCGTAAGGTTATATTGCTTAGTGACATTGTGGCCATCTTAGTTTATCTAAACTCTATGATGATCATACAGTGACAGAATTGTCTAACAGCACATTTCTCAGAGTGTGTCCCCATCATTATGTGACAAATGATTGTATAGCATTCTGTTCAGTGATAACTGTTCAGTTGTTAAACTTGGTTAATAAAGAACTCCAAGATCTATTAATCAAAGACAAAATGAAGTCCTGAATTATGTTTCTGCTCATATTTAAATGTTATGTGTTTTACAAATGACTGAATATGCACGGACTCTTTTAACTTATTCCTGTGTTTTAAAATTTTCAAACATATCATGCCCTCAAATGAATGGATTCCTTCCATATATAGTATCTCTCTTTATTTCTGAAACAACCCCACAGATAGGATATGGCCATGTGCATTTTTAAATGTTACGTCTTATGACCTTTTGAATTTGCTTATTTAATAGTTGCAACCACTAAGGTGAAATCCTTGACGCCAAGTTTCTGTTGGAAGGGGAGAAGGCCTGAATTTCTTTTGATGGTATAGGAGAAGCTTCGTCAGCTACACAGGCCTACCTCATCACCTACAGCCACCACTCTGTGTTCTTTCCTGCTGCTCTCTTTCTGTGTAGGACTTTCTTCTAGTTATGCATTCACATACTTACTTGAGGAAATCCTACATTCTCTTATGGTTAACTCAAATGTCACTTCCTAGGTACATTCTTCCCCACAGTCCTTTATAACACCAATGATCCAGCCCAGACTCACACCATAGTAAACTTCTTGGCACATTGGTATATTACTTGAAGGTCACGAGCATCTTGAGGGCAAACCCTCCCCTTTTATTCTCATGACTACTACAATATCTAGAATACAGTAACAGAGCAATGAACTGTATTAGAAAAAAAAAATTGCCTGAATCTTAATTATTTTCAGTTACTATAGATTGAAGAACTCCACATTTAATGTCGTAGATTTGGCAACTAAACACATCTTTTCTAGGAATTTGAAGTGAAGATGTTTATTGATGGAAAAATCTTTGCTCGTCTTGCCTTCTGGAATTCAAATGAATGTCCATGTTCCATTAAGAGGATGGGCTGCAGGTTTTTATTACAGATTTGGAGTCGGTAGCTTTTTATAAATGTAATTTGGGGTTTTGCGGAAACTTTCCTGTCCTTTAATGCTTCTAAAAATTTGTTTTTGTAGGAATCAGGGTAAATGTGTAGAGGGCATGGTGGAGATCTTTGACATGTTGCTGGCTACGTCGACCCGGTTCCGTATGATGAATCTGCAGGGAGAGGAATTTGTGTGCCTCAAATCTATCATTTTGCTTAATTCTGGTGAGTTGATGACATGTGAGAACTTAATGCTGGATTATTGGAAGAAATATCTGTTTGTACTTTTTAGCAAGATATGATCTACGCACTCCAAGGTCATGATGTCATAAATGGAAAGACATTATGCATGTTTAAAAATAACCCATCATCATTGTAAGTTTCTTGGGAAGCTAGAACAATGTTAGTCAAATATTAAAAGTGAAAATGATAATGGACAATCAAATGGCCTTTTGGTTGAAACATGCGCATCCTTTCTCAGAGTTAGGGATTTAAAAAATTAAAAATGGTGGATGTAGGTAATATATATTCATTGAGAGTTATGCATGTCTGAAGTCAGCAGACCAAGAGGCACTAATAAGAAGTTGTGATCTGTAGGCTGGGGGGATTGCAACTCAATGGTACAGTGTGTGCTTAGCATGTGCAAAGCTCTGGGTTCCAACCCCAGGAACACTAAGAAGAAAAATTATGACCATTTCCAACTCCAGGTAGTAAAGACAGTTATTTGAGACAGATCATGTTCCTGGTTAAAATTGATTAAATTAGCTTAAATAAACCAGCTACTAAAACTGAGCATTATGGAATGCAGCAGCAAGAGCATTTTTCACCTGACCATGAAGTCTACTCTTGCTGTCCCGTTCTATTTATGTACTTGAGAAAGCTTAGCTGAGAGTAGCAATGGTTTGGCTTTGCTTTTCTGTTTTTCTACAGTGAGGCTGGCCGTGGCATGGAGTCACCACAGGCCACCCAGATGGAAAAGATGGCTCAGCCTGAATTAACACGCTTACTCCTCCCAGCCCCCTTCATGTGTGGGTCAAGAACTAGGTCTATAGCCTCAGGGACTGGAAGCCCTCAATTGAGTGCCACTTGCTCAGTGGATACCTTGAGTGGGGACTGAACGCCCCCAGCCCTACTTTGTGCCTCCTATGTCATTCTTATGGTGAAATCATAGTTATTTTGAAGCCTCAGGTCCAGTTTAGTTCCTTACACCATTACCTCTCACAGTCCGTTTGATCAAATAACAGCACTTCCTTGTCTTTCTTGTCTCTCCCTGAGGAATGCCAATCCCATCCCATCTCCCCAAACAATTTTCCACTTCTCTGGCCCCCCAGTGCTAGCAACTCACTGCCTAATGATTCTCACAGTAATCATGCTCACTTATCAACTAAAAAATGGAAATCGGTACTATTACAGGAGGCAAGGACTGCGTTACAGAGTGAAGTTCCCTGGAAAATACTGTGGTCTGTTCGGAGGAAGTGATTACCACCCCATTCAAGTTTCGGGTCTCACTCACAAGCATTGGGCCTATTCATTTGAGTCATTTGTCCTGTACATTGAAGGGTGCAGATCCCACAATGGCTCTTTATTGGATGAGAGTTCTGGGAGCAGTGCCACTCGGCTGCACAGTGCCAGGTCCTGAACCTGCTCCTCCTTTGGTGGAGGGCTGGCACACACGCAGAGCTTTCATGTGGGAAATCTGCTAACTTCAGGGAAAGCGGGCCTAACAAGTGTTGGGACTTATTTCCCTCTTTAACCAGGAAAGAGGCTGGGTGTGGTGGTGCACACCTGCTATCCCAACTCCTCAGGAGGCTGAGGCAGGAGGAGTACAAGTTTGAGACTAGCCCAGGCAACTTAGTCTATGGCTCAAAACAAAACATAAAAGGGCTGGGAGTGTGGCTCAGAGGTAGAGTGCTTGCCTAGCGTGTGTGAGGCCATACATTCTGTCCCCAGCACTGAAAAATAAAACCCCAAATTCATAATCAGGGAAGGATACCCCAGACAGGAAGTGGCATTACTCAGAGTTGTAGAATCAACACCTGTGATTTATCTGCTCTTAGTAATGAAAAAATACCTCCTTCGGATCCAGATAGCCTTTTCCTGAATTTTGATTGTTTCTGTTCCTAGGACAGTGTGGGTTTTATTATTTTTTTAAACATTTGGTAAAAAAAGAAAAAAAAAAGTCATAATATTACCACCAAAACATTAGATTCATAGACCAAGGATTTTTAAAATCCATGGAGAAAAACTTTCAGTTATAACCCAGGGAGAAAAACGTTCAGCCTTCACTGGAACATTTTTACTCAAAGACTGGCCCTAGAACCTCAATACTGAATTTTTCATGGCAGGATTTGGCCCTTTCCATCTGACTCCTTGTCATGCGAGTTTTATACCCTGTCCTTGTTCCTTCATTTCTTAGTATCCTCTGTGTGCTTGCTGGCTCTTGAAGGGCTGGAACACTGTTTTGGAAATACGAGGCCCTATAATGTTGATAGAGTTTATAGTTTTCTTTTTCATGAGATAACAGTGCAGCAGCTTGGCAGCTTGTCTTTCCCATCAAGGACGGTGCTGCTGGCTCAAGGGAGCAGGAACAGAGCAGAAAGTAGTCTCTCAACCCTGTCACAAGTGAAACCACTCTTCTCAACACAAAAGTGAGCTGTTTTGGAAAAGCAGACACAGCTCCTGGTGTCTCATATTGTCCCCATCAAAGCAGAATCAAAGTGGACAGCCTCTGAAACACAATGGTATGTTATTGGGAGCCTTTTTCTGAGTAAAGAAAGCAACCTGTCATTGGAAGAATACCACCATCAATGGTTCCCCGTGCACACACACAATGGAGGGGAAAGATTTTTCTAAAAACCTAACTAGTTCATGGTTTTGTTCGGGTAACATCTTACCTATCATGAGACAAATTACAAAGCTACTCTGATTCCAAGAGCCTCTGACAGAAGCCACACTGGAAGTGTTCAGAAAACCTGAATTAGAAGATAGCTTCCTAGGCCTGGGCAGCAAATCCCCAGCATACGGAGGAGCCTAAGGTTTTGTGTCATGGGCCTGTCAAAAGCCTGACAAGGCCGTGTTCACGTTGGCCCTGATTTTGGAGCAGAGGCACGAGGAGAATTGAAGGGTTACTGTGAGGACCTGCCAGGAACATCTTCCTGGAATTCTCTAAAGGCCAGAAATTCACAGCAGCTTGGGAGAAGATATCCATCACGATTCTTGCCTCATTTAGAATAACTTATTGTTTTGCTTGCAAAAGACTGGAATCATACATCGGGCAAGCACTGTTTTTCTGCACTGAAGGACAAAGGCAATCCTGGTTAAACCAAAGATGCTGTAACAGAATCTGTACCAGCTTCAAGACTTCAAAGAACTAGCTGGGCTGAACTCAGGAGGAGGGTGAATAAGAACAGAGCAGATGAGCTCAGGGCACAGCCACTTAAGGAGCAGGAGTAGAGGAAGGTTGGGGTGTTGGAGCTGGGAGAGGAGACTGAGGAGGCAGCCCTGTGCCTATCCACGGTCTTCCTTCCACCCAGGTGACTTCCCATCTTCCCCAGGAGCGATCAGATATTTTGCTTTCTTCTAGACCTAGTTCAGATCCCTTCTTACTTGGGAAATCTTTCTAGTGCTCAGTTCATAATGCATCTTCTTTCTCTGGTCTGTGTCAATACTGAAAAATTTACCATTTAATTAATCGGGTAATTTCATTTCTTTAATCAATAATTTCATTCACTTATTCAACAATCCAATGCTTAGTGAATCCCCACTGTGATCTTTGTGCCAAATATACCAAAATGAATGTCGCAGTTTTATGACTTTTCTTTTTCTTTCAGCTTTTCACTTTAACCTATTCTCTGGTTCTGTGTGCATGTATTTCCTAATTCTTGCATGAACTATTCATACCATTTTTGTATTCCTCATGGTCTTTAGATTGTCAACATATATTGCACCATTCAGTCGTTTAATAGATGCTTATTTGCTGAACATGGCCTGGAGAACCTTGAAAGTCCTTATTTTTTCCCCAGCATTTTCCTACCATTCTGAAATATATCATTCTTTTTTGGAGGATTAAGCTCCAGATAATATCGAATTATTAAGAGGAAAAAGTGATGTCCCTATGCTGCTGCTGTGGGTAAGGAGGAAATGCTGTGGAAAATGTATAAAGCAGTTCTTGGGACATAGTGTCCTCAGTTAGGAGTTGCGTCCTCATTGCCCATGAGAACCTGGCCTACACGGAGTGGATTACTGTATTTTTGCAATGCAATGAAATATTGTAGTTGAAAGGCTTATGAAAGAAATGCAGGAACCTGGAGGTAAAGTAGTAGAGGCTGTGAGGGTTACCCTGAAGCTTTAAACAACTGTGCTAATTAATTATGTTTAGAAAAAGTTAGAGTGAGATTTATCTTAAGAGTAATAACTGATTGTGATTGAACTTTAGTGTTGAAAGCTTAATGAAGCTGTGGGACTCAGTGCAGAATCACCACAGCTCATTCACCATCCATCCTGTCTTCTCTTAACTTTCAGAATCCACACCCAGTCAGAACTCCACCTTTTTAAAAAGCCTTTTTCATAACTCAGAAAAATCCATGTATCCAAGTTTTATATGCATATATCTATAATCTCTAATGAAAGTTTGCTTTGTTTGGTCTGAAATTCAATTTAATAATTATTTCCTCCCTTTCTGGAACACTTTTTGATCACAATTCTACATATTTATTCTGAAGAGCCTCATTCACTTTGCTCCTTGGAAACATTATCCAGCTCGAGCCTGGAGAGCTGGTCTCAGATTCCTGATTCTAGCTCCTGGGTGTTCGTCTCTCTGTAGGGCCTTTTTCTTCTCCTGGCCCACAAACCAACTCCCGCCACCCGGAAGTCCTCTCCATGTGCTGCTGGTTCCCCAAAACACCATTAACAGGACATCTTGTCCTGGAAGGCCTTACCTGAACTGACCTTTGGACAATATTTCTCTTTCAGTTAATGGAATAATGAGGGATGAGAGCCAAAGTCCACAGACTCTTAAAAACTGAAGGTGAAATGTAAGGGAAAACAGAATGCTTGAAAGGATATGGCAGGATTTCTAAAGTGTGTACCCTAGTGAAGCAAGGGAATGTTGAACAGGAGCAGATATAGTGGACATAAACTTAAAACTGTTAGGCTATTTTGACTGTGTACCTGGCCACCATGGTGTCCTGAAGTCAAGCACGTGATGTTGAACTCATGGCATTCAAGTGCCTTTTCTGTCTTCATCAGTAGCCACACTCTGGTCAAGGAAGCATTTCTTTCACAATTTATTATTATTATTATTATTATTATTATTCTTCTTCCAGGGATTGACCCCAGAGTTCTTAACCACTGAGCCATATCCCCAGCCCCGTTTTATATTTTATTTAGAGACAGGGTTTCTCTGAGTAGCGTAGGGCCTCACTAAATTGCTGAGGTTGGCTCTGAACTCTCAATTCTCCTTTCTCAACCTCTCAAGCCGCTGGAATTACAGGCATGAGCCACCTCACTCAGCTCTCCCACAATTAAATTTAACAAGTTCTATCACAAAGAATATTCCAGCTCTCCAGACCTGGATCATTTGCACTTGTTCTGTGTTATTAGACAGTCACTCAGAGCATTTATGTTTTTAAGTTTAGAAGTAATACAGTAATTCAGAGGGTCCCTATATTTAGATGAAAGAACATTTTTTTAAACATGTTGACTGTAAACATTGAGGATCATTGATTCTCAACAATTAAAGGTTTCTGAGGAAGAAGCCTTGGAAATCACAAATGGGCACATTGCCAAGGATGCCCATTGTTGTTCCATTGAAAAAGATTTGATTATATTATCTCTGTGTTCTCTGTAATGCCAAGCTTCCTCTCCAGGGAGCCTGCTTATTGTCATTATTTTGAAATGAGTGGCACTTCACAGTTATTAAGTGGTTCATTGTCTCCTCTCTGGCTGACTGGATTGTGCAGGCAGCAACTCAACTTTTGGAGCCTTCACCTATTACCAAATTCCAGTGTGGCTTTAAATAAGCCTCATGGCCACCTCCTGAAAATGTGACATCGTATGATCTTTGTCATCAGAGAGGACTGGAACTCAATACAAAGGATGCCACCACTTACTTGAAGGGGTAGTAATAGAGGCCCTTTGATAAGTTACTTTCCTGAAGCCAGTGTGTAAAACAGTCCCGAGTGACACTCACTCAGCTGTTGTGACAATTGAGAGCCTGGCCACACAGTCCATGTGGCATCTTACACTTGCTTGCAGCATGTGGGAGATGCCCATGAATGCAAGAGTGTTTAATCCCAGGTCTCCAAATACAAATACCCTGGCTCTTGGCTCCATGAAATAAATTACTCTGCTTTTCTCAGCAGATAATAAGTGAATTCCTCCAGAAATTTCTGAGGCAGGATTTCACTTCTCATTTGAAATGAAAAGCTCTCAGTCTCAGAAGAAGGATGCCCTTGAGATGGGGTAGGTTTGGTCCTTCAAAGTTCTCCTGGAGGGTCTGAGAACTGGGAACCAACCAAGTGCCTGTAGCCTGGGGAAACCTAAGGAGTGCATGATTTGAATATGGTGTTGATACCGCTCGTAATTGGCAATGAATCCTGCTTCCTCACATGTTGAAGTATAACATCAGAGAAGCATGCTGAGGAAAGCATATAAAGCCGGGTTTATTTTAAAAGGGCTACTACAGTCTTCTCCAGGGAAGGACAAGTGGGGCATAGGTGCTATCCTGGTATCCCAAGAAGTGAGGGTGTTCTGCCTGTTGTATATATCCTAGACTTTCTTTGTTCTCCTGCTCTCTTCCCCCTTATCTCTGTCCTTCCTGCATACGTGACTAGGCCCAGGAGATGCTCTGGTGGGATGGCCAAAAGGGAGAAGCAGATGGACTTGGGGAAGGGCCAAATGGAGTGATCCAGGTAGGAAGCAGCCCAGGAGGACACATTAATTAACAACTTCTACAACTCCTTGTAGGCGGGGACAATTCTCGGGACAGGTTATCTTAGCAAATATCATTTTACAATGTTACAGGTTCCATGGAGCAAGGGCAGGTTATCTTGTTAAGCGTAGAGGAAGGGCTCTGAAGGCATTAACACTTCAATCCTTCAGGGGCAGTTTCCAACTTCCCAGACCCAAATTGTCCTCCCTTCTCTCATCGGACCCAATTTACCTATTTACCCAATTTGCTTATCTTTGATTCTAGCTTCATTCCCCCATCTAATTTTAGGAGCTCCTTACTGTTGTAATGAAATGGGACCTCTCTGGCTGCTTGGAGCTGAGAGGGGGTGGCGTGGAGTGGGACAAGCAGTTAGGAGTTAGTTACCTTTTAGAAATTGGGTTGGTTGAGAAGTCCGTGGTAAAAGTCTGGTTGTAAAGAACAGGTTGTAGGGTCACCTGGGGATGGGTGATTCTATGAGATAGAAACAAAAATATATGAATACTGAAATGAGATTAACACAAAATGAGTGTTGCAGCATCTGGAACAAGTCAATGAATATCATGAAGTTGCTTTAGAAGTCAATAATCTCTCACCAGGAGGTGCAAGAGCTAAGAAGTTGTCCCCTATAACAAGGCCAGACACGACAAGGCCTTTATTTGGGAATATAAATCTTTAACATTGCCAGAGTTATCAGGAATGTAAACACAATACTTAACTTTTAATACCACAGATGTCCATCCTCATAAGATGTAGGTGAGCTATTTAATGTCAGCTGATTTTTGGAAAAGATGATCTTATTGGTATGATGACCTCTGTGTTTAGTAGAGATCTCTTTTTTTCTGTTACTTAAGGCTAGATAATCATGCTACCAACACTGATTAAGCCTACCTGTGTAGGAGGTTAGGAAGAGTTCTAGGCCTTAAACTTACAAAAAAATCCTGGCTTTGGCAGGTTCTCTTGATAGTTATCAGGCATTCCTGCCTGAAAATCTCTCTTTTGTAGCCTCCAGTCTTATTTATTCTTAGGGGCTAACACAAGTGTATATCTTAAGTTACATTTAACCATTGCTTTTTTTTTTAATGCCCAGGAGTGGTTGTGTTTTGGTTTTAACTATTTCTGCTAGATATTTAAGATCAAGCTGGTCAAATTGATCTTATTCCTATCTGTTGTTAAAAGTCAGCAGAGTTCTACAGGGTCACTCATGGGGAGCTTGAGAGCAGCTTCTTACCTCGGCTAATGACATTTGCCCTAATATGGGTTGAGGTCTCATTGACCATGTGGCTTCCCTTGGAAGCATCAGGGATGTCTCCCTTCTCCAATGACCCCCTCTTCATAGCAAGTGCACTGATTGGATTTTCCTTCTCCAGTGGTCTCATTAATCTCCCTGACGGGGAGACCATGTGTCCCAGAGTTGCAAAGCTCTTTAGAAAGTTCTCTGTTCCCTGGTTTAGGCTAACTGAGATGGCAAGAGCCAAATATTGGTTTTCTTGGTTCTTTCAATTTAACTTTAATTTTTAAGTCTTGATTTTAAATATCTAGTAGGCCAGTTTCATTAGTCTTAAAATGAGAGTATTTTGCTTTAACTTTAAGGTTTATAACTTCACAGTCATTTACCCCTTTTATTTAATTGGGGTCTGCATTATCCTGTGGGTGATGGTTTATTATCTTAAATTAACCCAGGTTGTGTGATCTTGAAACAGTATGTCTGCAAAGCATTAATAGGTAATAATTATAGAGTTTACAAGGAAAATACAAAATGGAATTAACAAGAGTAAAAAACACAATTAATTTGTGCAACAGTTATCTTGAATTTTGGCTGATTTATTCATTATATTCTGTTTGAGATCACAATAATCTTTATATCAAAAATCAATCTTTTGAACACAATTTTAAATGAACTGAAGTCTGGCCTACTTTGGAAACATTTGAACATGCAGTAAGGTTGGAGGCAGAGCCTTATCTCAGTAAGGCAGGGCTCCTCAAAAATCTTAAGTGTTCTAGTTCTGAAGCTGATCTTTGCCTCTTTCTTAAATATCATTTTACAAACGTTACATATTATTTCTTGCGTCTATATGAATGTTAGCTAACATAATATGATATTACATGTAAAAATGAATTAAAGAAAGGCTAAGAGAACTTTTAACCTTCTTTTTGTAGAAGTGGCAAAATGGTTTTATATTTTACAATATTAACTTTTGAATAGATCAGACTTTCATTATCTTTTAAAAATACATTTAAATTTTATCCCAGTGTAAAAAAGTAACATAAAATTGTATGTATGTGTGTGTACACACACACACACACATACACACATATATGTAAATTAAAGGGGTTCTTTTTATGCCGATTGGGACTTAACTTTTAGCATATATGTATATATATCTTATTGATAACAGGTCTAGTTATAGAACATGATATAAATAAATTCCCAATAAATTTTGTTATCTTTATAAGTCTAAAATTAAAATTACTAGACAACTTTAGTTCAGAGAACACCAGCTTGATAAAAATGTTACTTTAAACCTTCTACCTTAAAGACATGTATACCTGGAATATAGGAATACATTTAATATACAAAGAAGAGTAATAGCACCACCATTACATTGATGTTTTTATATTAATCGAGTTTAGCTCTTAAATAAAAATCTAGACTCTGTAATATAATCTAATACTCCAAAATAACCATTGTTGTTTAATCAGTTATATAAAATTTAATTCCTTCAAGACTAGTTGTTCTAAAGAATAAAACTTAACAGAAACAACATTAGTAAATTAATATTTTAAGAAATCCTTGCCATTTTAGCACATAGATTAAACTTTGGTTTACATCAGTACATTAACATTTGACCTTAGGAAAAAATCCTGAATTGATTGTTCCATATATATATATATATATATATATATATATATATATATATATAACCAACTTAGTTACACACAAACTTGTTGAAATTTTCCCTTTACTTACACAGACATTCTTATCACTTACTTAGACCCACATGTTGTTTATTTCATTACACAAAGACTTTCTTACCCAGAGGCATTTTCTTTTTCCTTTTACTAAGTATATTTTTATATCTAGAACCTTCTAATTTCTCTTTCCTATCCATTGATCCTTCTTTTTATTTACATTCTGAAACAACCCTTGTTAATTTCTGAATTTAGATAAATTACTCCATTTTACTAAGATGAGATATTTTATATATATTAAAGTTATAGTACTTTAATTGAAGTGTAGTTGAACCTTTTGAGGTCCTTTGTGTATAGGATTATACTTGTTGGGACTTAATTTTTAGTAACCTTGTCTTTAGTTATGACACAAAGCAATTAAAAACCCTTTATTTACCAATCAAAACACCAATAATGTTTAAGTATGTTTCCCTATGGAACTTAGAGAGTTAAGATTACTTGATGTTATATTTAACAGTTAGCATTTTAACTTTGTAAATTAATCAGATGTCTCTAAGAAACACATTTATGAGTAATCCTATACATATCAAATTTATTTATCTCATTGTAAAAACCAAGATATCAGACAAGTGTATTGAACAGTATTTGCCATCTCTTCCTGGTTGAAGAAAAGTCCTAGAAACAATGGATGTTAGACATTTTATAGACATTGACATTTTATTAATTCTTTGACCACCTAGAGAGACTTGTGAGTTAAGTAATTTTAAAGACATTTTACCTTTATTTGTTTACCCAATTTAAATTGACCCTTTTTAAATCACATGAATTAAAGGTATTTGAATTCATTTTTTTAATTTTGATTTGTGAGTGCTCATTATCTATATATCAATTTTAATATTATGTACATGATATATGGATGCTCACATAGACAGACAACATGATACACCACTTTGCACACATACGAAAGCAAAGACCTTGTAGCTTTTTGTAGGTGAATCTCCATTGCAATGTTTCAGATGTTTCAAAGGACTCTATAGTTGAATAAAAAATAGGAGTAATCACAAAAACATTAACCTAGGTGTGTAGGATCAAAATCATGAGCTCAAAAAAAAAAAAAAAAAAAAAGAAAGAATCTAAGAACAGGCGTCCTAGAAAAAAATGACATGGCTGTTAATTATTTTAGTAAAGCATTATATAATTTTTGCTCAGGCTAGCATGAATTCAGGCAAAAGACACTTCATTTTCCCCCTTGGGTTTTAGATTAGTCTCCTACTGAGCCTGCAAGCTTCTTCCATTGACATTTCAATGTAAGCCCTTCCAGGAGATCTGGAAGGAGATGAGGGAAATTGCTGTTCTGAGCAGAAATCTCATGCTTAGGCATTTTAACCAATTTTTTTTTTCTAGTTGGTCATCTGACAGGTTTGGACATCAAAAATCATGATACTTTTGTATATACAGTATGTTCATGCCAATTCATGTCTTTATACATGTATTTTTTACATTACAATTCTTATTACACATATATATCACAATTTTTCATATCTCTGTTTGTATAAAAAGTAGGTTGACATCCAATTCGTGTCTTCATACATGTACTTTAGATAATGATGTCAATCACATTCCACCATCCTTGCTAATCCCCTGCCTCCTCTCTTTCCTTCCCACCTCCTCTTCCTTTATATACAAAGATATGAAAAATTGTGCTTTATATGTGTAATAAGAATTATAATGCATTCCACTGTCATATATTTAAAAAAATAAAATCAATTAAATAAAAAAGAGGGGGGTAGGGATGTAACATCTATCTCTCTCAGTGGTCAAGGACTCTTGGATTCAATCCTCAGTAACAAAAAAAAATGGAAAAAAATAAAATAGAGAAGGTTTATTTTGGAAAAAAAGAAAAAGAAAATCATGATACCTTATTTCCATTACTTTTGAGGATGAACCTACTATGTTAAGCTCCTTACTGAGCTATACCATTGACTGTTAAGCAAGTCCATTCTTTTGTGTGATCACTCCCAGGGCTATTTCTTCTCTCAGTGACAAACAGGTTAAATTTTATCCAAGTACATGTATGAAAACACGAATTGGTGTGAATATACTTTGTAAACAACTAGAGATATGAAAAAATATGCTCTATATGTGTAATAAGAATTGTAATGCATTCCACTGTCATATATAGATTTTTAAAAATTAATTTAAAAATTATTTTCTTCAGTAGGTAAACTAAGGACTGAGGATAGGGGCTTAGAGTAAGGCCCCTTTTTAATGCCTTAAAGGTCTTGATATGTTCTGGTTCCCACATCAGGGTATTTGCTCTTTGGTGTAGGGTTTCTTTAAAGAGGCAGTAAAGAGGCTTAGCTAATTGCCCATAACCAGGAATTCAAAGCAGGCAGTATTCAATTATCTTAAGAAGCCTCTGAGTTGCCTTACTGTTTCAGGTAGAGGATATTGTCCTGTGGGGGTTATCTTCCTGTCCTAGCTTGCCTGTTCCTTAAATGGCTGTGATCCTAAGTATTGAACTTATTGTTGGCATAATTGAGCTTTCTTTCTTTCTTTTCCTTATCAGCTAATGTAATGGCCTTTTGATTTTTTTCCTGAGTGGTGGCACATTAAAAAAAAAGGATGTCAGCTACATATTGGAGAACAATTACAGATGTTTTGTCTCTGAATTCTGATAAGTGCTTAGCTAGAGTTAATCCAAACAAGTGAAGGCTATCTTTAAATCCTTGATGCAACACTGTCTAGGTTAATTGAGAGTCACTATTTGGTTCCTCAAAAGCAAACAGATATTGTGGTTGAGAGTCTAGGAGTATACAGAAAATGGCATCTTTTAAATCTAACACAGTAATCCAAGCAGCATCAGCTAGAATCTAAGATAACAGAGTATATGGATTAGGAACTATAGGGTGGAGGGGAATGACTTCTTCATTAGTTATTCTGCACTAGGCCCCATTCCCCATTTGGCTTTTGAACACCCAAAATGAGTGTGTTATATCGGCTGCTGTAGGACATTAGAAGTATCTGCCAATTAAGCTTCTGAATGATCTTTAATTAAACCCCCCCCCACACTTTTTTTTTGTCTTTATGCTCCCTTTCTTTTTTTCCTTTCTGATCTCTATTATAAAAAAAACAGAAGTTGCAAGCTTGAGGATATCATCTAAGAATCGATCAGGGCCATATGCCCATTTTTGTAATTTCCTCCAAATTTCTGGGACCAACTGAATGATAAATTTATCCTCTTAAAAGTAAGTGGACCTCTATGGATTCAAGATCCAGGGTGTTTTTTTTTTCTTTTAATTGTCTCCCTTTATCTTTTCATGAAAATAGCAGGACTTTCCTGAGAGCTTTATGTAATAATTTCCCAGGCATCCTGCTCATCATTTGGATCCCAGTTAGAATCATTTCTGGGAACTGCCTGTGCTCTAGATGATAATTAGGTTTGTTCCTAGTTTGTGCTGCTGGGACTTGGGCAAGATGTAGGTCACCCCCAAATTGTTCAGCTGCTTTTAGGGTGGCTTCCTTCTTAAAGTTTGGTTAAAAAATAGCATAATATCTTTCCAGGTGAGGTCAGACACCTGGCATAAGTTCTGAAACATCTCAATATATTTATCTGGATCCTCTGAAAATCTCCCTAATTTTATTCTTATCTGTTTTAAGTTGAGGGGGTTACCTTGATTTTTCTCCCTTAGTAGGTAATTCCTTAAGGCTTTCTCCTCTCGTGGCAAAGATTATTGAGGGCAGGCCTGGCAACATAAGAAAATGAGGCACTTTTCCTGATCATCTTGATTTCCCAGTATGCAGGCTAGTGGTGGACCTGCACACTGTCAAGAGTGAAGTTACTATCTTAACACTTGCTATGGGTCCCTAAGCTTAAGCTTCACTATAGCCCAGAAAACCCATCTCTCATCACCTAGCTTTCCCAAAGTTACTTATGGCCTCCTTTGGCGAAGTGCTAGGGTCCCAGTTTGCCCTATCCCAAATATCCTTGGAGGATTCAAACTTAAGGGCATTACTGCTTTCCTCCCTGATACTATAAAACTCCTGATTATGAACAAAACCTGAAAAAAAAGAAGGACATTGTACATTTCTTTGCCTATTTTTTTTTTGCCCTGTAGATTAAAGGACTCGCTGGAGAATAAGGGAACATCTACTGGTTGTTAGGTGCATAACGCCCTATTTTAAACCAATCCCAGAGTTTATTGGAGGGATTGGTTTAAAATAGAATGCCTCCCTCCTGCAGATTTTTTAAAAAATATATTGAACACATTTGAGCAGAGGAACAGTAATGGGGAGATTTTAACTGGCTAGTGAAGGCTAGGTATGCAAACAATGGGAACATTGGTATTTTCTCACTAACAGTTTTCAGCTTAATCTGAATTGATAGTGTCTGACCAGGGAAGGAAAGCACCCTGGAGGGGTGGTATTGGGAGAAGGGTACAGAGAGTATTGTATAGGCCACATGGAGGCTAGTTGTAACAGACCCTTTCCCTCACTGCCACTTATGGACCTGTCATCCTAGATACCCCTTAGGGCAGTGAGGAGTGGAATCTGGAGAAGGAACCTTTGGAATTTACCCAAGAGTGGTCTGGGCCAGAATTCCTCAGTAGTTCCAAGCTCCTTCATCTGCCTCCACGCATCCAAGGTAGACCAAGACTAGAGATGCTGTGCACTTATGCCCATTGCTCTCCAGGCCTGGACAGAAAAGTAGGAAGTGGCTTCAGTCTGCACAGAACAAGTGATTGGGAGCTGCCTAGGCCAGTAAATCTTTCCCCAAGTCTTGAAGAATGGTGGTTGCACTAACAGCATATAAGTAGCCAACAGGTGCCCCCATTATCATTCTCCACAAAGAAAAAGACAGAAAGATGCACCTCAAAAACAGATGTGGGGTGCGTGAAGAGGAGCTTACTTTGGTGTAGATCTCGGTGGGACCTCCAAATATGATACAGCCAATTATCACTGAGTCCTGCTTCCAAATATACTGAAGTATAACATTAGAGAAGCATGCTCTGGAAAGCATATAAAGCAGGATTTATTTAAAAAGGGATAATACAGGCTTTTTTAGGGAGGGACAAGGGGGGCATACCTGCTATCCTGGTATCCCCAGAAATGAGGGTGTTCTGCCTGTGTTATATATCCTAGACTTTCTTTGTTCTCCTACTCTCTTCTCCCTTATCTCTCTCTTTTCTGCATATGTGATAAGGCCCAGGAGATGCTCTGGTGGGATGGCCAAAAGGGAGAATCAGATGGACTGGGGAAGGGCCAAATGGAGTGATCCAGGCAGGAAGCAGCCCAGGACACATTAATTAACAACTTTTACAACTCCCAGTAGGCAGGGACAATTCCTGGGACATGGTACCTTAGCCACAGGGGAAGGTTATCCTGACAAGGGTGGAGGAAGATCTCTATCTCTGAAGACATTGACATTTCAATCTCTCAGGGGCAGTTTCCAACTCCCCAGACCCAAACTGGTCTCCATTTTCTCAGTTCAACCCAATTTATCTATTTACACTGACTTTAATTCTGTAATGACTGACTGTAATTCTGGTTTTAGTGTGTCACCACTAAAAGACACACTGAAGTTTAACCCCTATTGTGAAGCATGAAGAAAATGGAACTTAAGCCAACAATAGAGGTGGAGGTAGGGCCTTTGGGAGGTGACTGGGGTTATATAAGGTCAGGTGGAGCCCCCATGATTGAACTTCAGAGGCTCTGATAATACACACACATGTGCACACACACTGCCTGTCTCTTGCTGTCCAATGCCTCTGGATTCTGCCAGCAGTAAGGCCTGGACCCTCCCCTGTGAACCAAACTGTAAGCCAATGTATGCCTCTTTTCTTTATAACTTACCCCGTCTGTGCCATTGTGATATTAGCATCAGAAAATGAATGAAGACAGAAAATTAGTACCAAGAAATGGGACTGTTATTAGTAACAAGTTCTTGAATATGTGGAAGCAGCATTGGAATTGTAAGGGTATGGATGAAGGCTGGAGGGTTTTGGAAGAAAATACTAGAAAAAGCTTCAAATGTTATGAGTGGAACATTATCGGCAATTCTAGCAAGGGCTCAGAAGACAGGCGACTAGGAAACTAGTCTCAATTGGAAATGAGGATCCTCCTGCACATCAGAGGAAAGGCCATCTTTGTTTCACCCTTGCAAAGAGCTTGACTGTGTTGTATTCATGCCCTCCACCTCTATTTGGCCTTCTGTGGAAGGCCCAACTTGAAAGTGATAGACTAGTATCTTTGGCAAAGGAGACTTATAAACAACAAAGCATTCAGGCTGTGGCAAAGGTATTACTGGTTGTTTTAGTCAGCTTTAGAGTGAAACTTTGGAGCAAAAGGAAATAAAAAGGAAAGATTTGGAAAATTCTTAGCATGGCCAAGTAAAAAGTAAAAAGTATATTTGAAAGAAGAAACTAAGAGGCAGCCAAGATGACACTTGTTAAAGAAATTGGTGCAGATAAATGGCAAGACAATGAGAAAAAGGTCCTGAGGCCATCTTAGGATGACCTCTCCCATTACAGGCCCAGATAAGGGTAAATTGTTTTAGAGACTGAGCCTGGGACACTTTTCCCACGGAGTCTTTGGGATTCTATTCCTTGTAGGATTCCACCACTTGTGCTAGTGGCAGACCTGGGTGGTGTCCACATTGTGCTGGTTTTGCCGGTGCTCAGGATACAGGAATTATGACATCATGATGATGCCCTTTGAAATTTCAAAGGAAAGCCTACAAAGCCAGGTAAAAGTGTGCCTTAGAGTCAGATCCTCTGGGCAGAGATTCCAGTGGGGCAATGCCTTGTGGAACCTAAACAGGAATCTCAGAGAAGAAACCTAGCAGCAATATGCAAAATCCACTGCAGACAGCTGCAGGCTGTATTCAGAGCCAGCCCAAGAGAGTAAGCATGATCTGTGACCCAAAGCCTTACAGACAGGGCTGCCTAAGACCCTGGGGGGGGGGGGCTTCCTTAACCAATACAGTGCGTACAGGATACTAAGCTTAAAGCCTTAAGCTTTATATCTTTCCTGCTGGGTTTTGGCTTACTTTGGGCTGATTACTCTTTCCTACTTTCCTACTTCTCCCTTCAGAAATGGGAATGTGTGTCCTGTGCCTGACTTGCCATTGTACACTGGAAGTAGATAACTTGTGATGTTATAGGCTGATAGCTGGATGAAATTTGCTCTAAATCTCAGATGAGACTTTGGACTTTCGAATTAAAATTAGAATGAGATGAGACTTTGGGACTCTTTGGATGGAATGATTGTATGTTTCATGTAAGAAGAACATGAATTGGGGGAAAAAGGGGTTGAATGCTATGGTTTGATATGGTTTCTTGCCTCCCAAACTCATGTTGGAGTTTAGTCCCCATTGTGAGGGATTAAGCCTTTAGAAACTTGGGGCTGGGGCTGTGGCTCAGAGGTAGAGCATTTGTCGAGCATGCATGCGGCACTGGATTTGATCCTGGCATCACATAAATAAAATAAAATAAACACAATAAAGGTTAAAAAAAGAGTTTAGAAACTCAATCTAGCTACAGTGTATTGGGGTGAGGCATTTGGGTAGTGCTTATGATCAGAAGGTCATCAGGGTGGGAGTCCCCATTATTGAATGGCTTTGAAGCAGAGAGAGAGAGCAGAGAACACACACAAAAATGTGCACAAACGTGTGTGTGCATTTCCTGTCTCTTGCCATAGGATATCCTGTGCTGCCTTTGGACCCTGCAGGCAGGAAAATTACAACCAGATATGGCCCCTTCTCCTTGGACCTGAACTATGAACCAAAACAGGCCTCTTGTCTTTGTAACTTAATCAAATTTGTATTGTTAGCAAAAGAAAACAGACTGAAACAGGGAGTTTTACTATAAATTCTTGGGAGGTGGCAAAAGGTATTTGGTATAGAGAGACTGGGAATCCCTGTCTGTTCTGGATACCAGGAGGAGTTATCCACTCATGTTCAGGCCTCGGCAGGAGGAGAACCTGCTCATCATGTTTTGCGCTCATGGACACCAATGAAGGAAATGCCACCGCTCAGGTCTTTGATTTGACAACCATTTTGGCACACCCTCTGTGGGTTCTCTACAATAAATTGGTATTCTTAAGTTTGAATAATGTGTAGATCCATGTTTTTTTTAATAATATGCCCACAGATTCTTAAAGTGCTGACTTTAAAATTCTTAGTATTTTTGCCCAGCATTGTGAACTGTAGACTTTAACAGTTTTGAGCCTTGAACCAAAGGAAACTAAGCAAAAACAACAGATAAGAAAAACCCTACCAAAGTCCTGATCCCAGACGTAAAAATAAAGTTCTGTTTTTTTAAAATGGGTTTTTCTTTTTCCACCAGATATTTTGAATATTGAGTGAGCATTCAAGGCATGCATAATAGTAAATGTATACTACCCTCAGAAACAGAAGTGGGGAATCAAACTTTTCTGTAAAATTTAAAGTCTGAACCCAATTGGACAGCACCTACCTGGAAGACCTACCGGTGGGCATGGCCTTTCCAATGGCCCTGTTGCTCCTCCTGTTGCTCCCTGGGATTGAAAGAGAGATGGAAAAACCAGATCCCTGCTCTGAAGTTCATCTCCCTTGTGTCCAGCCCTGCCATGGAGACACAGCCTCCCTCAGCACTGTCCCCAGGGGCATGTGGCTGTATTGAGTTTGACTGAGGTTTGCCTCGGCTCTAGTTTCTGAGTTTTTACTTTATATCCATATTGTAAGTTTTATTTTTCTTCTGCCATAAAGAAAGACCGCAATCTCCCATTATATGGAATGTTACTTGTGAGTTGGACCTCAAATTTAGGATTTACTACATTCCAGTTCTTGTGCTAGTGCTGAAATACAAAGCTGCTTTTAGTTACCCCATCTGTAAAATGGGAAAAACAATAGTTCTGCGTTGAGTTTTGTGTCAAGTGGGGCCTAGGGACTGTTTCCTGGAACCCAAGAATGGCTCCATGAGGTGACTCAGTGGTTGGACCAGCTGTGGGAATAGTAATGGTAATTAGAAACAACTTCTACCTTAAGGAACTCACATTCTGATGAAAAGGACAGATATAACAAGAGAATTATCCTTTTTAAATATAAAATTAGAACTATAATATAGTGCATTCAACAATGTATAGTCATATAAAATGTAAAATTAGACAAAATGTATAATTAAGGAAACATGGAACCACCTGCAGTTAACCAACCACACTAATGCTTTGATGCACCATCCTACAAGGCAGTGTAAGGGTTAAGAACAAGGGACTTTGGCTACAAGTGCAAGTCCTCTTTCTGCTGCCTCTTAGTCGTACAACATTGGGACAAATTGCTTCAACTTTTTGTGCTTCTGTTTCCTTGTCTGTGAAATGGAAATTGTAGTAATGCCTACCTGTAGGGTATTGCTAATGCCAGTCAGCTTTTAGAACAATGGCTAACAATTTGCATGAGGCAAATTTTCTTTTCCATACCGCAGTGTGCATGTATTCATAAATAGTGCTGTGTGACTTAATGACCAGCAAGCATTCTGAGAAATGCTTCATTAGGTGATTTTGTTGCTGTATGAACATCAGAGTACATTTATTTGCACAGATGTGGTGGGTACAGGTCAGTTTCTCTTTGTAGCCTCTTAATGCAATCAAGAGACTCAGTAAACACAAATTGCATGAGGCTGCCCAGGTGATACAGCAGCTGACTATACACACACACACACACACACACACACACACACACACAAACCAGGAGCATAGTCGTTTGTTACTGTGATCAATATCATGTGCTATGCATATTTGTGCTACACTTTTTTACTAGTGGCAGTGCAGTTGGCCTCTCCACACCAGCACCCCCACAATCATGTACTACTTTGCACTTGGACATTATGATGGCTATGACATCACTAAGCAACAGGAATTTTTCAGTTCCTTTATAGTCTATGGTACCACTGTCCCATATGTGGTCCATCACTGAACAAAAATGTCATTCTGTGATACATGACTATCTTTATATTTATGTATCTAATTACAATTCTATGCCTGTACTTTCTTTTAAAATAAGGTTGTAAATGGATGCATGCTGCTCATGAGGATACAACTTGGTTTATTTAACAAATCTTTCATTGTTAAACATTTAAAAGTGATTGCTTTCCTCTGATATTATAAATAATGCTAATTTTGCGCTTTCAATACCTCTTTGTCCACTTTTCATTATTAGTTTGGATACATTATTAGAAGTGGATTTGCTTGGTGAAAAGGGCCAAAACATTTTTCAGGCCCTTAATACATATTGCCTACAGCTCCAGCAAACTCTATCAGTTTACACTTGTACCAACTGGGAGTCAAAGTGCGCACTTAATGCAAGCTTATAGTGCACCGTGGAACACGAGTGCAGGTTGCTGGAAAGTCCAGAGAGCATTGTCCTCCTGGCCAGGCACTGCCTGTGCACTGAAACACCCGCAGTCAGGAATTATACACAGATTATAGTATAAACACAGATTACCTTTTATTGGGGAATGTTACCTGTTTAATGATCCATACAGGTGCTTGTTACGTTCATTTTAAGTGTCCTGACTTGCACAGACGTGGTGCTGGTGAGCTACTCTTTTTCCAGGCAGTGAGGGCACTCACAGGGTTGATAGTTTATGTTTTACCTTCTGCAACTGATCCTGTGCCACAGACTTTTTTTAAAGCTATATTTGCGAAAGAAAGAAAGAAAGAAAGAAAGGCAAGAGGTTGAAGATCTGAAAGCACATCTCTTTTAAAACTCTTCTACAAGAGGACATCCTGGTTCCTCCAGTGATTTTTCTCCATCTGGGTTCTGGGCTTTGTGTATTGGACGTGCTCTTTTCTAGTCAGTGAGAAGCTTAGAAGAAGCAGTATAGCATGTGATCCTTCTCTCCAGGTGTGCCCTCCTCTGACAAGCTATACTTTTATTCATAGTGTGACCTGTCTAAATGCACGGAGGCCCCAAGGATCAAGTGCAAACTACTCTCCAGGTTCTCTGCAATGGAAGGCAGATACTAGACTCCATAGTCCATCTGGGACAGGTAGCCATTCTGAGGAAGTTCAGCAGGTGGGTCAGGAAGGAACTGGCAGGGGAAGTTTATTTATTCTTTAAAATTGGCATCAACAACAGTGATGAATGAAACTTGAATGTGAAATGCCTTTTCACCATGACACCTGAAGCATAGCCCTTTCTTTTGGAAGGGAATGTGAATCATTGAGTTAGCGGAGCATTCATGCTTAGTAAAAGCCAAGCCCTGAGCACCTGCTAGTAAGACCTTGAGCCTGTGCTATCTTGGCAGTCCAACTTGCAAGTCCTCTAGGGACTATGCATGGTCAGTCTTTGAAACTGACCTTCTTTGTACTTATATATGTAGCTAAGCTTATTGATGACATCTCAGGTATTTCTAAGGAAAATAATTCAAAAAAAAATCTTTTAGTAACATTAATTCCATTTCCTGGTGAAATAATAAGATTTGAAGAGTTTCATAAATGTGAACAGCCATAGAGAAGATGGAAATATTATGAAAAGAGTAATAAATAATATTTCTATAGCAAGCTCCTTAATTCTTTGGAGTATCCATTCACCAGCTGTATTTCCCTCTCAACAGTCTGGGTGTTGACAGTTTGTGAAATAATAGGAATGAAAGGAACTTTGATATTTTTTTATTTCTAAAAGCACTTTTCTCCATCAAATTATGAAAGTAATGCATGCCCAAGGCAGAGAACTTGCAAAGTAGAGAAAAGCCACCAAGAAAAATAGTCTCCCAAGTGATCATGATTTTATCACACAAAAGTAATCATTATTATCATTTTGGTGAAAGTCCTTAATTAAAGAGACATTTTAGAAGATACCTGCTCATGTCTACTCCTTTTCTCCACACCATCCTGAACCCTGTTTTGAAAAGCAGAATCACTCCTAAATCATTCCAGGAAAATTATTGTTTTCTCAAAGAACTCTGGAGGTGAGTCCTTTGGCAGCCATCCCTAGTTTCTCTCCAACCTTGAAAGTGAGGAAATGCCTTGAGTAGTTTTTGAGCACTGGGCTAAGGGTATGGGATGTTTGGATTCTAGTTCAAGCTCTGTCACTTATTTTACCAACTGGGTGACGTCATTCAAGTCCCGACTCTTTGCCCTACCTGACTTCTCTCCAGATCACACATCTTCCAGCTCCAGTGCCTTTGCCTCTTTGAGCTGCTGTTTGTCAACAATTAAAATAATTGCATCCAATCAGTGGTTTGAACTTTATTTTTTACATTTTAGCAGACTTCATTTCACTTTTCAGAATAGTGTTAGGGTCATGGTAAACTACAGAGAGTTCCCAGATACCCACTTCCGCCATCTACACGGTGTCCCTCACTATGGCCACCCCAGCCAGAGTGGGACGATTGTTATAATCAATAAACCTCTGCTATCACATCATTATCATGCCAAATCTACGGTCACACCAAGGTTCACCCTTGGTATTGTGCATTCTGTGCTTTTGGAAAGTGTCTCCACTATTGTATTGTTCCATAGAATACTTTCACTACTCTAAAAATCCTTGTGCTCCTCTTATTAACCTTCCCTCTGTCCACCCCTGGCAACCACTTATCTTTTACTATCCCCATAGTTTTGCCTTGTCCAGGATGTCATGTAGTTGGGCTCATACATATACAGCCTTTTCATATTGGCTTCTATCACTTAGTAACATGTAAAACTTAAGTTTCTTCTGTGTTTTTTCATAGCTCAGTAGCTTGTTTTTTTTTTTTTTTTTTTTTTTTTTTTTTTTTTTTTTTTTAGCACTGAATAGTATTCCATTGTTTGGATGTATCAGTTTAACCATTCACACATTGAAGAACCTCTCAGTCACTTCCAAATTCTGGTCATTATGAATAAAGCTGCTAAAAACATCCATGAAAAGTTTTTGTGTGGAAATATATTTTCACTTTCTTTGGGCAAATACTAAAGAGCATGATTGCTGGATTGTGTGGTAAGGGTATGTTTAGTTTTGTAAGAAACTGCCAAAGTGTTTTCCAAAGTGGCTGTGCCATATACCAGTGGAACAGAATAGAAGACACAGAGACAAACCCAGACAGAGACAGTCATCTGATCCTTGACAAAGTTTCCCCAAACACATGTTGGTAGAAAGAAAGCCTTTTAAACAAATAGTACTTGGAAAAACTGATTATCCATACATAGAAGAATGAAACTAGATCCATCTCTGTCACCGGGCACAAAATGGATCACAGACCTAAAATTAGACCAGAAACTTTGCGAATGCTAGAAGAAAATGTAGGGTCACCACTCCTACATATAAGTACAGACAACGACTTCCTCAATAGGGCTCCTAAAGCTCAGTAAATAACAGTAAGAATCAGTAAATGGGATGACATAAAATTTAAAAGCTTCTGTACAGCAAAGGAGACAATTAGGAGGGGAAGAGAGAACCAACAGAATGGGAGAAAGTACTTGCTAGCTCTTTGGAAAGAGGATCCATATCCATAATGTACAAAGAACTCAAAAAACTTACCACTAAAAAACAAATAACCCATACAATAAATGGGCAAATGAACTAAACAGACACTTCTAAAGTACCACAAATGGTCAAAAAATGTTTGAAAAATGTTCAAAAGCTTTAGCAATTAGGGGAATGCAAAACTACACTGAGATTTCATCTCACTCCAGCTGGAGTGGCAGCCATCAAGAGTGCAAAAAATAATAAAAGCTGGAGAGGATGCGGAAGAAGGGAACACTTTTACACTGTTGATGGAACTGTAAGTTAGTACAACCACTGTGGAAGTCAGTACAGAAGTTCCTCAAAAGACTAGGAATGGAATCACTGTTACTCCCAGCTATATCAATCCCTGGTATTTATTCTGAATTAAAGTCATTGTAGTATGGTGATATATGTATACTCATGTCTATAGCAGCATGATTCACAAAGCCAAACTGTGGAACCAACCTATCAATAGATGAATAGATGATGAAAATATGGTATACATACAGAATGGAGTTTTATTCAGTTATAAAAAAATGAAATTATGTTATTTTCAGAATAATGGATAGACCTTGGGAACATTACGTTAAGTGAAAGAAGCCAAACTCCCATATTATCTCATATGTGAAAGCTAGAGGGAATGGAGGGGAAAATGCAGGGGGAGTCTCACAAAAATCAAAGAGAGACAAGTAGAATAGAGAAAAGAGACTATGGGGAACAAAATTTACCAAATTATATTGTTATAATGTGTGCATGTACAAATATGTAATGGTGAATTCCACCCTTATGCATAATTATAATGCACCAATTTAAAAAAAAATGGAAAAGAAAAAGATCAACAGTAACAATAAAAAACCAAAATGGCTGTGTCATACATTTCCACCAACACAAATAAGAGTTCCTTTTGCACCACATCCTTGTCAGCATTTGCTATTGTCAATGCTCTGGATTTTGGCTATGCTAAGATATGTGCAGTGGTATTTCATTGTGGTTTTAATTTGCAATTTCTGAATTATATATGATGCTAAGTATCTTTTTATATGCTTAATTGTCGTCTGTATATTTTTCTTGGTGAGTTGTTTGTTAAGGTCTCTGGCCCATTTTTTTAAATTGGGTTTTGTTGAGTTTGAACAGTTCTTTGTATATGTTGTATAATAGTCCTTTATTGGATGTGTCTTTTGTAAATATTTTTTCCAGTCTCTGGTTTGTCCTCTCATTTTCTGGAGATCAATGTTTTTTGCACTTACTTGTGCTAAAATTAAGCACTATAGAAGGATCCACAGAGCCACCACAGGATTGGGTACTGGTAGCAAGAAGAGCAGGAGTGGGCTTTAGGCTTCCCCTATCATTCTCCCTGCTTGAATCAGAAAAGTCTGATTTCACCCAGTTTATATATGAGAGTTTACATGGGGTTCACTATTTGTACAAAGGTTGTTTTGATTCTCAAAAGTTTGAAGTGTGATGATGATCTTAAGGCATCTCTTAAATGTATAATTCTAAAATCCTGTACCTCGGTTTGTGTAGTGTAAGTTTCCTTTCCTTAAGAAAAATAAAGTAAACCTGTTACAGTTATTCAACAGAGTTTTAAATCCACTCTAGTATACACTGAAAATGATGGGATGGATCTACCTAAAGATACATACAATCTGCATGACCAAAACAGGAATAACCAGAAAAAACTCTCAGCCATTTCAATTTGTAACTAGGATAAAAAGGAAAAAATACTTCTGAAGGTTTATGGTTGAGGAGATAAACATGCAGATAAGAGTGAAGAGGGCATGACTTCACACATTAGCTGCTGGAGCTGAATATCACAGGGTAGTTAAGCAGGCTGCTTGGTTCAGAATGATGTGACCATGTGCAAATCAGCTAACTGTATATGCTTAGGTTTGTCATTTTTTCCTGGAGTCGAGGCTAAGTCAGATGAATATTTCATGATGTTTTATAAACACTTCTCCTCACACTAACACCGTTCATTGATTTGGCAGAGAGCAAGGGAGCATCTTTTCCATTCTCTTATTCATACACTGTTTATTCCACAGAGGGCTTGACTGACCAAATTTCATGCCAGGCAAAGGGGCAAACTAACAGTTGACAAAATCTGCATAAAAGAATAATACCATGAAGAAGACAATAAATTCAGGAGTCAGATTAGCACACAGATGTACACCTCTGTTCAGATCCTAGGTTGGTCCACAATTTGGCTCTCAATTTCTTTGCCTGGCCAAACCAAAAAGGAGGACAAATTCCATTATCAGGTTCATAGGCTTTTAATGAAATAAAATGGACTCGGTTGTTCACCATGAAAACTCTCCTTCAGGCTGTTAGGATGAATTGAAACCCTTACCACTAAAACAATGAGGCTGGACCAAAGCATTGGTGAGTGGTAGAGTTCATAATGCAGAATGAGAAGCCCAAATTCCATCTTTCACATAGCCTTCAAGATTAGGAGTCTAATTTCCATCCTGCTTATTCTTCATCATTTTCCTCCCTAGGTGTGTGATGTGGATGTCAAAGTATCTTCTGGTCACTGTCATTGTGTAATGAATTAACTGAAAATGTAATGGCTTAAAATATTGGTCATAAATTTGGACAGGGCACAGAGGGAATGACAGTCTCCTCTCCATGGTGTTAGGGTCTTCAGATGAGGATACTTGTCAACTGGGGTAATTTGGTTGTCATGAGCTAAAGTGACCTGGAGTTACCTCTGTTGGCTCACTGGAGATTGATGTTGGCTATTGGGTGGACTATCAGTGGGATCAAATAGGATGGCCATTTGTGGCCTCTCTACAGCATGGTATGCTAGACCTCTTAGAAGGTGGCAAGTGCTTCCAAAGCAAATATCCTGACAAGGCCAAAGCTTCATGACCTTTTATGACATATGCTTAGAAGTCATGCAAAGTCACTTTCAGCCCATTCCATTGATGACAAGCAAGTTATGAGCTCATCCACATTCAAGGGAGGGTGAACAGACCGCATATCTTCATAGGAAGAATGCCAAGATGTCCTTATAGAAGCCATGTGGGTAGGAGATATTGGCATGGTCATCTTTGGAAAATAAAATCTGCCCCAGTATGTCAGAGCTGCTTCCTGTTCTGTGTTGTTGCTCCCTGATCCTTAAAATACCAGTTAAGAAAATGCCTTTTCTGGAAAGAAAAGGAAACTGTCAGGACCTCCTGAGACTAAGCCAGCTCCTTGTGGTTAGGAGTCCCACGTGGAACCTCGTACAAATTCCTCTGCAATAGATGGGCTGCACAATTTCCACCAACTTTGTCTTGGGAGCATTTCCTTTCTGACCTTGAAGAGGTAAAACCTTGGATGATTATTAATATATTACAAATATAATTAACAAAACTAAGACTCCTAAACAAACTACATGTCCACAATGGCTTTATCCTAAAAGGAATAAGGGTAAGTGATTAAAAAAGCTTAAGAAGTGGGACTTCACATGTAAAAGTGAAACATATTTGACACTTAAATGTAAAAGAGAAGTCCATATTTAAGATGTTTTCCTTCAAGTCATCTGAGTCAGTTCATCTGAAGTCATCATTAAGAAATTTTTCTTCTGAGTCAGTTTGACTATGTTGATGACCAAGTATTTACCTTCTAGAACATCTAGTACATTTCACCAAAAAAAATTACCAAATTGACAAATGTCACTGAATCAGAAATACATAGTTTCATAGTCATTGCTGCCAAGAGGGCACTCATAGGGACCTAGCATTGCCAAGTGAATAGGGCCACCATGTTCCCACGCCGGGTTCTGGCAGGGACTCTCAACTTCACTTTGATCTCTCTCACATTGAGACCACTGAGAGCGGACTTCTGTGAGTGTGTAGTCTTATACACATTAGTGTAATTGCACACATTGGCACAAAGATGGGGTTATAGGTGGATTCACACCAGGTGAATAACTACACATCAGTAGAAGCATAGAAGTTTCCTGTCTATGGACACTTCAAAATGATAGTGTCTTTTTTCTATGACAATGAATTTACTTAATGGCTGGCAGCCTTTAGGTAGATGGAGGATGGGGGCTGATCCCTAGAAAGACCAGGCACGATTCGAGGGCTGAAGACTGAGTTGAGCACCAGTGGTCAGTGGTGTAACCAGTCATGCTCATGCAGTGAAGCCTCCACAAAAACCCCAAAGGTCAAGGCTCAAGTATGTCAGGACAGATGACATGTGGCAATTTCTGGAGGTGGTGAGCCCTGGAAAGACCTGAAATCTCTCTCTGCTTGTTCCAGGCATCTCTTCATCTATACCCTTTGCAATATCCTTTATAATAAACCACTAAACATCAATGTTTCCCTGAGTTTTGTGAGCTGCTTGAGCAAATTAATGTAACTCAAGCAAGGAGGAGGTTGTGGGAACCCTGATTTCCAGTTGGTGAGTCAGAAGCCCAAGTAGAACAACTGGGAGCTGGTGGCTGGCATATAAAGGGGGTGGGATCACAGTCCTGGGGATGGAGCCCTCACCTGTGGGAACCAGTGCCATCTCCAGGTTGATAGTGTCAGAACCAAATTGAATTAGAGGACAGAAGCTGGTGAGGAGAAGTCCTCACCCTTCTCAGGGTCACAGATGTCCTCTGTGTCTATTGTGGTGTGAGAGCACAGGAAAAATGGCTTGTTTTTCTAACTCGGTGTCCTAGTCCTCTTCCATGTGGTCATTGAGGGATGCAGGTGAATGAGGACTCTGCTTTCTTAAATGAGTGGTTTCCAAGGAGATCCTCGGAGTTCTCTCCATTCTCACCAGCCAGGCCGGAAAGTGGGAGGGGCCCAGGGGAGCACAAGTGGTCCAGGAAATCCATGAAGACAATTTCCCGAAGTTATTGTTGTGTTGTGGCACTTTTCATGGAACAGAGACACAATATATACTTTCTGTAGCCATATTTACATTTTAGGAGCCACAATATGAAAAAAACAAGGTAATCACATGGCTTTTCTTCCTGGCTGCATGTGTCTTCTTAATGGAGGATGTTATTAAATCACAGATATCAGACTCCTTCCTTGGCTTCCAATCATCATGTTAGGGAGGAACCTGGGTAGCTGCATGTTACAAAATTCCACAGAAGATTCTGAAAGAAAGCCAAGATTGGAAATCACAAACATAGGAAAAAATATGAAAATGCCTACTGGCATTTAAAACATAAAAATATATGTAACACTTTGACTATCTTGAAATGAAATAGATAATATTACACCTAGATGCATGATAGTAAAAAAACAAAAAAAAACAATGTACTTTCAAAACTCTCACATAAAAGATGAAAAATATTGAACTCATTTAAAATAAGATGATATCTATTTCAATATAGATATCCAGGTTTAAGAAAAGTAGAAAATGCAATAAAGTAAGTAAAATGCTCTCTTGTTTTCAGAGTGAATGTTTGGGTATAAGATGATCAGAAGCCTTTCTGTCCAAGTACAGGCCTAGGAAAAAAGCAGAGCTAGAGATGGACACTAGAGGAAGAAGATGAAAAACTAACATAACCTATTTGTACATAATAAAAAGAGAAAAATAAATAGATCTAGTAATAACATGCCAAGAAAAACCAAAGAGTGTAAAGGTGAAAGAAAACTTAGGGAGTAAACTAATTTTTGCAAACGCTGGGCATTATTCTAAGTTTATTGTCAAAGTGATTCCCTCTCTGTCTGCATGAAGATTTCATCTCACTCCAGTCAGAATGGCAGCCATCAAGAATACAAACAATAATTAACACTGGAGAGGATATGGGGGAAAAGGAACACTTTTACACTGATGGTGGATTGCAAATTAGTACAACCACTATGGAAATCAGTATGGAGGTTCCTTAAAAAACTAGAAATGAAACCATCATATGACCCACCCGTACCACTCCTTGATATTTATCCTAAAGAACTGAAATCAACATATTATAGTGATACATGCAGACCTATGTTTATGCAGCACAATTCACTATAGCAAAACTATAGAACCAGCGTAGGTGTCCATCAGTGGATGAATGGATAAAGAAAATGTGGAATATATACGTAATGGAATTTTATTTTTCTATAAAGAAGAGTATTTATGACATTTTCTGGAAAACAGATGGAACTTGAGAACACTATGTTAAGCAATAGAAGCCAAACTCAGAAATCCAAAGGTTGTATGTTTTCTCTTATATGCAGAGTCTCAGAAGAAAAAGAAAGGTGTGTGTATGTGGACGATTCCATGAAATTCACTAGAGACAAGGGATAGGGGGAGGGAGAAAGACAGGAAATGAGAGATATTGAGGATTGAAATTGATCATGACTATTACATTGTGTGCATGTATGAATATGTATTAAAGAATCCCACCATTATGTATAATTATAGTGCACCAATAAAAAGGTGGAAAAAAAGTGATTTCCTTTGTTATGATGCAGGATGAGAAAGTGCCAACTCTCCTATCTTAATAGGCTAGGATAATGGGATACATTGGGATGTTGAGAAACATATCCTAATATCCCACTACATTCAAGGCAGGTATTCAGTCAGTCTCTTAAACTTGAAAAGGCCTTAGAGACTAGATCCTTTGGCTAGGTAATGGAGAAGAGACGATCGATTGGAAAAAGTAACAGCCAAACACAGAGGAGGTATCAGGAAGTACATGGGAAACTCAGGAGACACTGCCAACATAAGACAGAAAGAATAAGAATCCCCAAATATCTTAAATATGCACTTTTCACAAAATGGATTCCTTTATAAGTAATATTATAAAATTACTTAAAATGTATAGGAGGCAATAACACAATATTCCACTGGTGTTTACTCTTTTACAATCATCTGTTCTACTTTTGCTTAGAAGAGTCTCATATCTCCTCTCTATATATTCACAACCAATTGTGGTTTTATTTTTTGTAGTATCTGCAGAGTAGCCCTGAAATCATCCAGCTGAATGTGCACATGGAAAGCTTATACAATGTCCTCAGTTGACAGACTGCATAAAGAGAATCAGTTATTTAATAATTTGAGAATATGCATTCTGCTTAATCTTCTCTCTCTATAAACCAGTTTGTGTACTAGACTTTTAAGTACAGCCTGTGAAAGCTTTTGAAATGGTGTGTTTGTGTCTGTTGCTGGGATGAAACCCAGGACCTTGCCCATACTAGGCAAGTTTCCTATCACTGAGCTACTCTCCCAGCCCACTTCTCAAATTTTTTTCTTACAAATTTCTATTTGCAATAATTTTTATTGTAGGACTTTCAAGAGGTGTAGAGATTGGAAAAAATCCTTGTTTGTCTGGGGCTGACTTGCACATTGTAGGTCATCTAGCACAGCCCCTGCCACCAAGTGGCAGCAGCAACTATGAGTTGTCCCAAGACTCCACCAGGGACAGGACCACCCCCAGGAAGAATGGTAGCAGAGGCGAAGCCCACAAGTGTGGGTCCTCAAGCCATTGGGCCTCAAAGTCACTTCTGAGCCAACACTCTATTTGGTTATTTGGTTGTGGGAACAGTTCTCTGCAAAAACCCAAAAATGCCAGCATGCTGATTCATCACAGGGTCCTCGATGAATGCTGGGCATTCCTCCTCATCCAAGCCCAGTGACAGTGTCCTGGCCCAGATCACTGACAGCTGTGGACTTAGTCTTTGCTATTTTTTCCCTTTGAATCATTCCCCCTCCCATTCCCTCTTTTATCAAGATGCCATAGACTGAAGAACTCTCCCAGGGCCTATTGTCACATTCTTCCTTTTGGAAAAGGGGAGGGGAAGGGAATGTGGCCTTGCTTGAAGAATTTGTCCTCAAGCAGCTGGTAAGCCAGGGACCCACATTGGTCAGTTCTCTACTACAGTGCCCCCCAGTGGAGGCCAATGGCAGGGCAAGTTGGGGACTCCAGGGGCTACTTGTGCTTCCTCCGGCCAGTGGCAGACAGACACCTGTGTGCTGCAGAGCCAAGCCTACCTTCCCCCAGCTTCCAGAAGCCACTACTATCTAGAAAAGAGCTGAGGAATAAGGAGGAGATTGCATGGGGTGAAGATGGAAAGGGAAACAGGAAGAGGTGTCTATGCAGGAGAGAAGGTGCCCGAGAGCAGAATCCAATTCATGAGATCCAGAGAACAGGAGAGGAAAGTCAAGATCTCTTGCGCATAGGGGTCTCTGTGTGTTTGAACTCTCCATTCTTCTCTACCAGCGTGTTTCCCACAGACTTTTTCTAAATCTCTCAATGGTGGCTGCAAGATTCAGAGTATGTAGAATCTCAGATCTGCCTACCAGGCCAACCATGGGCAGTGACATACAAGTGCTCTTTCTTTTATCCCCTGCGCTGTCTTCGGGATTTGGACCCATCTCCAGAGTTGCAACAGTCTGCCTTGCTGCAAGACTCCAAAGGCTCTCAGTGTCTGCTCACTGGCTCCTGCTGCAGGGAGCCAGGGAGCAGCCTTACCAGCAGCCCTGCTTTGCTCTTGTTCATTGACAGTGGTCGCCAGTGAACCTGAAGCATTCTGGGAATTTGGATTGCTGTTGCTTCTCAAACGGCTCCTTAAGGCAATAGGCAGCAAACATGGACCACATTCTGCTGGAAAGGCCCCAAAAAATGATGGCTGCTGTTGTCAATTATTGGCATTTTTACAGGGCTATATTTTTATTTCTAAGTATATTTGCACAGCTAGGAAGCATCTGCTGACAAGGATGAGATGATAAGCTGTACTGGTGCCAGAGCAGGACTGGAAAAACAGGCTTGTTCTGAGAATGGCCCACATCTCGAGAGTCACTGTTAAGAAAATCCTCTCTCCACAGGCAAAATCTGCTCTTAAAATATTAACACTTGAAAGGAAATAAGGCATGGAATCCCTATCAAAGAGCACAGTGATGCACACAATAGGTTCTCAGCTATTACTTGCTGGATGAAGGAACCCATGCAGCCATGCTCATGAGAAAACTTGACTTGCTCAAGCCTGGGTGCTGCCTCTTTTACCTCCACTGGAAAGTGCTTCGTGAAATGCTGGCCCCCGGGACTGGTGAAGGTCTAGAGTGTGTCTTTGCTACTGAGCCCACAGTAGGAGGAGAAGTGAAGCCCAAGGGTCAAGCAGGACCCTCTGTGCTGTTTGACCCTCATTTCTGGGTTCTCTTGAACAAGAAAGGGGTCATTGGTGAATGAGGCCAGTATCCTGGGTGGTAACAGAAACGGAAACTGGTAAAAATTGCATCATTCAAGTTGGACTGACTTAGCCTTGTGGCCTGGGTGGGTTCCCAGGATATCCAGTCCATGGCAGGACCTGTAGCTGATGACGCTGGACTGTGGATAATTACATAAAGGACAGATCTCGAGAGGCAGAGCCCATGGGGAGCTTAGCCAGGGCCACCCCTGACCCCAACCCACCCTTGCATATCTCCATGCTATGTGCTATGTCCAGTCCAACCCCATGGCTACTGGACATTGCCCATTTTTCTGATAGACACATTCTTTCTCTGTCAACGACCCACATGAAATGTAAGTGAAGGAATTTTGAAATTTCCTTCTTATCCCACTACCTGTCTGCTGCTTGCTTGTTATGTGCTTTGTTTATTTTGGATCCATGTGCCTCCAGGTACCAAAAATGACTTGATGGTATTTGATGGCGTGCTAGCCACTCTTATTTTGTTGTTGTTGTTGTTGTTTTGTTTGTTTTAAACCTTAGCCATTTTCTATTCTGGGCAATTACAACTCTGTTTACTATAAGTTCCTCTAAGGAGGTGTTTTCTTTAATCCCAACCCACAGATTGCTGCGTGGGCAGTAACTTTTGAATTACATTTAAACAGTATTAAGTTGGGGGCTGCAAACTAGGAAGATTTTAATTTGAAGGTGCTGGTGAGGACAGAGGAGGGGAAGAGAAGTTAGTCATGAGATGGCCAGTGAGCTGAATGAAGGGAGGCTAAAAAATAGTGCTACATACTCATAACTAGGAGAAAATCTCTGTGCCTTCTACTCCCTATAAGATAGTGTGATTGAGCAGGAAGTGCTTATTTCTGGAGGTTTAGCTGATAGAAAATCTGTGGTCCCAAGACAAGCACATTCCATCCAGCCCTTCTTAATACTCCTCAACCCTCCCCCACCTTGTGCTGGGGCTCAGCTCACAATTTACTGGAACAGTCAGGATTCTTTCTGTTGAAAGTGGCAGAAACTCAACTCCCATTATCTTAAGCAAAGAGAGAATTTGTTGATTCACATGTTAGGAAGGATACTATGAAAGCTCAAAGGTCAAATGAAAACTATATAAGAACTAGGGTCTTGTGACTGAATAGAGTCTCTCTCTCTCTCTCTCTCTCTCTCTCTCTCTCTCTCTCTCTCTCTCTCTCTCTCTCTCTCTCTCTCTCCACTCTGCTTATTGCTGTAAAGCTCCTTCTGCAGATCAGAGCTCCATGTACTAAAAAGAGGGCCATTTAAAGCTCTATACAGCATTCTCATCTCCTAGCTTAGCAACCCTAGAAGAAGGGGTTTCTAGCTTACAACCTCCATGTACAACCTCAGAAGAGAGGTGTCCTGTAGCTGTGGCTCAGTGACAGAGTACTTGTCCAGAGTAAGCAAGGCCCTAGATTTGAACTCAAACATAAGAAAAAAAAATTCCAGAAAGGGTCTCTTTTGTCTAGCTCAGGACTGGTGCTGTCCAGAATGGAGTGCATGATGGTCTCAGCTGCAGTCCTGACCCTACCTGTGGCACAGAGAGCTGGAGAAAGGCAAGAGAGGGTTACCTGGAGTAGAAACAGCTATTTCCAAGATCCTCTGCACTCACCCTTATCCTAAACCATCAGCTGACACTGAAAAGGGCTTAGGCCCCAAATCTCAATGGAAACACAGAAGCAAAGCAAATCCTACCTGGAAAGCCACCTTCCGTCACTTAGCCAAGCAACCACCAGGTCTCCTAGAGTCTGCCTTCTCATCATCAGCTGTGCTATCCAAGCTTTGCACCTACTGTGCAAGCTTGGTAGCAGGTCAGAGCATCCCTCTGCCCTGAAAAGAAGCAATAGTGGCTTCCCCACAGGGTTGTGGTTCACACTGGTGTTAAATGGACAGTTCGCACTGGTGTCAGATAGATCCCAGAAGGGTGGCCAGTGTCCCACAGCCCCAGTGCTCACAGTTCTATCCTAGGAATCTTGACTCCGGCACAGGGGGCCATATTGGTTTCTGGCGGCTCCCAGACTTGCATGTTCATTAGGAATTTCATGGAGTTGCTTGGTCTTAAATGGTTCCAGAACGTTCCTACTGCTGTACTGCTGCGCCAGAATGGGCTCTGGCTCACTGTTTTGTCTCATGGACATTTCCAGTCTCCAAGACCTCATCCTCTTTGAGTCTCTCTTTCTGTGCACATTCAGGAGTATACACATTTCTGTCCAGCACCCTGAAGTCTCTGGAAGAAAAGGACCATATCCACCGGGTCCTTGACAAGATCACAGACACCTTGATCCACCTGATGGCCAAGGCAGGCCTGACCCTACAGCAGCAGCACCGGCGCCTGGCCCAGCTCCTGCTCATCCTCTCCCACATCCGGCACATGAGGTCAGTCATCCATGGGGTCCCCTGGGAGAGACCTAAAGGAAGCTTGCCCCAGCCCTGTGTGACAGCTGGCTCAGGAAGGGCCACTGCCTATATATGGAGAGCACCCTTGAGACAGTTCTGGGCGTATAATAAGCTCGCATGCTATGGTAGGATAGAGGAGGGAGGCGTTGCTCTGCCTAGGGCACGGGGCAAGTGTTGGAGAACGCTCCATAGAGAGTGTGGTGTGTGTGCTGGGTTGGAAGCATGTGCAAGGTCTTATGGGTGGGGGAGGAGGCCAATCAAAGCAAGTCAGTCAGCACAAGCCCCTCTCCTGAGGGGGCACATCCCTCCTGCTCCCTTCCAAGCTCGCCTGAGTTACACTCAGAGATCCTAAATGACAGACTGTTAAGATGCCTGATGGAGGGTCAACCTTGACCTCTCCATAGCTCCTTAACCCCTCCTTGTCATCTCTATTCCATTTCCACTGCCCTTTCTGTACCAGCCACCTAACATGTCTGTCTGCCTTTAATCTTGACCCTTTCAAACTATCCTGCGTGATGTAGCCAGAGTGATCATTCTTATACCAAATCTGATCATGTCATCTCCCTGCTTAAAACCTCTCAGGGGCTTCCCATTGCTTTTAAATAAAAGTTATATAAATCCCTTCATTTTGTTTATGTTACTCCTTGTGGTCCAGCCCTACTTAACTTACAGGGACCTCCTTGTAGTCTGAGCCCTGCCTCCATAGTAAGCTGCTCTCTATGTCCTCTGGGAGTCTGCACCTCAGGCTGCAGATGGGCCAGGCGGCTCTGCTGATCTCAGCTGGATGCACTCACACATCTGTAGGGCACAGGTGGGAGAGTCTGCTTCAAGCTGCAGCCCTGCAGGTGGGCCAGCTGACAGCTTTATGTGTCTGGTGCATCTTCCTTGCACCCACAGGTTGACGTGTGCTGGGCAGAGGCAGATGAAGCAAGCCCTTTTGGGCAAGTGCATCATTTCCATTAACATTCCCCTAGCCAACCAAGTCAGGTGGTGAACCCAAAGTCAAGTATCATGGACACATGGTGGCAAGGGTGTGTGTGTGTGTGAATATTTCTAAATAGTACTCAAACTTGTCATCACGTAGATCTCTCTCCTTTCTGGAAAGTATGTCCTGACCCTTTAGACTTGTTCTTTTTAATTGTTATTGCCCATTTCATTAACCTCCTGCCCAAACAGACTGTAAACTCTGTGAGACTATGATCACAATTTGTCTTACCCTGTATACCCTACACAACCCAGCACAGTGCTAAGCACATAGTAAAATGCAGTGAATATTATTTACAGAGGAAATAGAATCTCTTTATGCCAAAAGGTAAAGGTAGCCTCATTTCTTTTCTAAAGAATCATGAAACTTGGCTGCTAACAGGCTTAGGGGATGCCATTCTCATAGGTAGAGCTCAGCCTGCAAGGAAGAGATGAAGAAAATATGGATTCTTTATCACAGACTCCAGAAAGTTCACGATAATGACAATGATATGAAATGATAGCACTAGAGAAAAGTACCATGGGTGATAACACCTGCATGACCTTGAACTTATACAAGGACCCTAGGAATCAAAAAGAGGTATCTTTGAGGAAAGGACCAAGATGTTTAGAGGGAGTGGAAATAGTTCATTTTCAAGGGACCTTCATTCAATCTTTAGCTGTATGATTCAAATGGCAAGAAGTTTTTCCCATCAAAGTCCTAGTTGTCTCCTTTCTGGAGACAATCTTGCAAAATTGTTAGATTCTTGATAAAAGAGAAGTACCTTTTTTCCCTTTATATCCCCCAGAGTGCTGTAGATGAATACTTACATACAAAATGTGCTCATAAAATTATAACCAAGTGAATGAATGAATGAGAGAATGAATCAGTGAACAAATGAGTCCTGATAGGTTTTCCCCTTCCTATGAATCTGAAATTCATAAGTAAAGAATTCCACTTGGGAAAGTTGGGAGAAAGTGATTACAATCTCTGTTCTCAGGATTCCCCAAGAATCCCTGTGTAGCAGACGAAGGACTCACACTACCAGGTACAGTAGGTGATTGCACCAGGGTAAACAATCCAACCCTTTCCTGTCTTTGCCTTTTGATGAGCCTCCTAGAGAAAGAAGCAGAAAAATGGCTCAGAATATCATATATCCTGCCGGATTACCTGGTGCAGACAATAACCTTACCTGGAAGAAAACAGACCGTCTTTTACTTTGAGCTAGGAATTTCACGCATGTTATAGAAATCCCACACCCCATGGATGTGTTTATTTGTTGATAGGAATCGATGACTATTCAAATTCATTAACAGCCTGACAGCATTAGCAAGCTGAACTGGTTAATATCAAGTATATTGGCACTAGACATCCAGCCCTGGCTGATTTTACTGGGCACAGCAGAGTGGAAGCTCTGTTAGAATTTCTTTAGGAATTGTGTGAAAAACTAGAGAAAGATGTTGTTTTATTGAAAGCTTTGAGCGTCCCACCCCCTCACTCTCTTTCTCTCTTCTTCTCTCTCTTTCCCTCTCTCCCTCCCTTCCCATACCCCTCTGTCTCTCTCACTCATTCACATATACAAAATAATATTTTGGTGCCTCACGACAGCTAATCTAAGTCCCAGAACTCTGTTTTGTCAAGCGTGGCTCCAGCCATATGCTGCTATTCAAAGAATTTAACACCAGATTTCATCTGACTGTAAATGTGATTCATTACATTGCATGAGCAAGACGGTGGCGGATCCAGGGGGCATTTAACTTTAACGGCATCTAAATTAAATAGCAAAACAATAACAAAATAACACTCATCTAGGTTGGGCTGTAGACCTGGATGACTCTGATGCTGGGTTTCCATGGCAGGACCCCAATCTGTGCTTGCGTCCCCCTCGCCCCACCCCCAACACTGCAAATATTTTTCCAGGACATTTTTTTGGTCCTGTCTCCTCATGATACATATTTTCTTTCTTAAGAAATGTCAAGCTAGATAGTCATTGTTGCAGCCCCCTCCCACCTCATGCTGTGGTGAGAACAGCAGAGAGGTGGCTGGTGGAGGGTAGAGGAGGGGCATGTGACAGAGAGGAGTGACATTTGCCTATGTTCCCCTTGCCGATTTACCCCCATTTGCAAGACACCAAGTTCCGGACACAGTTCTAGGCTATGGTAGATGACAGGATGGACAGATCCTCTCCTCCTGTAACTTGTACTATGCTGGGTTGTGTGTGTGTGTGTGTGTGTGTGGTCTGTGTGGAGTGTGTGTCTGTGTGTGTGGGGGGGGAGGAATAAACACACATGAGCACACAGGAGAATTCCAGGTTGTGTTAACTGTAAGAAGGAAGACGGAACAATTCAGAAGAGAGCAGCTCAGACTGTAGGGCCAGGGCTTCGTGCCACGGGGGTAGCAGAAACTTCCCAGAGGAGGTGACATTTGAAGATTTGGGGAAGTACATCCAGGGAGAGAGATTGGCAGGTGCAGAGCCCCTAAATCTAGGAGGATCCTAGTTCCTTTACAGGACAGCACAAAAACCAGTGTGGCTAAGGAGTGTGAGTTAGGGACAGAAGACAGGATGAGCACCATGAAGGAGGACAAGGAAGGTCACTTGGGCCTTGGAGAGTGTGGACAGAAATTTGTTTTGTTCTGAGTTTGCTGGGAAGCCATGGAGAGGTTTAAGCAAGGGAGCTTCTTGAACAGCTTCAAATATCATAGTTTCACTCCTGCCTGGCTGTACCTCTTCTGTTCTCTTTTCACATGTAAAGGTGAGAGAGGGGAATGGGGTCTCATGCCAGGATGTAGAAGAAAGTCACCTGCGTAAACAGTACACTGTCAGTGAAGTGACTGGAGAGAGAGTGGGTTTGTGGGGGGGGGGTGGGACTGCCCTTGTAGGATGGGAAAATGAAACACAAATGAAGACAAGTCCCAGACTGGGGTCTCAGCAGCCCTCAGGTTTCTGCAGGTGCCGTCCAAAGATGGGTCTTTAAATGGGAAGGAAGACTGGTTTACAAGCGTCCCTGGAGTCCCTCTTACTTCCCCTGGGAATTTCAGGTGTCCTAGGGCTCCGCTGGTGTCTAATGTGGTCCTCTCTGTGCCCCCTCCCCAGCAACAAGGGCATGGAGCATCTGTACAGCATGAAGTGCAAGAACGTGGTGCCCCTGTACGACCTGCTGCTGGAGATGCTGGATGCCCACCGCCTGCACGCCCCAGCCAGCCGTGGAGGAGGGTCCCCAGAGGAGTCTAGCCAGAGCCTGCTGGCCACCACGGGCTCCACTTCAGCACATTCCTTGCAGACATACTACATCCCCCAGGAAGCAGAGGGTTTCCCCAACACAATGTGAGAGCTCTCGGCCTCTCCCAAAGCTCTGAGAATCCCTGCAGCTTTTTACCCAAGCCAAGCATCACTTTAGCGGAATTCTGTCTCCTGCACACACCAGGCATGCATCCACCACCAGTGGCTTTCTAGTATGAGTGGCCGTTCATTTGCTTGCTCAGTTCTTAGTGATACATCTTCTGTTAGGAACAGCCAAAGGGAGTCCAAGGCCAATTCTTGGTAACAGCTCTCTTCCCCCTTTGCTACCTGACTGAGAATGAGGATTCCCATAGCCCTTTGCAACTGAACTCAACCTATGAGATGACTGTGCTTTGAAACGACTTGTTGAGGCCCAGGCCTGGAGAGTAGCCATTTCACTTCTGATAAGCACTTTGTGATGGCTCCAAGAAAAAGCCTCAGGAAAGAATTGATAGTGGCTCTTTTAACCTATGACATTGAGAAAGCTAGCTCAAGGGTTCCTTAGCATCCTCTTGTATTCCTATAGTCATGTGTCACTTTATTAAGGTGATGCCTTTATCATTTTGTTCTGTTGCATGGCTGTAGCATTATATTTAGTGATTGTCTATTCATTTCACCTATAGGAATACAAGACACACACAGGGAAGCAAGACCCCCTGATTGTCAAGATCATGTCAACTTGCTGACATCTCTACTGTTGTATTTCTAGAGCACTACATACAGATCATGGGTTCTGGCTAATTCTTGCTTCCCAAGGCCCTGTGGGAAGTCAGCAAGTCGATTTCAATTAAGTCACCCCCACACAGATCAGTCTCTCTGTATGAGGGACAAGCTTGAGTTTTTTGTTTTAATTTTTATTTATGGAAGCAAGCCCTCTGCCCCCAGGACTTTCAGTGAAAACAGCTTTCAGAACCTGTCTTGGTGGGGTCTCCTATTTATCAGCAGAGGGCGCTGTACTTGGATCTTCCTGGTGTGAGCTCCACTGAATTTTAACATGTAAGGCCCGGTCAGGAAAAAGGGGAGTTTCAGTGAGCCGGCTTCCTCCTGGTGTTTGAATTTTTTTTTTTTTTTTTTAGCCCTGGGGCATGGGGCTAAATAGTAACACTGCATGATGATTGTGGCTGCTCCAGAGGAAAGAAAGCAAGGGAGAAACTGGATAAATCTGTAAAGCAAGGTCAGCCTTGCTCAGAGTGGCATGGCCACAGGCTTCAGCTCCCAGGATGCATCTCCCAGGCCCTCCACCCTGCAGTGCACAGCGGGCTGTTCTAGGGTCCACAGGGTAGTCTGCCCTTCTTGCTTTCTGAGTGGCCCTCATTGGAAGAACAGCAGTGGATAGCTGTGTTCCTATAGTTGGCCCAGCATGCTCCTGGCAGGGAAGGAGGGAAGGAGAGAAGTGACAGGAGCGCTGGACTCAGGCTGTGGGGGCTGGTGAGACTGCACATGCCCTTGGGAAGAAATCAGCCCCTCCCCCGCCCCACCCCCCATCTCCTGTTCTAAAACTTCATAAGCCAGGAGGAGACCAGCATTGGGGCCTTTGCTTCTTTAATGCAATTGTGGGTTATTTCCTTTTTTTAAGCTAAGAAGTAAGTTTGATTTCCTTCCCTGACTTCATAGTCTTTAATTCGAACCCCATTGAGAGGTGACATGTTTGCCAACACCCCTGGAGAGCTACTAGGCTTCTCTTGGTATGTCCTGTTTGGAAAAGCAAGTTTGATTAATTTCTGGTTGCCCAGTTAAATTTCTACCAAAGGACTGGGAAACTGGGAGGGCCAAGAAAAAAAATTATTATTTTTTTTCCATTTATATGAGCATCTAAATTTGGGGGCAATTTTATGTATCTGCATTAAGAATATGTTTAAGAACATAATTCTTTTATTGTTTGTTTAAGAAGCACCTTATATAGTATGATATATATTTTTTTGAAATTGCATTGCTTGTTTATCAGACAATTGAATGTAATGATTCTGTTCTGGATTTAATTTGACTGGGTTAACATGCAAAAACCAAGGAAAAATATTTAGCTTTTTTGTATACTTTTCAAGTTACCTTGTCATGTATGCAGTTATTGATGCCTGAAACCTGGTGATTATTCATTTAAATGAAGATCACATTTCATATCAACTTTTGTATCCACAGTAGACAAAATAGCACTAATGCACATGCCTATTGTTGGATATTGAATGATAAGACAATCTTATGTAGCAGAGATTATGCCTGAAAAGGAAAATTATTCAGGGCAGCTAATTTTGCTTTTACCAAAATATCAGTAGTAATATTTTTGGACAGTAGCTAATGGGTCAGTGGGTTCTTTTTAATGTTTATACTGAGATTTTCTTTTAAAAAAAATAAAAAAAAAAACAAAAAACAAAAAAAAACCTCTAGGACTATAGATGATGTAATACCAGCTAAATCCAAACAATAATACAGTGGAGGGTTTTACATTATTCATCTACTGTGTTTGTATTCATGTCAAGATACTACTACATTTGAAACGGGCCAAGAACATTAGATGGTTGAAATGTTAGCCCGGGAGTTTCAACAATTTTGGAAATCTCTTTTTATCCTTATTTGAAGTGTCAATAATGAGCTGCTGACATTTTCCAGCTGATGTTGCTGTAGAGTATAGGGTAGATTTTGAATAATTTTTCCTGTCCTTTCCCCCCACTTTGAGCCAATTTAAAGTTTGAAAGACATGATCTACCTGGAGGATACAGATAGGATGGGAAAGTGGGTTTGGGAGATTGATGTATGGGAAAAAGGGGAATAAGAATATTGAAAGTATTCTGGCACCAAGTTTCAGTATTCTACTTGTGCACTGTAATCCAAAAATAACTAGCTCCATTGACAGCCATTTCCAAAATGGCAGCTTGAGTTCTGGAGAAGTAAGTGGCATCAGCAGTGACGTCCAAAGAATAGTTAGGGGTCTGAGTTTCTTTTACCCACTGCCTAGCTTGCTGTAATGATGCTGTAATGCTATCATGCAGAAATAAGGAGACTAGGTATTCCAAAGAGAAGACCCTATTGATGGAGATTGTGAGATTCAGCCCATAAGGCAGTGCAATCTTCGATGGATTTCCCTAGTAGTCTTGCAAATATGCTTAACTATGCCATGTCTTATGCCTTTTGGAGGCTGAATAAATAAGTGACTTACTGATAATTTACTCTTAATCACATTGAGGTGTTCTGTATTTAAAATTTTACTCATTGAAATGGCCCTTGATTTAGGCCATTGGTTTAGAAGACTTCTATCGCTACATGAAACCAATTATGAATCCTTTCCTATTAATACTTTGCAACTCTGAGATGGACTGTGGATACTGGGAATGATCACTAGGACCATAGTAATGACTATATATTTACAGGAAGATCTGCTTGGGGAAACTAGTTCTTTGATAGGCAAATAGAGTTACAGAGTAGCTCATAAGGCAACCATGATTCTCTTCCATGCAAGTCTTGGGAGGTTGATCCAGATAACACTGCACACTCCCTAGATTAAATCCCCAGAAAATTTACTTACACTTAACTGGAGCAAATGAATTTAACTGTGGTCCCAAATATCCATCTTTTCATTAGTGTGATTATGCTCTGTTTCTAGCTGCATTTCTTTTCCATTTAAATTAAGGTGTGGTCTTTTATTTAAGTCATTTAAAATTACTTTCTAATAATTGCTGCCTCTATTATGGCACTTCAATTTTGCACTGTCTTTTAGAGACTCAAGAAACATTTCTATTCTTTCCTTTTTTTTTTGCATCCAAATGTGCCTGAACTTTTTAAATATGTAAATGCTGCCATGTCCCAACCAAACCCATCTTTAGTGTGTTTTTATGAGCTGTGCACCCTGGAAATAACATTTAGTCCCATGAACAGGTGCCTAAGACATGGACCCCTTTGTGTTCACAGAGAGGTCATTGGTCATAGAGACTTGAATTAATAAGTGACATTAAGCCAGTTTTTGTTCTCTCACAGATATAAACAATGCTTTTGGTGCACCACATATTCTTCAGTGTAGAGCTCTTGTTTTATGGGAAAAGGCTCAAATGCCCAATTGTGTTTGATGGAGTGATATGCGCTCATGCTGATGCGTACCATTATTGATGTGATTCCATTTTGTCGCAGCTTTGCTTTGTTTAATGAAACACACTTGTAAACCTCTTTTGCACCTTGAAAAAGTAAAGAATCCAGCAGGATGCTTTAGCACCTGTAAAACATTTTCTCAACCTATTTGATGTTCAAATAAAGGATGAAATGAAAGATTGCCTTTTGTTTTCTTTTGTTTTTATGCTGTACTTGTTGCTAATAGTTCACTACTGTTTCATGGGAAATCAAGGTGATTGGAAGATCTGTAGAACACAGATCTTCCATCCCCCTCTCCTGCGCGCCCCCACTGCAGGTGTATGACACTGACTTCAGGTGCGTAGACACTGACAAGGCACCATCACATGCAAGTTTTAGGATCACTGGCAATTGGTTTTTCAGAGCTTCAGGTTATCAACACAATGGTGATAAGCCATCATCCATTTGTAAGGTGATGAGGAGGATTAAATAAGTTTCTCCTTGAAATAACTGTATTCTATTACTTAGCCCCAACTTCTTCCCAGTGAGAGACAAAGAAGCTTTTTGAGTCCTTATTTACGAATGAAAGAGTGAATAGATGATTGAATGATCTGAAATATATATGCTTAGATCAAAAACCGGTTATCCCCACCATGGAGGTAAAGCAGGATGACTGGTTTCCATTTCAGGACATCCTTTCCTCTCAGAGTTACCTGTTTTCTGTATGACTCACCTGACGAATGGGGGAGAGGAGCACATGATGTATTGAGAGCTACATCACATACAGGCTCCGAATCTAGATTACTCAGTTGGAATCCTCATCCTACCATTTACCTTGCCATCTTGAGTAAGTTAATTTCCCTGTGCCTCATTTTATTTTCCTGTAAAGTGTATTAGTCTGTTTTCCATAGCTACTACTGAAGCCAGATTGAAAGATAGGTAGGTAGTGTAGTTAGGTAAATCGGGTCTAATATCAAGTAAAATCGAAAATGAAGGCCATGTTGAGAATGGAGCCAGGGAAAGCAGAGCAGCACTTGGAATGTTAAAGTTCCCAAGGCCCAGAGCCCATTCTAAAGAAATGTTAATGAAACAGCTCCCAGCAAATAGGGAGGTGCTAATCAAAAGCGGCCCCAGGCCCTTCCTGCCCAAGATTACTCCTCTGGCCCCTCTGCCCCTCACCTTTTGGGTCTCCCCACCTACATTCTATCACTGCAAGATAACAGGACAAAGGACAGGAACACCCACCGACAGAAATGCATGCAGGAAAGCTGAAAGAAGACCTTAGCTGTAAAAGAGGGAAGACCTCCCCTTCCACAGATTCCACCTCTTGGGTCCCCTTCTTTCTCAGGGGAAAAGTCCTTTCTGCTGTCCTTTAATAAAGTTTCCACTTTCCACTCTACACTTGCCTCGGTGTGCTTCTCTGGTGTTATACTTCAGCATTGGGGAAGCAAGGAATTCGTCACCGGTAACACTATGACAAAATATTTAGACTAGGTAACTTGAAAAGAGGTTGATTTAACTCACGGTTTTGGAGGCTGAAGTTCCAAACATCATGGTGCCAGCTCTGGCAACATCTCAAGACCAATGGCCTTACTGTGGGTGTGAGAGTGATAGGGATCACATGGTATGGACAGGAAACCAGAGAACTTAGAGAGGCCAGTCCTGCCTTTTTATAACCACCTTCCCTCTAGAGATCTGTGTAGATCTGTGAGCTATGTTAGTCTCTTATGAGTTCAGTCCACCTCCTCCACCTAATTACCTTTTACCAAGTCCCACCTTTTAAAGGTTCCTCCACTTCTCAATATCACCACACCGAGGACCAAGTTGTCAACACAAGAACCCTGGGGCATGGGTGGGGGACATGCTCATATCATATCCAAATCTTAGCACAGAGTGGGAAAGAGAATACTCCCTCCTGCCCGAAGGAGGGTTGTGAAGACTACTTTGGCTCATCCATGGAGGGCACTTAAGGGCAGTGGCTGACATTTCTCCTCTCTTCCAAGAGTCCTCTGCTATTGTGTAGCCAAACTCACTTATTTACTAGGTTGGGTTGGTTTCATCACATTTTAGTCATAGAGTTATTTGATTTTCTGGTTATTTGATTTCATAGGATACCTGTGAAGATTAAGGCAGACTCACTGTTTTAGTCAGCTTTTTTTGCTGCTGTGACTAAAAGACCTCACCAGAACAATCGTCGAGGAGGAGAGTTTTATTTGAGGGCTCACAGTTTCAGAGGTCTTAGTGCATTCACAGCCGGCTCCATTCCTGGGGGCTTGAGGTGAGGCTGAACATCATGGTGGAAGAGTGTGGTAGAGAGAAGCAGCTCACATAATGATCAGGAAGTCGAGAGAGAGAGAGAGAGAGAGAGAGAGAGAGAGAGAGAGAGAGAGAGAGACTCTACTTGCCAGAGACAAAATATCCACCCTAAAGGCATGCCCCCAATCACCTCCTGCAGCCACCCCTATCTGCTCTCAGTTAACCAATCAGCTAATCCCATGGAGGGGGGATTAATGCAGTGATTGGGTTAAGGCTTCCATAACCCAATCATTTCTCCTCTAAACCTTCTTGCATTGTCTCACAAAAGAGTTATTGGGGGACAACTCACATCTAAACCACAACACCTGGAGCAGGACCAGGCATCTGAGGACTCTCTGCCTGTTATCCATTAGGGCCACACCTCCTGCTGCTGTCCAGGAAACTTACACCAAATGGATTCTGCTATTGGTTTGAATACATCTTCTTTCCCCGCCCCTCTGTTCCTCCATACTGACTTTTTGTTGTTATTGTGTTATTGTGATGAAGTAGGAAATGTACATTTGGTCTCTACCCCACTTACTGAGACAGAATTCCTTAAAGTCTTGAAGATAAGTGTACAAGGAGAATCTTCTATTCTCTTATCTGGCCTGGGACCCTGGTTCCTGACAGAGTGCTCCCAAATTCCTTAGAATTTTGTAGGGGTGATAACTGAGGTAGAATAGAAGAAATTTTAAAAATAGCTAGAAAGGAGACACAAAGGAAGGATGTGAATTTTTTTCTAGATTTTTCTGAGACCTCTTCTGGGTGGATAGAAGTATACCCGACCCAAACTGAGAAGGCCCAAGAAGTCATTGAAACCTTATTAAAAGAAATAATTCCTAGATTTGGACTTGCTAGGTCACTTCAGAGTGACAATGGACATTTCTTTGTCTGAAAGGTATCCCAGGAGGTGTTAAGGCTGTTGGCATTGCTCACTATCTTCAAACCTCCTGGCACCATTGATCCCCAGAAAAAGTCGAGGGGGCTGACTTACATATCAAAACTACGTTGGCAAAACAATGCTGAGAAACTTCAATGTCCTCGTCACCTCTACAGCCTATTGCTGTGTTAAGAATCAGAATTGCTCCTAAAACTCTCTCCAGCAAGCCCTTATGAGATGCTTTATGGAAGACTTTTTCTGACCCCCAAAGAAAGGGCCCTTTTCTGGTTCTCCTTAGCATTCCCACAGCTGTTAAGTCACAGGGGCACACTCTCTGAATCTGTGAATCTAGAAATCATGCTGTCCCTCTTGAGATTTTGCAGAACCAAGACCTTGACAAGTCTGGAATCCATCCCAAGACTCGAACAAGACTTGCAATCAATATTTCCATGAACCTCTAGAAGATTTACAAGTATTATGCAAAAGAAGTGAGAAGGCTGAGCAAGGATGTTTGTTTGTATGTACCACTCAGGGACTCTCTTACTCTTTGTGCTTATTTACTGTCATGGGGTGGGGAGGAGGTTAATATCTCACAGGCATGTGACGCTTCTTCAAGGTTATCAAAGAATGGTTCTACACCCAACAAATCCTGGCCTTTCTTTGTCCCCTGTAGATTAGACAGGACAAGATGTTCAGGCCTTGCCTAGGCAGGGTCATTGTTATCAGCCCGAAGTGACCATAGAAGACAGGTCTTCAAACTTCATCGTCCCTATGATTAAGGGATTAAATTGGTAGGGGGTGAGGTAGGGTAGAAGAAATAAAAAACAGGTAAAAAGGAGACATAAAGGAAGGACAAGGAAGGAAGATTTTAATTCAGAAGTTCTACATATTTTTCCTGGACTGTCACATCCTGAGACTCTCTTTTCTAGATCTGTTACTCCCAAATTCCTGAGAAATCTATAAATCTACGTGTGCAGTGATATTTTTCCCACAATAATTATATTAACAAAGAGGTATGATACCTTGAGGAACCTATAATGTAGGGGGTTTACTGTGAAGTCTATTGATCAGATAACAAAGACTATATCAACCTGAGGATCTGGAGGTTGACCAAACTATCAAAAACCATCTTGAGGTCACCAGACTGATATCATTTCTATATACCTTCCCATATCCACCCCACAATGAGTTTCTTTTAAGAGAACTCCCAAAGGGCCTCTTTCCCTTGAGATTGCCTGCATTCTTCCTTAAATGTCTACCTACTTTCTAAATAAGCCTCTGTCTGTGCCTCTAAATGATGCATATGCCAAGAACCCCTCTGGTCTTGAGTCCAGTTATCCCTGCTCCCTGGAAACTCCTTAGACACTTCCTGGGAGATACCACTTCTCATGTGACAATATGAACACCTTTTGTTCTACTGAGGTGACTCTTGGTGGGCTTTGGGTTAGTCTGAGGTGGGGGCTGGTTGTACAGGAACCAACTTTGCATAGAATTGGAAACTTTCAGCTCCAACATGTGGGAAGGGAAGAGAGGCTGAGGGCTGCATTGCTCACCAATGGCCAAAGATGTGATCGACTGTGTGTGTGTGTGTGTGTATGTATGTGTGTGTGTGTGTGTGTGTAGTGAGGCCTCCCTTAGAGGCCCAAGAGGGCAGGGTTTAGAGGGCTCTGAATAATTCAACAGGTGACGGTGCCTGGAGGGTGGTGCCCAGGGAGGGCATGGAAACTCTGTGCCCCTTCCTCCGTACCTAGCTCTATTTCTTCCTCTCTGTGTTCACTGGAGCCTTCTTTAGATCCTTCAACACCAGCAGCAAAGCTATGGGTCCTCATGAACTGCTGTGTTCTGATGCTGACCCAACAATGGAGGGTGGGGAGTGGGCACAGTACCAGGCAAAATGCCACAAATTCAACCTTCACTTACCCAAAGTTAAGCAGTTTTTCAAGCATGAACATTTCTCCTATTGTTTCAGGCCTTTGATGAATTTGCAGAGGGCTGAAATGTTTGCTGTTGTGAGTTTCCTTCTGCTTTTGAGTTGCATTTTGGACCCAGCAGTTATCAGTCTTTTCATTTGGCCAGGCATCTACCCTCTCCAAGCACCCTGTTCGTCCCTTGTCACCCTTCACAAAATACCAAGGAACAGAGTTGTCTATGTGTGCTCTCTGCTATTTTCCCTGATCAGCCAGGTTTTGAGACAGTCCATGGCAATCTATGGAATTTCACATCTTTCCTTTGGAGTGTATGAGAATGGGAATGGCTAACAGAGGGTTGATTCAATGTGCTCACTGGCCCAAGATCACATTCTCCATTGTTACATATTCTCAAGGCTTTGGGAGACATTTATACTCAAAACTCCCATGTTTAGATTTGTTTCTCCAAAAATATAGAATGTCTACTCTGGGGAAGCAAAAATTTCATAACTTTGCTTATTTGGACTATGTGCATTAAAGGAACTAGTTCTAAGTTCACATCTTTGTGAGTTTACAATTGCAATATTTGGAGATACCACAAAAAGAATAGATCCAAATATGGGGAGAGATGTACATTAAAGATAGAGACAGACTTTCCAAAGAAACTGCCTACACATGCCCTGGAGCACCTGGTGATGGTGAAGGTGAACGTGGGGAGAATTCCTGAAACAGCAGGCAATTTTGCATGGACTTGGCCGAAACTAAGTCCAAGTGTTGTTGAAGAGGTTATCTTAGAAGATGGGATAATGTTTGATTCTCCTTTCTACCCTGGGAAGAACCACACACATCCACACTCATATATACAAAAGTACCTTTTATTGAAGGCTTCCCTTGACCAGGGACGACTTTTAGTCCTTATTTCCAGGTACTCTTTACCACTCCCCATGAAAGCAAAAATATGACTATCCTTGTTTTACAGGTGAGGAATCTGAGGCTTAACACAGTTATGTAACTTTCCCAACCTCAGAAATGGGTGAAGAGCAGATATGGGCTGAGTCTTCCTGACCTTATACTTGAGTAATAAGAAGTACCACTTGGAGCTTCCTAGAAATTATTAAAGTCACAGAGTTCATACAAAAATATACTAAAGGACCAGAGAAAACACCAACCAATTTTGCATTTTAATGAGCTTTCACATTTGCGAGTAGAAAGAAAAAAGTCAATGAACTTTTAAGGCAAATGTGATCCTTTAAAGCGATATACCACCTTGACCAGAAGGCTTCTTGTGGTGCCTTTCCACTTTTGAAGAATCATGTTCCCCTTTTCCACCTAGGAGGTGGCCATTCCCCAAAACTATAGAAATGCACACAGGTCAGTTGTCCCCTAGCTGAGATGCTTGGAACCAGAAGTATCGTGTATTTCTAAGTTTTTCAGATTTTTGGATATTTTCGTGCACTTTACCCGTGGAGCATTCCTAATCCCCAAATCCAAAATCCAAACTGCTCCAAAATCCAAAATTCTTTGAGCATCATGTCAGCACTTGAAAGGATTCAGATTTTGGAGCATTTTAAAGATTTCAGATTTTTGGATTAGGGATGCTCAGCTGCATAAGGGAAAATTTTCAAGTTTATGAAAAGATAGGAGGTTTGAGGAGAGAATCTTATTTTAATTACTTGGCAAGGTTGGTTCCAACTGGTTAAAGTCCCAGATTATAAGAATCTGGCTCCAGGCAGAAAAAGGAACTGAATCCAGAAATGGTAGAAATCAAGGTTGGCTGCAGCTTCTTCCTATGGAAAAAGTAGCTAAGCCTTATCCCAGGAATGGGGAGGCTAAATCACAGAAGTTATAGCGTCATGGAGGAATTTTTCATCCATATTCTGTAATTGCATTGAGGCAAAAAGATTAAATAGGTGCCCTTTCAAATTTCCTGTGTCCCATTTGACTAAAGTGTCCCAACTGGTGAAAGTGTCTTGTTTTGTCCCCAGGAAAAGGTGCTAGGACCTCATCCAGGTGGTCAAAGCATCCAAAAACCTGAATGAACAAGGTTTATCACCTGCCCAACTATGTCACCATCCCCTTCTTAGTGCCCATTCTGTGAAGACACTCATACACCCCCGTCTTATTTATTTACTTACTTATTACAAAAATACAATTATATGTATACACATCATATTGTTCCTTTTCTTGATAAGAACATCAGCAATATTGAGATGTACAGTTCTTGATTATTAGCTGTATTTGTCATGCTCTGCAAAAAAAAAAAAAAATCTCAAAAACAAATTCAAACTTATTCTTCCTCTCAAACTCAAGTTGTGTCCCTTTGGATTCTCTCCCCAGCCCCCCACCCCAGCCTCTGATAACTGTCATTCTGCTTTCTGCTTCTGTAAATTCAATCATTTCACATTCTGCATATAAGCAGGTACACATACACTCCCTGTGCCAACCGGATGTGCCTAACTCTGAAAAAGCAGCCCTGCAGGCGGACTGGAACCCTCAAATTCCGGACATCAGCATTGGCAGCCAAGGGAAGGACCCGGGCTGCTGGCCTGGCAGGTGTCCCAACTAGGAAATGAGCAACACAACCTGGGAGTGGCCAAAGGATTTGCAGAACCCTCTGTGCTCATCACTCACAGAAGCAGATGCCATTTCCATTCTCAAGACTAACATTAAAGTCTTGTCCCACGGCCCTCCATAGAACCCAAGGACAAGGAATGGGGTGGGGGGAAGAAAAGGAAAGATGAATTTTTCATGGATGCCGCAGGGTTGTCTTTGGGGAAGAACCCTAAAGGGCAGTCAGATAGAAGTGCAGCAGAGGGGATTGGGTGCTGAGTTGCCCCTGCAGGACTGAGTTCCGGAAGTCTCCTTGGAGAAAGGATTCTGCTGGCTGCATGCCACCACTAATGGCATTTGTCTTAGGCAATTCTATCTCTTGGGTCAGCACACTTGTTCTGTGAAGTGTCCCAAGGACGCATTTTTAGGCATTTTGTTTGTTTCTGTTTTACAACACAAAAGCCATTGTTAACTCAAGGCCTGGACTGTACTTCTGGAGGTTACAAGGCTACCTAAGGTCCTGCCACGACTTCCCTCTGCGGGTGCAGAGTGGGAGCCCGCAGAGTGAGGCCCTGCTGGCTGCACACACCTGGGTGGGCTCAGGGCAGATGCTTCCCTCGGGGCTGTCAAATCAAAGACAGAAATCTGCCCTCCGTGCTGTGCCTATAGTTAACAATATTGCTCTGTATACATGCAAATTCATGGAGGGCAGACGTCCTGTTATGTGGCTTTTGTAACCAAAATTTAAAAAGAAAAATAGAAGAGGAAAGAAAAAAATTCTAAGCTGTTTTCTTTTTCTAAAGTATATGGGGGAAGAAGATCTGGTAAGCTCTTCCCAGTAGACATTTTTAAATTCAATTTGAAGCTGGAGGGAACAGCAATAAAATACTATAATTATCCCTTCATACTTGCCTGGACTGTTTCAACACACCACATATATTCTGTTTAATCCTCATATCAACCTCTGCAGCAGGAAGTATTATTATCATCCCATCTTACAGAAGAGGAAACTGAGGAACAGAAAGGTTAAGTAACTTGCTCTTTAGGAAGTAGCTGAGCTGGAAATTCAGCCCAGATGTTTTGGCTCCAGAGTTGATGCTGTAGGTAGATTTTCCTGAAGACTTGGACGAAAGGGCTTTATGAAAGCTGCCCCATCTGTTCTCCCACTCTGATCCACAGGGTGGCCAGGACAGGGGTGACAGAGTAGGACTTGAGCCCCATGCAAAACCAGGCTTGAGTGGCATATCTCCTGGGAGGTTACAGAGAAGGATCAGAGTTCAAGGCAAATGCAACAGGATGATTGGTCTCTGAGGCCTGTGTCTGGAAAGGCACAGGGAGGACCTGCCCCACCCTTCCCCCAGACACTTACTTCGCTGCCTCTGATGGCCTGAGGGCACCGATATGCAGAGTGACTTCTGGTGGTAGACAGCAGCTTAAGAGGTTTTTGGTTTTTCCTGAACTAATGAGTCTCATGAGGACATCTCCCCTAGGGAAACTCTTCTCCTGGGATTCTGAAAGTCCCCTGGGCAGTGAGACTTGTCACAAATTGGTGGCTTTTGTCACTTTGTTATTTTTCCTTGAAACCAACCAGGAATTCAGGATGAAATCTAGAGTGAAGTCACCCAATAGGATTCTGCTACTTTGAATAAAGGACCTATCACCACTTATTTGAGGCATACACACATTTTTCTTCTAAATTAAAAAAGGAAATCAAATATTGCCTCCTTATAGAACAACAGAAGTGCCTTTTTATTTTTTAAAATTATCATTATTCTTACAAAAATTTGGGTCTAAAAAGCCAAATAATAACTGTCAAATTTAAATAATAAAAATGTTTAAAATTGTTTCTCCCTATGACTTCAGTAACAATGTCATGTATTTCATTTGTGTTGCTCAGAGCAACTTCTTGCCTCATGTAAGATACACTTAGCTTTCTTTATACGAAATTTGGAATATATTATACAAATTATTCTAGATCTTATTCGTTAAAATTTGAAATTATATGGTAGGTATCTTCCCCTAATCAATATGTACATAGATTGATCTTATTTAAAAAATGGTTGCCTCTTTATACACAATGGAGTATTACTCTGCATTAAAAAATGACAAAATCATAGAATTTACAGGGAAATGGATGGCATTAGAGCAGATTATGCTAAGTGAAGCTAGCCAATCCCTAAAAAACAAATGCCAAATGTCTTCTTTGATATAAGGAGAGTAACTAAGAACAGAGTAGGGTCGAAGAGCATGAGAAGATTAACATTAAACAGGGATGAGAGGTGGGAGGGAAAGGGAGAGAGAAGGGAAAATGCATGGAAATGGAAGGAGACCCTCAGAGTTATACAAAAGTACATACAAGAGGAAGTGAGGGGAAAGGGAAAAATAATATAAGGGGGACAAACGAATGTCAGTAGAGGGAGCAGAGAGAGAAGAGGGGAGGGGAGGGGAGGGGAGGGGAGGGGGGATAGTAGAGGATAGGAAAGGCAGCAGAATACAACAGACACTAGTATGGCAATATGTAAATCAATGGATGTGTAACTGATGTTATTCTGCAATCTGTATATGGGGTAAAAATGGGAGCTCATAACCCACTTGAATCAAATTGTGAAATATGATATATCAAGAACTATGTAATGTTTTGAACAGCCAACAATAAAAAATTTAAAAAAAAAATAAATACTATTCATCACATCAACAGACTTAAAGATAAGAATCATATGATTATCTCAATTGATGCAGAGAAAGCATTTGACAAAACACAGCACCTGCTCATTTTCAAAACACTAGAAAAACTAGGGATAGTAGGAACATACCTCAACATTGTAAAAGCTATTCAATGCTAAACCCCAGGCCAACATCATCCTAAATGGAGAAAAACTGGAAGCATTTCCTCTAAAAACCGGAACAAGACAGGGATGCCCTCTTTCACCACTTCTATTCAACATAGTCCTTGAAACTCTAGCCAGAGCAATCAGACGAAAGAAATTAAAGTGATACAAATAGAAAAAGAAGAACTCAACTATATTAGGTACTCTTGTGGGAAACGAACTGGTCGAGAAGCATCAAGCAGCACTCAGAGAGGAGGAGAACACCAAACTTTAAGCCAGCGGCCCCAGAGGAGATCAGACTCCAAATTCTGAGCGCCCATCACCAGTTTTTCACAATCTTTATGGGCTCTCTAGTGTCACAAATTTTCTAGTCTAAAGGATACATGGCTGTGCATGGGTTTCTAGCGGGAAGCCTGTTTACCCAGAGTGTGATAAGGGGAAGGACTGGGTCCTCTTATAAGGTCTTAGATAAATTGCTAGTCTTACAGGAGGCTCACCCCCTGAGCCTCCATGGGGGTGGTTACACTTCAAAGGAACAGTTAGACTCTCAGGAAAAGTGGTTTACAATCCAAAGGGTTAGGGGTGGACAGTGTTATCAGGTTCCCAGAAGAAGGCAGACTGGAATGGTGAGGGGAACTCTCTCTTTCCCAGGCACAAATTCTCCGGACAGTGTTCTCACTGCAGGCCTGGGGTTGTCACCCATTACACTCTCAGATACAGAGGAAAGGAGTCTTCATGGATGCCTGTCAGACAACGGGGAAAGCCTGGGGCCATGGGAGTGGGTGGTGAATCCCAGGAGCCTGGGATATGTTGAATAAAATACTAGACAGCTTTGAAAAATAAACTCCAAGTCTAACATGTCAATGGGAGGAGGGCTGGTGAAGAAATCCTGCAAGGCTTGTCGGAAACTTTCATTTGCTCTTTGCTTTTTTTCCTCAAAGAATTTCTTTTTTAATATATATTTATTTTTTAGTTGCAGTTGGACACAATACCTTTATTTATTTTTATGTGATGCTGAGGATCGAACCTGGTGCCTTATGCATGCTAGGCGAGCACTCTACCACTGAGCCACAACCTCAGCCCCTCCTCAAACAATTTCCTTTGGCCAGAGTCCTGCCAACACTCTCTCTGGTCTGCAGAACACAGTTTGGGAAGGCTCTCAAATGATGGTTTTTTTTTTTTTTATTTTGTTTTTTTGTCTTTAGGTCCCCTCCTGCAAATGTGGCTAATATAAAAAACTGGGCTATTTCTAAGCTGGAATCTGGAATTAAAGCACAATTTATTATTTTCAACTAACAAAAAAAAAATGGTTGCCTCATAGTAAATACTATTTATTAAACAAGCACAAACTGACTGGCATTGAGGTTATTAAAAAGAAAAAGAATATTAATAACAGGAGGCATATATTTCTTATGCCTGATTGGTTTTAAGACAATTGTCTATTCTTCTAAAAAAATGCCATAGTAATTCCTTTATATTAACTATAAAAATGATTCCATGGAGAGTGTAGATATATTAGAAGGAAATACAAGCCAACATTTGCATAATCTTGGAATGGAAAAGGCCTTGTTGATACAAAGTTCAGAATCTACAAAGGAAAAAAAAAACATATCAGATTTGATAACGTACCAACTAAAATGTTCTGGTAACTAAAGGAACTGTTAAAGTTAACACAAATGATATAGAGAGCTAATTTCCCTCATATACAAAGAGTTCCTTGAAAATATAAAAAAAATAGAAAAATGGTCAAAGGATATTACAAATGAAACAATTAACATATAAACTAGTCATGAAAATGCAAATTTTATAAACAATTTGCTACTGTTGCCTGAGTTGGGCAATATTTTAGAAAACTGATAACATCTAGTCCTGCCCTTCCCAAACTTGTCCATACAGGGGAATTGTCTGGGGAGCTTCAAACAAATACAGATGCACCGTGACCAGTACTTGTTTTAAATCCTGGGGCTGTAAGTTTTCCAAAGTTCCTGAGAGATTTGAAAATGTAGAATTTGGATATTAATAATTTGGGAGCAAATTATTAATTAATAATTGGGAGGTTCTAAGAAAAGGTGGGACTGTAACTCATCATGACTTTCTCAGAAAGTAATCTGGATGAAGTCATTAAAATGTATTAAAGGTTAGAACATACATACCTTGTAATTCAGTAATGCCACCTTGAAATAGGTGCCACCTTAGAGAAATAAAAGCCATGCTACACAAGGGTATACTTTCATGTCCATGTAAGAATGTTTACTGCAGCATTGCTTAATAGCATGCACCTGGGAGAAAACAACTGTTGAGAAAAGACATGATTTATTTCATTTAGGGTACTGTCCCCCAGGTCCATTCAAGTTGTGGCAAATACACAGAGACATATATTTAAGGCATCCGATGCAGTGTCTATGGCACAGCTTATGAGGGACTTTGTTTTGATACAATTGTGGCTTCAAATTCACAGAGACAGAGAAAGGATAGCTGAGGGGAGAGGAGAAAATGGGGAGATTGTATGTCGAAGGACACAAACTAGTAGATAAGTAAGATGAGCAAATTTAGAGATTTACTATCATTGTGAGGACTAAATTTAAATTGTATTGTACTAGGCATTCTTGTTAAATGAGTAGATTTTAGCCACGCCTACAAAATTTTTAAGTGAGATGATAGCTCTTCTACTGTTTCACTATCATAATTATTCTACTGTCTATATATATATATATATATATATATATATATATATCCCAGAGCATCATGTTGTAAGCCTCAAATATACACAATAAAATTTAATTAAAATATACTGTGATATTCAGTGCAGTGAAGATGAATGCATATGTACAGACATATCTGCAGAATACAAGTAAGTGAAAAATGCAAGTCACTGAATAATATAAATAGCCCTGATTAAAAACAACTGTGTATGTTATTTGAGAAAAGTAAAAAGGCAATAGAAAGGTAACATAAAATTGGAAAATGATCAAGAGAATGATAAAAAATTTATCTTTAGAAGAGAATCTTTTGTAATTAAAATAGTTGATTTTTTAAAAACAATTAGCCTTTTAAATGGACACATATACAAAGAGAGAAATGGTGCCTGTCCTAAGATTATTAACAATTACACTAGAGTCACCAATATATGATACTAGTATATTGAGAGTTACAACATATTTGTGTTATATATTTGTATTATTGACTTGGGCATTTTACTGTATTTATATATTATACATATGTATTATCATTATAGTCAGTTATACTATATACACAGCAATGGCCAGATAGATCAACAGCACAGGACACAGTCCAATCTGAAAATCCAGATTCATGTGGAAACTTACTGGTTGATGAAGTTGACATTAAGAGTTATGGGGAAAGATGGGAAACTTGCTCACACACTTGCCACAGCAGCCAGGGGGAGGGTTAGAGGGCTCTAGGGTGGGACAATCTGGGGCAGGCAGTGGTCTGGAAGCCCATCTTGGAACCCAAGGTGACACAGATGCTTCTGATTAGGAACCGCACTTAGGAAACCTCTGGCAACCTGCATTCCTGCAGCTCCCCACCAATCTGTACAGCTCACAGAAAGGTGCAGTGCAGGCGGAGGGGGTGGGCTGTGCTGGGTTCTGCCTAAAACTGTGGACTAGGGTTGGAGGTAGCTTCATGAAACTGCTGTGGATGTTTCCAACTACTTGGTAGCTTTGCCTTCTGAGCCAATGACTGCCTCAAAATTGGTTCCAGCAGGGTTCAGAATTGGCCTGGAGTGCACATCTTCAAGGCCCTGGTATGCATCTTCTTTGAGGAAGTTAGATTTCTTCTGGACTACCTATGGCATCCGATGCAGTGTCTATGGCACAGCTTATGAGGGACTTTGTTTTGATACAATTGTGGCTTCAAATTCTTTTATGTTCTAATGACTGTATTGAGTAACAGGTGAAGAGTTTTGCAAGGCTGATTCATTTTCCCAGGACCTTCGTGGTTTAGAAAGATGGCTCCCAAGTCCCACCTGGCCTCCTTGGCTCCCAGATTCAGCATTCCTCATGGTTCAGCTTGGATAGTAGTGCATTCACTGCCTGGTTTTTATGATCTATTCTCAACTTTTTAAAAAAATTTTATTTTTTATTCTTATTTGTTATATATGACAGCAGAATGCATTACAATTCATATTACACATATATAGCACATTTTTTCAGATCACATTTTTTTTTCCAGAGGCTGCAGGAAACTGCTCAGCAGAGACTCCAGTAAGTGCCCTTGGTCTTCCCTGTTTCACTGATTCATCTGAAAGGGAGGTGGTCCCTATTTCAGGCCTCTCTGTGATAGTCCCCAGTGGCCTCCTGCTGCATATTGTGCAACTCCATGGGAGAGGTTAGGGAGAAGCCAGGAACTGAAGAATGCAAGTCATTCCTTTTCAATTTCTTTGTCTGAGTTGCTCTAGGTATAATGATCAACTACAGTTATCACAATGTATTATCAAATCTAAAACTGCAATAACCACTCCCAACAGAATCCTTCCTTTCCTCACCCAAATTATCTTTTTAGTGCTGCACATGCTAAGCAGAAAATTGGCTCTAGGCTTGTAAACCACCCTGTTTCCATAGACTGACAGTCACTCTTTTTAAAAATACATCCTACATTGACATAAATTGGATGAGAAAGTTAAGAGAGGAAATTTGTATGTAATTACCCATTCAAATGGGTAATTAACAAGAAGTTGTGAGGTCCTGGCTGAGACTCAGGATCTTAGAGCAGTTCAGGCCACACAGTGCCATTTACTGGGTGCTGCTCTTCCCAGGCATTTTGGGCTTATTTGACATGTGCTCTGGGACTATTTTAATGGGTGTGCAATTGCCTGGAGTTGATTGGTGATGAGGAGGGTAGATTTGCTGGGCATAGAGCAAAGAATCCATCCATGGCACTGCCCTGAGTCTTACCCAGCCCAGTTCCTTGGGGGCCCTGCTTCTCTGGCCATGATTAGCTTGGATAAATTATTTCTCTCCTATATTCTTTGCTTTATAATCTTTTATATGGCTTGCCAATAAAATTTCTTAGCTATAATTGCTTAATATGTGGCCTTAGGGTATAGGCTATAAATCAGTCTATCCCAATCTGCCCTCTTACAATAAATCTCTGCCCTCAGTTTGCTGAATTTCCATTCTGAGTCTTTTGAAGGTATCTCTTCTCACTTCTTAAAAATTAACAAGGGGATTTGTTGTTGCCCAATCTTCCAGGCCTGTTCCTGCTCCTCGGGCACAATTTTCCTTTCTTCCTGGACTTCTTATTGTCACTACTTTTAGTTTCTAAGCCTTTAATTTGCAGCTTCACTTTATGAATTCTCTCTGTGTCAACCTTCTCTAATAATTCTTGTGTGCTTGTGAAAATCTCAATACCAAAATGTTACTATCCTTCCCTTCTCCGCCTTCCGGTCAATTGGTGGTTCTTTGATGGTGCCTTTCCTTACCCATCATACACTTGGGACATTATTCTTGCTCTGCAGGCCACAATAGAGCTCCTGACAGTCCTTGCTATAGAAATATGAGCCCCTTCGACTGCCATCAGTGTTCTTCATCTTCTTTTAAAATGCTGTTTCTCCATGAAGTCTTTGATGTACACATCCTTCTCTCCATTGCCAGGGAAGCTGCTGGGTGCAGGGGAGAATGCTCCTAAGGGGACCCGGGGCCCCTCCTTCAGAAGGCACTTGAGGTTGTGAGGCCTCCGACAAAGGCCCTGGTCTCATCTGTCTTGTGCATGGCCCTTATTCCATGGGATGAGCTATATCATCTGGGGAAAGCCCTGACCTCCTGGCTTCAGTGCTTATATCCCTCAGGGGTCCCTACTTCTTTATTCTTCCAGTGCGCTGTTAAGTATTCAGAAAAATTAAGGAAATGCAGGTCACACACCCCAATGAGCATTTCACAGGGTTTTAGAAAGGCAAAAATTGTATTGTACTCTAAGTTTTTTCTTGATTAGGGCTGGCATGGTGACATACACCTGCAATCCCAGCTACTTGGGAGTCTGAAACAAAAGGATTACAAATTTGAGGCTATCCTTAGCACTTTAATGAGTCCTGTCTCAAAATAAAATTTTGAAAAAAGGGTTGGAGATGTAGCTCAGTGGTAGAGAACATGAAGAGCAGGTGTACTGCAATAGAGCCCCAGTACAGTTAAAAAAGAAAGAAAGAAAGTAAGTTAATGTTTTTCTCTAGAGGGGCCAGGGGTGTAGCTCAGTGGCTCAGCATGTGCTTCGGATATGTGATGCCCTGGATTTGATCCCTAGCACAGCAAAAAGAAAATAACATAATATAAAACAAAATAAAAGAATTTTTTTTTTCTCTGCAACATTCAACATTGGATTCTTCAGTGACGGGAGATGCCAAGGAAGTCAGTTACCTTGTTTGGAGCAGAAGTGCCTTGGAAGTCCCTTTGTGCTCACCTTTTCCATGCCTCCTGCCCCACATTGGTGAGTTCCCTAACAGTGGCAAGGTGTGGTGGGGAAGGGGGAACTGCTCCAGGACAAGGCCTCTGCTTCCAGGCCTAGGGGCCAGGAGCGACAGAGAAATGAGGGAGGATGGACCCTCTTAGATGGGTGCACAGGAGCCCTTCAACTCCAATCACCATTCTCCAGGAGCAGGAGGACTGGACACTTAAAGCATAGTTTTGTCTTCTCTATAAAAGAATGTCGCTCCTGAGGGCATGACAGGTAGGGGAAAGTAAAGGTGTAGCCTGAAGGTAGAAAGCACAGTCCACATAATAGAAAAGCCACAGAAGGAAGTTTGGTTCAGAGGAATATGGAGTATGGTAGAAGATCCACCAAGAAATCTTCATGGAGTAGGTGGCTTGTCAGCTAAGTCTCGTAAGGGAGGAACAAAGGGAAGGTGAGAATAAAAAGATGGAAATAAGAAAACATGGGGCATTCTTGTCAACGGTAGGAATAAAGCCACCCAGGCACCTGCTTAAAATGCAGGCTCTCAGGTCCTGCCCCAGGGGTCAGGTGAGGACTGATATGAGCCCGGGAATCTGAAAGCTTCGAAGCCTCAGGAGGCTGCCTGGGATGGCACTCAACCTTCATGCTTCATGGAATGGAAGCCAGGGAAGACAGAGTACCTCAGTTTAGTTTCCATATTGGATTTAGAACAGGTTTCATAAACTCAATTACTTACAGGTTGTTACAGGCAATGAGAGATGTTGATAGGTTATAATCACAAATGGAAAACTGTCCCTTCCTGTTCTTAAAGACAAGCCAATAAGCCCCAGCCATTGTTGCCATGCAGGGTATATGCTCAAGGTGCTAGAGCCTTCTATTTCCAAGAGAAGCATGAAATCTGGGTCTTGTGTACCCTCCTCTCCCTAAATTATTAAATGACAGATTAAATGCCATGAGTATCACATGGTTCCACGAGGATTGCCAATTGGCAAGGTCAGAGGGGCAGAATAAAATCTTATGTATTTAGACTTGAATGACAGGCCGAAATCGTACTTAATGGGTAGTCAATGAACAAGAGAAGGTTTTGTAGCAAAGAAGGAACCTGGTTTATTTTGTTTTGTTTGTTTGTTGTTATTCTTTGGTATCAGGGATTAAGCCCAAGAACTCATACATGCTAGGCAAGTGCTCATCCACTGAGCTACATCCCCAGCCCAAAGAAGGCACTGGAACAAAAGAGGGCTTCAAGAAGGTTCATGTGGCCGTTGTATACCCCTGGATGGATCAGAGAGGAGGCTTTGGGCAGGAGTTCCTAGGAGGTGCTTCCAACTGTGCAAAGCAAATGGAGAAGAGAGGGTGAAGATGTCAGGAAGCAGGAATGCATGAGGTCTGATTGGCTGTGGAAGGAAGAGGGAAAAAGCGATCCTCTGGGTTCCTCTGTGTCTAAATATGTAATGTTTCCAAGCTTCCTTTTCCTTTAATACATACTGATTTTCCATCTTCACTCATCCCACAGAAAAAGATCAAGTTTCATTCTGATCAGTGCCTGCTTAATAATGAAATTTAGAATCTCTTTTTTTTAGGGAGAAAAAAAAACACAGACAAAATATTGTACAGTATCTATAATAAATGCAAATAAATCAATACAAACAAAACTTGGCTTTAGCAAACTGTACATACATAAATATCTTTTTTTAATACTATAACATTCAACTTTTTTCACATAAAGCCTTCCATAACCTTATTTATTACATCTTTTTTTTTATATACCTTTAAAAAAAGTGCCTTGAGAATTTACAGCTTGTGCTTCTAAAGCAAAGGTTAGAATATCATGCCCAAAAGGAAAACAAGGTAAAAAGGAAGCTGCCATACAAGCTCTTAAAAATTGTATGTTACAAGGTTCTAAAATCTCTTCAGCACTGATTGGTTGGTAGATTGTATGATAAGGGTCCTTGGTTGATTGGGTGGTGGAGCAGCACCATGGGAAAGCTGCCCAGGTGGTCTACTGAAGTCCTCGGCTATGCATTGAATGGGCCAATGGCCCAGAATTCATGAGTCCAGGAAACTTTGGATGTCCTTACTTCAGTGCTAAGGCTCAGAGTCTGGAACAATATTTCTTCGAAACCTTCCATTTACTCTCTTCCTGTCATTGTTTATCAACCACATCTGAAGCCGTGATTTGCACACATGGATATGGAGGAGAGCTAAAGCTGCCACATGGAGGGCCTTCATCAAGATCAAATCCTCTGATGGTTTGGGCTTGCTGCTGGCCCAATCCTCCTGATGCTACCAACACTTCTGTAGCAAGCATCTGCTTGATTCAGAGTGGAGGAGGACCATTTGTGTATCTGAGCATGGGGTGGAATGACCGGGCAAAATTGTTGGAGAGGGCACAACTGTAGTCTTCCTCTGACATTGGTACAAGGCAGGCGAGCCCCACGAGGAGCAGCAGGAGGAGTTGAAGGGGGAGAGCGGCCCGGAGGACTCTGAGCAGGAAGGCTCTGCCTGACCGAGCTGGCTGTAGCTCAGAAAGGGAGGAATCGGAGCCACCTTTTGTGGACCTGAGAGAAGAATCAACATAAATAATCAAATAACTCAAGTGTTAGGTTGATGTTGCTTTTTGTTTCTGCACCTTCCGGGAAGCCAAAGGGCCATGCAAACTTGATAGTGGGTGGCCATCCTTCAGCAGTATGCCCAGGACTCCCCCCACCAAAGGAAGAGTTTCTGGAAACTGCACTAACAATACCCACGTCGTCAGTCAGCTAAAGGTAACTAACTGGGTTGAAATTCCATTCCTTTTATCCCTTATTTTGGTAAATTTTTTTCTATCAATAAAAATAAATGCTCTAAATACATTTTCCAGCATAAATTAAGGATATCCAGGATAATTAAAGTGTAGATGTTTGAGGCATTACATTTTTGATTTAAAAATATCAGCGTTATTGTTAGGCAAAGTTAGTTGTTGTGAGAGAATCATACAAAGTACCCCATCTAGCCATCCTGGGTGTGTTGAAATCTGCACCCAAGGATAAAAACTGTCCTGGTCATTTGGCACAAACCAAGGAACTTTACTTAGAGTCTACCTGGCTTCATCTTGCACTGAACCAGCAACTGGCTCTGACATCAGTGGATTCCAAAGCTACATGAATAAGTAAAAGCAATGGCACCCATCTAAGAATTATTGTTAAAGGACATAGTTTCCAGGCTGATCCTGTCACTAATTATGTGGCTTTGGGAAAAGGACACCATTTTTTCTGGAGAGGACGGTTTGTCATCTTGAATCCCTTCTAGACTCAAAATTTCCTAGTTTGTGTTTATCTTCCTTTTAAATAGTACATTTGAGAGTAAGCACAAATTTTCAGTATTCATATTAAAGAGTGCTGGGAAATATTGAATATGAAAGTGGCTTCTGATTTTGGTGCTCCTGTTTTCTCTTGAGAGTAGCCATTGGCATTTTGTTTGGTCACTGGTAGAATAGATGAAAGGTACAAATGCTATTACAAGAGGTGTTTCGTATGCACCCACACCTACACAGCATGAGCACAAAGAACAGATGTACAAAGAAGACACAGTCCCACACACTGAGGATGAATTAATTCCCTAATGGTTTAATAGCACTAAATGTAAAGACATCGAATGGGAGGCTGTTGGAAAAATATGAAGATGTAAAAACTGCATTAGTAACTGCAGATTTGGCTCATAAGAATACTCTGCATTTTAGCTCACCTATTATCTGTTAATTTCTAAAGACAGATTACCCAAGTGTCCACGGGGGATAAATGGCACCTGAGAAAATAAGTGTTAAGATAAAAAAAACACCATATAATCCCCTTAAAAGGGAACACAGGGACTACACAAAACTCTTTATTAAACCATCAAAGTAACATGATAGATTAGTTCTGCAGAAGCCCCAAGCAGCTCTGTTCTGCACACTTCCAAGCATGCTTCTTGGAGTGTAATGGAGAGAGAGAGAAAAAAAAAAAAATGACTGGTCTATATGAGGACTTTTGTTTTTTCTGAAGCTCATGTCTAATGGTGGCATAACCTTGAACAACCTGCTTAGAATTCACCTCTAAGTGCCAACCTTGTCATCAACCTCTTCAAATTAGACTTGGTGGTCTTCCAACTTCTCAGTTCCATGTCTTATGTGACTTATGACTTCTAATTTGTCAGTGTTAACAGTCTCCCAACTGAGAGGCTACAAGAGTTCAATCACCATCTAGTGGTTGAATTGCTTAACTATCCTATGGTAAGACCAGTGAGCTGTTCCTAGTGAGCTGAAGAGCAGAAAAAAAGAAAAAAAAAATGGTATGTTTTGTGGAAATACAGTAGAGCATTAAAAAAAAAAATGTCATATACCTTACTGATGAAAGGGAAAACAGAAGCATGTCAAGCTATCTAATTATAAAATACTCATCTTGAGATCAAGCCTCTTTAGACAGTATCTAATCCATCTCCTAATTTGGGAGATAAGTAGCTAAGGATAGTTAACATTCATACTCCAGATTGCTAGGCAACACTCTTAAGGAAGCATTTATCTTGGATTCTCTCATTTAATCTCACAACAGACCTCTGAGGCTTATTAGCTTCAGTTCAGAGGTGATGAAAAAAGTGGCTCGGAAAATGAAGCAGTTGGCCCAAGTTTACCTAGCCAGCAAGTGGCAGAATCAAGATTTAAAGCCTGGGATGTGAACTACCAGAACATGGACTCTGTCGAGAGCTACATGACTTGTCCCAAGTATCAAGATTAAAGGAAGAGCTCTAACAGGAACTCAGAGTTTCCAAATCCCTGCCCACCACACGCTTGATGAGGCCATGATTTTTTGGTTGGGGATTATGAATTATAGACATGAAGGTCAAATTTATGACCCACGTATCTCACATGCAGAAGCAAAGAAGAAATCTTTGCATCTGAAGGTATTTTAAAGTGGTTTCTTTGTGTCTAAAATGCCTCTAGTCAGAAAGCCTAAGAATATCACACCTATCACCAAATCCCTGTGTGGACACAAGGACATTGTTTTTCCAGGCAGGTGTATAATCACGGGCAAGTAAATTCTCTCTCTAGCCTTCAGTTTGCTTGTTTGCAAAGAAACGCGATGCCCTAGTACCCTAAAATAATTTCAGTCTGACAGTTTATGCTTCAATGGTTTGTTTCAAAACATGGTGAGAAAGATGGAATAAGCTACCCACAAACTCTGGATTGTGTTTTTCTTTGGCATATCCTTCCGTTGACGTGAAAATATGACTTGGCAAACACCAGTCACCACTTGTAACTGGGTGAGTTAGAACAGAATGGCCCCATCCTATCTCATTTCCAAATATCTAACTGATTCATTTTCAATAGGAGACAATTTAAGACTTTAGTGATGGACAGGTGTGTATAGAGTTGATAATGCAACCCACAGAGCGGGAACACCCCTCTTTATTAATCATTAGCTCTCCTGAGCAATGAGGTCAAAGATCAAGATCAAATCAAAGGCTGTTCATTGGCTAATTCTCTCCTGAGAAAAACTAGAAAGATCACTATTTTGGGAATATGGACTCACATGTTAAGGAGGCTTTTGGAGGACATGGCACATTTAACAGCATCAGAGCATTTTTTATTAAAATGTAATTGGTGCATGACTTCTAATGTTTAAGAATGTCAACATAGGGAGCAGAAATGGGCTGAGAAAAGGTCAAAGAGAACAGACAGTACCCAGTGACTGTTCCCACAGTTGAATGCTCTTAAAAACATCTAGTCCATCCACCAAGAAAAGTGGCCACTCCACTTGGGGTAACTACCAGTTTCAACATGCTCAAATTTGCTTCTCCTTGAGGATGACTCTGTTCTAGAGATCTTAGCACCAGTAGATTAATGATCCCAAAGTGAAAGGGTATTTTTAATATTTATCTATGGACCTAAGGTCACCCAAGTTTTGAGAGTCTTGGGGACTTGTTGACTAATCACTGTTCATTCTCCACTGATCTTACCACGTCCATGCAAGCAAATGCAGGTGGTGTTTAGATAGGAAAACTTAAACATGTGAATGTATTCAAGGAAGGTGGTCAATGCAGGTATTTTAGATAATTCTGTCCAGGAAAACATGGTCTCCTCCTCTACTGCAAATATTTATTTGTTTCTCATTGTTCTCACTCCTTCAAATTTCTGAGTAAATAACTGCCCAGGTGTTGTTGTTTTGTTACTGTCCCTAAATAGGCTATCCATGATCTTGTTGCCTGCCCCTTATAAGTCTTTGAAACTGCAGTGTTTATTTACATATAAAAATATGGCTCAGAAGACAAGTTCCCAGAATCAATTTAGGACTCCAGTCTCATTTTGTTTCAAATTAAATATTCTGGCTGTTCCTATACTACCTCAGGCAGCCTGGGGACCTGTTCTGTGAGTCCCCTTACCCACTGACAGTCTTTCAGTAGAGTGGTATTGTTAACATGCCAGGGTTAACCCGGGAGAGACCTGAGTTCCTGCCTGGGTTCACGTGCCATAGGGTTCTTGTGCAGGCTAGATGAGGTAATATATACACAACACTTGGCATGGCACCTAGAACATATTAAATACTAAATAGATGTCAGGAACTTGTCATTATTATCTATATAATTATACCAAGGGTATGTTGACTCATGCCCCTGGGGGTTGGCTGGATTCAGCCTCTGCTTTCAGGAAGCGTTCCTGATTGACTAATATTAATTTCAAAGGTGTGACAAATTTCTCCAACTGCCTCACTTGTTCCCCAGAAAGACTGGGAAGGGCTGAATCAAAACAGCAAAAGACATACCTCTTGGAGCCTATCCCCTACAGCTGTCCTTGGAGTATGGGTGGGCACCCTGCCTTCAGGGCAAACTGCTTTATGCTGAGCTCTTTGAAAGCTTAGAATAAAGAGATACCCAGGAAAAGTGCAACAGAAAAGATTTGAAAACAAATTCCACGAGATATGGAACAGCACTTTGAGCAAGACTTTAGTGTACATGCAAAAACACCCACTGGCTTGCTTAAATATATTTGACCACCTTGGATGGATTTTTAAATGAGGCCTCTTTTCCCTTTCAGTGTTTAAGCCAGCATTTGCCACTCTCATTTCATCTTAATTTTCTGTGCAGAAGGTGCCAAAGACTAACTGTGTCCACGGCAATTCTGCATTTTATAATTCTGAGCTTTTGGATGAAGTCATCATTCACTGTGCCTGGACTGCAGAGCAATTATTTTTTTTGTCCTGATGAAAAGTGGAGTGAAATCCTTCCACATGTCAACTTCAACTCATCTACTGTAGAGGTTTGAAGTGGTGATTGGGTTAGAAAATTTTAAGTCTGATGTATGAAAATTGTACCAGATGGACCATCACAAACATTGCTTTGAAGCACATTTCTAAGGTATGTTTACCCTCAAATAAAAATCATGAAAATTATGAGTTATTATGAGTGTGTGCACAGATTTTTTTCAATTTCTTATAATTTTAGGAATTATCTGAAAGCCTCTTATTATTGGTGCAACAAGTTTTTTAATGAAAGAAACTATATTATATTAATTATGTAGGCCTAGGACCTAAATGTAGTAAGTGTTCAGTAACTACTGGCCTCAGTCCCTATGCAGGTTTAGAATATTAAATGAGGACACAGAATTGTCACCATCAAATCAAAATAAAATATGTAACAGGCTAGTATATTATTTAAGTAACCACTCTCTTCAAATGAACACCTGGGCTTTTTCAACAGAGCCCCTTTTCCTTCTCAGAAAAAAATGTGTATCTAAAATGTTCTTGTTGAACTGAGGGCAACATTCTAAACTCCTGTGCTTCAGCGTTAACCTTTCAAATGTGCTGGGCCAGTGCAAGATCAAATGCAAGGTATCTCCAGTTGCAAGGTAAAGGGACACGGTGGCAGCATGGATTGTGAGTGAAGTCCACTCTCCCCTGGAGCCTCTCTGGTTCACTCTCAGGTTTGGGTGAATCCAAGCTAAAATACCAAGGAGTTGAGAAGCCTGGGAACATTCAACCATAACCCATCTGCCAAGGTGTCTGATGAAGGACACCATTCTGGTATTCCACCCTCTCCCGAGTAGCCAAGTGGACATTGTGCTGAATGCTTAGAAAGATGTTAATCAACAGTGCAGGGCAGAGCAGAGCTGAAGGCGTCTTGTGGACGTGGCAGAGAGAAGGTGGCTGTCCCAGCTGTAAAGTCCTGTTAGGAGGTGTGTGGAAGCTCCTGCTACCCTAAGAGACATTAGGGCTTTGATGTTTCAAAAGATCTGTGGACTGTCCAAAATAACCGAGGGAGCCCACAGATGTGATATTTGGAAACCGTAAGGTGATTTCTACCGGTGTTGAACAAGAGGGTAAGAGGTTTTCACTTTCTCAGCTCCACCATTTGGTTTGACCAAAGAATTGTTCTCTGGTTTCCTCAAAGGAATGCTATGAGGATATTCTTCATCTCTGCTCATGGCACATTAGCAATGTGTGGGGAGAAGAGAGATTATATAACACAATAATCTGTCCATAGTACACGACTGTCTTTTGCTCTAGGGGCCGAAGTAAATATCAGAGCCCCCTCAGATGTCCATGATCACCTTCAAAGTACCTAGGAGTTTCTCCAAATTTCATTGCTATTATTTTGTTATGGAGATAGGAAAAAAAGATTCCACTAAATCATCTTCAAACAAAAAGGAAAAGGAAAAAAAAAAATGGTAAAAGGAGACTTAAAACCGGAAAGCATATCAAAATATCAAAATCCTTTCTGCGAGACTTTGATGGACCAAATGAAATAGCCAGTCCTTCAGGCCACAGCTGGAAAACTAAAACTCTTACTTGGTTTACAGTTCTATCTTTCCTCATCCCCACCCTCCTTCCAGGAATTTAGATTCCTGCTCAGTGGAGATCAAGTTTCCAGGGGGACAAATACTTTTCCAATAAACTGCTTGGGATTAGAATAAAAAATAAATAAAGAAAGAAAAACCCAGCTTCAAGGACAATTTTTTCATTAAAAAAAAGTTTTCTGGGGAAACGTGAGCTGATTAGTGGAAAGGCGAAGGAGCACAGACATCACACCGACGACAGAGAAGGCAAAGCACTGCTAACTGTGGAACGGGGATCTCAGACAAGGCGTGGAGCAGGGAGACCAGCTGACAGCGGCTCTAGAGAGCACTGCTCCTGGGTCCAGAGGAAAGAGTCTGCCAAGTGTGAGGAAGGTGCGTGGCTGAGTGTGCTGGCGTTTTAGGGCAAGCCAGAAGAGAGGGAGAAGGTGCTTATAAATTTTAAGTGAAGAACACCAAATTAGGACTTGTCATTTTGAGAAGCCAAAACCCACAATCTGGATAAAACAGGAAGATAAAATAAAAAGCTGGGGATGTTAGTATATTTTATGCAGATTTGTGGGTTCTGTAAATGGTGAAATAATTTACTGATTGATTACCTGTCTTATTGTAAAATCTAGAAAGAAAGAGGATGATGAAAGTCTGCCATGAATCAAAAGGTGGCTGTGCCACAGCCGTACTGAGTCCTTGTGGACACTCAGAGTACACTTTGTTGGGAAGGACCAGATGGACTATGTGTAGCCAAAATTTGGATAGGGTCCAGATTTGTGTTTTACTTTTAGAAATGCATCTTCCAATTTACTAGGAAAGAGTGTGGGCAGAAATGAGTGAGGCAGACCACATACAGGCCTCCCTACATCATGGACCATTTTCATCATCCTCTTGGAGTTCTAGAACAGTGTGGAAACCAGGAGAACAAGGTACCTGCTATTTGGACTGCTGACAGAGGGTCCAGGCTGTGAGAGACTACATTTGCCTCGTGGCTGTTTGCAATGAACAGGGGTAAAGAAAGAAGAATGTTCAGTCCAGGCAAATAAAGACAAGCTACTGATGAAAATCAAACTAAAAGTGCAGCAAAGGAACAACGAACCAAATGAAATGATCAGTACCCACGGATCAAGGAAACTGGCTTTTCTTGTGTCGAAGAAATAAAACGAATTCACATCTACATTATTCATCCTTAAAGAAACATAAGTTGTGGCGTCCACACCACTGTGGGCATAATTTCCCTCACTTTTCATGGAAGAAGCACAAATGAGTGTGCCACTCCAGTGTCTCCGCATATTTACTATAAAATTAGACATAGCCTACTATGTACGTCAAAGACACTTTACATATTTTTTTCACCTTTTGGAGCACTCCAACCATATTAAAATTTTGGACTATCTCAGGACATTGTTGTTTATAGTGATGGAGCCCAACAAGTTACATCAAAGCTAAAATTTCAATGGAAAAGCCAGTATTCCTTTACATTCTTAAACTAGGATCTACAGGAAACTAGTGAATGTAGTAAAAAACAATCCTAAAACGAATAATACATTTGTCAGCATAGAACATAAGCTATAACAAAAAAAAGTACAAATAAAATCATTACTTCTAAAAACTGAAAAAAAATGGATGAATAAAATCATAAAGCCAGACTAAAAAAAATAACAAAAGAAAAAACAAGCTTCTATTTACACAGAGAAATCAAGGTATAGAGGGTAGCAGGGGCCAAATTTGTCTTTTTTGTCCTCACTGTGCTCTGGTGAAGAGGCCCCCACCAGGGCCTTGAGGGTGGGTCTGCTCGAGTTGTTGCCACTTTAGGGCAGAACAGTCACGAAGCAACTTCAGGACCACCACTCAGAAGCCCCTCAACTTGAGGAACAACAGAACCACCCTTTAGTGGATGCACAGGATGTTCACCGTGCCCACCTCTGGCTCAGGCACTTTGTACGTGGCAGCCCATCTTGGTTAGGTGGACACAGCAGTGGTGATTTGAAGGAAGGAGTCGCTGAAGGGGCACAGGAGCACCATTCTGGAAATGGCCACTTGAGCAAAAGCAAAAATAGGCATACATATACTTTTTTTTTTCCTGCATACCAACCACACGTTGAGTCCTGTTTCTTTTTGAAAAACAGAACTGCTGTTTTCCATTCCTTAGCACATGCTGGAAGGGCACGCGGCAGGGCTAAGAGCAGCTCTATGCTGGTGACAGCCCTCTCCTGCCTGGGGACTCCTGCTTTGAGCCTGTGGACACTGTGATAGGCACAAATACTCTCATACCCCAGTGTCCCTCCCCCCCACGGGTGACCTGAAAATGAACAGTGAAAAGTTACCGATTTCTGTCTGTTCGGGGTGCTTCTTCCTGATGCAGGACTCACAGATCCCGAGGTGTCCAGCTCATCAGCAGAAGACCAGGAGGACAAGTCCTATAAGGGGGAAAGTTCTTTGAACAAGGCCACAACCCACAGCCATGGCAGCTCTGTATACACAATGTATTTCCCACCCCAGCCCTACGTCGCTTCATCTCCTCCATAAATTCAGACCATTCCTTGTGAAAAATGGAATCAGACAATTGCAAGAATGGGACCTAACCCTTCCAGTGCACTGGGGCTTTCTGACTGCAAGCTTGGCCCTTCTGGAAATTGCAGCTTCAGTGTTGTTATTGCAGCTTTACTATTTCTTAGTGTCATGGATGTGAATGAGCTGATACTGGCTTGGGAGAGATGTCTGCCTGAGGCTCACTCAGGTCAGGCCTTGAAGTCAGAAACAAATGAGAGTCATCCAGGAGTCTACCTTATGGAATCAGAGAAAGCCTATACTTTCTGGCACAGCTGCTATTTAGAGTGGATGGCTCTTTTTCATGCTTATAGAAGGACAACACATTTGTGTGGCTGACAGGGTTTCATGATTGAATGTTTGCCATCTCTCCAAGCATTGGTGGGCCTACAAGTATATTTCTTAAAACAAGAATATTACCATGGCACCGTGACTTGAAAAAAATAGGAAAGATAAATGAGCAAAAGACCATGTTCTATGAATTAATTACCATATACATAAGAATTCATGCCTTTCAAGTGTTGAATACAAAACTCGTGGGCAATAATTGTTTGCTCTACCAGGGCTGTGTATCTGAAAATGTGTGAATTCTTAACTAAACAAGGGAGAATAAAATGCTACAGCAGTGGTGGTAATAGGGTTGGCAGCAAACAAGTACAAGACATGGTTTAGATTGAGGAGAATCAATAGTAGCATACTGTCATGAAAAGCTATGAGTCTGCTTTTTTATTTGGAGGCAGGACTTGGATCAATAGTGCTGGAGGTGGACATCCATTCTGGTAAGTGCTGCATTTAAAGCTTTTCTACCACAGGTGGAGAGGATGACCTTGGCCTTACTGTAAACAGAGGTCTGGCTAGGCTTACCTGCTGACTGCTCGACATGTCCAATAACTTCTCCAGATCCTTGATATGCCGACTGACCTCCTTCAAGAGAAGTTTGAGCCGGTTCCCAATAACATGGACTTTTTCTTTGGCTTCTAAACAGTCTGTACCTTCAGCATTCACCAGGAGTTGGCCAGACATGTCTTGCAGTGAGGCCACTCTGAGCTGGGACTCCAACAGCTCACGCCTTATTTGCTAATGTATGGAATAGGAAATATTTTTCTAAGAATTTGTAATAGCTGGAGTAAGTTCCCAAAGTGAGCAATTATATCTGAGCATCAGAATGATGGGCTCGAACCCAAAACAATGCTGCAGCTCCTGGCCTGGGAATTGGGGACTGGTGTTCTAATTCTGGCTCTGCCAAAAATGCTCCCCAAGGCCTCTGAACCTCTCCGATCTGAGTTCCTCATTGGCTGCCTGGTCCCAGTAAGTGTTTTTATAAGGTTTAAATTAGGTGATGCATATGAAAATACTTACAATGTAAAGTACCATGAAAATGAAACTTAGTCTTTTCAACAGAAAAACAAAACATCTAGATATAACAAAATTCAGATATGTCCAGGCATACTCTGATATCTGGTCATGATTTTTAAAAAGATACAGCTTAATGCCAGAGATCAAAGTTGAATAAAAACATAGCTCTTGTTTTCTAAGATCCTTATGGTACTAAATTAAAAACTGCCAATTCTGCAGTTTGGTAACTCTTAAAAGTTAAGACATAACATTTAAAAAATACAGAAAGTCACAACATGCAAGGTATTTTTCTCCTAATGGAACTCAAATATGCTTTCTAATCATCTATCAAAGTTTCGAAATACAGCATCCTTTATATTGTTCCAAGATCATTATAAGAACCTACCCAGCCTAGCATGGCATAAATTTCTCATTCAAGAGAGAAATTAACTGTGGAAGGTAATTCTTTTGTTGCACTTATCAATGAATTGTTTAGCCAATAAAAGGAAACATGATTCTTTAAGTCAATTTCTGCTTGAGTTTAGTGCTAGAAAAATATCTTGATCCTTAAGAACTGGTATATTTTGTTTGTCAGATAATGACAGAGAGTGAACGCACTGTGTTTCTCTTTAGTTTTGCTTTCAGAAATCTTGGTGCCAAGGTTCATGTTTCATCTGTTTCTCTTAACAAGGCCTGTATCTTTCTATTTTAATTGTTTTATGTTCTTTTACAATAAGCCACCAAATAAACTTTTGGGGCATCGATACAACATATAAAGCTTAAATTAAAAATAAACATAATTCATCAAAAAGCTGCCATAATAAACCCAAGATAGTTGAGATTAACACAACTAATTAATGAAAGGTAAGAGTAATACAAATGAGCAATGGCTGAAGTTGGCCAATGTCATCTTCTGTGCATATTTGTTTCACAAAAACTGAAAACCATAGGAGTTAAATTGGGGACTTCAGTTGGGGTATGAGAGATTATAATGCAAAAGGTAAAAAACCAAGCAGAGGCCACGAGAGTTCTTACCATAAGCTGTTTATGTTGGTCCTGAAGTATCTCTGCATCAAGGCTGGCATCGATAGGGACAATTTCATTTTTCCTCCTGTCGATATTCTCCAGCATCAGAAGCAAACCATGGCTCATTTCATGGAAATCCTACCAAAATATACAAACCCTGGATAACCTATTTCCCAGAATATATTTCCATTCTTTCCAATGGCTACCATTGGCAAATGCACATTTATTTTAACATCAGTTACACGACTCTTTTCTGAGAGAGGCCCTGGTGTTGATGATCTAATCTTGAGTTCATCTTCTTACCAAAAGCATCTAAATTATTACTTGGGGGAAAATTTAGATATAAAGTAAATTGGTATCAAAATACTTAATTTCCCACAGGAAGAGTCATGCTAATAGTTTGGAAGAAAACAATTCTCCTCTTATCTCTTTTCAGAAAATCTTCCCATGTTTGAAGGCCTAGGCCCAATCCCATCTCCCCTTCACTCACCCACTTGCTCAGTGATTCAGCCTGCAGTCAATGAAGGTCTCCTATGTGCCAGAAGCTGCACTAGGAGTGGAGGCGGTGTGCAACAACAGCTTGGGTACCTGCTTTCAAAGAGGCTTCACCTCCTTCATCATCTCATTGTGCTCAGAATATGACCCAAGCTCCTGGCCAGGACCTGCAATGCTATGTGGGATCTGGCTCTTGACCACTTCCCCCAGCCCTTTTGCTCATTTTCGGACTCCCTCACAATATTTTGGTCAAACTGGCTTCTTTCATGTCCTAAAAGATGCCATGCCCTTTTCTGCTTCTGGGACTTCTCATCCATTGCATCTCCTTCTTAGCAACATCCTTCCAAGGTTGGTTCAAGGGACTTTAGAAAGCCCCTGACTTTCCTCCCAAAGTGGCTTTCCTCAGTTACTCTTGTCTTGTCTTCCTAACAAAAGCAGAGGCTACACTGTATCATAGCTGCTCAGTGACCTATCTGGCTCACAGTGGAAACAGCAAGTAACTGTGGCAAGAATGGATAAATAGATATTGCAATATCTTCCTTTGATCTTGAAGAAATAGCTGTGTGCTCAGAAGTATGTGTTGAATGAATGAATGAAATAAATGAATGAGTCAAGAAGGAATGGCAGAACTTGAGAGATGGGAAGAAAATGAGATCTGAGTCCTTACACCTCAGTCACGAGTACAGATTCTCCAATAACTTGAAAAGTTTGGAGGCGCAGTTATCTCACTCAAACACTGATCTGGGGGAGCAACTGCACCTCTAAGGTAACTGAGATATGAACCTATGGCATCAAGTCTCCAAATGCTAAGCCCCACCCACCTGGCACTGCATCAGTGCGTCCTGCAGCAGTCCCCGCCAGTCCTCCAGCAGAGAGCACACCCGGTCCCAGCGCCCGTTCATCTGGGACAACCGGTCCTGCAGGTCCCGGCTCTCCTTACTGTCAGCCTGGGTGAACTCAGAACTGCAGAGATTGATGGAGAGGATGATGGCTTTGCGGTGGTCCACGGCTCTCTGAAGCTCCTAAAAGAGAAAGGCGAGCAATCAAAGAAGAACCATAATGATAAAAACATTTTAAAATGTAGTTTAAAACTCTGGAACATGTTTTACTCCTATAAAAAGATCCATTTATTAAAACCGGCCTTTAACAGGACCATTAAGGAATAGATGATGAGAGCCACTGAGAATGATACTGTAATCACAAGAAATCAATTACAGGACACTTGACAACACGGATAGATCTTTAGAAAACCAGATGTATGAGAAATCCAAACCTGGATGAGCATTGATACCTGAATGCACACAAAATCCCACATTTTTCAAGAGTGCATATGAACAAAGAATGACTAGTAAATATTTCAGAATGGTTGCCAAGGCTCTGAGGAATAGGAATGCAAAATCAATGAATGAAAATGATAAATAAAGCAAAATGGAGCTTTGAAGGAAGAAATGATAGCTACATGCAATGAACTAAGGAAGCTGTTGAACTTGATTTCTTGCACAGTAGTTCAGCCACAAAAAAACAAAACAGAAACCTGGCTCCAACACTTTTGGGCAGCTGGACACCTGCTTTTAAAAAAAAAAAAAAATCTTGTGCATAAAATGATTGATTTCTTAATCCTAGTTCACTAGACTAATGGTGCTCAACTTGTGTGCATAAGAATGAAGTGGTGAGTTTTTGATAGTGGGTTTCAGAGCCCAGAAACTGTAGGCACAGGGGCTCACTGGCTGAGAACATCACCACATCACAGGCCATATTCTTGTGATGATAAAGAGAATAAATTGGGTATTTTATGAGCTAAATAGTTTAGTTTGATGTCACCCCCCCCCCCCAAAAAAAAACATGACCGATTTTTGACTTTATGCATTTCTAAACAATCTAGAACTCAGTTCTAAGAACTTGAGCACATATTAATTGTGGAGTGTCTGGGTGTTATTTAAACATCCACAGATCAAGCTTATGGCGGGTGGGGAGCAATTGTGGAAATCACAACTACCTAGGCTGTATTTTATTATAATTTCTTACTAGTTTTATTATGTCCCTAACTTGACTTCATTTTTCACTTTTCAAGGGGTTCTTAACATCCTGGTCTATAAATTGGAAAGTACTTAATTGTTCCATAGATTTATTTACAGAAAACAGGAGGGAAGAGGAAGGGCTACAGAGGCTACTCCTTCTGCTTATCATACAGGCTAACTTCCAAGGTCTTATTTTCCTGCCCTGATCTCCTGAGGTCTCAGATTCTGGCCAGTACTTTCTTTATCAATTTTCAAAGGAATTTGATTACACTAAAATACTGTTTAGCTAGAGTAACTTAGGGACTCTAATGAAAAACGCAGTTCAGTATGCAGATACTCTAAACTGCATCTTCCCTCCTGTGCTCTGTCCTGAAATTCATAGGGTTGGTGCAGAGACCTCTCTATAGGATGCAACTGTGGGAAATCTTTGGGGAAGACTCATTTATCTGTCTGAAAATTTAAAACAAAATAATACAACCACTCAAAATCAAGCAACAGAGATAACAGCCCCAAGTAAATAGCATATGCTAAAACCACAGGAACACAAACGCAGCACCCTTAATTCTGAGCTTGAAGATTCCGGGCAGAAACATTCTGAGGAGTAGCACATCTGAATGTTCATCAAACAAAACCCCCGTCCAGGGGATGCTTACAAGTTTCCACATGAACACAGCTCAATAGCTTGGACTAAGGAGTTTTCAGATAAGGAATTGGAGTTAAGGTAAGCTATCTGCACACCACATCCTCCCAGTCCCAAATCCAAAGTAGGTGTTTAATCACAATTACTCCAAAGTTTTGTTTTGTTTTTCTGATTATAGTAAAACTGTTTTTGCCATAACAACCATAATCAATTTGGGAAATTTTGCCACTTTGAGAATTTCAAATGGTCTCATCAGGTCTCTTACAAATTCACACAAATACAATCTTGGAAAAGGTTTCTTTCCAGCTATGGATAGAGATATGCATGACTCTGAGTATACTTATGTTGCCCTGTAAAGAGGTTAAATAGGTCTCAGAGGTGCCTGGATCTTTCATAAAACTTGAGCTATTTCTTAAAGTACCAATTCATTATAATATGGTCCTTCTTTCTGTTCTTCCAAACTGCCTTTATGAAACACATCAATTTGGGACAGATGGGGCCAAGAGCAGCATTCTTGTTAATTTTGGTTAGATAGTTTCTTCTGCTGCTCCAGGGGATACAACCATCAGAGCTAGCAGTTTCTGAACAGGTATTGGCATGTGGTGGCTTTCTGTTTGGCTGCTGAGGGAGAGGGAGAGGTAGCTACCTTGAGCTTTTTGATTTGGAGCTCGATGGTCTGGATATCGGTGCTGAGCTCCAAGCGTTGGAGATGCTCCAGTTCTTCCTCTGTCTCCCCCAGCCAGGCCCAGATGTTGTTCAGGTCCGAGTTGAACTGCTGCCATTTCTGGAGGTTCTGCTTCATTCTCAACTCCTTGCTCAATGCCTGGGCCTGTAACAGCTCCCATCGGTCAATGACACCTGGCAAACATGCACAGAACAGTGAGGGGGTTTCTCCACCTATGACATTTAGGGAATGCTTTAATCATATGGTGGTGTCTAACTTTAAGGAGCAACAGAAAGAAAAGTGATTCTGCTGGACATTTCTGTTGTCATTTGTAAATGACAGCTAAATGGGTCCAATGGCTGTGTTCTCCCCATTTGTTTTTATAATGATAATGAAGTAAAAGAAAAATTAGCTACACTGTGATGAGCTTTATGAAGAAATGAGCAGCCACATGCATGAAGAGATCATTCCATTCTTTTTTATACTAGTAAAACTGTAACACATTATAATTATATATAATAGTGGAATTCACTGCTACACATTCATACATGCATACAATATAACAATGTGATTTGGTCAGTTTCTTCTCCAATACTTCCCCTATCTCAATCCTCTTCTTTCCCCTGCTCCAACACCCTCCTGGTTTCCCTTTCTGTTTTCATAAGACTCTCTTCCCTATTTTTTCCTGTAGCTTACAGATATAAGAGAAAAACGTATGATCCTTGACTTTTGAGTCTGGCTTATTTTGCTTAACAAAATGCTCTCAAGTTCTATCCATTTTCCTACAAATGACATAATTTTGTTCTTTTTATAACTGAATTAAAAAAATATATATATATAACTTTTTTTTTTTTTTTTTTACCCATTCATGCACTGACAGACACTTAGACTGTTTTTATAGTTTGGCTATTGTGATTTGTGCTGCTACAAACATGGGTACGCATGTATCACTATAGTATACTGACTTTAATTCTTTAGGATAAATAAGAAGGAGTGGTGATATGGGTAATATGGTGGTTCCATTCCTAGTTTTTTGAGGAACTTCCATACCAGAGATCCTTCTGTTCTTGGTTCCTTCTTATAATAGACTCTGAGAGCATACTTTTAAAAAGTTGACTAGCTACATCAGAGACAGTTCATTCAAATAGACAGAATGGGAAAACCACCACAATGACCTTCACCTCCTGTCTCTGTCATGGGAGAACAGGAGACCCTGGAGAGTTCTCAGGACAGAACAGAAGGAGGCTGAGCAGCCCAGTAGAACTTGGGTGTGACAAAGTGCTTCAGGATCTTCTTTTTCGTAATGTCTTGAATGAGCACAGTGCACTCACCAGCTGTCTGGGTCTCGGTGCTATTCAGGTTGACAAAGCCAGGAAAGCTGTCTTCTTCCTCCTTCAGCTTGTGCTCCAATCTCCTCACTGAATCTATGCTGCCACTACATTCTCCCAGCAGTTTCATCTGTTTAGACATAAGAAACAGCCCCCTATCACCAAAGCTCTCACAAGGACAAGAGCTTCCAGGGGAGACACCTTTTGACTTCCAGGGGAGGGCAGTGGCTGTATCATACTTTTCTGTGCCACTTTACTAAAAAAGTAGGCATAGTTTAAAACCGTGCTATCTCAACAAGCGATAGATATGGCATGACACAAGAAAGCTATGCCTTAAAGATTTGCTCTGCATGCATGATTGGCAAGAGAAGCCCTCGTATTTCTTTTTAAACTCCTAAATCAGAACAGATTAAATCAATCTGGGACTTAAAACCAAGAGCCTCAGTTGGCAAGGCAATATATAATTTTTGGCAAGTTGCTCTCTGTTTTTCCTTGTCAAACTGAAATGTGGAAGCACTGATATTACCACAAATCTCATGAGAACATTTCTGCATTAAATAATTAAAATATTTAAAAGTATAAAGCAATATTAAAGTCAGTGTTTTACAAGGAAGTTTAAGCAATATTTAATAGGTATCAAGGGACTAAATTCTAAAATCAAAGGAAAAGCTGCCAAATCCATTTTAATATCATGTACAATATTCTAATATTAAAAGGATAAATCACCTCAAGGCATTCTTGCTGTACAGATCGTAACACTATCTCTTAGAGCCCTTAAAACAGATAACAGTGCTGTTAAGCTACTTTGATTACTTTTGATTGAGGATAAATACAATTTCAGTGATGTCAGCATAATGATTAAAAATTATACATTTAAAGGCAGGTTTTACTATATAGAAGTAATTATAAGGACAATTAATATCAACATTTATTGCTAGAACAATTTTCTTCCCTGGTTTAAAAAAGTAGTACGTGTGAATTATAAGTAGACTAGGGAAACTACTTTTTCTTTCTTTTTACTAAGCAGTCTTTTAAATGTGAAAGAAGATCTGAAGCAGGTAAGAGATTTACCCTAAAATTATCTTGCTTAAGTATGTGGAGGAAACAGGTCCTTCTCTGAGAAGAATTACTTGATGAATAACTGAAGCAGGATGAAGAAAATTATGAGAGATAAAATACATAGCTAATTGCTGTACAAATAAAATTGGTGATAAACATAATCCCTTGATGTCTTTTCCCAAAATTGCTCTTTTGAGTTATAACAATTGCAATTCCTTTCTCCAAAATGAGCACACAAAGAACAGAGGATGGGCTGGGGGTACAGCTCACTGGTAGAGCCCTTGCCTAGCATGCACAAGGCTCTGAGTTCTATCCGTAGGAATCCAAAAAAAAAAAAAAAAAAGAACAACAATAGAAAAACAAAGATTTAAAAAAGACTCCCAAGGTCATTCAGTGAATCAAAAGCCCAGGAAAAGAACTTTAAAAAATTCCATGTTAGTAATCTATTAGCTAAAATCTTCTTTCAAGGATAACCTTGATTCAGAAATTATTAGTTGAATTGGATAAATGCCTAATGACATTTGGGAGCCAAAGCCTTTTGTTGCATTCAACTAAAGGATCTTCCTAAGTGCTCAGTGTAAGGAACAGGCTGGTTATTAAAGTACCAGGTTCTACTCAAACTTTAAATAGCAGGGCTTTGTTCTGCAAATCCACCTTCAGGAGTTCAAGGACACTCAGAGCCCTCACAGGGCACACAGACTGTTCTATGTCACTGAACTGTGATCCGGGTGCAGGTCAGGAGCAGGATGGTCAAGTTACTCACATAGCCTTTGTAGCTGGAGTCCAGCTCTGGCCCCGTGGGAGTTTTGCTGCGAAGAATATTTTCAGTTTGCTGCATCTGGAAGCGGCTGTCATCCAGGGCTTTGTCCAGTTGTTGGATCTGTGACTCCAAAGCGCTGCGATCTCCTGCAGTGCCAACCATAAGAATGCTCAGTGGCCATGCTGTTAGACTGAGTTCAAATTTAACATTCAAGGAGAAGTTTCAGAAGTTATTTCAGCTATGGCAGCATAGAAGGGGTGTGTCTGGGAGTAATTATAAAGCAAATTTAGTATTACAGTGCTGGTGGGTTAGATGTTTAAGGGGCTAAACCAATGAATGTGCTTCCCTCGAGTGCCAGCAGCCTGGACATTGAAAAGGGTTCTGCAGTTGATTCTGAATAACCATGAGTGTCCACTTCCTCTCCCAGCTGATCCCCTGTCATCTGAATGCTGTAGATAGTGGAAGGCCTTTCTGAAAGTCTGAAATGGTGCCCGGCACTCCTCTGGAAGCAGGAGGCAGTAACTTCCCTGACTTTTTCTGTGGTCATTTACTAAGTAGAGGGTATTGCACTCTCTATCCTGCCTTTCTGTACCACAGGAGACCACAGTGCCACTGAAGGCCCAGGTTGTTGGGACACTGCATTTAAGGAACAAATTCAAGTTAACCAGGAAAAGACTAGCTCGGAATAGACATGGAGACATCAAACTAGCAGTGATTTGCTTTTTTTGAGGGGGAGTATCGAACTCAGGGGTACTTGACCACTGAGCCACATCCACAGCTGTATTTTGTATTTTATTTAGAAACAGGGTCTCCCTGAGTTGCTTAGTGCCTCACCATTACTGAGGCTGGCTTTGAACTTGTGATCCTTCTGTCTCAGCCTCCTCGGCCACTGGGATTAAAGGTGTGTGCCACTATGCTGGACAGTGATTAACTTTGATCTAAAACCTGAACAAAATGAAGAGAAAGTTAAGATTTAAGCACATTCATCTAGGCAAGGTCTTACTTATTGCCTAGGTGTTGGCTGATTTTTCTCTTAGAGTTGTGACATACTATGTGTGTATGCATTTGCCTGTGTTTGCACTAATGAATTTGTGTGTGTGTGTTACAGTCTTTCAAACTGAACAATAACACTGATCATCATAATGGATCTGGCACAGGGTGAAAGCAGAAAAAATATTAGTAAGCGCTATTAAATTTATTTATTTTTGCAAAAGAAGCCCTCTAAGTACACCTGGGAGAGGTCTCTCACTGACAATTGCTGAGAAAATAACCCATTCAGCAATGTCACCTCACTTCCTGTCCTTTTGCTTGTCTTTAGAAACTGATGTGTAAACTAGTAACTCCATGATCATGTCACTGTTATCCCAACTGTCCCCAGTTACTGATACTGAACTACCATTTGTCTAATGCAATACTGAGCAAAACCAGTTCCATTTTTTTCTTTAATTCTTCTTGTTTCAAGAAGAGATTTTATCCTTTAAGAAATCAAAGGCTCAAGAGATTGTGGAATACATTTTTCATTTCATATTATTTTACAAGACTCCTTAGATGAAAATGATGGATTTTTAGAGCTGAAGTCTTATTTCACCCTTGTCTTATATGGGACCTCTGAGATGAGCAGGTTGCATGGAGGGTGTACTGGGTCACTCACCCAGCTAGAGGTAGGTCACAACCCCCAGAAGCTGGCGCTGCCACCATCAAGTGGAGTGCCAGGGCTCAGTGCTGAGGACTGGCTTTCCCTCTCATGTTTCCTGCTGTTAATGGGCATCCGAGGTCTGCACTTGATGAGACTGATTATCATTTGACAAGCTGAGAAGTTATTTCATTGCACTTGATTACTAAAATTGTATTCTCTGTGTTGGTCAACTGGCTGCTTTTTTCTAGCGCAGTGGGGATTGAGGGAGGTTGTGCCTTAGCATGCTTGAGCCCCCCGAAGCTGTGAGAGATGGAGAAGCTGTGCTAAGAGAGGTGTCTGGTTACAGCAGGAGAGAGGAGGCTTGCTCTGGCTTTTCATGCCTACCAGAGGTATCTCTGATTGCATTTTCTGTGAGTTTTACATAGGCCTCAGGGCTTTCAGGGATCACTACATCTGCAAAAAGAGCACAGTCTAAGTTGACAGCTACGGGTTGGAAACGTGATTCCCTGTGGCAGGAAAATAACTTTCCTGGGGAAAAAGAGGAGGTTAGTTATTCCAGACAGATGGCTCCGGTGTGCACAGAGGAGAGTGTGCACATTCACTAGACACTTCCAGAAATGAATATTACTAAGAACTCACGTTGAAGGACGGTGTTTTTTGAGCTGGGCACTGTTTTAAGCACTCATTTTTCCTCCCAGAAACCCTACGGCGTGACTGGTAGTATTATTTCCATTTTATAGATAAGAAAACTGACATCCAGTTTAATGAAGTTACATATCAAAGTTTAAACAGGTTTTCTAGAGGCAGAACAGGAATTTCAACCCAGATTCTAGAACAGAGCTGACCTTTATTTTCTCTATGTAAACCACATATGTAATTATAGAGGTTTAATAGCCATGGTAGAGAGTAGTAAGCAGATGAAATTGACTTTAATGCTATATTTTACTGAGTCAACATATACAAATTATGATGTAATCAAAATAAATATTGATGATATTTTATAACCTTTCTTTGCAGTAAGCTTTAGAAATTGGTGTGTAAGTAAGTGCATTTTCCATTCACAACCCATCTCAATTTGCACAGTCACATTTCAGTGCTCAACAGTCATGTAGGTGGCAACATTTTAGATGGTGCTGATTCTGATGACATATGCCTAGCTAAGGGGCTCTGGTGTCAAGAAAATGGAAATGTGAGAAATCATTTTTGTTCTTAGAACAAAGTCACATGCATTGGGAATTCAGATGCGAACCATCAGCAATAAGCTTTTTAGGGGATTATGAGATGCACTTTCATGTGCTGTAAATCAACCTCCAATGATTTATTCTGTTTTCCTCATCTTCCATACCATGAACCTCCTTCTCTATCTACCCTCCCCCGCTTCACTCTATTTCCTCCTTGAGTTTTGTCCTTCTTGTTTTCCTCTAGACACATTTCTTGTGTGATTCCCTGTATTCCAGGGACAATTGCCATTTGCAAGTGGATAACTAGCTCATCTGATTTTCTGGGTCCTGAACTTCAGACCCAAGCATCAACTCCTGGATCACTGCATCAGGGATTCTCCAAACATCTCTAAATCAGGCCACACACCACCCACACAGCACATCCCATCTCACTGCTGTGCCTCCCTTGCCCAGTTGTTCCACAACATTTTCTCCCTTTTGTGATACTCAAAGGGTAGGATCACCCACAATGTTTACATCAAGCCCCAGTCAGAAAACTGTCTCCATCTGGAGGATGGAGGAGTCTTCTCCTCCTGGTTTCTCACCTCCTTTACTCTTCCTAGAAGACCCAATGCTTCTTCCTTAGTTCAGACCACCATATTGTCTCTGCTCTGGATTATAAAACATTTCCATCTGGACTCTCTTCTGCCCAATATGCTTTCCTCCTATAGAATCTAGTTGATCCAATATGAAACTATGCATCTGATGACCTCTCTCGTTAGACCCTGCTGGGGATCCCTACTGCCTCCAGGGTAAGAACCAAACTCCTTACATGGTGAACAGACCACTTTATGACTTTGTCTTTCCAGGGTCACTTTGTCGACTCCATGTCACCTAACCTACAATCTTGCCATTCTGGAAAAACTTCAGATGTCCCAGGGCAAGGGGCAGAGCTCCTCTCTTCTCCTCTGGACATTGCCATGTCCACCTTACTGACCGCTACTCATCCTTCTGGTCTCAGCTTACAAGTCTCTTCCCTGAAGCCTCTCCTCTGAACTCCAGGCCAGTTGCCCATGACTGCCCTTCCTAAACCACCACAGGGACATTGCCCCCCAGCCTCAGATGGCTCACAGAAGCTGAAGCTGCCTGTTTCCAGCATAGTATCAACTCTCTTTTATTCCCCTCCAGCTGGCACACAGGATGGCTTTCCTACCTGATAAGCCAACAGCTCCCCTGAGGTAGAATTCCTTGTCTTCCTGACCCTCTTCATCCTCAGAGGGCAGAGTCCTGGACACTGCAGACTCCAGGTCACGACTGAGGTCATAGTCATGATCCCACTCCAGGGGGATGGAGTCCACGCTGGCCGGGGTGTCCCTTCCCGACCGCTCGCTCCGGAGGGGCTGGGGAAGGGAGAGGGAGGGGTTGGAGGAAGGCTGCGGGGAGAGTGCGTCCGCAGAGGGGTCCTGCCAGCGCAGGTCCGAGAGAGCAGCAGAGTCATCGAGCTCCAGCTCCCGGTCAGAGAGGTCATGCTCATCGTCTGGCAGCTAGAAGGGAAGTGAAGCCAACTCTGTTACTGCCCTCACCTCTCAGGCTCCACCTCGCAGCAAACCTCGGCACTGGAGCCCAGAGGGCCACACGGCTACCGGGCAGCAAGAACAAACTTCCCCATAGCAAGTAGATAAGACTCTTCTGGTCACTTAGAAAAGGCCTTATAAATCAGTCTATACAAGCCTCCATTTTATTGCCAGCAACATGAGAATAATATTAAAGTCAGTTTCAATTATGAGAGAAAATCAAATAAGATGATTAAACAAAGGTAACCTAGCACTGTACCTGCTATACAATGGGTACATAATGCCATATATTGGTAACAGAAGGAAATCACTAATAAAACCTTAGCTTCCCTTTTGGCCTTATGTGGCAGAAAAAACAAAATACATGACCTCAGAGAAGATTCCCAACATCCTAATAACACCGCCTCTGCAGATGAGATGTGTTTATGGTTGCAAGTAGGAAAGCAGAAGAACAAATTCACCTAAACACAACCTCATCAGCTGAGCCACTATTGACATGGCTCACTTCATCTCCCTATTTCTTCTAGAAGCTTCTTGGTCTTGCATAGAAGATATGCACTCAGAACTTTTTTCAAATCTTTATATTAACTCACCTAACAATCAAATAAATCCTTGTACAAGGTAGTTACTTCGAGAAAATGTGTTTCACAGTTGAGGAAACCGAAGCAAGAAAGGTAAGTAACTTGCTCTAAGTTTACAGAGCCAGCCTGTGTCAAAGCTAGGACTGAGCCCAGGCGTCTGGTTCCAGAGCCTGGGATCAATTCCTCCTCATTATTCTACCATATCCCACATAATCAGTTCTCTTTAGATTTAATGGCCATGGAAGAAAAGGGTAATGTCACCTACAGGCAGGCGGATCAACTTCTTGTGGTATCTTTCCACGCGCCCAAAGACCTCCTGGCAGTAGCGACGGAGTTCGTCCAGTTCCTCTTCGATGACTGCTGCATCCAGGGGCTCGCTCTTTTCTATCAGCTGTTCCCCTTGGGCAATTATCTGCTCAATCTTGTTGTGGTTTAGTGAAATTTCCTGCTGGAAGGCCTAGGGAGCACAAATCCATGTGATTTTTTTTGTTGTTGTTGTTGCTCTCATTGATATAAAACAATAAATACACATTTCTCATTACATTAGAAAAACATTTTTTATGTAGGGGACGTTAGATTTACCGTATATGATGACAAGCCAAGAGGCTATACCCCTCTAAATTTAAACGTAAGATTTCAAGTCAGATTAGGAGGCAGAAATGGAAATATTAGAAAAGATCCTTTGATATTTAAATTTACCAACACAGACAGTGTGGGTAGAAAAGAGGGGGAAATATTTGCATCCATCATCAAGTTAATAGCTCTGATATTAACTTGACCAATGGCCCATCTGCACATTCTGACTTGTATCACGTGATGTAAGTCATTTGCCAACCATGACTCAGTGAAGCTATCTGAATCCTCCTCAGGGGATCCTTTTTTTTTTCAGGATGTGAGTGTTAAAGCATGAAGTTGGAAAGATTCTAAAAGCAAGGAATCCTGATCTATATAGTTGGAAAGAGTTAAATCACTGGCAACAATTTAAAGTGATAAATTTTAGTTCAGTAGAAGAATAAATAAGAAAATTTCATAAGCTTCCTGGAGAATTGTTCAATTTGTTAAGAACATTGCCTTTTAAGGAAATCCTTATACAGAATCTACATCCCCCCTATTCAAGTTTCTTACCAGCCATTCTGTTTGCATTACACAGTGAAAGATACAAAATATATTTAAAATTAATTTGTCCTGTATGAATGAAGAACATATAAAATAAAATCCTAACATAAGAAAGTCATACTGTTCTAGAACATGGAAGTCAGCTAAACTATTTGTAAGTCCTAGAAACAAAATAACAAGAGAGGCCCTCTGAAACCTGGCAATCAAGTTACTATTTAAAAGTATATATGTTAATGGTGGTTGTCTCTGGCTAGTACTCTTTATTTTGAATATATTTTATATTTTCTAAATTTTCTTGCAATCAAGCAGAACAAATCAAGCAGAACAAAGCACACAAACAAAAAACGTGTGTGTGTGTGTGTGTGTGTATTTGGTACCAGGGATTGAACATACATGTATGTATATGCATATGTATATGTGTGTGTATGTGTGTGTGTGTGTGTATCCAGGGATTAAACTCTGGGGCACTCAACACTTAACCACTGAGCCACATCCTCAACTGTATTTTATATTTTATTTAGAGACAAGATCTCACTGAGTTGCTTAGCAGCCTAGACGTTGCTGAGGCTGGCTTTGAACTCATGATCCTCCTGCCTCAGCCTCCTGAATGGTGGGGATCACAGTCATGCGTCACCATGTCTAGCAAGAAGAACTAATATTTTAGAGTTCTTTGTTATAATCTCACAAAAGAATCTACAGACTCTTTTGTGCTTTCTTCAAATTGATACTTTGAAAATAATGTATCTATTACCTTGAGCTGCTTTATTTTAGCTTGAACATCACACTCAGAAAAATGTTCTATATTAGTGAGTTGTAGATCCATCTCTGTGAGCCAGACCAGAATGCTGTCCCGCGCAGTCTCAAACTCCTCGCGCTGGCTAATGAAATGCTGGATGAGAAAGGAAGAATATAGCAATTAAAAAGTCCATGCCAACATGCTGAGGTGGCACAGCCGGTTCCAATGTCCTTCTGGAGAGTCACTTTCTCGACAAGGAAAGAGAACCCTGGGAACCTTCACTGGATCGCTGCCCCTACTACGCTCTTGCCATCCCAATCTTCCCCCACCACTGAGATCCTGGTTCAGGGTTGTGCTCAGAGGGCCCAGCCCCATCCCCTGGGCCTCTTAGTCTCAGAGGAGGCATAAGGGAAACCTTGAGTCTGCGCAGGATGGAGGTGACACGCTTCTGCAGGTTGTCCCATCTCTGGTTGCCTTCGTGCACCATCTGTTTGAGGCTACATGCGGAATCTGTGCGATTCTCCCTGGCCAGGCGACGGTACTGCTTGTTGATCAGCTCCAGCTGGGTCAGGCTCTCATGGACCTGTCGCTGGAAAGCCTAAGACCACAGAGAAGATCAAAGTCAGTGTGGGAGATCAGTGAAGGACCTTCAGCCACGGCTCCTGGCTTTCCCACAGCAGGGTCAGAGAGGATGGAGGTGACGCTACCACAGATAGAGGGAAAGGATGGTTTGTACTGGAGGTGCGTCCCCTGATGAAAGCAGAGTCACTGATCAGCCTAGCTTAAGGAAAGGCATGAATCAATCAAGAATCTGAAAGAAAATGGGAAATACTAATAAATCAATGTATCTGTAAATAAATGTACATATAAATTTATGCACATATATTCATATGTATAGATATATGCATATATATAAACACATATGCATATAATATGGCTTTTAAAATAATTAACAGTCTGAAAACAAATTTTCTCATCAAACAAACCAAGTATAAAAGTATATATATGGGGAAATGTGAGTTGGCAGTGTTCAACAATTCTAGCATCAATACTGAGAAAAGATATCTATAACAGAACTATTTATTTGTGAATTATGTAGTTTTCTAAATACTCAGAAATGGATTCAATTCTGGTGTCCATTATGAATGAAATTAAAACCACCTTTTGTGGAAGGACCTCTAAATGCAAGCTGTTACCAACTTTTCAGAAAAGCACTATAGTAAAACACAAGTAACTTTCCATGTTTAAAAAATTTTGGAACATCTGTTGTTCCCAGTAATTATTCACAGTTTTTATAAAACATGTTAGTGCTGGTTACTATTTAAGTCATGCTACATGCCTTTTATAGATTCTGCAGTTAAATACCTGGCTGCTCTGTTACTACAATATACAATAGGCCAAGAATCATTTGGCCAAAATAAAATGAAGCTTCTTTTTCCGAATTTATTTGTATGATTTATGACTGATTTTTATCTTAGCACTAGACTAAAAACTTTATAATTATTGAATCAGACTGTACTCATCTAAATTCTGAAATTCTATTTTCCTTGGCTCTTCATATTGTTTGCATGGTATTACGTTTCTGCCTCGTAAATGTTTTCTTTCTGAGAGTTGTCTTAAGACAACCCAGTGAGTCCAATCAGCATTTCTATAAAATTTTAAGTTATTTCCCCAGTGAAGAAAGTGGCAAGGCAGGTTTGGCTTTTGATGTTACTAGAAGTCAAGATACTGCTTGGCCACTAGGTTGGGGGTAAAGTACCCAGGGGAGGCAACCCAGCACATTCAGGTCTCTCCCAATATTTATGCAATGGAATAGGCTAAGGATTGCCCTTAAGCAAAATTTTCTTTTTGTGACTTATTTTCATCTCTTCAAAAAATTTACTACACAATTGGTGATAAATGATAGCATCAATCATTAGAGGGACTGACTATATGGGTAACTTTTGCTGTAAATTCAGAGTTTAAAATAGCATCAAGAAGGATCTTAAATATAATCTTCTTTGTAGTATAAGCCAATTATATGGGTTTTGACCTTATTGAAGCTGAGCGCAATAAGACTCAGGACAGTAGCACTTCCAGTAGCACTGGTCTGCATCAGACTGACCTGAAACCTACTACCATTTACTGTGGCTTTTTCTAGAAGTTTTCTAACAAAAAACTTTTTTATATGGAACATTTTTCCCCCTGGAATTTAGTGGGATAGTTTTGTATAAATCTAGGCAGAGCAACTCATTTATTTCACACAGTAATTGAACATTTTTATAGATTCACATAGCTGTCCATCTGACTCTTAGATTGTAACCCCACAAGCACAAAAAGCAAACTTTGTATTTCCCATCATAGGCCTCAGTAAATGCCTGGTTAACTGATGTTGGAAGGTAAAAATGAACCCTCCTGGACTTGGTTGGATTTTTAAAATCTTATTTCTAAATATTTTGAAAAGGTTGGGGCAGAATTAGCAATGATAAGAAGGCATCAGAACTGTCCATTCTCAGCATATATGAGTATACATCTGCCTATCAGTGGGAACGAAAGAGAAAAGAAACTCCAAATTAAAAAAAAAAAAAGGTCCAATTTAGGCTATGTCAAGGCTCTGTGAAGATCAGAGGCTGCTGAGAAGTTGGAGTTTTGTGGTATTGCAGTGATGGAGTAGACTCAAGATTGTGCAAACCAGCAAGGAGATGGAATCAACTACTGAATGATTTCTTTCTTTATGAATATTATTACACTCCTGCTATTTTTATCTCCATGGAGTTAAAAAATCTTGGTGAGTCAAGAGGACACTGGTGTTTGTTGTTCGATTAGAAAAGAGTTATAATGAAAGGAATGGGTGGGGGGACAGGAAATAGGAAAGATTGTGCAATGAATCTGACTTAACTTTTCTATATACATATATAAATACACAACAGTGAATCTCCATGTCATGTAAAACCACAAGACTGGGATCTTAATTAGAATAAGATGTATTCCATGTTTGTATAAATATGTCAAAATATATTCATGTATAACTAAAAAAACAATTTTTTTAAAAAATAATTTTTAATTGTTGATGGACCTTTATTTTTTTATTTTTTTACATGTAGTGCTGAGAATCAAACCCAGTGCCTCATGCATGCCAGGCAAGCATTCCACAACTGAACCACAACCCCAGCCCCCAAAGAACAAATTATTAAAAATACATTTTTAAAAAGACATGAATTATAATGAAAATGTCCTATTCAATTCTGGATCCAACCCTATCTTATCAATGATTAAAATTACTCATATGTATGCACATGCATTCCAATTCAGTAAAAGAAAAAAATTGAGAAAGAACATTTAGAAGGTAGATTTTTATAATATGGAACACTACCACATTGTAATTTCAGAAAAGACGAGTTACTATTTATTTTTGAAATAAAAATAATGCCAAGATTATTACAAAACACAAGTCTTGTTTTGTAATAGAATTTCTTTTTATTATTACTTTGTAATTCTCCATAATCTGAAATGGAAATAAAATCTTCCTTTACCCACTTCCTTCACCCCTTCTTATGGGCAATATCAATGTGGCCACAAAGTCATCATCCAGCTATGTGAACAAACAGCATGGGGGCGGAGAGTTAGTTTATGTCTTGGACACCAACTCCTAGCTGGCTACTTCAATAGCAAAATACGCATTAAATATTTGGAATTCTAATTCACCTCAAATTTCTTTAGTTCTTCCTTAGCAACTGTATAGAGCACCCCAGAAGAGCTGGGGAAAGCTGCAGTCCTTTCTGAAATCTTCAGCCAATCTTCAAACCGAGAATAGTCATCCAGAAACTTTTGCCACAATCTCCAGGTCTCTTCGATTCTGAGACAGAAAATGAAGGAACAGACTCCCATTATTTAAGACTGTTTATGCACCAGAACCCTGTCTGATGCCTGCAACAGGATTAAGAGTGCCCAAATAAGCAACTGCTGTGCCAAACAATAACCTTGCCTTGAGCCAAACTGACCAGAGAGAGGGAAACAACTGTTTGAGCTAAAATAAAACAGCTGTTTTTTTTTTTTTTAAAGCATGCCCTGTAGCTCTGGCTTTGGAATTAGTCAAATTGAATATCATGAGCACATAATGTGAGCTGCCATGGATGTTTGTAAGGAAATTTTGAAATGCAACATGTTGAGTGCTGATGATCCATTAAAATATACCAGGTTTGAAAACCCACTAAATTCAACTTCACACTCACCCGACGTCAACCTATGACAGCAAGATAAATATCAAGCTTTTAAAAGTCACCAGAGACCATGATGATTCTGTGTTTTAAGTCATTACGATAATGTTGTAATAACACATCACAGGTTTCTGCCACCCTAAATTTCAAAGGGCTTAAAGATGAAGAATGTGTCTCTTCATTATGTAATTTTTAGTAAAAGAATGATACTTTTTTTTTTTTTTTACAACTGCAAATTCTGCAAAGTTATTCCTTCATGGCAAAGCTGTTTTATTATTCTGTATGACATTTAATTGGTAAGGTCAGACACAACTCGGCATGTTATATTTATATATTACCTTTACACCTACTTATTTTCCCAACTAAATGTAGATGGCAGTAAGTTGGGGAAGCCAAGGCTATTTTTGGACACTGTAACCAAAAGGAAATAGTGAGCCATGGATACTCTGGGTCTTTTTTTTTTTTTCCTTTTTGGTCTTTGCTCTTCCCTCACTGAACACCCCAGCTCACTTGAGCCTCCTTTCCATGGACATAGCACAGATGTTTCTCCACCGCCGGTCCAGGTTTCGAGTAGCCTGCTGGATGGAGTCACACTCAGCATCGGTGGCACAAGCATCACAGTCATGCAACAGGACTTCACACAGGTTAAGGACGGAGGCAACACCGGTACTGTGCTTCTCTATGTCTCTCTGAAGCTCCTGCAGGGAAATGCAGCATGCTTTATTCCCAAATACCACATAGATGGAAAGGAGAAGCTGCAACATTGTTCACTGCCTGATAAACGGTAGGCTAACCAGCGACCAGCATTTCACTTCTTTGATGGAATGAAGTTTCTGGAGTCACATTTATGAAGTCCGGCAAGCTCTAGGGTACACTATGAGAAGATGGTCTAGAAATATTTTGGCTACATGAACAGTGCCAAAATGGAAACTGAACAAATGGAATGGACTACACTAATGGAATGGACTACCCTTCTTTCATGATTGGAAAATGAATGTGATGCTCATCTCGACTCTAGAAACTCTGCTTCCATTCTAATTGATGGATCACTCAATGAAATTTATGTGCACCTATTATAGCTAGTACTCAAGAACTGAAATTTAAACCTCAAAGATCTGCAAACTGTTCTAAACAGTTACTACCACATTGTTAAAAGGTGTCATGGTTTAAGGGACCTAGGTTCTGTAGGATATGTGACAACATTACCATCAGCAGCTTTCTCAGAATGTGATTTTAAATGTGGAACAAAAACTAGAAGTTAAATTTCCCCTAATTTCTACATGTAAACTTTCATATTAACTACATATAATGTAAATAAAATGTGTTTCTTATTTTCTCCATGAGTTTTGCTATAATTCAGATTTGCAATGTCCCCCAAAGGTCTTATGTTAAAGGTGTGGTCAGCCACCAGTGATATTAATGGGAGGTGGTGGAACCTTCAGGAGGTGGGGAAAAGGAAGTGAGGTCACAGGGGGGGTATGCATAAAGGGGATTTGGGGAGTCTAGTCTCTTCCTTTTTCTCTTATGCCTCCTCTGCCCACCACAGGTGAACACCATAATGTGCAGGGTCATCACAGGCCCAAAGTAACAGGGCCAAGTGCCCATGGATAGAAACCTCTGACACCACGTGCCAAAATAACCTTTCCTCTTTATAAGCTTCTTATCGCAGGCATTTCTTCTCAGTAATGGAAAGCTGACTATCAAAATCTCTTTACTTATGGTAAGAGTTCCACTGCAGGTCCAGTTTTCTGCTTGTCCTCTTTATCATGTTTCTTTTGCAGCTCTTGGATTTGCCAAGGTTGTCTCTTCTTCTAATAATTATTTAACTTAGATACCTAGAATTTATATTCCTGTGATGTTTTTTCTCTTATTTTTGTCTTTAACACCCTGTTATAATGTCTGCAAAAAAGGCTAACATCTTGAATGTAAAACAGTAACTTTGGTTAATTTTTGAAGATCTTATAAACTAGATGTTAGAAAATAAATTATCTTAAAAAATTCCTAATTTAGTAAATATTCTTTCCAAATCTCTAGCATAGCCTCTTACACTTATATGGAAGAGGACATCAAAGGATTGCTGATCTCAAATATAAAATACTACAAAAATTAAACTCAACATGTGCTTAAAAATATAGAGACTTATATGAGAGCAAGAATAAACTTTAGGAAAAAGTGTTAGGCATCTGAATAAAGCCTACACACTTAAAGTATAACATTTTGACAAAAATTCACAAGGACTCAAAAGTTTTTATTGAAATCAACATACATATCACTATAAAATCATTCAACATAAGAAATAATAAGTGATTTTATAGTGATATATATGAACCCTAATATAAAATAATATTTTAATCTTAGCTTTAACCTCCATTGGCAATATGGTCTCAACTTAACACATATGAATCAATGTGGTGGCACATGCCTGTAATCCCAGGAACTTGGGAGGCTGACACAGGAGGATCACAAGTTTTAGGCCAGCCTCAGCAACTTAGCTAGGTCCAAAGCTACTTAGCAAGACACTGTCTCAAAATAAAAGTTAAAAAAGGACTGGGGATGTGGCTCAATGGTATAATGTCCCTGAGTTCAACTGCAAGTACAAAAAAAAAAAAAAAGAAAGAAAAAATAGTCACCACATAAAATCTCTGAATTAATTTTTCTTTTAACAAAGAGAAATTTGACAAATTTAACCTAAAGCCATTTCAAGTCTATATCTTAAGTATGTAATTCCATCCAAATAATTCTGTAAGAATTCAGTACATTGGAAAAAGAAACACAAAAATTCTACAGGGAGGGGTTTTCTTTTCTTGCATAAAAATTCTGTTTTTCTAGAATGAGCAATCCTCTGTCTCAAACATATATTGCTTGTTTCTAGTGTCTCTCTATGGGAATAATAAATGCCCTAGTCCAGCAGGTGATGTAGTATTGTTTTCTTCCTTGGAAACTCTTTCCTCAAGCACCCTCACCCCTGCTCCGAACTGGCCACAGCTCACTGGCTCACAGGTCAGCTGTCCTCAGGGGCTCCCTTTACCTTTATCCTGGAAATTCCCTTTTTAAATTTTTTAAAAATTTTTGATTAGCATGCATTAATTATACATATGAACGGGGTTCAATGAAATGCTATCATACACAAGTGTACAATGATCAAATCTCACCACCTTTCATATACGCACCTATTCTACTTCCTGACTTCTAGCAATCACTATTCTACATTCAGGTTGACTTTTTTTTTTTTTTTAAACTTCCACATATAAGAGAAAACATGCAGTGTTTGTCTTTCTGTTTCTGTCTCATTTCACTTGACATGATGTTGATATAATGTCCTTCAGATCTATCTATTTTACTACAAATGACACAATTTCATTCTCCTTTATGGATGAATAACATTCCATTTTTCTTTCTCTCAAGCTTTATGTTTCTTATCACTTAGTGCCATTAGTGTATGCAGAATAGCTTTCATTCGTTTCCTGTAAATGGGTTCATAGGAGGTAAATTTTTGTTCATTAAATGGAAAGATATACAATTCTAAATTACTAATCATTCCTTCATATCCCTTATCCTGCCACCCCAGTGCTAGGGACTGAACCTAAGGTTGAACCCACGGATGCTTTACCACTGAGCCACATCTCCAGCTCTTTTTACTTTTTATTTTAAGGCAGGGTCTTACTATGTTGCTGAGGCTGACTTTGACCTCATGATCCTCCTGCCTCAGCCTCTTGAGTCACTGGGATTATAGGCCTGTGCTACCACGCTAAGCTCTTTTTCAGCTTTTAAAGGAAATGTGCCAGGGTCTCCAAGATTTCAGTGTTGTTTGGGAGAAGTCAGAGTTTTTTCACCCTGGAAACATTAAAGGTCTTCTCTTTATCCATTCATCTATTGAAGGGCATCTAGGTTGCTTCCACAGTTTAGCTATTATGAATTGAGCTGCTATGAACACTGATGTGGCTGCATTACTATAGTATGCTGATTTTAAGTTCTTTGGGTATAGGCCAAGAGGTGGGATAGCTAGGCCAAAGGATGGTTCCATTCCAAGTTTTCTAAGGAATCTCCATACTGCTTTCCAGATTGGTTGCACCAATTTGCAGTTCCACCAACAAAGTATGAGTGTGCCTTTTCCCCCACATTCTTGTCAACATCTATTGTTGTCTGTATTCTTGATACTGCCATTCTGACAGGCGTGAGATGAAATCTTAGTTTTTATTTGCATTTCTCTAATTACTAGAAATGTTGAACATTTTTTCATATATTTGTTGATCAAATGCATATCTTCTTCTAAGAAGTGTCTGTTCAGCTCCTTAGCCCATTTATTGATTGGATTGTTTGCTTTTTTGGTGTTAAGTTTCTTTAATTCTTTATATATCCTGGAGATTAGGGTTCTCTTTATTGTTCATGTTTGGCAATTTTATAATGTAGTGTCCTGGGATGGTTTTGCTTTGTTCTAAATTTTCCTGGACACTTATCAGGCCCTTATGATACGTGAATGTCTGTTTTACATTTTTTTTAACATTAGCACTTTGATAATTTTTTCCTCCATTAAAAAAAATTCTTTTTGGAAATTTTATGCAATAATTGAATTTTGAAATTCCTGCATTAATTTTTAAAATATTTTTCTCATATTTTCAAGTATGTATCTTTTTGTTTTACTCTGTAGGAGATACTGTCATTTCTGAAAATTCCTTTTTTTAAAAAATAACAATGGCATCCTCTTTTTTTTGAATGTAAATCTGTAGTTTCTATAAGAACTTTTTATAAATAAAATAAAATTTCTTCCTCTTTCTATAATGTTCCCTTTGATTCTTCCTTTCTTTACCCTGTTACCCATTTATTTTGGCCTCTGTTTCCAATGTAGGAGGTAGAAGCTTTCTTAAACCACAGAGGTTCTTGACCATCCACACATCCCTGAGAAGGAGTCGGCTACAGGAAGCCATGTCTAGGCCATGCCAGCCATCGAGCCAGGTGGGGCGTGGCCTTTACAGGTGCCTGTTAGTACCACATCTGAAGGTGTTTTCCCTTGTCGGGGTCTGTTTCTCTGTTTCTCTACAGTGACTGCTCCAGTCTCCTGGCTGGGGTGTAAGCCTGGCTCTGACACTGCTGGAGCCCTGCTGGGAAAGAAGGGCTGGCTGCCAACTTCTTCTCCATACTTTGAATACCAGCCTGATGGTGTTCTGATCCCCACTCCCAAGTCCCTCTGGTTTGCCTTCTCCTGAAGAGAAGGACCTGAGGGTTATCCTCTGGTTTTTTGCCAAAGTGAAATAGGGCTGTCTGGCTTTCTGGGCTGAGGGGGCTCTGCCAGTCTCATCACTCCTGAATCATACTTTTATGCAATGTTCCCCCTTGAAGCTCCACAGACAACCGGCTCAGCTTGATCACCATTCTGTGCCTGACTTGGACTCGGTGGCGTAAATCAATCTTCTCCACCCTCCACTCTGCCAGCGCCATCAGTATTCATCTATTCATTTTCTGTCTTTCAAAATTCTACTGGCTGTCTGTCATCTCTATCACGTTCTTTCCTGTTCTATTTACCATTGTGGGTTTTGACCTTTTTTCCCTTTTGACCATCATTTTATTGGAGACTTAATAGTAGGTTGAGCTATAAATGCATATGAACAATTTGTCATATTCAACTAGATACTCTTTTGATTTTCATACATTGGCTAAATGACAATACTGGTCATTAGCATTTTAATCCTCATTACTCAAACACATCATTACCATATTTTACAAAAGAATTTAGGGAATTTAAAGCAAACTATAAGCCACAAACTGCAATCATCAAAATCTCAAACATTAGCAACCTTCAGATGATTTTAGTCTTAGTCTTGCCTTTCCTTGGCTACTCTCATTCCCAAGTTTTTTTTTTTTTTTGTGTGTGTGTGTGTGTTAGATTTGGTTTTTGAGTCAGGGTCTTGTTAAGTTCTGAGACTATCCTGAAATTTGCAATCCTCCTGCCTCAGCCTTCTGGGTTGCTGGGATCACAGGTGTGCACTGCCACACCTGGATATTTTTAATCTTATAAAAATTGAAAAATATCCTGCTAACAAAAGGGTTTTAGATGCAATGTTAATTTTATATTTTAAAAAACTCAACATATATGACTATACTTTAGCACCTATTTCCCATTGGCTTAGGTTGCATGTAAAAAATACAGTAAGTATATTACCTACCTCATAGGATTTTAAAATTATGTACTGTTTACATTTTATGATGTTTTTAAATTTAGCAACTTGTCTATAATGGCCTAAATGTAACAGAAGGAAACAGAGTCTGGGTAAAATTTTCAAAAGCAATCTAAAGACTTCTGATTAGGAATTCATGGTGCTCATTACTAGCAAGTAGAGTCTAAAACACCAGCATGAATAAGCAAGAGGAGTGAGAGGTAAAAAAATTTCTCCTTTGTGCATTTGAAGGGTCATCTAGTCTGCTTTGTTGGATCATACATTGTTTGCGAATGAGATGTGCTCTTTGCTGCTTACACAAAGCTGAAATTACCTTTAATGTGTGGTCTAAAGGCTGTGCAATCAGTCCTTGCAGAACAAAACTTTTAAAATTCTAAGCATGCATTGTAATCTCTCTACAGATGCTGCACACTGAAAGACAAGGCTCTTTGCTAAGTCTATGGTAGTGGGCTAGTGACCCATAAATAAATGAATATCACTACAACTCAACCTTACCCTCTACCATCTTAGAATCCTTGGAGGGATTAGCACCCTTGGAGGACCAGCAGTACAATGGCCCAAACATCTTTATAAGAGTCAGCTCTGCAGTGACTGGAACTGTCTGCCCCCAACACTTTCCTATGCAAAGCCTTCCTTCCTCCCTCCCCAGTCCTGCCTACGTTCCTCCTGGCCTCCCACCCCGAGTCACCATCTCGATCGCAGTAGCCCAGCCAGGAGGACAGGTGTTCCATGGCTTATTTGATTTCATCTCAAGTGCGTTCAGTTTTACCTGCTGCTCATTAAGCTTTCTCTGTATTTCTTCAGAGTTACAGGAATCATAGACGATGGGCTTGGCCAGCTCTGACTCGATGTGAGCGAGCCAAGTCCTCAGGCTGCTCATGTTCTTATCAAGCTGCTGTACAGCCACCAGAGTCTCCTTCAGCTTCTTCACCCTGTGGGCAGAGAAGGTGAAACATGGAGCATTGTTGAGAGGCCCTGCTCACATTGCTCCCACATGCAGCCCCCATGGGTTGCATTTTCAGCATCTTTTGGGTGGAAATTCAGTTAAAAGAGGAAAGCACACTAGAGATAATTTCAGAGAGATGTCATATGCACTCAAGCAATTCAAGTTTTGCTGGGGATAGACTGCATTAAAGGTAACTGAGGACCTGGTGGATTATAAGCAACAGAGGGCAGGTCCAAGGTATGAAGTTTGTAACTATCCAATCTTCCACTTCAGCACCCAGATTAGTGCAGTATCCATTACGTAACATGCTTCAATGCTTCAAGGAAAGCCTTTCCCAATTATTTCCAGAGACACAGGAAAAAGTGCTTTTTCTATGCTTGTCATTTATCTAACAATCGGGAGAACATCTCATTCGTGAGATGCTGGGAAGATCAAGATAAATAAGACTCTATTCTTTCTCTTCTGAAATGTACAGTCTGAAAGGAAACCTGGACCAACAATGAAATATGACACAATGTGTGAGAATTAAAGAAATGAGCCAAGTCTCTGATTAATCAATCAGAAATGATCAATTCTGTCTTGCCATGTTCAGGTAATCCTTCATTTATTTATTCATGCATGAATAAATAATGAATATTTTCCTCCCTTAATTGCTTCTACAAACACATGTGGTGTTAGGACAATGCGAAGCCAGGTGATAGAAAAACGGTGGTGGCTGAAGTTTCATTCTTCCCATTGAGGAGTTGGATTTGACGAGTAAGAAGATAATATTGAAGCTGTATCTGCTTGAGAAAGCCAAGCAGAATACTCCTGGCCTAGGAAACAGAAGAGAAATAGCGTAGTGCTGGGGAGGCTGAAGTTAGAGGATGGGGAAAAGAAGCACAGGAGAGTTGCAACAAGGTTCAGAGAAGGGGTTCTTAGGAAATGACTGGATCATGACGGCTCTGACCTCACCAGTGGGTTACTGATTAATGGATTAATGCACCAATCACTGGATGGACTACTGGGAGGAGGGACCTAGTGGGAGGAATTAGGTCAGTAGGGTGTGCCATGGATGGGTTTATTTTCTCTCTGGTCCTTCCTCTCTCTCTGCTTCCACCTACTCTGATCTGAGCAGATCTTCTTAGTTACGTTCTTATTGCCCTGAAGTTCTGCTTCACCCTAGGCCCAAAGCAATGGACGCTGCTGGCCACAGAACTAGTTGCCCATAGACTAAATTCTCAAAAACCAAGAGCCCAAATAAACCTTTCCTCCTCTAAGTTGTTGTTGTCAGGTATTTTAATAAAAGCAATGAAAAATTGACTAACATACTTTTAAAGTGATTCATATGCATGCTAAAATTTAGAAACTACTGGTCTACCATACAGCACAGCAATACAGGATGATGAGGCCTAAGGTGAGGATCTAGCATCTGGCAATGAGTTCATCAAAGAATTATTCATCAAAGACTGTGGAAATAGAAATTAGAATGCATTTAAATTAAGTAAGATACTTACAGTAAGAAAATGTAGTTAAGTTTAAGAAAGTAGGCAATGAAACTGCATAACTACAGTATGGAACTTCTGGAATGATCTGTCTTCAAGGCATAATTGACTTTTCATGGTTGGAGAGTAGATTGGTCCAAAAAGGAGGATCATAGTGATAATAAGCATAAGATCAAAGACTTCTGGTCTGGACTATTTAAGATTCCCTTCTACCTTTAGACCATGAGTCCTATTTTCAGTTCAAGAAATATGGTTACCCCATTGGCACTGCTCATAGTATAGGCGAACAGCAGATAAGCAAAATATTTCAATGTCCTAGGGTATCAACTTGGCCCAAATGAAGAGACATCTTTTTGAAAAAAACGTCAAGAACTGTGATTTTTAAGATTGTAAGGATATGGTATGTTTAAAGTCAGGGATTTGCAAGAAAATGTTCTCAGAGACTGACAACTTCCACTTGGTGTCATCAGGTATTTCCTGCTTCTCAAGCTGGAGTACACAATCACCTGAGTGTGCTTTCAGTCCCTACATGCCAACTACCAGTGCTCTCTCTCCACCCAGGTGATTCTGATATACTTCTCTGCCAAGAGTCAGTACCCTTAAGAAAAAGTCTCCTATCAAAATATTTTGACATTGTGATTTATTTTTAGTTCCTAAAAATTGATATCTTCACTGCTATGACAGTTTCAATAAATCAATATTTCTCTCTCAAATGAAAATGTAACCACATGATAATGTAATCACATTTCCTCCTTGATATTCTCCTCAAAACACCGTCATTCAAATGCTTTTAAAGGATTTTCATTATGGTCAGCTATTAATAACAGTAATAACATCTATACTTGGTTAATTAGAATTAATAGTAATGTCTATATATGAATAACATTTTTCATTTGTAAAAGCATTCTTCTATATACTATCGTATATTATTTGGAGGAAAATGTACATTTAAAAAAATCACGTTCATATTCCACAATATATTTTATTGCTAGGGAATTAAAATGCATTGCCATGTTTAACATGACTCATAATTTCACTCAAAATAAGAATCCCCAAATTAATTTCACTCAAGATAAGAATTCTAATTAGCTTTATAAGCATGAATTACACACAACCCCCCCTTGGGCACTTCATGGCATCGGCCTTGAACAATATTCCCAAGACAATCCACGCTCATTTCTCTCATACATAAGGCTAAATTCACTTGGGTAGCAGCCAATGAGTGACAGTTTTAGAAAGCAACTGGGTGCAAATGTAAGGCAGTGCATTCTGATAATGATCGTGGCATGAACAAGGGACTTTAAGCTGGTACTGGCCATAGTGCTCCAGACTGAAAGTATGGTCTGCCATCTACGGTTCTGATGGGACAGGACTGACACATAAAATGCAGATGTCTGTCCTGATGTTACCCCTGTAGGAATGTTCTCCCCATAATCTCTCCTGTTTGACGAGCTTCCTGTCTTCAGACAAGGTAAGGTCTTGATGCTGACTATGCATTAAGAAAGGGGTTTAATTGCAACCTCATAATCCCATTAGGGTTTATTAGTGGTGGGAGTGCTAGTTTTCTCTCTACCCTTATTTTAACTCCCTGGGATTATTTATGCACCAGTTGATTTCCTCCATGGCAACCTCTTTGGAAAGGCAAAACTGAATTCCCACATTTGGATTTTCCTTCTGTCTGTCATAGCTAAGCTCAGTGTTTGGCAGAAAGTTGAACATGATTTAAATACCTGTTAACTATCAATAATTAGTATTCTAACTACAATATTTTTATTCAATTGACATTTTAAAAAAAATATTTGATATTAAGTATATACTTGTTTCTGCTAAGTACAACATTTGCAAATGGTCTATTTTTCAAAACCTAAAGTTCATTCATTTTCTTGGTTCCAAACTCATAAATATGATCAAAAGATCCAAAGCACAAAGGGATATGAGTAAACACTATTCCATTGAGCTGTCTATACTGGCAAAATAAATCACAGAATTCTTAATCCTGTATAATGTTGAATGAATTCCAAGGCAGAGTGGTTAGTCAGCAATATGTCAAGGGCATCGTGACATGGAAATGCTTGTTCATATAGTCCGTTAGGGACAAGTTCCTCTTTCAAACTAAGGTGTAAATTTAGTGAAGTCAATGGGGGTGAACACTTATGTGGTCCTCCTCTATCATTTTTTAAGAAGCATATTTTACTATAAATAGCAAATCACATTGTGTGTGTTGAAGGGGGTGGATGTGAGCAGGACATGGGTGATAAGGCCCATATACATTTTCCATGGCTTATTAAACTTGATATTTGCAGGGCAGGGTTCATTCTTTAATAGGAGAAATGTCTCATGTTTTCCCCATTATTTCTTTAAAGGAAATCCTTGGCTATAGTGTCACAATATTTTTATTTATCCTTTATTGTAAGAAGTTTGAGCAACATTCCTTTTGGTAGCATCCAGGATTATAATTCAAAATAGATGCTTGTGTGTGTCCCATGTCTGGGTGGGTTTAGCAAGAAAGATCTACAATTCTTACAACTTATCATTCTCCTTTCACAGTCCAGTATGCATCTCAGGAACTTGACCTTTATTCTGCTATTAAATCCAATTGTCCAGCATATGAATGCTGTTACATGAACACTCCCATATATATGCATTTATACACACATATCTATATATCTAATATATATACACTTATGTAGCACCACTTTCCTTAAACTAATTTAGTATGCCTGTAACCCCCCCAAAACAAAGTCCAAATTCTAAATACAATAAAATGAAAAGTGTCATTGGTAAATCCTATGAATCTATAGGAATTTATTTAGGGGATTAATGAGACAAAAGAAAAACAATTTTTAAACAACAAAATAAAAATACCTGTCATATTGTTATTCTAATTGAAAAAAATCATGAACTAAGTCTTTAAACAATGCATTCATTACTATTTCAGACATAAATTTCAACATTTTATAAGGCTTATATTAGTAAGCAGCCAAAATTGACTGACAAACACAAAAGCAACTTTCTTTATTTAACAGATAAATATCTGATTCTTATTTATTAAAAAGAAAGCTGTGCTACAAAGCTGGGAACTGGTGAAAGCCGAATTTCAGTCTCATCAGACACCCATCTTTTCAAGAGCAGATGAGGGACTAACTGGGTCTTTTTCTAAATCTCTTTCCTGGGTCTTGTCCTCTCTACTGTAGCCACACTTCTCGTGTGACACACACAGTCCAGAGACGACTGGAATGCCAAGTCATAATGAAGTCCATTAACCTTTTTGTCCAGCTGCACACGTCTATCAGAAGAACATTAAAACAAGCCAACACATAGCTCTGTGGAGTCCACAGCCTATAGTCTCCGGACACCAACCACCTTCAGGTGAGGTTGGCAAAAGCAATACTGAATTAAAGCTCCCAGCATCTATCCTATAAACCCATGTCACACGAGAGCTATGCACAATGGAAGAAACTCAAGGAGACGCCTGCCTGGTGACATCGCAGTTACAGTCTGGGAGATCCGCGTCTGCGCAGCCGTCCTCTGCCATCCTCAGGGCACGCAAGTCCTCGGCCACCACCATGAAGTTTCCACTTGCCAAAGTGAGGCTCTGCAGAGCCAAGAGCTAGATCCTGCGTGGGGCTGGACGTTTCCCCCTCTCTGTGCACAGAAGTATGAAAACGCACACGCTGGACAAATGGTGGTAGTGTCTGCCTGATAACATGACACTGGGCAGTGACAAGTGGTCATGTTTCTAAATAAAACCCACATTCATTGGCATGTGCCGGGCCTGATCTCCTGGAATGTAGGCCACGAGTGTAAGAAGGGGAAACAGCTCAGCGTAATCCGCAAGGAGGAGGCGGCTAAGGTCTGAAGAAAGGAGAGTGAAATTAAAGCGGCTCCAGATGTTCTGCCCCTTCTGTGAGGGCAGTCGACCGGGCTTGCGGGCTGTCAGGTTGGAGGGCTACGTGGAAAAGACAGACGCCCACATGCAAAAGGACAGACCCAGCCTCCGCAGCTACAGCCAACTGTGCCAGCCACACGGGGCAACTTCTCTTTCCCTTCTGTCCAATCTGCAGCTCACAGTGGTGTAAGTAGGAGTTTGAGGGGTGGACAGGGAAGGTGGGAGGGAAGAGATTCTGTGGGAAAGAGCTTTTTCTTTACCTCGACGACTGGTGAGAAAATACAATGAAGAAATATTAGTCCCCCGGTAAGGCTAAAAAAATTAATTTGTTCATTTCAAAAGATTATTTAAAAGATATCTATTCATCGGCATGGTGAGATTTCTGTTAATGTTTTTCTTTTTGTGAATTTTAAGTTTCCAAATGTCCTGTAATGAGTATATAAGAAACATAAAAAATATTTTTAAAAAAATCACACAGTGGGTCATATTTTGGTCTCATGAATCAGCATGGAAAAAAGTTGGAAGAGTCCCTGACTGGGACTGAATCACAGAACTGAGCATTTCCGCTGGCCGTTCACAGTTGGAGACAGGTGTGGGATATGTTCACACGGTCTCTGCACCAGTGACCAAGGAACCAGAAAGCAGGGGTGATGGCCGGGTGTCTTTTGGGAAAGCCAAAAGGGAGACTGTGAATCCCATGTGGCATTAAACTCTGGGGCAAATTAATGATCAGCTCATCATCTGGTCCATTTTTGAAGGAAACAACTAGAAATAGATGATATATCCACAAAACTTTCCCATAGGAAATACACCTGAGTAGGATGAGACTGTATAAGTCAAAGTACACACGAGCATCTTAGTGACTATGGTACAAAGCTTGTGTACCTTACATATAGATCATCCAGTCAAGTTTATCAATAGTCATTCACAAAGTGAACTAAATAACATCTATAAAATTCTCACCTGAATAGCTACACAAAAATAACACAAGCAGGCGTAACTGGGGAGAAAGCATGGCACTCCTGTGTGGTTCCGGCTCATCCCTGGGCTGGGCATATGCTAAGTAGCGGTTGGCAACCACAGTATAGTAAATCTAAGGTAAAATACCTTTGCCACAGTACCTCCCCATCCTCCGTACCAAATGGCCATCAAAAATTATAAGAGAAGTTTAACTAGTTTAACTGGGTTATATGAACATGCAAGATCAATCTGTGAGTCAGAATCTGACAGAAAACCTAGGTGGGGGAAGAGTTTACCAAGTAGATCTCCCTAAGAAGGGTATTTATAGCAAAACAGTCTCCGATTACTCCTTCTAAATTAAGAGATTGTTATCTTTGTAGTGACTGAGATGTGAGGCTACAAGTAGCACTAGGATCCTGAACCTCTGTGTGTCTATACTGGGGGATAACTTCAGCTAAATGCACCATTCAGTCTAGGCACAGTGAGCTGTGAGCACATGGTTTTACTCCATTCTTTGTGAATTCTTTTGCCCACCATGACCTCTTGAGGAGAGAGGGCTCTATAGTTGCACCCTCAGAGTTTAACGGTCCTCACATTGCAAATGCTTTACAAAGGCTTGAAAAATGAGATTGTGGGAATGATTACCAGAACTTAACCTGCACTGAACTGCTTTGTCTCTCTAATCAGGAAAAAGAAGTCACAAACTAGCCAGGCAGCAGAGAATGGTGCCCCATAGCACCATAGGATGTTGCAGTCAGGTAGCACAGGCTCTACCATGCAATGTGAGTATGACCAGGGCAAGTCTGAGCCTCAGTCTCCACCTCTGTAAAATGGGCACAATGATAAGGACCACCTCAAAGGGTACTGTGAATGACATGTGAGAAGATGCTTAGGAAGCCTGTAGCACAGTCCTCATACAAACCCAGATTGATAAGTGTTAGCCAGCTAGTAAATGTGCAATTGTTAAACATTGAAAAAATTGATAAGCACTTGTTGCACTTTTATTTCATTACCCCTAAAACAAATAATAATCTCAACTTCTTGAGTTAGACCCTCTTTGATGTCTTCCTTATAGAAAAAAAAAGTACACTAATGTTTTCACAATCAGCATACAGAATTGTGGTGCTTTATGTATATTCAGCAAGGCTAAGGAAAGGAATCCAGATTTTAAAAAGTTTGGAGTAGCCCCAAACCCTCCTAACTGCTCAAATATACAAGAATAGATTTATTGAGCCCAAATTATGTTTATTCATATTCCTCCTCCTTCCCCTTCTTTCTTTTTGTGTACTGCTGGGGACTGAATCCAGGGCCTCACACATGCTAGGCAAGGGCTCTTCCACTGAGCTGCATCCTCAGCCCCAGGCAGTATTATTGGTGCTTGTGATATACAGCGAGTAGAATGGATAAAGCTTCTTGGCCTCATGGATTCCCACATGAAGCCAAGTTCACCTAAAACAAAGCCTCTACTTAATCATTCCCTCTTTAATATCAAACAGCACAGTACATTATTCAATCAGATCAGAATTAATACTGCTGGTAAAGACCCTCACATGTTTTTCTTTTTGATTATTATCCCCTTTATTCATGCTGACCTTCCCCAGTAGAAACTGAACATAATCTGCCTCTTAGACCCGAGAAAGGTGCTCAGAGTTATCATTAAAACTAAGCACAAAATTACAAATAATGAAGCAGCTTAGTTTTGCAACTAAGCAAAAAATAGCAACAATCAGCTTTATTCTCACATCCTGCTAACCAAAAATATAATAGGAATGTTATAACCTTTTAAAAACATATATTTAAAACAAAAATACCCCCTACAAATACTGGTCAGCGATTTCTTTTCCTTCCCGTAGGCTGTAGGCTATCTATGATGCTCCTGAAATAAATATTTTTTCTTGGGAATGGTTGCTGTTTGGATGTAACTCTCTCCCTTCCTTCTCAGCTACATGAAACAACACTAGATTTGTGAAATAAGGAGAATTTTAAAGTTAACGAAAGTGGCATTTATGAGAATAGAACGAACGTCAAAATGGCAGAATAACATCAGAAGAGAGAGAAAGAGAGTGATTTGTTGGTTTATCTTTTAGCTGAAATAAAAGGCTTTAAAATTCTGGAGACACATATGCTATTGAATCAGGTCCTTTTTACCTGGCTGCAATGAGATCCAGGAGATGCTGCCACCGGTCGTTGACCTTTCCAAGCTTGTATTCAATCTCTGAAGCTTTGCTTTCATGGCTGGCTTTGGCAAGTCGTTCTCCCATTTGCTGGAGCTGTATTTTGTTCTCTTGGGCAACAGCAATTTCCTCTTGATAATCCTGCATAATAAATAGCAATCACAGAGGTCAGAAAGCATATGCTTAATGCATTCATCCAGCTCTTCTAGAAACATGATAATTATGGTTTTCTACTGCTGAGAAATAGTTTGGGCATGAGGAACACCATGTGAACATCCATGCACAAGAATTAGTAGTACCTATTATTTTCAGCACGTATGGATTAAATTTTTATACAGGTGTTGTTGAACAGAATGGGAGGTGCTGTCTGTTTACTTAAAATGGGCACTAAAAACAAAATATATACATAACTACAAAATGATAAAATTTGGAAGATTTAACACTGAAATTATACCTTATTGCTCTAATCCCTAACCTGATGTTATATTTAGAATTAATTCTTATACAAAGAGATGACAAGACATTTATAAGGTAAATACACACACACACACACACACACACACACAGGGAATTGTGTATGTGCATTTGTATGTCAGGCATGTTATTTGTGCAAAATATTTTAAGAATTCCTTCATTTTAAAAAGGTAATCTCTACATAAGGCCAATATTTTGTAACACATAAATCAATGACAACCTCTTATGAATAATAGTCATTAATTTTAACAAGTCAATAGGTCTACAACCTTCTTGATTTACCCAGTTTCTGACCCAGCATCTGTTAAAGATTGTTTTGGTTCAATAGGTAGAGCAGATTTTATGTGGTCTATTTGCAAGAGATAGGCACTAAAAGGTATAACTTAAATTATAATGAAACCCTTCCCCAACCCCCAGTAACCCTGTTATTCTCTCGTCACAGTGAGTAATAGTATCCAATCATTAGAATCAATTTTTTTTTTTCACTTTTGGTTGAAGTAAATAGTACCTCAGCAAAACAATAAATGAAGACAGGTTCCTCATGTGCAAAGATATTTCAACCTTCTCTGCTCTAAAGCAGGTGTCATAACAGGCCATTTACCTGCCAGGTCATTTACCTAAGCAAAAGGCCTCAAAGGAATGGGAGGGCCAAGGAAATTTTATTCCCTCCCAGGGAGCAGGGCCCTCCTCATGCCCAGTGCCCCGCCTACTGGCCTTTTTGTGTTATTTCACACAATGGGATTCAAAGACCAAAACATTAGATACACTTATTAGTTGTTTTAATATTTCATCGCCAATTTGAGATGATTTTATTGAGAAATGTTTACTTCAAAGAAATTACTACAATCCTCTTGGATTATCATTTAATTTGAACTATTTTGTTAATGTCAATGCCAGTGGACATCAATATTTTTGGCTCCATTTAGTTACCACTTTTTTTTCTATATTGTCAAAATTGCCAAGTCTTTTCTTAGTAATTCTCTTCCTTTACAAAAGAGACACCATGGAGTGGCAAGCTCTTAAAGACTTTTTTTGTCTAAATCCCATGACTTATTCTATATATAAACTAGGATAGTATTAACTATCCTAGTTAAAATAAAAATAAAAATAAAAATTTAATTTTAAAGAGTATTTCTAATATTATTCCAAATAATGTAACAAAATTACCTATGTGAATAGCTAAAGTTTTTCTAAATTTTAATTATGGTTTTATTTTGTTCAAGAGATTTTTTTTTCTCCCACACTCCAAAAATATACATTCTGAATTTTATGTTAAAAAGCAATGGGCATATATAGGTACATTTAAACAAAACTTATTCTTTAGCAAATTTCACTATAGTAGCTAGTGCATTTCATCACGTCTAGTACAGCATTCCCAGATACACAGCAACTAGCAAGGTGCCACCATTAGCAGATGTTAAAATGAAATCTGTTTCGTCTCAACCCAGGTATTAAAGCTTTGCAATGTCAAATAAACAAATGCTTACTCAGAATTTGCAGTGTTATACTGAAACTACTCTAGAGTTATTAATATTGCATGTTGCCTCTGAGGGTATTTTTTCTATGTGCATGAATGAATGGAGATAAATTTTTCTAATAATCATTTATATTTCTTTTCTAAATGAATGAAGTCATAATTCATTCATTCCAAAAATATGAATTAAGTGCTTATAAGAAGTCAGATGCTGCTCTGGGTGCAGGGGAGATAATAATAGACAAGACAAAGTCCATGTTCCAGTGAGACTGACAGTCCAGGGGGGCCTATATCCTAGATAGACCATGAACAGGTAAAAATGAAACATACATCATACTTTAGATGGTGATATGTGCTAAAGAGAAACATAAACTAAAAGAACTCTGAAATGATTATTTGTTCAAAAACAATGTAGAAGCAATACTGAAATCATTAAAAAACATTTTCAAATGTTGGCCAATTTGATCAGTTACCACAAACTGAAAGTATTCTGTGTATTTCGTATATGAAGCTGGCCTTTCATGTGTCAAGAAGATAAGATGTTTAAAACCTAGTGTTCCCTTGATAGCAAGTAATCCCCAGGAAGGCCACCTCTGCACTGGTTGGAAACACCTGAGCATTAGGCAGAGCGGAAGCACAGGCAGCCCTGCCTGCCCCATACCTTCTTGAGTTTCTCGATCATTTCCTCGATGAGGATGTCTCCGTTCTGAGAAACCTTGCTCTCCATCTGAGTCAGCCACTCACAGAGCTCCTTGTTCTTTTCGCTGAAGACCGCCCATTCATTCAGTCTCTCGTTTACCTGCTGCCGCCTCAAGGAGACCTGGGAAGTTTAAAACAGGACAAGACGCCAAAGGATAAGGAGTCACACCCCAGCGAGCAGCATTTACCAGGTGCCCGGACTCTGCCCACTGCTGTGCACCCTGTAGGCCACTGTTCCTGAAATTCAGGATTGGTGGTCCACCACAGGTGGGAGATGCTGAGCCCCGGGTTTCCTTTCTGAAGGTTCCCCTGCACACTGACCTGTTAAACGTTCAACCTTGCACAGCTGCCTCAGCTTAGATCTGACATATGACCAGAGGTACAGAGTACTAAAGCAGAAGGACCAAAAAGAAGAGGGAAAGAAGGGAAGAGAAAAGATGGGAGAAAGAAGGAAGAAAAAAGAAAGAAAAGAAAAAGTAAAAATAGGGAAGGAAGGGGAAAATGGAAGGAAAGAAAGAAGGAAGAAGAGCCTCAGGTATCAGGTGAGAGGAGCTAAGAGGACCTGGGAGGAGCCTGAAGAGGAACTCGTGTCTCTGTTCAGCTTCACCCTGGCAACTCCACGTGGGGCAAGTTCCTCTATTTCTCTACTCTTTTCAACATTTTTGGTTTTTTGTTTTTGTCTTTTTTTTTTCCCCTCAGCATAACAGCTTGACTGAGGTAGAATTCACACATCGTGCAATGCATCTGCTTCAGGTATACACCGAGTGGTGTTTACTAACGGAGTTGACAAGCATCATCCCAAATCAATGCACACCCCCCCCAAACCCTGTAGTCATCACAGTCACTCCCCTTTTTCTCCCCATGCACCTTCCAACTCGAATCTACTTTTTGCCTCTGGGGATTTGCCTACTGGGGACATTTCTTGTAAGTCAAATCATACAGTAAGTGGATATTTGTAACTGGCTTTTTTGCTTGTATTTTAAAGCTTCATCCATGTTCAGAGCTATCAATACCTCATTCCTTTATATTGCTAAATAAATTCCATTGCACAGATATGACACATTTTATTTGTTCATTCATTGATTCAGGACATTTGGGTTGATTCCACCCTAAGTCTACTATGGATAATGCTGTTTTAAGCCTTCATGCCAAAGCCTTCACGTGGACACATTTTCATTTCTCTTGGGTATGCACCCAAGAATACAATTGCTGGGTCACATGGTAACAGCAGGGATTGTTTTCAAAGGTGGCTACGCCACTTCACATTCCCATAGCAGTAAGGGTTCACTTTTTCTATCTCCTCGCCAGAGTTTGTTATCATCTGTCCTTTGATGACAGCCATGACAGCAGGTGGGAGGTGCCACCTCACTGTGGTTTTCATGTGCCCTTCCCTAATGATAATGAAGTTAAGAGCTTTCTCGTATGCTTCCTGGCCTGGTATATCTTCTCTGCAGAACTATCTCGTGAATTCCTTTGCCCATTTTAAAATAAAGTCGTGTATTATTGAGTTTGAAAAGTTCCTTGAACATTATAGATACTTGTTTTCATTTCTAAGTCTAGAATGATTCTAGAATTCTTAAGTTCTCTCACTTTATGCTACTTTTGTTCTCGCAGTAGGAGTTGAGCTACTAAGGAATGTTTCTAGTGGAACTAAACTATACATTAGCCAAACAAAATATGATTTGAATGGTAAGGTTTGAAGACCTGTTGGTAATACTAGCCATTCCATTATTGAGTCCATTGCATTCAATAAATAAATATTGATTTTCTCTCTCTCTCTCTCGCTCTTTCTTTGCAACATTTCACTATGGAAATTTTCAAACAAATACAAAGTGTATGCTAAGCATCAATGATATATACCCTAGACTCTAAAATTGTTAAAATTTGGCTTTAGCTTATCAATTCAATTGCTGTTTTATGAGCTTTAAAGGAATCTCCTTTCTTTTTTATTTACTTTTTGTTAATTTTTAGATATACATGATAGTAGAGTGTGTTTTGACATAGTATACATACATCAAAGGAATCTCTAAGATGAAAATGAAAACTATTTTGAAGGTGGCATATGCTTCCTGGGTATCTATTCTGTCTAGAAATGAATCTGTTAATGATGAGGCAGATAATTTAGCTCCCATACAACCCAAATGTCTGTGTTTCTATATCTGAGAAAAGAGTAGGGAGTTAGGACATAAGCCGAAGACCCCTTTCTCAGGGCCCATCTTAGGTGAACTGCCTAAACAGTGAGTTTGTAACTCACCATAGTTTTTGAAATTTCAACATTAGAAATTCAATCTTTTGAGCTATTTGGGATGTTTTAAAATAAATATTTCTCTGGGTTGGGTGTCACTGATGAAGCCATCAAGGATTCCCCATCAATATAATTAGTTGAACATTTAGTTTTCATTGAGGTAGTTTAATACAGAAAAGCTTAGAGGGCAATGACTCACTTGGGGTGGGGAGTAGAAAAAGCTAAAAAAAAAAACAAAACCCACAGGTTAAAATGTTAAAATTTTTAGGTAGATGTCACCTACTTTAAGCCCCACTGGGGACAGTACTGGGGAGCATGCTCCTTCAGTACCCCTTTCCTCTCCAACTCTGAGAGAGAGTGGCTCTGATCTGCTGGGATGTTCAGACTAATTCTCCAGTGGGTCTCTAGTGGGTCACACAGCACCCGAGTCAGGACCCTGGCTGTAGTTAATATTCTGGTTCAGCTGATGTTGTAAGTTGAAACTGTATTTTCATAATTGGTAACTGCTTTCTAAAAAAGAGGTTCGAAACCCCTGACCGTATGGTGAATTTGTCTTGCTTTGAGTAGCTTCCCCCCAATGTTGGCCACCATCCAGGAAGCAAGCTGGGACTACCCTCACCCACGTCTTCAGGGAGGGTGCTCCTGTGATAGAAAAATCTATTCTCCATTACTGTGAGAGGTAGGTGGTCTTATCCCCATTACAGGCATCAGAAGAGTGACACTGAACACCTCCGAGGCATCTGTTTATAGTGAGTAAAAGAGGTCCAGCCATGCTTGAGTCTTCGTTAGAAGTTGCAATATAACATTATGATCAAACATCCAGAGGCACCTGAGAACCCGTCTCCATCGCTTCTGGATAACGTGACCAGGGAAAGGTTACTCATCTTCTCTAAGCCTTACACTCTTCACTTACAAATTGATCCTAATTCTTCCCCAAATTCATCACATGTTTATTGTTTATGGTAAGCGTGTGTCTTCACTGTGCCAAGCACCATTCCCATGTACCAGGAAACAGCAGGCGGACAGAAGAGACTGGCACATTCTGAAGACCCGACAGGGCAGCCCTGGCCACGCTGCTGCTTCACTCTGTCTATACTGTTGTGCATGACTCAGGGCATCCTGGAGCTGTTAGCTGGCTTCCTCCTAGGCACTGGTGTCTTCAGTGTCTGTGTATATTCACACACTATGAAAGCACCTCTGCACTGTTTATCATGGACTTGAAACTTAAGAAGCAGCAGGTAGGCTATAAGCATTGGCTGCCAATGGGGGCCAAAAGATTTTTTAAAAAATGTAAATTCATTAGAAGAATGGAGTGTTTTGTTTTTGTTGTTTATAAGTCCAATATTAGACCATATATAAATGAACATTACCATCTCTTTGCTTGGGTGCAGTCAAATCTCTCAAATTATGTTATCAGCTCAGCACACATTTACGTTTTCTTACAGGCACAGACACACTGTACTGCCTGCAGAGCAGGAGACAGCTGAACAGGAAGTACATCCTTTTCTGCTTCACATATTTTGACGATGACATTTTGCAGGGAAAAGAAATGGGCAATTACAGTGATGTTATAAATTTATATTTCAACTAGAATTTCCACACACAGTTCTTCAAACTGAAACAGAAGTAAAAGCAAATATCACCCATGGCTGTACACAAGCTTGACTACCCCCTGGGGAGTCTATTCATAAACAGATTTCTTTTATGCATTTTTTTTTCTGTGCTGCAATGTTTACTCACAGTCCAGTCCGGCTTCCTCCTTCTTACCTGCTCTCAGGTACTCTTGACTCCTATCAGCTGCTTTGGAAGAACAGGAACAGGATACCTGCTCCTTAGCAGGGACAATGCTGTGTTCAAACGTAGTTTCTGACTTGTACAATGAAACAGGCACAGGCTCACTTCCTGTTGTGGTTTCCGCGCTCAACAAAAGTTCACCAGAAACAACTCAAGAACTAGCAGGGCATCCACCTCCTTCCTTAAGACTGACATGCAGGCACCTTGACCCAACCCATGACTGAAGTCCTACTGGCAAACAACTTGATGTACCATGAAGTAAAGCGAGGTCCTCAGGACACTTGGACATAGAAAGTTTCTAGAAACACTATGTATTCCATCGCTTCCTCTCCTTTACACCTTGCTCTATGCATGGGTGCAAAGCATTAATCTCTTCACAGCATATTCTGTGACGAAAAGCAACTTTCAAAATGTGTTTTCAAACAGACTGTTGCCTAGGTATCTAGTGGTCATTTTGCAACATCTACATGTATAAGAATTAGTAATAATAGTAATACTTTCATGGCACTGTTAAACAAGTTTTCCCAAATCAAAGAATATTGCATGACCATAATCTTAACCTCCAAAACATTAAAACTTGTGTCATTGTTTTATTATTGGAGGAGCAGAAGCATAAAGACATAGAGTCGATACCTTTTTAATACACAGGGGGCTGGGGTTGTGGCTCAGTGGTAGCATCCATCTTACAACTAAAAAAAAATTTAAAAAAAAAGAATACATAGGGTTGGGGGACATAGCCCACTGGCACAGCAGTAGCCTCACCAGCACGAGGTCCTGGGTTCCATCCCCTCTCCTGCTATACTGCCCATACACACACAGACACATAGCTGTGGTGGGCATTAGCCATACAGAGAAAAGGTCTTTGCACCTTAGCTTTTGGAATCAGATCACAAAGAAGTAAAATACTGTACTATGGAACAGCACAGACCAAAAGGGAAAGGGTAGTTCACAGGACTAAGAAAATCTCAATAACAGAGCATAATGTCACAATGCCATGGGGTTGTGGAACATGAAAGACCACAGGCTAGAAATCAGAAGAGAAGAAATCATCAACTTAGGCAGGAGGAGTGGCATGATCAGGCTTTTAGGGAGGGATGTTCATGTGTGTTTGCCAAGGAAACGTCCAAACTCTGAGGTGCCACCTTTCTGAAGAACTCTGCAGGCTTCCATTAGCTACAGAAATGGATCTGGTCTAATGTTGAAAAACACTAAGACAGCAAGCAGTACTAAACTTTTCTCAAAATTAAAAATAGATGAACAGGCTCAATAAGGGTAAAGGAATCATGCTGTAAAAATTTGCCGTCATCTGTCATCACAAAATAGCTTCCATTTATACATCATGATAAGATCTTTACATCAGGAAATGATAGGATGAGTGACTATGGAAATGTATTCCTTCTGGGTTGAAGAAATCAGAAAAGAATAAAGCGTGGTGATTAATAGTGCCACTTCCTATGAGGAACTTGATGGAGGTTTCTCATGGTCGTTGAGAATACAGAGCTCTGTGAAAAGTAGCTACATTCATGTTGAACGTGAATCACTGACAGGCTGATGAAAGCCTCTCTCCTGTGTCCTGCTTTTTGCAAGAATATATTCACAAGAAGAGGGTTCACACATCTACCACGTGTGCCTAGAGTCCCCCTTTGGTTCACAAGATGAGAAAATTCTGGGTTTTCATTTAAACATTCAGAAGGAAGTTTTTGTAAGAACATATTTCTTCTTGATGTCAAATAAATCAAGAAGCTCTGAGCCTCTGTTTAGTAGTTCCTGGAGCACAAGGATAAGCATCCCCAAAGTTAGAGGAGGTAGAAGGATGGGAGAGAAGAGAGATGGTAGAGCAGTGTAGCTGGCATAGACACCAAGAGGCCACCCTTCCACAGCCTTTCCTCCACCAAATGACACCTACATATGCCCTACTAAAGCCTGCGTCCCTGGCCTCTACTGCAGCTGCAAGCTTGCCCCCGCATCCATTTGTCCCCTGCACACCAATCTTACTCCACGCTCTCCATCTCAGGCATCCCTTGAAGATTTACCCATTCCAAGAAGCACCTCCTTCATTCTCTTCAATCCCTATCATCCTTAGCTCATTTATATCTTTATATATTTTCACATATTGTGTTTAACCTGGTTATACATGATTTTCTTTGTAACTGTTAAAGTTTGTGTAAATCAAGTTTGTAAGCTTGATGTGGGAACATCTATTATGGCTTGTCAAATTCACAATAATGGAAATGAACAATTCAACTGAATAATTGTCAGAGCCTATAATGTGCCAGGCATGATGCGTAGGTTACAGATGGGGAGAGACAGATGTGGGCCCTGCCTCTTGGAGGGTAGGTCCACAAGCCTCTTGGGCAGCTGTCTGCTCATTTGTGAGCCTGCAATCTGATACTCTCTTGGTCCAGGGTGTCCTCTTACTGCCTTTCCACCAACTTTTCCCTTTCATTTCCAACTCAAAGACCAACCTGGGATCTCTTCTAAAGTATTGCACACACAGAAAGGTACTTAAAACATGAATAAAGTATGACTAACCACGACACACACCCTTTAATTACCAGGAAACAACTAGGATGAGAGTAACAATAAATATTCCATAACAGAACTAGCTCTGGAGTGTTAGCTGAAATTGCAAATAAAACAATACTTTTTCATGTGTTTAAAAAATAGAAGATGCCACCAGTATCTACCTAGCAAAATAATCACATCTGTCAACCACAGCTTTGTGCTTCCTCTTAAAAATACTACACCAGCCAATGAAAGGAGAGGTGAGAATCCAGTTTAGATGCATCAAAGATACAATGGTAAGACATAGTTGTCTTGGTCTGGAATGTTCTGGCAATAACCTTCTTTAGCTGGTACCATGAGCTATGGGTGGGTCCAAACCTGGTCAAGCCACCTGCCACTGAATCACCACCCAGCTTTCCATCATGATGGTCACTTTCCATGTACGGCACTGGTCTTACCTGGTGGCACAGTTCTTCCCACTGCCTCTGCAGGAGCTCTATGCGCTCATTAAGGATGGAGATGTCATCAGCACTGATGTAGGCAGACAGGGAGCCCCGCAGCAACGTCAGCTCTGCCAAGTCATCCGTCCAGCTCCCAACGGCACTTTCTAATTCCTAGATTAAAAAAGAAGTTCCTGAAAATGATTCTTGAAAAAATGGGCCTAATAAATGCCCATTCTTACTTATTAGAATTTTTCTCTAATAGTTATCTTGTCATCTACCGTCAACAATTTCTCACATCATTTGAAATCCTTCCAGATAAAATTCCATTTCCATTCTCTAACGTGGGATCTGTTTCATTTTCTTCCTACATAATCTGATCAATTGCCAAGTTCTTCTGATACCAGACTTGTTTGCAGAATCTTTCTAACATCTATTTACCATCTCAACGATCTTGTTTTTTTCTTTGATGCCTTTTCCTAACTGATGTTTCAGCACTGCACTGAACTTTAAACTGACGTCATAAACACATAACCCATACTTTCTTTTTGTCCTAAGTTACTGATCACACTAATGAAATATTTTAATAATTTAATTTTCATTTTCATACACTATGAGTTGCTAAATTCTATGATGTATACTTACAAGATAATGGTGGAGCTCTATTATTACTAAATTAAAAATAATTCCCTGAATACATTTTCTGTAGGATCAGAAATTTATTTAAGTTACTGAAAAAGATTATGTACCCTGTTCTTTTGGGAAATGATTTAAGGAGAAAAAAATCTTATAATAATATTTGTAAGAGTTGACATTAACTTTTGCAATACTTTGATGGATGGCTGATTTTGCAATTTGTATAACTCTTGTTCCCTGCCAGTTGTTGCCTTTAGAATCCAGCTAATTTAGCATATGAATAGAAAATTTCACATGGTTGGTTCCTTCTCTTTTTGTCTCTTCACACAGGAGACAAGTTTCCAAAGGCAAAAGTAATTAACACTACTGTCTGAGGCTGACTTTCCAAGCAATTTAGGCAAACAAGGTTTTAGCCTGATTTTCCAAGTAATTGCTTTGTTTTGCTGCTAAGGTTGTTTGGGGAAGAGGAGCAGAGAGCCAGATTGAAAGGCATCCTTTGAATCTACAAACTCAAAAGCAGAGTATGTGTCCAGTATTTGGGGAGATGAAAAAATGAGACTCCTTAGAAACAGCATCTGGCTGAAGGATCAAACTGTTCCGATAAATTAAAAATGCAACATTTAAAAATGCAACATTTACACCTTTGGAGATATTAAATTGTTATACCAATGTAAAGATTTTGCTCATTTTATGCCAGTTCCCGGTCCTCAATCCAAACAGCAGATTTGGTGAAGAGATTGAAAAAACAAACAACACTAACATCAGGCCCCACTGCTTTGAACATTCTCCATGAGGCGAGTCAGTGTGGGAAAAGTACAGCCTTTAAATGCAACAACTCGGATACTTACTTAGTTCCTAGAAGCCTCTGTTTTCTCATCTGCAAAAAGGCAGTAACAGAATGTCCTCCTGACTTGTGTTCAGACCAACTGAAACAACACTCATGAGGTCACTGGCACACAGAGGAGCCTAATCAGTGTCCATTCTTACTTAACAGAATTTGTATTTAATAGTTTTTTTGGTAAATTTATAATCACAGGCTTAAAAATAACTGTTTACCTTTGTCATCTTCACAAACTTCTGAAAGTCACACCTCAAAATAATATCTCATTCACTTGCCATTTGAGATGTGAAGTGTACCACCTTCAATTTTTCCTAACTGCCTTTTAATGTCTCAAAGAATATCTTTGGATTTTTGTACTGAAGGAAAAATTTTTACATCCACATTTATCAAGATTTCTAGACTTAATAATCTCTTGGCTTGAAGGATCAAACTGTTCCGGTAAATTAAAGATGCAACATTTCTATTTACACCTTCTTAGTCAAAGTGAGGCAGAGAACTTCCAATTAAAATCCATATCACTTCCATATATGTAAAATTTTACTAGAATTACACTACAGCAATAATTTACAAATAATTAGAGAACATGAGGACATGTATAATTTGAAAAAAAAAAGTATTAGTACTTTTGATCTGATGGGCACATTGCTCAGCAGAGGACCAGTCTCAAGCTTTACTGGGCTAAGAAGGTGTTAATGGGATGAATCCTACAGCCACTAAATCATGTAAGTATTCATGACCTCATCATGTAGGGAGTGGTCTGTATTAGCTATCAATTTGCTTTCAAGCATGATTTAAAGCATTGATCATAATCTTTAAGTAGTTAGAGCCCTGAGTAATAAGGATTAGATGACTCCTTGTGTCAACTGAGATTAGCATTTTTTCCTGCTTTCTTTGCAGAAGAGTCTGGAGGGGAGGGAGGGTTCTTCCGCAAGCCATAGACAACAGATTTTCCAGGCTGCCAATGCTTTCTGTAAAGTAGACTCTGGCTAAAATGATCCCTCAGTGTGGATGCTTTAGAAAGATTGCTTTTATTGCTCTTGACCTGGCTTTTAAATATCTTTAATGTTTGTGTTTAATTTTCATTTGCTTCAGCAGGTTAATTCATAAACTTTCACTCACTGCAATAAGTGAGCTAAGCAAGTATCACCTAGGAGCCATTTGTCTTATTGCAGTCCCCCTGGATTTTGCATCTGCATGCAGACAGCCAGAGAAGATTGATGGGATTATTTTTCTGCAGGCGTTATCCCTGCACAGGCAGAAGATGGGTGACAGGGATTATCTCCATCCAGTAATTCACCTTGCATCGCATTTGCTCTGCATGAAGCTCCTCATGATGATCTGGTAGAGGCTGGGAAAGCTTCTTTTTGAATGTTCGTAGTTTCTCCAGGGAATCAGCAATTCCTTTTTCACATTTTTCCCAGTCCTATGATGGAAGCAAAAGAAATTGCATGTCAGTTTATTTTGGTAGGAAGGGGTACTGGGGATTGAGCTTGGGCATTCAACCACTGAGCCCTAGCCCCAGCCCTATTTTTTGTATTTTATTTAGAGACAAGGTCTCACTGAGTTGTTTAGGGCCTCGCCATTGCTGAGGCTGTCTTTGAACTCACGATCCTCGATCCTCCTGTCTCAGCCTCCCAAGCTGCTGGGATTACAGGCATGCACCACCGTGCCTGGTATGTTTTTTGTTTTGTTTTGGAAATAAATTAGAAAACAAGAAAGAAACACTTTTTAATTACAGAGAAAGAATTAAAGTCACATTGATGAACAGTGAGAAGGGGAGTCCACACCCTTTGCCACCACGGGCAGCATGGGGTCATCCTAAGAGTTGAGTCCAACTCTGACTCTGTTACTTTTTAACTGCATGACTTTAGTAAGCTGATAAGCCTGTGTCTCATGTTTCCCAATGAAAATGGAAATAATACAAACTATAATTGTCAGAGAATTAAAATAAGCAATGGGTGTTAACAAACACAACACCCAGAGAATCATGAATACTCAGCAATGTTATCTGAATCCAAATCTGTCTGCAGAGGCAGGGGTATGATGTGGCAATGTGCCCTTCAGCTAACTTCATCCCTAACTGCATTCAATGCACATGCTCTCCCCAATACACTACAGGGGATAAAAAAAGAGGCTATAAAAACACATAGGAGTAAGAGGAGAGAGAGTGAATGTAAAAACAATATAACCCTGAGTCTGATTAAATTCATCAATGGTATGAGCCACATGAGTATGAGCTGTCAAAGAAGTGGAAATACAACAGAGATGGGCAGAGCCTTTGACTGGCTTTATCTTGTCACTGATAAAGCAGGTAGCAAAGGGTTGTGTACAACATAAAAGTCCACACCATCAAGAAGTGGGGGAAGAGAGCTAAGGCACACTTTAAGAAATATGTATCCAGCGTGCCACGTAGTGGTAAGTGCTCCCTGAGTGGTAGAGCATGGCAGCATAGAACCTGGGGGTCTCCACGGGCTGACAAAGAAAACAGGCATTGTGTGGCTTTGTTTTCAAATGTCACACAACAAACTGGTGGCAATGGCTCCCTCTTGGCAGAGATAGACAATTTGAATGGTGGTACAAGGGGAATTTCATTTTGTACTCTATATACCTCAATTATTATGTGAAATTTTATGACACATGTATTTCTTTTGTAATTTAAAAACTAAGGAAAAAAAGTGGAAGGAATAATTAAAAACTAAGAAAAATAAAATGAAATTTCCACAATGGAGACGGATACTTACAGCACCATATCTACAAGTTAACTCTTATCTGGTGTCTCAAGGCCATGGAAAAGTAAGTCCAACTAAACGAGTCTCCTCTATGTTGTCCAACACAACCCATTTTATCCTATGTCCATGCCTGGCCTCTGCATCCCCACTGTCCTCCCCAATGGCCGCTCCCGACATGATAGAAATACAGAGAGTGGTTCACATGCCACCACATCATGCTCCATTTTCTTCCACAGCATCTCTCTCATCACCTCCAGTCTTTCCTTCCTAGCATTCTTCCTGTCTTCTCTCCTGACACCTGATTTATTTATCCTTTGCAATGACAACCTACAGGTATAACTGTGACTACAACCACAACCGTCTATCACTACAAGTGTCTTTTGTTTTGTTTTACTGACACAAAAAGTAAGGACCAAAGTAATTCCTACCCAAAGTGTCTTTTGCTTTTAACTGAACCAAAGGTTTGGTTCCACATTCTCATTTCTCTTTAAACTTCTTTTCTGGAACTTCCTAGAGTGTATAATCATATTCTCTCATCCCTATTACCAGAAACAAACAAACAAAACCCCCCAAAAAACAAAAAGCAAAAATCCTTTGCTTATCATGCACAGATTCATTCCAACTCCCTTTATTTAAAAATATCACTGTATTCTCAGGCTACTTAGTTTACCAATGTTCGGCATAGTGAGGGTAGACAGGTCCTCTTCCTGCTTAAAATGAACAAAACATCCTCATTTAAATCAGCACACACCCCCAAATCTATAAGAATGCAGTCAGTAATTATTCATTGATCTCACAGAAACAAGGACAACTCATTCTTGTGAAAATACTTTGAGGCATCGATGAAGCAGGTGACTATGTAGAATATGGAATTATAATGACTATTTTTGACATACATACTTGGAGCATTAGATTGAGAACTAAAAATAGATAAGTATTATAGCTGTGGTGCAAAGATATCCTGAAATGAAGCTCCAAAAACATTAAAATTTAGTTTTATAATACTTTCTTAGACAGATAGAAGGAAGTAAATGATTCAAAATATAACAAGCTTTAACAAGAGAAGAACAGGGATTCCTCCCTTTCCAAGAATGACTTAGACTGTGAAGCTATAATCAAGTCTGTTTGCTCTATGAATTCTAAGGTAATAGCTTAATGCTGTGGTCTGTAAGCATCTATTAATTCGGATGTTTTATACACCAACCAACAGACAGACTTGTCTTCAGCAAAGGCAGTGACTCAGATACCATGCCTTATTAAATCTCAGGAATGTCTCCAAATATCACATCACAAATAAAGAAAAATATATGATTAACATGTTCTCTTACAGATCGAGTTACAATGTTTTAAATCCTTTCCTGAAAACAAGATGAATTTGGCACATTATATTACTGATGAATTGCACTGCGTGCAAATAATAGTGACTTATAGATGCCCAGGGGTATTTTTGATTGCTTATTTCCCACTCAGAAGTTAATATATCATTAACTAAAATTCAGCAGAACAAATCAAATGGGTGTGTGGACTTTAAACAATAAAAGAGTAAAATCTGCTCCATTAACTTTAGTTATTACCTTTGATCCAAAAAAGTGACAAGTCACTTTAATAGATAATCTCATTGAATTATTGGTGATTATCAACCTACATAATTTCGCATTTACTATGTTCACTTTTTTAAATGATGACATAAACAATGGTAATTACTGTTATATATTTAGTGCTCAATATGTACCAGGTAATATACCACTTGTCCGAGGATTGGAAAGATTCCAGGAACCAGATTACTTGGTTTACTATGGTTTTAACTTTGGTTTTACCCAGGTTTAGGGCACATGCCCTTTTTAAGCTCCTGATTTAATTATGTTTTATACCTGGAATTTGAAAATAAGGGTGAAAATTTCTTGGGGCAGGTGTAGCCCAATCCAAGCTCCCTAAAACTTCCTGAGTGATAGTATGCAATGTGTATCCCACTAAGGGCTTCATATTCCTCCTGGAGATTTTATTGCCTAGCAACCTTCTTTGGTAAACTAAGCCAACTTGAGAGCATTATTTTGGGTTGGTTTTCCCCTGCTATAAAATAAGAGATATCAATCTTGAGAACCATTTTGGAGTTTGAGGTTAGGGAGTGGAACCAATGCTTTGACTTTCTGTCTAATTTTATAAAGTCATCTCATGGCTAAGCCTTAGCAATGGCCATTAATCAGAATTCATAGCATGGACAGACCTTTTCCAGTTTCAATTACATTCTTGGGGGATTGTCCTGAAAAATGAAATGCTGAAAATGGAGAAACTTGTCCAGTTCCTGCAAGATAGGGCAAAGTCTTAAATAAAATGCACAGGCTCAAAATCCTGCAGGTATTGCTCAATGATCTTTGAATACTTGATTTGCAAGGAAAACAATGGGAGAAAACAGTACAACTATTAAAAGGCCCCTTTAAATTGAACCTACTTTCAGCAAGAAAGCCAGTTTTTTCTTCTGCTCCTCCAGGTGCATGCTGGCCAATCTCCACTTCTCTTGGATTTCGGTGAGTTCGGCTTGCAAGGCGGCCTCGGCTGCGCTGTCTGCAGTCAGCAGGAGCTGCTTGCCAGCCTCCACAGTTAGGATGTAGCTCCCTTGTTGTCGTAGGAACACCTTTTCTTTGAACTGAAAGGAAGGGTCACTTTTTACTTTTTCGACTCTTCTTCATCCTTTTCCTACTATAAGTATTCTTAGTGGCCCCACAGGTTAGCATAAGCAGCCTGCCCTCTTCCATCCAGCAAGTATTTGTTGAGATGGTACTTTGTGCAGGAATGAACCATGTATAATGAATGAGAACACAACAGGGAAAGGCTTCCTTTCTACCCTAAAGTCAAATACAGTTAGGATATAATATGAGATTTGCTTTATAAAACTGGTGTGCAAAGAACATAGAGCATGGCAGGCACAGCATAGCTTCCCCAAAGTGGTAAAGTGGCTTGGGACTTCTTGAAAGATGCATGAATGCAACCTTATTAAGTGATGAGTCGAAGCAGAAGCAGAGGAGATAACACCTTCCCTCAGGGAACTGAGGATGCGCATGTCCACTGTACAGGAAAACAGGATGTAGTTTTTCAGTGGCTGGAGTATGGGGTGCATGTAACAGAATGGTCGAAGATGAGGCAAGACTACATCTTTCACAGAAATTTGTTCTTTTAGAGTAAAAATGACTGCGGTCACAGAAGAATATTAAGGAGGTAAGTAATGTGTTTGAATTAAGGTTTTAATAAAAGCATTCAGAAGCAGGGTGGAAAGTGGGATGGAAGAGGGGTGTGTATTGGATATGCTGAGACAGGTAAGAAAGCTACTGTCCATTCAGGTGAGAAGTCATGAATGCCTTATTCAAGGCAGTGGCCATGAGGATGAAGACTTGCAGCAGATTTATAGGGGAGCAACAGACAAGGAGGGGTATAGCTCTACAATGACACTAGGGGTCCTGGACTGATAGACCAGATCGCTGGTGATAACATTTTCCTACACTGGACATGGGAAACAGAAAATGTTGTTTCAGAGATCACAAACTCTGTTGAGGGACACAGAGTTGTTACAGCTGAAATGCACAGATATCAATCTAAAATGTGGCCAGATACAGGAGTTGAAACCATAGCAGGTGAATGTGACCAGAAGATACCAACTTGCTCCTTTTTTGCTGTTAGTGAGTAGTTGAAGCCCTATCTGTAGATGAGTTCTTTCAAAGAAATTTGGAGAAGGAGAACCAGAGAACAGTGACCTTGAAAGGAAGAGAGCCCATGAATCAAGGGGGAAGGATGGGTGAGAGTGCTGGGAGGTATCTGTCTCAGATGCCATAGCCCCAGATCTCAGGCTGGTGAAAGTAAGGAGCTAGTTGGGCAGGGACAAAGAACTCAAGGACAGAGCCTTCTCTGGAGTGCTTGCATTACATGTTTAAATTGCTCACGAGTCCAATAGACATAATCAACACATTATAGCTGGGCTGCAGGGAGCTGCTGTGAGCCTTGGTGTGTGGAGTAGAAGAGGCTCTGGGAGAGGCTGAGGTTTACTCTGACCCCACCATTCAGATGTCTGCAGGGCAATCACTTTTGCATTTTCAGTTCACATTTGGGAATAATATTCACTCCAATTCCCCTGTCACTCCAGGGTACCTCTGAAGCACTGAGGCTAAGGTCAAGTTGGAAATGCAGAAGAGGCTTGAGAACAGTGTGTTCTGCATCCTACCTGCACTTCATCAAAGAGGGTCCTGACTTGTTGCAGTGGCACGGGGATGCTTCCAAGGCCACTCACGGGCAGATAGGACACCTCCACCAACCATTTACGGAGCTTCTCTGCCATCTCCCTGTAGCGTTGCCACTGGCGAATCTGGCTATCGATGATCCCCCGCCTCTGCTGGGCTCTGCGAATCACTCCCTGCCACTGATTACTGAGGAGGGTCAACTTCAGGTTGAACTCATCCCTGGAGAAGAGGTAATTACACGGTGAAAAGATTGTTCTTTGGATGTAGCCACATAACAGAGGGAGCATACCTTCTCAATGACTGCAAGCCCTGAGAAGTGATCTAAGGCAAAGGATTTAAAATAGATGCTATGGCCCGGTGCAGTAGTACATGCCATTAGTCCTAGCTATTCAGAAGGCTGACTCAGGAGAATCAAAAGTTCAAGGCCAGACAGGGTAACTTAAAAAAGTGCTGAGGTAGAGCACAAATGTAGCTCAGTGGTAGTGTTTGATTAGCATGTGCAAAACACCTAGATCAATCCCCAGTATCATAAAAACAAATAAACAAATCAATTTAAAAATATTATGCCAAGATCTGCTATGGGGTCTACTGAAAATAATTTTCAAAATTAGACTATTGGTGTAGGTAAGTGGTGTTTCCATGTCTCAGTACAGTTCGAAAAATCTATGACAAGGTCATTGTCACTCTCTTCCTGAGTGTGTGAGTGGAGAGGGATAGAGCAAAGGGGGGATATTATATATATATATATAATGTATAGATTATATATATGAATTTCCTTTCAAAAACAGAAGTCATTTGTCAAATCAAGCACAGTCGAATCCAAATTTGCAAATTATCTTCATGATACTTCCGTAACATTTATAACATCTGTCAAATCAGAATGAGAACATCATGGAATGTGGAATGGTTCATTTGTGTGTTGCTTTGTGCCAGGTAACCACCCAGGATCTCTATGAGGCTCTATCCTCCCTGTGTAGCCTGGTTGCCCTGAGCTACCTGTCAGCACAAGAAACCACTTAGAGCACATCTCCCCACTGCTGAAGCTCTAAACAACAGAGATCATAAATGAACTTTGAGAGTCACGTACATTTGTCATCAGGAAACTTCCTATTGTCAGCAGGTTCTAATCTGATGCTTCTCTTTTTAATTACAACTATCAAAATTCTTATCTTCCAATTTTCTTCTCTCTGTTGTTGTTTTTCCCCTAAATGTTAGCATTTAAAATTTAATAGATGTTGGCTTATAGGGGAATTGTAAATTGTATTTAACATAATGACTTGAATGTTTAAAATATTGTTATAAAGTTGGCTAAAAGATGATAAAGCAAAAGCTAAAAGTTAATTGCATTTGAATTTGTTTTATTTTGAAGGTCTTAAATTCTCAGTAAATCTTGCATTTAAGTTTGGCCTGCTTAGGAAAGAATAATATGGTATCATGTTTTGTTGTTCCAACCTTAACTATGAAAATCTTTTATGTACATCCAAAGAAATAACCACTTAAAAACTGAAATTACTTCCAAAACATTAAAAAAAACCTTTCACAATAAAATGATTCATTTTCTAACTTTTTTAAATACACAAAGTTAATTATAGTCACAACTACTGGTCCTAACTATGGGGAAGATGTATGCATATAATAAAACAAATGAGTTTAATTCTCCAAATATCACCATGGAAAGTCAATAAGATAAAGAAAATATTGTTCCTAGGAAATGTAAATACTGCACATAATTGCCAATTCACATGCTGTAAATTGGAAGAGAAGCTATGTTTTTACTTCTGAATTTTTATTAAAGAGATAATTTGTCATGTAAATGAAGAGGAAGAAGTATTTCAGGTAGAATGTAATCAGATTTATGGTGACAAATCATTTTCAAACATGGAGGAAGTTTTGTGGCCTGGGAAGGCTGGCTGTGCAGACTACAAACTAGACCCAGGAGCACAAAGCCAGAGTCTGCTGCTCCTTGGTTTTGTGACCTTGGTCAAATCAGTCCACATTTGTGGGTCTCAGGTTTTTCATCTCCGAGTAAGAAAGATGGACTAGTGATATCTATCCTCCTTTTAGGAATACAATTTCGATAATTGCATGAGAATATTAGAAGCATCTGTTTATGAACCATTGATACAATTCATTCTGATCTATTCATTAATTCCAGTCTCTACAGATGACTAGTGAAGGTTGGCTAGGTGATTTCCAATTACTCTATGTCCTTCATATCATATAATAGCTGTTCTCTAAAAGGATTCAATACTCACTCATTTCAGAGATTCAGACAAGCCTTCCCTCCAATTACTGAGACTCCACGATAATACAATTGCCTTGAGAAGATTGGCTATGTGCCCTCTAATCTGCTCATTAAAAGGAAAATGACTAATTTACTGGAAGCTTTCTTCATAATAAGTTATCAAAGATCCTACCTGTCATCAACTTGACCTTGTTCTAGAAGACGTTGCCCATCAATAATGATTGAGTGTAAAATCTGCTGACGGCTGAACATCTCGGCTTGAAACAACTATAATTTTAAAAAAGAAGAGCATACTTTTAGAGTTCCTAATTTTAGTGACCGGTTTTCTGATAACCTTTCAAATGCACTGGGTATAGCAAGACTATGGAAAATATCTCCAGCTGAATCACGATGAGTGTGAAATCCTGACATGTAGGAATATTTATTTTTAGATCATTAATTAAAGTAGGCCTAAAGTTTGGTTTTTGGCTTATTAAACTTAATGACTAAAAGTAGATTTAGGTTTCCCTTCTTTCTCTTTAAATCCCTCAATAAGGTAAGTTGATGAATAATTTGTGTTCTGGTCTTTCTGAAATGTTTTTCAAATTAATTAGTTTAATAAAATTATTTCATTATTAAATCAATAGAAAGGTCTTTCAAATTATTTCCACTGTTTTTAAACAGTTTGGTTGAGATATTATTCACATGTCATAAAATTTGCACATTTAAAATGTCCAGTTTAATAACTTTTATTATATTCCAGACTTGTGCCACCATCTTCATGATCAATTTTAGAATGTTTTCATCATCCCCAAAGAAATTCTGCCCTCATTAGAAATCAGACCCCATTTCCTCCCAATTCCCAGCTCTGAGCAACCACTAATCTACTTCACATCTCTATCAATTGCTTACTCTGGATAATTCATATAAATTGAGCCAAGTAACATGTGGCCTTTTGTGACTGGCTTCTTGCATGTGACGTTTCCTCTGTTCATCCACGTTGCATTATGCATCAGTATCTTGTTCTTAATATCGCTGAATAGTGCTTACATTTTATTTACACTCTCATCCATTGATGGACTTTGGTTTTTTTATACTTTATCTATTATGAAGGTACTGCTATGAACATACACTTGTCCAGGTTTTGTGCGGGATATACTCAGGGATGGCATTACGGGGTTATAAGGCAATTCTGTGTTTAGCATTTTGAGAAATGATCCACTGTTTTCCAAAACAGCTTCACCACTTTACAGTCCCATCAACAATGCACATGGACTCTAATATCTCTGCCACTTCACCAATATTTGTCATGTTTTTCATTTTAGCCATCCTAGTGGGTGAAAAATGGTGTCTCACTGTAGTTTTGATCCATGACTTTTATGTCCTCATCTGTCAGCTCAGTAAAACTGGATTTTAAAATATCTACCTTTAAATTTTCTATTTTTAGAATTCCAAACAGTTTAAAATTCATCTTATTCTTTTTTAGAACAAGTTTCTCTCAGTTCTTAGGTATGTCCCATCCTTCTATGAGCATGTATTTGACAAACACCAATACATAGCAAAACAGGGATAGAGTTGGCAAATTAATTAATATACTATTTATATGTAGTTCTTTCTCCTTATTTCTTGAGAAATAATTATAATGCAGTTCGATTAAGAGATATGCTTGAAGATATTTGACAGATTGGTGTCTTGCTATAAAATTAATTTATGTTTTTTAAAGAACACATGATTTTCATTGGCCCCAAACTTTTTGCTCAAAGCATATTCTCTTAAACAGTTAGCCTTGGCAATGGTAATACAGTCTACAATGTAGTTGGAAAACTGTGTGGCTTTCTGCACTCCTTTTCCTCTCCAGCTCTATCTCCAATAAGTAGCCTTAAGCACAACTCTACCACTATGCATTACAAAGTATTGATGCTTGACATATGTCTACAAACAGCTATGGAGCAGAGAACTGGATCACTTTTTTTTTTTTTTTTTTTGTCAACATCTTCTAGCAATTAGAGAAATGCAAATTAAAACTACACCTCACTCTAACCAGAATGGCAATTATCAAGATTATAAGTAACAACAAATGTTGGCAAGGATATGGGGGAAAGGGTATAGTCAAACATTGTTGGTTGAATTGCATATTGGTACAACCAATCTGGAAAGCATTATGAAGTCATCAGAAAACTAGGAATTGGAACACCACTTGACCCAGCTGGCCCACTAGTTGGTATATATCCAAAGGAGTGAAAATCAGCATACTACAGTGACACAGCCATATCAAAGTGTATAGCAGCCCAATTCACAATAGGTAAGCTATGGAATCAACCTAGGTGCCCATCAACAGATGAATGGATAAAGAAAATGTAGTATATATACACAATGGATTATTATTCAATCATTAAGAAGAATGACTTTGCCAGCAAATAAATGGGTCTGGAAACTATCATGCCAAATGAAATAAGCCAGTCCTAAGAAACCAAAGGTCAAATGTTTTCTCTGATATGTGGGAGCTAACCCACAATAAGGGGCAGGGAGGGGAAGAATAAAGGTTCAGTAGATTAGACATGGGGAATAGAGGAAATAGAAAAAGGATAGAAAAAGAAAAGGCAGTGGAATGAATCTGACATAATTTTCATATATATATGAAAACACCACAGTGAATCCCTCAACAACAAGGATTCTAATTAGAATAAGACATATTCCATGCTTGTATAATTATATCAAAATGGGTCCTACTGATATGTATAACTAAAAAGAAACAATAAAAATATTTTAATAACATTAAAAAATGAAACAATTATCCCATTAAGAAAAGATATTAAAATTTAAGCTTGCAAAAATGATGCATGTGACAGAAAAAACTCATTTTTCCCAGGTGGAAGTTTGTAGCATCTTCCAAAAGCCAAGAACACCTTGGTACCCGCCAAACTACTGGCATTACCCACCTCATGTGCTCTCTGCTGTTCCAATAGATGCTGATAGTTGCCTGAAATCTCTACTGCTAACTTTTGTTCCGTTTGGACCAAGAATTCCATCCATGTTTCACATTTTTCCAAGAAAGTCTGATGTTGTAGTAAAAATGACTGCAACTTACTGACAGAATGAAGGATATGTAATAATAGTTATTTTGCTCTTTATTCTTATACCTCTAACATATAAAACTAGATTAAATATTCTGTCTCCAATTCTAACTGAATCAGTGCATAGCTTTCATGCTGTGTAGCAAAATTTAAAAAAAAGAAAGATTGAAAAAAGTAACAGTTTAAAATATTACATTTTAAAAATAATGAAAATTTTGCATGTCCCTCAAATATATTCTTACTTTAGAGCTTTTTTTCCTGAATATGAAAAACCACTTTACAATTTGAGTTTCCCACATTTAGTATCAAGTTTTCCAGAGCTAATAGAATAACCTGAAATTTGTAAATACACACAAATCATAAACTTCTATTGGGCTGACAGATTAGGGCTTTGGTTTGGATGTGTCCCCTCCAAAATTCAGGCCATGAGGACTTCCCCTTTGTGAGTGATGGTAAAGCCCTTAAAAAGAGTCTTCAGGCTGCCTTTGGTTCTCTTGGCCTTCCCCCTTTTGAGGATGCAGCATCCTGCCTCTCTGGAGGATGCAGCAAGAAGGTACCATCTTAAAGAAAGCAGCTCACTAGAAAACCAAACCTACTGGCACCTTGATCTGGAACTTCCCAGACTCCAGAACTGTGAAAGAATACATTTCTTTTCTTTCTAAGTTATCTTGTCTATAGTTATTTTGTTACAGCAACACACACTTCTTCCTTTAACAAAACACATTAAGCCAACTGGGGAGACCAAAATATCTCGTTTACCTGAATCTTTCTGTAGTCTGAGAGGAGTTCTGAGACCAGTGGCGGTTCAGATTTTGCATCCTTTTGATTTCCTTATCATTCAGCGGTAGCCTATATCCCAGTTCATTTAGACGGTCTAAATCTGGAGCCATGCTGCTGAATTTTAACATTTGTCCCTGCAAACAAGATTGAAGGGCAACTTCAGCATCAGCATCAGAAAAGGTACCAGTGTTTTAAGGCACAAAGTAAATTTCTGATTTCAGGAAGAAGCTGATCTTTGGCCTTCTAGACCACTTGCCTGAAATCTCCAAAGGTACAACAAATAAGGAAAAGCTGAATCTCATCAGCTTACACCATTATGGCTGTTATGCTACCTAACTACTCATTACCCTTTGTTGGGTGTTAATAGGTTGGTTTATTATTCACATGATTTATTTAACTCATATGCAATTCCCAGCAGAAGTGACAAAGGATGAAAATTACACCGAAAAGGTTTATTCCTTCTCTTCTATATTTAATTTATTTATGTTTATTGTTTCATTATTTAATAATAATAATGGTTATAACAGCATAGTTAACATGTATTGAATTCTTACCATGAATCAAACATTGTTGTAATAGCTTTATAAGAAATCACACATTTTAAACTCAAAACAAACCCAGGAGCTAAGTACCATTGCTATTCCCTCTTTACAAATGAGTAAAGGAGGAGACAAAAACCTAAATAAATTGCTCAAAACCATCCAGGCAGTAAGGGACCCAAAAGTTGGCTGGGCTCTTTCTGGATAGAATGCAATTTCACCTGAGCTTTGAAATGACACGTGTTGCTTTAAAAGCGTCTCTCTTAGGTCCCTGAAAGGAAATAGGTCTACGCCAGTTCTGAGTTTTCCTGAAGCTTCTGAGGAAAGACACTAGAAGATGTGGGAGGAAGACTTGGATGCACGCACCTTCAGTTCTTCCATCCTCTCCTGGATGGTGGAGAGGTCAGAGGAGTGGGTCGGGTCTTGCTCTTGCAGTATTTCCTGGGTTTCCACCATCCAGCCCTCCAGAGCTTCTAAGCTCTTGGCAAAGGTTTCATAGTCAACTACTCCAGCCTTTTTTACACAAAAGAAATTGGTATTTTAGTGAAATATATTAGTTTTTTAGTGAAATCTCATGAAAGGGTAAGTGGATTTGGAAATTATTTTTCACATTCTTATATCAAATTGACATTTATGAGATGCTATTTCTGAAAAACCAAGGCTATAATGATTTAAGTTTTCTTTTCTTTATTTATGTCATTTTTCTAACAAGAAGAATTATTTCTAGGTACCATTAACCAATAACTGAAGTTATTCTCAATAAATTATGAGACATTTGAAAAAATTCCAATTCTTGCAAAAACCTAAGTTAAATATGAATATTAATACTGAAGCCACTTACTATTTATTAATTGGACATACTATGGAGGCAGGCATGGTTTAGGGGTTTGTCAATAGACTAATTTTAAAATTACATTGAAGGCAACAAGACCAAACCCCTTACCTTCCTCTGCCCCCACTGGAACTCCCAAGTTTGCTTTCTTTTAATTCTTTGGTCATGGGGGAGGCATTGCATCAATGTGGAAAATTCCATTTCCTGTGTCTATTCCCAGACACTGTAGGCCACCCAGTTCATAACACACACTGAGCATGAGCTCTGTACCTGTAGCACGGTCTGCTGTTTGCAAAGAGCCTGCTCCAGGGCACCTAGGTGTTGAGTCAAAGAGAGCTGATCGGACTGGACGGCTGAGGCTGCTGAAGCACCCACTTGCTGCTTGAGCTGCTCTCCCAGCTCATGGAGAACAAAAAGGGAATCCTTTACTGTCCCCAGTCCTTTGAGGAGGTCCTGTAGGAGACGAAATCATTATGCCCACCAGGAAACATCATGCAGTCAACAAAGGGCCACCCATCTAGGTAGATATAGACACCGATGTCTGTCTAGATGCGTGGTCCTTAGTTGTGGATGGACACAATACCTTAATTTTTTATTTATTTATTTTTATGTGGTGCTGAGGATCAAAACTGGTGCCGCATGCGTGCTAGGCAAGTGCTCTACCACTGAGCCACAACCCAAGCCCAAGACATAGGCAATTCTTAATTGTGAAAATATTACACTAAATAACTTTCAACAGCAAAAAAAAAAATGACTAGGAAGCAAACTCAATTTTTAAAAATATTAATCATGTGTATCAACATTCTAAATATGTGTGTTTACATACCTAACACACACACACACACACACACACACATGCACACTCACACACACACAAGTACTCTTTTGGTAATAAAAGCTGCATAGGTTCATTAGAGTTTATTGGGGGAAAATGTAGAAAAGCATACATAAAAAAGGAAAAGAACCCTAGTAGAAGCAATAACTAGAAACATTTTGATAATTTGTTCCTGTATCTTTATGTGCTTGGTATCAAATTAAAGACACAGTGCTATGTTTTAGGTTATCCTACTTATTTTTATTATATACACCAAGGATTAGTGCAGCCATGGTATCTTGTGTATGTATCTTTTATGGTTACAACCACCACCACTTCAGCAGAGTATAGCACCCAGTGGTGACTCAGGCAAACAGGGTAGGATGGTTTCACCTCTATTCTTTCTATGGCATCTCTCACCTCCACAATTTGTGCAGCCCATTAATGCTCAAAAATACATGTCAAAGAATAAATTAATAAATGTTTCACTTTGCTAATATATTAAGCATGTTATGAGAACCAAAAATTAAGTAATTAAAATGAAACAAACTATTAAAAAAAATACATGTCAGAGGAAATTCCCTGGTTCTGGTTTCTACCCCTGCTAAGAGACAACAAGTAGCTACTTTGATTTCTGCTGGTCCCCACCCAGATGTGGCAGAGAGTACAGAATCTGCCAGACCTGCACAGAGACCACTTAGAGAGGAGGAAAAATAAAGGGCTCTGTTAACCTTGACAGTGATAGCAGATGACTCAAGAGAACTGAACAAATCTTGTAGGGGTAAACTATGTGGAAAAACCCCAGTTTATCTTCATTATACATATTAATCTCTTCAGCTTTAAAATAATTACTCAGACTGATTACTCAGAGTATATTAAACTTTTATTTCTATAGTTTTCATAACTTGCCTAATTCTAATAAACTAATTTGGGAATGTTTAAAAGAAGACTTCTGTGAGGAGTCCACTAAAATAAAGACAAAGGAGGACGGATGGTAAGAGCCATGTAATGGATGAAATAAGAGAAGAGCCTTTCTTGAAAATCTTAAGTAGGTTATTGGCAGCTGTAGTGAAAAGAGAATTATCTAACAAGCTGTAAAGAAGAAGTATGTAAGTAAATCAAGAGAGAAAGACTTCTTTCTCCCATTATTTCTTAGAGGAAACTATTAGGTAGATGCTTTCACAGTAAATAACTAACTTATAAATGTGTGTGGATGATATCATGATATATTTAACAGTAGATTTTAAAAACATTATTCAATAGGATATTTTTCTCCATGTAGTCAGTTTTATCTTGACCATCTCAGCTAAAACATATAGCCCATTTTTCACATGAATTGTATTCCATTGGGAAATATGGGAAAACAATTCTTTTTTTAAAATGGAATAATAGGAGGGGACCCCATAAATCTTATACACATGCAACTGTGTTCTGAAAATCCAGGAGGCTATTTAATACACAAGACAATAATTTTTGGATGATCATCTCACATATTGAGACATATCCGAAGGCTACACACATAAGCCCCAACCCTGCTAAACTTAGGGCGGCCAAGAATGACCTGCTGGGTCAACACAGTAGTTGCCAAACATACATTACAATCCTGGATCCATGTAGCCACTTCCTCGTCTGCGATGTCCTTGTTGGTGGCGGCCTTCAATAACTCATTGGTTCTGTCCTCCTGCTGCTGGACTGTAGAGGCACACTGTTTGGAGTAGTCCTTGTATCTCTGCCAGAGCTGAAGGAGGGCCTTGCTGGAGAGCAGCTGCTCAGCAATCTCTTCCAACAAGTTATTCCATCTGGAAATAATAGCCAACACTCATGGGCAGATTATCATCTCTCACCAAATGCAGTTATTTACTATTTTATTTTTCATGATCCTGGTTCATGTGAATATGAAAATAATGCTGGGATGACTCATTCTCTTTAACATCATAAAAAGTAACTTGTCACACTCAGATTTCAGGGGTTGATAATGGAGATGAGGATAATCTTTATGGATGTGGCAGTTCTAGTTCTTCCTAAATGGTGTCAATCTATGTATCCTTAAACTCATTTAGTGAAAATCAAAACATTAATAGAACAGAATCCACAGAATTCAAACACAAAATGTCAAATTCAACCTTATAATAAGGTTGGGATATAAATAGTATGTAGTAAGCATATGCCATACCTCATATTGACTTCTTTCAATGTATTGGTGAGAGTTTCTGTCACAGGTGGGTGACATTCTTTTAACAGTTGGTTGGTGACAGAGCCAAATTTTTGTAAGCTCTTTTCCTGCTTTTCTAGATCATCATGAAGACTCTGCCCAAGGAGAGTGATAAGCAAGTTTAAAATTATTAACAGATTTATGTACATATATGGCTTTGCTCCAATGCTTGATAAGCTTTCTTTGGTAGTCATTTCTTCTCTTTCTAATGACTTTGTTCTTATGGCTATGAAGAGGTAGGCTTAGTAACTGAACCTTCTACTGACACTGGGGATTAATCTGGAGAAGCTCCCTCAGGGTGTCACTGTCAGGAGCCGGCAGGAAGCTGTGGGGGAGGTGCGTGTCCATCTGTCACATTCTGGTTCCCTTTGATTCCCAAAGCCAAAACCCAGGTCTCTATTACATGCTTAGAGTAATTCTCCCACAAACACCTGACAACTGAGATTCCAAGTCAAAACTTTTCTGAGAACCAACTCTGGGTTCTGTCACTGGATGTCTTTCCCTTGAGAAGAATTTTAAATATTTAATTGTATTTTTAATTGACAAATAATGATTGCATAGATTTATAGGGTATCATGTGATATATTTGATATATTTTACATTGTGGGATGACTCAGTTAAGTGATTGACATATCATTGCCTCACATATAAGTGTTTGTCTAACAGAACTCACAGAAGCTGGAGCAGAATGGCAGTCACCAGGTAAGATGCTAATCAAAGTTTACAGAGCTTCAGATAAACAGAGGGAATAAGCTACAGAGACCTAGTGCACAGAACCATGGCTATAATTAATAATAATGCATCATATATTTCAAAAATGCTCAGAGCAACTATCATAGTGGAGTCTTCCACTGAGGATGGGAGGAAACTAGTAGAAAGATTTTTTCCCTGGAAAAATCACTATAGTGACAGACTCACATCTTAATAAAATTTCACTGGTGAAGTAGGCTGAAAAAAATTAGCACTATTTAACACCAACATCTGATTGCCCTTAAATCAAAATATTCAAGGAAAATAACCTTAATCCCTTCATATCTTAAGACAATTCTGGCATATATAAAACATGGAATATGTTAAATTAAAAAGTACTTCTAACTTTCTCAAAGTGATGATGTAATTTTTAAATCTACTATACTCAAAATGAGTTTTCATGATTCTTAGTATGTTTAATAACTAAAGTTTAAAGGAATTACATTCATATATTTCATCTTTCCTCCCTCTCATCTTACCCAATAAAAGTATTCCCTTAAGAAAATCTGCAGATGAGGTCTGAGCATATCAACTTTGAGAGCCAAGCCAGGGACAGGGACATGGAGTACAATTATAAAGGGCACAGGCTGGGCTCCTGCTGGCATCCCATCCCTCAAGGGCCTGCCCTGACCAGCCCACCATCTACATTATTTAGTCAAGAAGAAAGAGTAGCAACAGTGAGCATGGCCCAGTGCCCAGGGAGCACAGGAGTGAATTGGAGGGCAGCTACCTGAGATAGGAGACAGTGCCGTGTTTAAGAACAATAGCCACCCCCTGAATTGTAGACTGAACAAAATGGTAATGGAGAGACAGGAGACCAAGCTGTAAGGGCTGAAAAAGAGGATTGTGTGGACACATGGGCTAGGCCACTGGCATGATACTGAAGGGAAGGAAACCACTTAATGGTTTAAGTGTTTACCATTCCTTACTATTTTTCTCTTTAATCCCTTAAAATATGCTTGGAGAGGCAGGATAAAAAGAGAAAGGGAAGACATCAAAGGCAGTGCCAACTGTTCCAGTAAGCTGATTTGGATATAAAAATCATCTTACAAAACACAATTACAGGAATATCTGTATAAAATGATGTTAATAATCACTTGGTTAAATACCAGCTAATCCCGAATTTGGTATCCAAGAGCAAATTTGATTAAGTCACAAGAAATGAGCTAAAATTAATTTTAAAGATTTTTCAAAACATTAAATGTAAAGATACGGCAATATTTCTGGTGATGTTGCTGTTTTCTGATTTTTCCATTTTTCTCAAATTGAGAAGAATGTATGGATGCTTTGTATTCATTCCTTACCTGAAGGTTGTCCACCTGCACTCGCACGGCTTCTAAGGAGCCGGTCAGCAGGCGGAATCGGGACAGAGAATATCTGGCTTCCATGAGGTAACTGTTTATTTCATCAAAGGCCATTTTGTGATTGCTCCATTGGTCAAGAACTGACTTCAACAGTATCTTTAACTGCCCAACCTTAGGGAAAAGATGAGCTTTGTTGTCATTAAATAATTGTAAAAATGATGGCATATATGTCCCACTTGATGGAAAACATCTAAAAACCTCGGCCAGGTTTCAGGCATTGTTAAGAAAGTGTTGCCTCAGAGAAAAGGAAAGGCCCACAGCTACAGACAGGGCCAGGCCTGTCCTAAGGAAGTCACAAGGCACACACAATAAGGAAAGGAGTGCCATGAGGGTTTTTAAATAGCCTATTTCTTCTTTGTCTTGTGCTTGTTTTTCATGAGGCAATATTTCCATGAAAGAGCTACTTAATTTATACTTAGGTGATAGATTATCTCTAGACATTTCTGTGATATATAAAATTTTTACAATAAAACACATTTCAAGTCAGGCTGAAGATGAGGAAAGGCTAGAGGAGAAAGGGAGTCTGGGCAGGGTGCATGGGCTGCAGGAATCCTTTGCCGTCAATCCCTGTCCCTTAACCTCTGTAGCTCAGATCCCATCTCTGTACTGTGTGGATAGTAACTATCTGTACAAGTACATGCTGAAGGGTACTGGGGCTCATACCGCAAGGACTACTGTTTGTTGATGCACTTTTTCTTACTATTGGAGGATTCTACACTTCATCCAACACGTATTTGTCAAATGTCTTCACTGAGCTTATATCTTGGAGAAAGAACTTTAAACACACAAGGGAATGACGTGGTATGCTAGAAATCGATATATTAGAGGAGTAAAAGCAAAGCAGATCAGAGCCGGGGTGAAAGGTAAGGAGAAGAAGGCTGTCATTTAAAACAGGTGGTCAGGAAAGCCCTCCATGAGATGGGAACCTGAGCAAAGGCTTTGAGGACAGGGAAGGAACCATGCGATACTTGGACGAAGGTGTTTCAGGCAGAAGGAACAGCAGAGCAAAGTCCTTGAGTGGGGGACATGCCTGCTGAATTCAAGGGTATTGGGAGGTCAGTGTAGCAGAAGCAAAAGAACCTCCAGGATATCAGCAAGAAATGAAGAGAGAGAGAGAGAGAGAGAGAGAGAGAGAGAGAGAGAGAGAGAGAGAGAGAGAGAGAGACGCGTGCAAGCAGCAGCAGAGAGAGTGTAAGGCCAGATCATTACCAGGCAGGCTTTGGTCTCATTCTGAACAAGACAAGAAGCTACTATGAGAGTTGGACAGAAGAATGGTATAATCTGACTGCCTTGTTAATCAGCACCTCTGCCATGGAGACTGTTTAGGAGGCCACTAAAAATAATCATTGCTGGTGGGACTGCAAATTGGTGCAGCCAATTTGGAAAGCAGTATGGAGATTTCTTGGAAAGCTGGGAATGGAGCCACCATTTGACCCAGCTATTCCCCTTCTTGGTCTATTCCCTAAAGACCTAAAAAGAGCATGCTACAGGGACACTGCTACATCGATGTTCATAGCAGCTCAATTCACAATAGCAAGACTTTGGAACCAACCCAGATGACCTTCAATAGACGAATGGATTAAAAAAATGTGGCATTTATACACAATGGAGTATTACTCTGCATTAAAAAATGACAAAATCATAGAATTTGCAGGGAAATGGATGGCACTAGAGCAGATTATGCTAAGTGAAGCTAGCCAATCCCTAAAAAGCAAATGCCAAATGTCTCCTTTGATATAAGGAGAGTAACTAAGAACAGAGTAGGGACGAAGAGCATGAGAAGAAGATTAACATTAAACAGAGATGAGAGGTGGGAGGGAAAGGGAGAGAAAAGGGAAATTGCATGGAAATGGAAGGAGACCCTCAGGGTTATACAAAAGAACATACAAGAGGAAATGAGGGGAAAGGGAAAAATAATACAAGGGGGAGAAATGAAGGTCAATAGGGGGGGTAGAGAGAGAAGAAGGGTGGGGAGGGGAGGGGAGGGGGGATAGTAGAGGATAGGAAAGGTAGCAGAACATGACAGTCACAAGTATGGCAATATGTAAATCAATGGATGTGTAATTGATGTGATTCTGCAATCTGTATATGGGCTAAAAATCGGAGTTCATAACTCACTTGAAGCAAAGTGTGAAAGATGATATATCAAGAACTATGTAATGTTTTGAACAACCAACAATAAAAAAAAAATAAAATAAAAAAAAAAAAAGCTAGGTCTAGTACTGAAAAAGACTTGATTTTCTTTACCCTGAGAATGTTTTATTTCACTTGTGTTTCTGAAGGATAGTTCCATCAGAGGTAGAATGGAGGTTGCAGATACCTTGATTTTCAAAAAAAAAAAAAATAAAAATAAAAATAATCAAGACCTGTTTGCTAGCTGCAGAGGTGGGGATGGGGTTTGGATTCTAATGTGTTCTGCAAGCACAGCTGACAAGCTTTTCTGATGAACTAGGTATCGGTGATGAGAGAAAGAGATGTGAAGAATGACTCTGAGGTCTTCTGCCCAGGCAACGAGAAGGGCAGAATTGTCAATAACCAAGATGGCAGAATGAGTCGGTTTGTGGGAGGTGATTAGAAGTTTGAGCATGGAAGTTTGAGATGTCCCTTGATCATGCAAGAGGAGAATTATATACTGATTGGATGTCTACCTCTGTCTCTGTCTTGAGTTCAGGAGAGAGATTAAGGCTGGGGATAGACACTGGAAAATTATTTGTGCCTAGACAGCTTTGATAGCTATGACAACGGATGGGAAATGTTTATAATAATGGTTACTACGGGAAACCACAGAAACTAGCCTGTTGTTTTTTTAAAGGAGGTTAATGAAATGGGCTTAAGAGTACAAAGAGATGATAGATTCAATAATTATTTACTCGATTACTTTAAGAAACCCAAAACACAGAGTTAGGACAAGAGCTGGCGAACACAGTCTTGGAGCCAGTCTCCTCAAGTAGTATTACCATGTGGTCCAGATTTGCCCAGGCTTGGTTGAGCTCCCGCAGGGTGCTCATGACAGTGCCAGAGACTTCTTCTTTTTTGTTCTGAATCAAAGTAAGTCCATTCTGCTCAATTTTCTCTACTTCTTTTTCTTTTGCTTTAATCAAATCTTCTAGATCCTGAAAGGTTTAAAAAATAGTCATTTTAAATTGTTCTATTATGAAACTCTGGGGTGCAAAGAAATTGAGCCATTACAATTTTATGTACTAAAAACCTGTTACACATCCAAAAAGATTATCATTCCCAAAAGAGGGTCTCCACAGCAATACTTCTTCCTACACTTAAATGTGAAAAAATAGTCTTTTTGTCTAGGGGATATCAGCATAACCTAAAAAATGTAAAAACCTGATTACCTACTAGATGAATAAATGGTATCATGCCATTATTTCAAAAAGTTTCAGGGAAAAATACATGTTGGAATTGGTAATATGATTTATTGATTTATCTTCTTAAATTCATAGACACTGCTATTCATATATGAGTGCAGCTCGTAGGAAAAAATGCAAGAGAGTAGTGTCTGAGACTTAGACTCATTTCTGCTATTAAGCTGTATCATTTTGGGTAAGTGGGAAATTTCCATTGGGCCTCAGTTTCTACCTTTGGGAACTCAGAAGACTGGGAAAATTTTTCTGTTATCCTTTCTCTCTAAAATACTCTGATTTTGTGTAATTCTGAAAGTTATAGACTTTCATTTTCCTTAGGACGTGCATTTTCTACTGTCACAATGAAACGTTGAAGAGAGAAAAATAAAATGAGGAAGAGCTCTGAAGCTCATTGTAACCAATGTGTCCTAACTTACATTTTAATGTCATTTGAAGATTGGAGCTCAGTGAAGCAGACAGAGACTGCCATGAGCACTTTAAGGACAAATAAATGCAAGGTGAAGTGACCCGATGTCCCTCAGGTCCCAGAGCTGATAAAAGTGGGAGGGGCAAGCAGAACCCAAACCTTTCAGCCTCCTGACTCCCAGCCCCTGCTGGAGGTTCCACTGAACCTAAAACTGCACAGGGTGCAAACCCCAGGCCAGGGTGATAGGATAAGACAGGCACATGCTTACATTCCTATCCTCAGGAGTAAAAAATAGATTTGAAGGCCCCGGATGGTAGAAAGGAGAAAATCTCCAAATACTTTAAGTTTGGATAATGTCATAATTATGTAATAAAGACTTTCCTCTTCTCATGACCCAGATGTTGGGAATGGGTAGCTGTGGATAAGGTATTAATGAGTACCATTTATTATTAATTACAAATTTTGTGCCTCTTATTATTATTGCCTTTTTTGTTTTTGTTTCTGTTGTGATTCAACTTTTTTCAACTGTTTCCTCTTCATTTGGAACATAGGGATAATAATACATTTTCTGCTTACTTTTCTAAAGGCATAAAATTAGATAAATGTATATGAAATATCTTTTAAGCTATCAAAAACTAGCCAATTGCAAGATAATGTATTCACCCATTTGGCAATCTGCCACACTTCAGTGAAATCTATTTTTTTTTATATTGTAAATCTATTTATTTTTTAGCATGAAGCAATTTTTATTTGGTGTATGAATTAGAAATTCATGCATTTAGCAGCTTAGAGAGAGCATTTTTGTTTTTCATACTGTCCTATCATGTCTACTTTATAATTCTGTCAATATCATGACAGCTTTGGCAACTGCAAAACGAAACTTGTGACCACGGAGATTACAGGTCTTTTATGCAGTATAGAAAATATAATTACCTTTACATTTGAAAATCTTTTCTATTTCTTTAAGAAATAATTAACCACACATAAGAATCCTAAGTTATATTTAATAATATATAATCCTTATATATTTAATTCACTCATTAGAAATTAAGTTTATCTCCATTTATCCACAGGTGTTAATGCTTTTCAGTAAATGGTATTAAGCAATACATCTCAAAAATGCCCTGATCATGTACATTGGCATAAGAGCAAAACCGAGGAGGAAAACAGAAATACATTTTTTTTAATAAAATAAAGGTGTGTTTTCCCTTCCTTTAAGTAATAATTAAAAGATGGTTCTGTTTCTGATCAATGAAGCTAATCAGAAAGACCAAACCTAACATTTTTTGTTCTAATAAATCATTCTCAGCTGGGATTAAATCATAAATATCAGTTTTTATGTTACATTAAATTAATAAATCACTTCTAAAAGACTGGAAAAATATTCAAGATTTTTAAAGCAAAATAGAGTTTGAATCCAGCCACTGATTTAAGTATGCTGGCTTGAATTTCACACTTTAGTCCAAAGGCACAATTTCTCAAAAATGACAATAAATTTTATCAAGGTTTGTAGCATCGCCAAATAGAACCTTTCAGTTACGCTATTGTGATTTATGTATAATGTCCCAAAATAACTGTGTGGGCTACTTTCTTTCTGGTTTTTTGGTTTCAAAGAGATGACTTTTCATCTTAAATCACAAACTGGCATTGGTATAGAGCTTTTAAAACCCCAATGTAAACTTTCTCTCCTGACATTGCCTGAACTGACCCTCTGGAAGACAAAAACTTTGGTCCTAAAAGGAGTAAAACCTGGACAAGCTTGAGTAAGATTTTCCAGATAGCAGTGTGTCTCTCTGTTGAACAGAAGACACACATAGAAAAAGAAACTAAATAGAAAATGGCAGAAAAAAGCACATTAAAGAGAAAAGGGGGGAAAAAAAAGGTGAGTAAGTAACTCAACCAAAGGCCTGACTTTCCATCTTTAAAAATAAAATTTTCAAAATTCTGAATTATTTATTTTTGAATTCGTAGCCTTAGATTAGAAGGTATGACTGGCCCCTAGGGAACTGGAAGTGCTGCACAGTTCTGATCTCCAGTCTTCCACATTCCCATCTTCAGATGTGAGGCATTTTAAAAAATGATTATTTAAAAGTATCTTCCTTTTGGAGGTTCCTTGTCATCTTTATGCACCTTCAAACTTACAGCCCATTAGCTGGGGAGCACATAGTCTTCCTTCTCTGAATCCCGAGGCTCTGATTGAATGCTTAAATATATAAGTGCTCTCGTTACATGTGTCCCAAACAGAAAACACATTACTGAGAAGGAAAATAATTACCAAAGTCCTTTCTTTTCTAAATCTAAATTAGAGAAACAGATTTGGGGAAGGAGTTTTTTCATATGATTACTCAGTTGAGTTTTTCATGGTTCATAGGGAACACTGTAAAAGAACAGTTCTAGGTAATCTGAGAATAGTGCAAGTTAGTACATTATTTTATTTTATTTTTCAGTACATTATTTTAAAGCCAATTTTATTGCAGCATTAACTGTAACACATTTCTTTTGTTTCTTTGTTTTGATTTGGACTCTTTATTAGCAATGATATTGTTAGGTACATAGATTTTTTTAAAAAATTATTTTATTTATTCTAATTGTTGTATACATAAGAATCCCCAAGGAAATGTTAGTTATAGGAAAACATTTGGAACGGGACAGCTCCATCCTCCACCCTCGTCAAAAACAGAGAAGCAGAATCTGCGAGCTTTCCTAGGTGACAAATAGGGAAGAACAGGGTCTTCTGTCAAGCATATGCCTTGGAAGAGAGATATAAGTACAATCAGGCCTCTGGAGCAGAGTTCCAATTGCAGGAAATACAGAGGTGAGAAGTCAAGTTAAATGATAACTTTAGGAAATGCTCAGACCAGTCCTGAGCATGGGCCAGTCTACAGTTTCTGTAACAAGTGAATGGTATCAAAAACAAAACAAAATAATAATAATAATAATAATTATTATTATTATTATTATTAAGGAGGCTTAAGAACTCCAACAAGCAAATGTGCCATAAAGATATTGTATTCTTTGAATAAAAAAGATATTTTAATGGCAATTAAGGGAATATGATTAAAGAGTTGAATATGAAATAACATTAAGGAGTTATTGTTAAAATTTTGTGGTGATATTATGGTTGCATAAGAAAATATATATTTCAGAGATGTGTATTATAGTATAGAGGATTAAAATGACATGATATCTGGGGGGGGGGGACTATGACATCTTGATGAAAAAAGAAATAATCCAGGCAAAATGCCTGAAATCTTGCTAATTCCCAGTAAATGGAATTCACTGATTTCTCTCTACTTATGACTATATTTGAATAGTTTCTTAATTTCAAATTTTTTAAACAGGTGAAAAAAGCCCAATAAACTCTTATCAGCTCCTATCATCAGAGAAATCTGTTACCAGATTTCAATTTTTAAAAGTATTTAACTTGTAATTTCAGACCCTATAAACTCCTTTGGCATATGCTGTGAAGTTATGAAATGGTGCATGAGAATCAGACCACTTACCTGACAATCTTTCAGTGTGTTCTGAACGGAAGCCTGATCTCCAATTTGATGTTGCTGTTTCAGTTTCTTTTCCTGGGTTTCAAACCAAGTTTTTAGACACTGCACATTATTTTCATATTCTGACCAAGATTCCAGCAAGCCTTCCAATAGCTGGATCTGAACAAACACAGTGAAAGGAAACTTGTGATTTTTATGTTGAAATCAAATCGTGAGAAGGCTAATTAGTCTGGACATTATTTCCTGCACCTTAAGAATTCTTAAAATACCACCCCATTGTACTTGTATTTTAAAACATTAATTTTATTAAGTGCAAATCAATGTGCATTATTGGTCAGCAAGAGAGAACTAAAATCAGCTTGAAGTAAAGGCAAGGGGAATTTAGATGCATCTTTAAAGAACACACAAAATGTACCAAGAGCAGATAAGAGGGCCAAAGGCAGGTGAGAGCTAGGCCGGGTTCACTGCCATGGTCCCGAACAGCTAGGGCCCCGTGCAGCCCTACTACTTGTGAGATGAATTTTCCTGACAGTGAGCTTGTATCTGGAGCTTCGTGGAAATGTGGCAGCCACAGGCCACCTGGCGTACCTTCTCAGTTACCAGACCTTGCAGGATTTGCCAGCTTTTATTCATTGCTCCCAGCTGCTCAGCAAAATCAGTCTTGTCACTGCGCTTGCTCTCCACATCCTGACTGCTGATTTGTAGTACAGACTGGTTCACAAAATCGACCGTCAACTGTTTACAGTTTATGTCTATCTTAAAACCCTAAAAAAAGGAAGAAATAGGAAAACAAGTTTGTACACGTTAAAATGTCTTATCATATGGGAAGGAGGAAAGCCTTAAATGACAGTAGTATTGATATTATCACTTTGCACAAGTGACATAATGTATAAAATATTGATCCATTATTTTCAGAAGTTGAATTACATATTTGTATATGTTATTCAAACATACACACACAGATATACATATTTAAGCAGAAGATATAGAATTTGGTAAATTATATAACCTCCCTATAAAAATATTTCTCAATTATATTTATTTTATGATACCTAAGATTTTTTCAAATAAAAAAAATTACTAAAAGTTATCCCTAACACCTGGCAACCTTTCTGTGCCAATTGCTAGGGATGCAATTTTCTTGTTTTTGCATGCCTATCAGGCCACTATGTATGAAATATATGTTCCAAGATCTAATTTCATGATTTGAGTTTTGGAGTTCTTTCAAATAAAATGGTATAAATATGTAAAAGTTGAAAACAAAAAAAGTACTAATTACTTTATATTTTTGAAGATATTCATGAATTGCCTTGTAACCTATGGCATTTTTTATGTCCTCTTCATCCTTTCGGATAACACTTTCCATCAGAGAAATCCAACCCATGACTTCAGAAATGGCATGGCGGGAAGGCAGCTTGTCCATTTGGAGCTGTCCATGTCAGAGAGAGAACAAGTCCAAGAATTAAAATCCAACCCAATTTTTGGGCTAACATAGAATACATTAGTTCTTACCAACGTACCAATAGAAATAACACTTGTCATGTCATTTTTAGATCTTAGAAGCTTGAAACATCAGGCAAGCATTGAACAATACTAGTCATTTTATGTGCACTTGACATCTAATACTATAAACATTGTGTAAATATTAACTAATTAATCAAAACACCAGCAAGAAGAAAATATTGTTCTTATTTTATAGCTAGTTTTATGAGTTTTAAAAATGTGTAACAACAAAACATTTAACAGATGTATTTTATTAATTATCTTGTAAAATCTCTGTGTATTATGACTCAGGAATGTTAAAAGAAGGAAGAAAAACACCACACTACAAGCTATCAATTTCTAGATTTTTTGGCACGCTAATATTTATTCCAAAGAGCATAGCCAATTTTCTGAGTCTTTCAAATATACTTAGAATTCTGAATTTTACTTAATGTATCACATTTTTATGCATACACTTATATTGCTTTGAAAGAACAAAGGTAACTACTTTGAAATATTCATAGATCAACTTCTGTGTGGTGGAAATGAACATGAGATTGTCCTGCCCTCCAGGAATGGAGAAATGCTGATTTGGGAGAACTAGGGCATATACACTGAACCCACTCGATGCACAATGGTGAAGGTCAAAGGGGAAAAGATAAAGTGTTTTGGGATTTCAGGGGTGTTTGGTGCATTTGCAGATAAGAAGGGAGCAGTCATGGACCAAATCTTATTCCCCATAACAGACCCCATATGGGATGAGACTGTACCATAGATTGGGTCACTTCAAGACATTGCGGTCATCTTGTTTTGTGTAAATACATTCTATGATATTTGTACAATGATAGATGTCCCAAGGACACGTTTCTCAGGACACATCATTGTCATTAAAGGATGTTTGTACTGACATTTATCAAGTGTCAGTTGTGTTCTTGTATGTAGGCTAGTAGACCTTTTACCAGATTATGTTATACATCTTCATAATTACTCATTTAATGTAGCTGCCCTCATTGTATCCAAAAGAAAACAGAGTTTAAATAAAGACAAAGATTCTAACACACACACACACACACACACATTAAAGAAGTTTTGGGAAGAAACATTATCTCAGTGGGGATTTGTAGAATAATTTTTAAAATGTAATGCACTAGAAGAGAGAAAAGACAAGTTGTAAGACACAGGTGGTTTTGAAAAACCAGCCTCTATCTCAGAGCAAAGCCTGTCCAAGGAAGGGACATGGCCTTTGTCCTTGGAAAAACCCACAGAGCACTCCTAGGCACATTCCCATCCTGCTAAGTTGTTTTTCTACAGGAGAGATCTGCTGCGTCAGGTGTCCCTGACTCAGTCAGGCTAGGTGGGGATCCATAGCAGCCCCCTAGCAGCCACCAATCAGCATGAGACAGGGAAATACCTGGGATGCCAGATAACCCTCCCAGTAGTTTATGGTAGTTGATAACCTGTTGGGAAACCATGTAGTTCAGCACGTACACTCCTCTTGGCTTAAACCAATCAGTTCAAACGAATACCCCTTTTGTATTGACCAATCCCCCCTACCTAACTTGTTCCCGCCAGTGAATGTGCTAATCATGTTTTAGAGTTGTTGTTTGATTTTCCCATAGCGTGAGGTGATTTGTTATGCTGTATGTGAAGTCCCTGCCCTTTTCAAAGAATGTATATAAGCTCTGCTCAAGCTGTTCTCCGGGCTCTTTGCTCTTTACCTCTTCAGGTAGGCTTGGAGCCCCAGCATGCTGGACCCCTAATAAACCCTTTGCTGTTGCATGAGACAGTCTCTTGGTGGTCTTTTTCTCAGGCGTTCACCCGACCTTTTCAGTTTAAATTTGTGAGCCCAAACAGATTAATGTAGTTCTCCACTTACTATGACTTACATAAATTATTACTAAATAAACCAATCTTTGTTTCCCTACCTGGTGAAGCTTCTCTTGTATAGCTGGAATATTGGTCAGCAGTTCAGTCCACTGGCCATCAATGTGAGACAGCTCAGTACGAAGGGCAGCTGTGTCCACCTTCTTTAATCGAAGGAGCTGATTTCCTGTGCTTAGGACAGATGATTTCAGGGAAGATTTGGCATCCACTTCTTTAGAAAACTCCTAAAAGAAATGACAAAGTTCAAATTAGGATTAAATAGTTAGGTCTGCCATTTCAGTGCACAAAACAATTTTTTCCTACATCTTGAGGGAAAAAAGCATATGTTTGCCCGCAAATGAAGTGAATTGCTACTTGGAACTATTTGCAAAAAAGAATGCTCAGTATAAATAGAGATGAGTCCCATTAGTTTGGTAAGTACTGAACACATATATTTAACATTGATAAATATTCTACAGCTTAGTTTATTTTTAATATTTATTTTTTGTAGTTGTAGTTGGACACAATAACTTTATTATTTATTTATTTATTATTTGTATGTGGTGTTGAGGATTGAACACAGGGCCTTGCACATGAGAAGCGAACGCTCTACCACGGAACACAACCCCAGCCCCTACAGCTAGTTTTTTAAGGATACCCAGTGACAGCTGATTTCCTTTGTTCTGGGTATGGGTCAGGCCTGACCTATTGGCCTGAAAACCAAAATCAAATCAATGCCTTAGGATCTCAAACTTACCAGGAAAGCATTCAGATGATCACGGACCATTTCCAGCTCTTGAGGGACTGTCACAGACTGTTCAGTCCAAAATGCTAGCCTGTCTTTTGCAGATTGTAACCAGCGAATCAGATCTGCAGATTCACTTTGATACCTGGGAATATATTAATGAGTCTGTTAAGTAAGCGTTCAACCCTCATCTTCTACTCACTCATGATATTTGCCAATGCAGTTTGAAAACAAGAGACCTGATAGATTTAGAACCAAAGTGCACTAGGATGATGCTCTGAAATTTTTTTCTCTTAATGTTTATGTCCTGATCAGGTCTGTCTCTCTGCATTTCAACCTCCCATCCCTTAGCAGAAAAAGAAAGAAAAGAAAAGAAAACAACTTTCTCTTCCTTCACATTGTTGCTTCTTAGAAATATTGGGTGATGGGTATATAAAGTTCTTTGAAAAAAGGAAGAAAGTATTTCATTATGTAACAGTTAGCCATCTCCCTTCCCTACATACCTTCCTTTGCCCTGACAAGCTCGCTTGCTTAATCAACATTTTCTCTTCTCTCTTAAGGCATTATTATGAACACCCAGGTTACAATCATTAGGCAAAGGAGGACAACAGCTTAGAGGTAAGCTGCACCAAGCACCTGCCTCCCTGATCACTTTGAATTAAGTGTTTATACAATTACAAAAGAGTCCAACTGGGGCTTTCTGTTTGTTATTACTTTCCAAACTGTGCAATTTTCCAAACTTGTGTATCTTTTCCAAGTCAAGCACTCTTATTAATACACTGCAGCTCTTATCCCAAAATATGCAAAATAGATATCCTGTTACCTGGTCCAGTGTTTCAAAATTGTTTCCAATCTGTGAAGTTCTTTAGACACTTTGTTAGTATTATTGAGCCAGCGCTCTCCAAGTTGATTTAGTTGGCTTTCTAGATCTGAGCAGCTGATAGATATCAGAAGTCGTTTTCCATCATCTAATACTTGATATAATTTGGGCTGGTATTCATTAAGGCTGGATTTTAAGTGCTAAAATAATGGCAATATTTGGTTAAAAGTTTGGATACTATATTTTTTGAAAATTACAATTTCTCTGGAGTCCATAACATTCCCGTTATCTGTTATTCAAATATAAACTATATGCACCCAATTAACATTGAAAACTTGAAAGTTTCATCAATATCCCAACTAAAAATGTTCTTTTCATTTTTTAAATTAATTTTAGGTGCATTTAAAATTGTCACACTTAATTAATTCAAGAATAGTATGACACTGATAAAAACTACACAAAATTCTGGTGAAAATGCTTGCCAAATTTTCAAAGTGAAGTCTCATTTAGAAAGAAAGAAAGAAAGAAAGATGTATTTTTTAATGCTGGGGATAGAGCCTATGGCCTCTGCAAATCTAAATGTTCTACAATTTATCTGCACCCTCAGACCCCAAATCATAATTTTTTGTGTGTGTATGTGAGGGGACTGGATCTCAATAAGTAGAGGGGTACTCTACTACTGAGCTACATCTCAAGCCCTTTAAAATTTTTAATTTTGAGACAGGGTCTTGCTATGTTGCTGAGGCTGCCTACAAACCTGTAATCCTCCTGCCTTAATCTCTGGAGTCTGGGATTATAGGTGTGTGCCACCATGCCCCACCCCTCACCCCCTTTATTTTCAACCCAAGGATGCTCTACCACTGGGATGCAACCCCAGCCTTCATTTTATTTTATTTTATTTTATTTTTATGTTGAGACAGTGTCTTACTAAACTGCCCAGGCTGATCTCAAACTTGAGATCCTCCTGCTTCAGCTTTCTGAGACACTAGGATTACAGGTTACACCACTGTGCCCAGCCAAAAAGACTTTTAAAAATATTCTACTATAAGTAACACAGACAAAACTACCTTTTTAAAACAATATCAATAATGTAAAAGAAAAGTATAACTATTTGATCACAAGTTTGTTTAGATTCTGCTAAAATGACTGGGAAGATTCTAAAGGAAATATGGCCACCCGTGCCATGGGGATGCAACCTGGTAGAGGCTTGTGCGTTCCGTGAGCCTGTCCTCGCTCTCCTCCACCAGGCCCACGCTCGGGATGCTGTTTTCCACCACCTCCAGCTGCCTGCTGAGTGCTTGGCGGTCTTCGTCCAGATGGGACCATGTCTAGAAACGCAACATCAGTCTATCAGCAGAAGAACCCTCCTTAGGGAACATTATTCCTCCTTGTGCACAAAATATATGCTTGACAAGATTCTCTTTCAGGCTACGTAGGGTTTGCTTTGGGCAGCAAAAGATGGATTTGAAGCCAGTAATCAGATGGTGGCCCTCAAAATTATTGTAAATGGATACTGGTGACTGCCACTATTACCTCGATCACCATGAATGATACTAAATCTCTGGACTTTCATCAGAATATTAAAATGGGGATCACTACCTTCTCCATCGCTGGTATTAATTATAAATGGAGCAATGCATGTAGTGTCACTGGAGTCTGGTGTGCCTCGTTTCATGCTTTACCCCAGGAAGGAGTTAAGCATAAGGATAAGCATGTTTGCTTTTCAAGAACTGAGTGAACTAAGAATAATAGATTTGTAAATAATGCTTAAAATGCAGACATTTAAAAAATATAAATATCTACTATAGATATTCGGTTAAAGAAAAATATCAAATCACTTATTCCTAAATTCAGACTTTTTTATTATTTGAAGCTGGAAAAGACTTTTAAAATAAATGTCACTTGAAGTTCTTTCTCATAATTTATAGTGCGGATCAGCAGTTTTTCGATATGCATTTCCACTCTGATGTGCTGCTGGAGTGGCAACAGAGCATAACAGTGAAGGTTCATACTTTTCCCAAATACTAAACAATTGCCAGATCTAGTAGTGAATAATTAAAAAAAAAAAAAAACCTCAAAAGCCCTGGCTCTCTGGAACCTACATCCTAGAGAAGGGAGATAGGCAATCCACAATAAAAATGAACTTAAAAAAATACAAAGAGTAAATTTCAGGGCATACAGAGTTCTTGGGCTGTGGAAGAATGAGTTTGAGTTGAGCAGGGTGGGGGAGTCCGGGTGTGAGCACGGGATGCTGTGGTTAAGTGGCACAGTCTGGTCAGTTTCATTGAAAACACTCTTTTCAGTCAGTGAAACCAGGCAGAAATGGTGTGACTGCTGACTGTGCTCCCAGTGAAACTCGTGTCTTGGCAAGATACTGCTCCCATGCTCACTCCTAAAATAGTGGTTCATGATATGTCTTAGAGGGTTGTGTCAAACTTGGATGCATTCTTATAAATGTGAAATGCCTATCTCGGAGACTGACAGAGCACTTAACTGTGACTGTTATTACAAGATTTCAAATGTTAACTTTGAAAAATTTGAGGAATTTCTTTCCAAATTTTAGCACTTTGGGGAAATCCATGTCTGGAATTTTTGGAGTTAGCTAGCTATGATGATGCTGGCCCAGTGAAGAAGGCAAGATTTAGAAAAATGTAAACACGAGATGTAGATAAGGCTGGGGGAGTGGATGAGGAAGAGAAGGAAGGGGAGAGAGATTATAATCCCTCCAGCTCTCACAGGAAAGAAGAATGAGAAAGCTGCAACTTCTTGGGGCAGTTGATCTCGTTAATGGAAAAAAGAAGGGACCATTGACATCCATAATTTCTCACAGTGATACAGGGTTCTATGGCTGGTCAGTTAGGCTCTACTGAGCACCTGTTGGTATTCAAGTTCACATACCTGTGGTGCACATCTGTATGACTCCAGAGCAATGCTCTAAAAGCTTTTTCTATATAAGGCCAGAGAGTAAACATGTTAGCTTTGGAGACTGTACAGTACCTATTGCAACTACTCACATCTGTCCTTGTGGTGTGAAGACAGCCACAGATAAAGTATAACCAGAGAAAACTTTTTATATGTTCCAATAAAATTTTACCAAAACAGGCAGTACATCATATTTGGCCCGCCGGCCAATCCCTGTTCTAAGTCTGAACCTTGGTTACAATTGAGATCCCTCTTCTATCTATAGCATGGAGTGTGCTTCCTTCTCTGTACAACTTTCCATTTTGTACTATGTTTGGCCATTGCTTGCCTGTTGCCTCATTAGACCATGAGCTCACTGAGGGCAGTGTCCCCAGTGCCTGGAAATCTGGTAGCAGCTTGATAAAGGCTGAATGAACAAATACTTGATTCATTTATTGGTGATGAATGAGGGTGACTAAGTTAATGCAGAAATGAAATTTCATAGTATCCTTTTGTGATTAGCAGGACAGCATATTCAGAGCTACAACTAAGGGGAATACTACAAATGGCTTCTCTGATCTGAACCCAGATTTTCTGATTTCAAACCAGTGTTCTTTGGCTGCTACTAAATGAATCCTTGATTTTCTGCTTTTGGAGCAGAAAAAATGGACCCAGGTGGCTGAGCTCTGGCTTCTGGATCCTAGTGACAGGTCTTATCACAAAAGCAATTGCACTGGGGACAGAGCCAGAGGTATATTTTTACATTTTTTTTCCATGCTTTTAATTAGGCTTTTAGTTTGAATATTAAATCCCTAAATCTCTTCATGCAGTCTGAGGTCAGTATTCACCCAGCTGACTTACAACATGGTACAGCACATACCCACATGTAAATAGGAAATACAAGAGGAACAGGGCATCACGTAGCCATAAAAAAACACAATACTGGACCAGATGGCCCAGCCAGCTCCAAGGTTACAGGAGACAAACTTCATCTCTCCCTGAAGGCCTGCCCTGCAGCGGGGAAGGTGCTGCATTGGCCACAGTCTTACCTCTAGAATGTACTCCAGCTCCACGCCTCTCTTGTGAGCCCCCTTCAGCACAGCGGATGCCTGAGCCATCAGCTCTGTGTGGGACTGGGTTTCTTTTGGGACTGCAAAGCTGATGATCTTTCTGAAGAGTGTTTCTGTCAAGATCATGTGAGCTTCCAGGCCCTGAAAGTACTCCTGCAATTTTGCAGGTAGAAAGAGGTCAGCAATTCATTCAGACACTACTTCCAGATAAACATTGCTCCAAAGATGAAAACTGATGGGGCTCATTTAATAGATGGATGGTACCATTCCACCTGTTCTCACCTCATTCTTGGCCCAGGTACTCATCACTTCCTAAAGAGGCTTCCTGACCAGACAGGGGTTCTGGTCTCCTGCCTGGCCTCTTCTCCCCATCTAAGTGCATCCTGTACACTACTGTGTAGTAGCCACAAATGGCCTCCAAACCAAACTCTTCATAGATGACCAGCTGCTAAACAAAAACTCCTCTGCCCTCTAATACCTCACCCCTTGCACTCTGGCCTTCCTTACTTCCCTGACACTGTCTCTCACTAACCCCACCACACCAGTGGCCTGCTGGATTCTTTGGCCGTACCTATCTCCAGTCCCTCACACCCTATCTCCAGCCCCTGTTTAACTGTTCTTCTCAAGATGTTCTCACATAATACAGTTAATGACTCTCCGTCCATGACTGAGTCTGAGCCCTACTTTCTGAACTTCCAGACTATTTGCTGTACTTATTTTTTGCTTCCAAACATAGTTTGATGTTAAGATTAAATTCAATAAATATTTTAAAATTTTCTTCATATTTTACCCCCACAGTATCGAAGGCCTTGTGTGACATTATGAACATCTTTGAAATACTACTTGTCATGTGTAGTAGATTCTGGAAGATGGAGATGGGCCTTATTCTATTTTCTATACCCAGCACCATGGACAGAATTATAGAACTGGAATGTTGAGAATGGATGTTGGAGGTTGAATGAAAGTTGATAAGAACATACACCATTAATTGTGTGTTTACTGCTTGCTGGGTGCTCCATTAACTCTTTACCTGACTCATGTCATCCTCATGCTAAACCCATGGCTCTCTGAGATGGGTGGCTTTGTTTCCATGTACAGAGGAGAACAGCGAGCTACCCTGCTCCCCCAGGTAGCTCACTCACGGATGCCCAGCTAGTCACAGCAGAGCTGGAGTAGAATTCATATCAACTGCTATATCTATGCTCCCTGCCAACACTGTAGAACTCTTCCTCAGAACATTGGCTTGTTAGTGGAAGCTAGAATCTTTATTTTTAACCAACAATTATTTTATCAAAGAATCTTAAAGTTGGAAGAGATCTTGGAGGTTGTTTAGCCCAAGATGCGCAGAGAGCTGAGATTCCTCCCACAAGCTCCCTCCCTACCCCCATCCCTAACCCCCATCCCACCCTGACAGCCTTGGCTGGACTTCTCATGACCATGGAGGCTTCTGCTCAGGGACAGCCTACTCCTTTCAGAGTTTGTCTTCTACTGAGCTTTATTTCTCTGTTATTTTTATTCATTGATCCTAGCTTTCCTTCTGGAATAACTCAGAATGATTTTTTATGGCTATGGTCAGATTTGAGAAAAACCAGCTGTGAACTTTAAAGCAATGTTTTCAAAGCCAAATGATAAAGCCTGAATAAATCATAAAACTTTGGATAAAAACCTCTGGGAAAAAAAATAGCAACAAATCCCAATTCCCTTCCCCCAGTTCCCAACATCTACCATTGTAAACCACCAGAGCTACATAATGGTAGAATATGTTAACCACCTACAACCCACAGGGATTTATTTGCTTGTTTGTTTCCTTACAGGGAATTCCTGTGGCCTGGGAAGCTAGGTTTCTGGACTTGGAAACTTTCCATGGTCATTGCTAAGGAATGCAAGTGTTAGTTTTGGTGTGTATGTTAAACAGGTCTTCTTTCACTAAGCACTATTGTCCAACCTGAGTTTGGCCCACACAGATGGTGAAATCTCAGGCTTACCAAGTTTGATTATGAAGTAATTGGACTCAGTGTCCCCAGGAAAATCTCCAAGGTTCACAGCAATTGAAGAAGCATGTGTTTAAAGGCAGAACTGAATGACGCATGTAAAGGACATAAACCCCAACCCAGGCCTGAGCGGGCAGCTCTGCATTCCCAGAGCAGAGCTGGGAGTCCTAGGCCAGGGCAAGAGAGGGCAGAGACAGCCCCAGGGCTAGATGAACAAATGACCACAAGAGACGTACAGGAAAAAGTAAGAGTTAAAAATGAAGCTGGGATCCTCTGAAGGGAGTCCTTGAGTTTCTCCTTGGATATGGTTAATGTAAGAAGAAAGCCTTTAAATCCTAGTGTGTAACCGAGAAGCAAAACTACTTGTAGTTTTTTTTTAATTTAATAGAATTACAGAAATATATAATTAAGTTAATTTAATTTACAAAATCATAGAAACACCATAATTTCTCTGTGATACTAAACGCTAGTGGGTTTAAGACACATTTTTAGTGATCATTATAAAGAATAAATTATGTAAATAGAAACTTATAAAAGACTTAGGAGAGTAGGTGTTACTAAATATAAATCAGGACTTGAGAATGTTCTCACAACCATATTTTCTTTCCCTCTTTCTCTTACCTTATGTTTGTGGAGCAGTTGTTGGATTTCCTCTTTGGAAGACACAGTGATTTTCTGGTCCCCTGCCATCTTCTCTCGTCCGGTTTCTAGCAGGTCAGCCAGATCTTGCAAGGCCCTTTCATACTGGCTCTTGAGAGCAAGATTTTGGTTCAGACCACTCTTCCGAGAGCCAATGGTCATCATCAGCTCATCATACATGTCCTAAGACAGAGAGACAGTGACAATCACTCTCAGTTGACAGTCTGGCACCTCGTTCAGTGTGTGCTACTTGCCAAGTCCACTACCCAACCAAGGAAGCTCCTTCTGCTATGACCGGCAGGTCTCCTCTGCATGTAGATCACCTGCCTATCTTTCTTATGAGCCTCACTTGGAAGACTTCTTTCAAAAACTGCAAGCTCTTGACTTCTGTTCCCATGCCTACAATATGTGGTTTACAGATCTGTGGCTCTACAATGGCTTCATACAAATTCGCCCACTAATGTTGCTCAGTATTCTGTTTAGTTTTTGTTTTAATTTAATTTTGTTTTCTATTGACAGGCAATAAAGCATGGAAGAGAAATTGAAGAAAAAAGAACTGCATTCATGAGAATTTAAGGATGGAGTCACTGGAGCAAAGGATAAAATATGCAATAATGTGGAAATAACTATTTTGGAGAAAAGTAAAATCAGAGCCTTACCAGGTGCTATACACCAGAATACAATTTAGATGGACTTGAAAATAAAGAAATAAGGGGAAAAAAAGTATGCCTATAAAAAAATAAGCTCATTATTTTAAGATTCCAAAGGACATAAAAAAGAGTTTCCTAGAGATGGCGCAGGAGACAGATTTGACAACTCTATTCTCAGGAAAGCCAACAGTCTGCAATGAGATGTGGGCTGAAAATGGTGAAAAAGTGTCCATGTGGCTGAGGGGGTGTCACAGAAAATACAATTTTAATTTTTACCATGTTCTCAGCATTTATATAATTTTAGAATAATTGAATACAGTATCCTTAACATTTCTGTCTGCTAAACGATATCAGATTTGGGATTGTCTTTGAAATAAAGAGCTAGAGAAACAGAGGAGTTCGATGTGAGCAGAAAGACTTGAAGACTTAAAAGGGCCATGTTTTCACCAAATGTGGTGAGTAAATAACCATTTAATCTGGGAAGACATTCCAGGAGACGATGATGTGCCAAACAGAAAATTTACTGGAGGCACATGGACCTGCTCAGTGCATCATCTCAAGGATGAGCAGCCAGAAGGTTCAGCCTGGAAAAGTTCAGCCTTAATGCCGATTTGCAGCTGTGATGTTGGACTCTTACACCTGACACTGAAGCTCTGGTGGGAAACCATCTAAAAAGTGCAAGGCAAAGCTTTGGGATTATGACACTGTGCAATGCTAGATAAAGGCATGAGGCAGTTAAAATGGAAATGGCCTTTGTTTCTAAGAGCTATTTCATGTTCTCCAAAGAAGGAACTTGTGACCTTGGACTTGACTCATACTATAATCCTCAATTGTTTTGCAATAGGCATGCAGAGAAAACCGTGTGTGTGTGTGTGTGTGTGTCTATGTATGTGTGTGTATTTGTGTGTGTGGTTGTGAGAGAGAGAGAGAGAGAGAAAGAGAGAGAGAGAGAGACTCTGACTGTATGTGCCTGTGCACAATTCTTTCTTAATATAACATAACTACATTGTCAGATGGTAAATTTCACTGGTCAAGTATCTTACAATTGTCTTCCCACTCTGATATCAGACTTTTGCTTGTGTCTGATCTAGAAAAGCAAATTATCTCCAAAGGTTATTCTATGTTCCTAAGGATGCCAGGAAGTGTATTTAGATTTCAACCACTTTCTACTTTTTCAATTTTTCTCTTTTGCTGTTGTTCTAGAACTGAAACAATGTCTCTATTCTGCATGTATAGAAAAATAAGCTACAGTTTTTGAATATTAAAAAACCTCTTTTTAAAAAATATTACTTCAATACTTGGGGAGATAATGAAATATAAGAGTGCTATTCCCGTTTCAACTTATCTAAGTAGGAGTGGTCATAATTTTATCTTCTAGAGTTGAAGATAATATGTTACTATTGAACTAGATCATAATATTTTTAGCACCAGAATAATAATGCAAATATCAGAAAAAAATGTGAATCTTAGAAGTATGTGAATGTAATTCATTTTATTGCACTAAATATGGCAAAAGCTTAAGAAAAGTTTCCAAGACTTGCATGGAAGAAAGGTTGAGACCTAAATTTGGGGTTTTATAAAGAAAGCCAAGGAAAGGGGATGGGGTTGTAGCTCAGCAATAGAGTACTCACCCTGAATGTGGAAGGCACTGGGTTCAATCCTCAGCACCACATAAAAATAAAATAAAGGTATTGTGTCCACCTACAACTAAATAAAAAACCTAAAAAAAAAGAAAGCCAAGGAAATAGAATAATATTTTATCAACCCTGAGTTAGAATGCACCATTGCACCTGGATAGAGTCCACTGAAGACTGTACCTGGAGCTTGGAGAGTTCTTGTAGGGAAGCCTGCTCCATCTGCAATTTGTCACCACGCCTTTTTAATTCAGTGATTCCTGCATCCAGTTCCTTTAGTCCCTCTTCAGCCTGTTGTATTGCCTAGGTAAGATTTATGTCATTTCATTAAACTCCTAAGGACAATTCCACCCCCGCCCCCACTCCTGCACAAAGTCTGATTATTGTGGCTCTATTTGTTCTTCTTCCCTCTACAAACGAACAAAAACAAACAAACAAAAAAATGAGTTACATCAACAAAACATAAAAAGCATGGTCATATATTATATTAAAAAGAGAAGAAACCCCTTTATTACAGTACAGCCCTACCTTCTTAGAGATAAGGAGGTAGGAAGGATGTGGGGTTGAGGATTGGGAGAAGGGCTGGGTGAATAGAAACACCTAAACAGGAAGCAAGATGTAGAATATGTTGGCAAAAGTATTTGTGTAACATTTTCTAGGGTATCATGTCTTGTTTCCTGAAATGCAGCGGGAAGCACCTTCAGAGAGAGACGCAGGGAGGCAACAGGAGATATCTGACAGCATGTTGTAAAATGGAAAATAAACCAAGCAACAACTAGCAAAGTGGCTGCCATTGCAGAGCTTTGTCTTTTGTAGAAAAAGCACAGGATCTCATCCTGGACCTCAAGGAGCTGATGGTCTGGTCAGGAAGACAGAGGAAAACAAACAAGGCTGAACACAATTAAGTGCTAAACTTTATGGTGCAACCCTTCTCCACTAAAGGAGTCTGGAGAAGAGACATAACAGACCAGCAAAGCCTGGGCTAAGTAGGCTCTTGGAAGAAGTGCAATATCAGTTGTCCTTGAAGGCTGAAAAGAACCTGGACTCCAGATGGCAGATGAAGCATGTGTGGTGTGTCCAGTATTTTTTCTTTTCTAAAATTTCATTGCAATCACACCAAACATTTTGCTTGCTAGTTTTTGGAGTGTTACCGCCATAAATCCACAAGGGCAAGGGAACAAGGAAGAAGATAATACCAACAAAATCCTGGAAGCTGAAATTGGGAAGAGCACATGAAAGATGGCTTAGAAAGTGTGGGAGCTTAATCCTAATCTAACAGCAGATCCACACCACTAGATTCAGAAGATCCACACCATCAAATTTAGAACCTTGGGAATCTCAGGAACTCTGAGTCAAGGAGGAGGGTGCTAAGAAAGAGGGCTGGTAAGAAGCTACCTGAAGAGCAGTTAAATCCCCAGGTCCCCTCCTCACTCCACACTGCCCCTTCCCCTCCCTGGTGAAAGACTGACAGTTCATTTTCTGGGAGAAGGTAAAATAGAGAGCTTAAGTGCTTGATTGAAAACTGGGGAATAAAATGATAAAATGCCATATACAATGCTCAAGTCTTTTTCTCTTTCAAGAACTGCCATGGACAGTAGTATAGACTGAAGGAAAAAAATCTCTTAAGACCAATAGAGAAGCCCTAAAAATTGAACACAAAGATTTTCCAAAATGGCCCCCACACATCACCCTTCACTATCTCAATCTTGTCAAGCTCCATCCTTACTTAAAGTTCCCATTCTGCTGTTTTTTTCCTCAACCTAAATGTAAACAGACAATAAAACATGCCTGTATACCTAAGAAAACTCCAACATGAAAGACAGAGAATGACATAAGTAAACAAATAAAAACAACTCGGAGCAAAACAAGTTATCCAGAAAAATTTCAACCAACAAATAAATCATTAATGTACCCAGAGAGATTACAAAAGATAATGCACTCATTAAAAAAAGAACAGGATACTATAAAAAAGGATGATTCAGAGAATCAAAATAAGCTTGGGAAAATTAACCACAAAATAAGAAATGGATGGAGCTGAAACTGAAGAAGAGTCCCAGAAAATAGAGCAAAAGGACAGAGAGAGAAAAAGATTTCTTGATTAAAAATATTAGAGGATTGGACAAAAATATCCAATATATGATTGAAAAGGGAGACATACAAACTGAAGAAACAAAAAAAAATATTAAATAAATGATTAGAAAAGTTTCCAGAATGGAAAGATGAGAATTTTGCCAAATTAAAAAAGCCCATTGAGTTCCCAGCCCAGTGGATAAAAATAGACCCTCCCCCAAGGCATGTGATTGAGAAATTTCAGAGCACTAGGGATCTTAGGGAATCAGGATGATTTTTAGATTCCTCAATCTGACACTGGAATCTAAAAAAAACAATGTAGTCAAAGCTTCCAAACTCCAAAAGAAATTTCTAAGCAAGAATTCTATAAAGAGCCAAACAATCAAATGTGAACATAGGATAAGAATATGTCAACATGCATAGAGCTTGAAAATATAGCTATCATGTACACTTTCTTAGGAAGCAAGAAAGCAATCTAACAAAAAGAAAGGCTCAGGACTCAGCAAAGAGTAGATGTAGTAGAGGGAGAAGTGTAGGGGCAGCCTAAGAAGACAGCTATGCACCAAGCTCACCTGCAACAGGTGTGTTCTAGGGGCAGCCCTGTGACTCAGGGGAGGAGCAGATACCCTGAGGAGTGGCATTGCATGCCTTCTGCTATTTTTACCTTCCTAATCCAAGAAGGGTAGGAGTGGAATTAGCACACTCATGAGCTGCTTTCCATTTACTCAAATAGATAATCAAATTGTTTATTCAGTGACATTTATTTAGTTATATTGGTCAATAATTAGTAAAAAAAAATGTTACTTGTGATCAATCTATCTTCTTTTTCACATAAGAAATCTAACACAAGATATCACCACGGGTGTTCAAATCTCATTTGGAATCACATGTGTTATAAACAAAAAATTTAAAAGATCTTTTCATGTGGAAGATATAATATAACAGAATGATTTTTAATTGGGGGTAAATGAGAAATCTCTTCTAAAATCAGATGAAACTAGGGTCAATAAAAATGCAGATTCACATGTTATTTTGCAAATGATTTCAGGTATCCCTCTCACATATGTATTGTGGGAGATTTCTATTGCAGATTTTCTTTGTGGTTTACCCAAAGATCCCTTAGGGTCCACAGAAATGAGGTAAAAAATTCCACTCAACACACACTTCCCATCATGCATAGCTGATGTGCTCTGTAGCGTCCTTCCCATTTCTTGACCTCTCTCTGTTTTCACTGTCAACACCCTGGTTCACATTCTCAAACTTTCTCCTCAGTGCAGCTTCCTGCTTCCTGAGCCTGCTGCTGCCATGATGGCCATCCACAAAAGGGACCTGGAACGGACGGACATCCATTCTTCCTCTCCAACATCCTCATGACTTTCCTCTGCCAGGACTCTCCAAGGTGAGTAAAAGTACCCGGAAGATTGCAAGATGATCAACCAGGATGAAACACTATGCATTTGACCACGATCATTCTTAATTTTCATTTTTGTATATGCTTTCTGAGATAGCATGGTGAATGCTTATAATTTATAAGTAAATATGCATGAAGTTGTGGTGTATACCTATTTATTTTTCTTAGATAATGGGGTATATAATCAATGAGTTGTAGAGACCCCTGGTTTATAGAATAGTCAAACTATATGATATTCTGCAGGCCCTCCAGACTACTTCAAGTTTACTCATCCGATCTTATTTCCTTTCCATAGTTTTCATCCGTGCTAAATTCAACTGACTGGATTACCTGTGTTTCCTGAATTTGTGCCTTTTTTCTTGTTGGACTTTGGTACCTTCCTTCTAAGTCACTATGTGTCCAAATCTCCTGCATGTCCAATTTCCCTCTACGAAGTCTTCCCAGACCCTCTATCTGCTGGAGGTAATTTACCCCCTTCTGAATGTCCAGAGTTCTTTCTACCATTCCAAGGACAGGCTGACCTTCTGTCCTTGGGAACATGTTTAATCACATTGTTGGGTAGCAAACTTCTTCAGATCAGCATCTGTCACTGACACCTTTACCTATCTTACCTTTTCTAGGTCCACACAGAAGTGACAAGAGTCAGTGTCACCAGATATGATATTCAAATCCAGCATTCAAAACGAAAATATATGACAAACAAAAAATGCCACAGTAAGCCATTAATCTTTCATAGACTCTTTGAAATGTCACAATACACCAGATATTTGTGCATTTGCTTTTCTAGTAGAAGGCAGCTGCAAATACCTCTATTTGTTCTGCTACAGGCTGTTCAAACACATTTGCCAGTTTCTGCAGAATGATGTATTTATTGTCAGCCAGTGATGTAAACAACACCTTCAGGTCATTCTAAGGAGGAAAACAACAGGAAGACTTAGCATGTGTAACAGAGAATTCAAAATGATCATAAATATAATACAGATTTCTAGAAATTATACCAAGTTATCCTTTGGTATCTGTAGGAATTGTTTCCAGGACCCCCCACCCCTCAATACAAAAATCCAGGGATGTTCAAATGTCTTATAGAAGTTGATGTGAAATTTGCATACGACCTTTACACATCCTCCAAAACACCAGATTACTTATAATACCTAACATGTAAATGCCATCACAGGGGAAAAGCATACAATTCTTTCCCCCAAATATTTTCAATCAGTGCTTGATTGAATCAGTGGGTATATAACCCACAGATATTCAAGGTTGATGGTAGTTGTGTAGGACTTAATTTTCAGGAGAAACAAAAATGTTTCATGGGAAGGTAAAAGGGACTAGTAACTGTTTACCTTGGGGCTAAAATAGATTTTTTTTTTTTTTTTTAGTGGTGCTGGGGACTGAACCAGGGCCTTGTCCCTGTGAGGCAAGCACTCTACCAACTGAGCTATATGCTCAGCCCTAAAACTTGACTTTTGAAGAATTTACTACACAAAGCATTTTCCACATAATGAAAGAGAGTTGACATATCTAAGTAATAAATAATACTGGTCTTCTTAATTTTGTTAAATCTGAAATAAATGAACACATTTGAATTTTTCAGTAGTCAGAGAATTATTTTTATCTAAGAAAACAATCTACAGGTGTTTCCCAGTTTGGGAAATAATATTTTTAGGAATAATATATTTTTTCTTTTCATTCTCTTTCTTCTCCTTTCCTTACTGTCTTCTTCAATTCTTTTCAAAGAATTTGTGCAACTTTTTATAAAATTCCATCCAGAAGTTAAGAAAATAAATATTATCTATTAGGACCAGAGACTTTAAGAGACAACACTAAAAGGTCTTAGTCACGTTATTTGTTCCTAAAGATTCATTTAAATGTTCAATATACTTATATGCAGTTAGACTCTTACAAAAAGGAGAGAGCTCTCAGAACTTCAGTACTCAATGTCAAAGGAAATAAGGAGTTGGAACAATATTTACATTAAAACACTTCCAAACTTCCCAGAAATATCAGCAATATTTAAATTCTGTATTGTATTAGTCACCCAACACATATGCAGGAGTGGCTGCTCATCAGAGGATGAAGCTCAGCTCTTCACGTCCTCCTTACTGGGGGCACGTATGAGAATACAGAGCCCACATGCAAAAATCCTGACTTAAGGGAAGGATAACCATAGCAAGGAAAAGAAACCAACTTTAAGGCCATGTGGAGGTGTGATAATGCAAACGCAGGGCCAAAAGGCAAAGGAATGGGTGGATTATGCAGGGGAGAACATGGTGGGCTGGGGGTGGAGCTTCCTGGTAGAGAGCTTGCCTAGTATGTGCTAGGTCCTGGGTTCCATCCCCAGCACTGAAAAAAAGAAACAGGAAAAAAGGAGAAAGAGAGAGAGAGAGAGAGAGAGAGAGAGAGAAGAAGAAGAAGAAGGAGGAGGAGGAGGAGGAGGAGGAGGAGGAGGAGGAGGAGGAGGAATTCAAACCCATGTTCAAACCCATGTTCAAGCTCAGAGGCCAACTAAATAAATTATTATGGCAGCATTGGAAACCTGAAGCATTTGCATGAATTCTGATAATGTTTGCATTTACTCAGTGTGTTCAAGGTAAGGTCATACAGGCCATTAGAATCATCACACATTTATCTTGTAAGCACAGTGAAAGATGTTTCTCATTCACTTGAACAGATATAAAAGCAATAAAGTCTCCACTATATCCATATATTTATAATAAAGTCAGTTTAATTAATCTAAAGGGTGACAGTATACATTTCATAGGTTAGAAATGAAGAATGCATGTTTATTTCTCATATGTCATCTTTATAGTTTTAATAGTGCATTTTCTCTTAACTATGTTCTACTGAAGATAATAGGAACCAAGATCACATTTCTGGAAGCCACACTAATTATTGTGAGAGAGAGAGATTAGTTAAGAAGATAGATAATAATGTGATTGATTTAAAATTTACTAAATAAAAATATTAAAAGGTGCTAATAATTTTACCAACATTGGTATTTTCTTAAGATTAAAAATTCATTATGATTAAAACCCTAAAAGATTTAACCAATTATTATTACTTATGATAAAGCAAGATGATCAAGTTATCTATATAGTAAGATAATATGTCCTAATTTTTTTGTTTTTTGTAGTCAATGGAGCTACTAGGAGGGTATAAAGGGGCAGGATTCTGGTTGTTGAGGATCAGGTCCATGGAAAGTTTCAAGCTTTAAAATTAGTTATACTGCCTCACTCTTTCATTAATGATTCTTTTTTTCACTTTAAAAAATGACTTCAAATACTGAATTACTTATTTAGAAAAGTTATTTTGGGTTAAGTCTATGAGAAAAAAAATTAAATTCAGAAGTTGACAGTTTGACTTGTCTGTGGTTCCACAAGCATAATAGACATAACAGACATAGCATCTAGGGACTCTTCCACATTGTCTTTGGGGTTTAGAATTGTGTTAAGAGTCTGGCAAAAGTTGATGCTCGAAGCTGGCTTGGAAAAGGAGGACATGCCATTTCAACGACTCTTGAGCACTGACACCACACCAGGTACTTGGTACAAAGTAAGAGCAAATGGTTTGAGATTTGATCCTTCATTATATTACCATTGGAACTCTTTTTTCAATTAAATTGGAACAAAAACATTTGAATTGTCAGTTTTTGTTAGTGAGCTGGCCACCAATAAGTAGAAACTTGTTGGCAAAAGGAAAATAGAGAACATGATTTAAAGAGAGTTTTGTGATTGCATGTTCTCCTAGTTCCAAAGTACTCATGCTTAGTTCATATTTTCCTGTGACTGGTTATAATTACCAACAAAATTTTAAAATGTCAGGACAATAATATAAGAAATGCAATTCAAAAAAGCAAAATGCACCTTTGAGAAACACATACATTTTCACAGTTACTCTCCCCTTAGCATGCTGTTAAAACTCAGTGTATTAGTTCATGAAAGATGAATTTTAGAGAAATGAAATAAATTTTCATAAATTACATAATGGTCTGTTTAAGACATACTTAGTATGTTTACATGCAATCAATTCTTGCATCTGAAACAAAACAGTTAAACAATAACCCCTGCTCTGAGTTGAGTGAATTCTTTTTCCTCGCTATGTATTACACAACCTACAGGCACAGATGTGAATGTCCCTTCCAGACTATTCCTCCATGCCACAGACCTGCATACACAAGTGTCTACTGTGACTCTGTGCCCCATGTCACAATCAATGGTACCACAAGTAACCTGGGCGTGCCCACTGCTATCCACCGGCCTTCTCTGCTGGTCAAGGGCCCCAAAGGGGCAATTCAGAATCCCTGGAGCTCCTGGGCATTCCCCCTGTCTCTCATTCCCCACATCAAACCATCAACAAACGCTTTCCATCTAGCTCTGCCTTCAGAATGTATCTTCAGAGGACTATTAGTCTCCATCTCTCTTGCCATAATATAAAATAGAAAAGTGCTCTTTGATAACCATGAAGGAGTAATTCAACCTTTCTCTTGGTTTTAGATCCTCTACCACTACACTTATAGCAAGAACAACTACAACAACAAAAATTGGCTGGGTGCCCATGTATCAGGCACTGCTTAGAGCACTTCACATATTTTAACTTATTTTGTTCTTACAGCACTAGGAGAAAATTACTAAGAGTGTGATTTAATAGTTGAAGATACTAACTGCTTAGAGAAGATAAGCAGCTTATACTACAGTAAGGGACAGAGCCAGATTTTGAACCCAGAGTGCAAAATTAAAACATAGGGATACTGTATTGATTAAATACAATAACACATCTGAAATCTGTGTGTATGAATAAAAAAATAAGTTTGAGGTCAACCTCAGCAACTTAATGTGACTGTGCTAAAAATAGTTGTAAACAAAGGTGGCGCGGGGGAATGTAGCTCAGTGGTAAAGCACCCCTGGGTTCAATCTCCAGTCCAAAAAACCCCACATATGATTGCAATACTTTTAATGGATAGTTTTAAGAATGTAGACTTCTGGAAGGTAGTGGTAATTTGTCGCACTAGATGGCTATCTAGAAAATTCCACATGTCTAAGTAAATAGAGAATTTATTTGATATTAGTATTTTCTTTTTTTACAAATCAAAACTTTGTATCAATCTGTGAGCACTAATTAGAAGCATCTATTTTGTATATCTCGAATGTTTTCTAAAAAAAAAGCATCCAATTAAAATTAAATATTTCCACATGGTGCATTTTATTAGGAATGAAAAATCAATATTAAAAGTTTATCAGCAGCTTTTGCATTTGTTTTAGTGTACACTCATATAAGAAAAGTTTCATGACCATACTACTATTTAGTTGACATTGAAATAATTGTGTAGAATTCCAAAATGAAGCAAAAAGGTAGTGAGTCTGAGGGTGAGGATTGGAAGGCAGTGCAATACATTTCAACACAGGTAGAAGCAATCAGACCACAGCCACTGCCAAAACCTCTTGGGTACTGAAGCCTGGGGTACCTTCCACATTGTAGCAGTTGCCACATGTTCTTGGGTAATAAATACAGAACTCCACTACTGCCCCCTGGAAACTTTGATTATAATAAGCAAAAAATTTGACTTTTTTGTTGAAGTTAAGTTTTACTCAGCACTTAGAGTTGTTTTCTCAACCTTCCATTTCTAGAAGCATGAAACATTTTGTTTTCTAATCCTATAGTTCCATCTGCATGTAATTCTCTTGCTCTTCATTGAACACTTGAAAGAAAAAAGATTTTCTTACCTCAATGAGATACCCTATTGATTATTACTGACTGTATCCTAAAAATGGAAAAAAAGAAAACTCCTCTTTACCTGGAAATTTAGTATTTGCTGAAGTCTTTCCTTCATCTGATGACATCGCTGATTCACTACTGTGTCTAATAAGGACAATCTGCCCAAAAGACACCCCAAAGTATCTTCAATGACATCCCGGTTATCGCCATTCTCGGGAAAAGTTTGGGAAAACAAGTTCTTATTCTTATCCATTTCTTCAGACATTTCCTTAATGTCTTTGGCAAGGGCCTAGGGTTGATAAAGGAGAAACTTTGTTTCTGTGTTTAGATGGTTGAATCAGTATGCAAAAAAGTCATTTCTTCATAGAAAATCCACTAAATCTTACTGCTTATTAATCACTAAACCAAGGCCAATTCATCTTTTTTCCCCAGACTTCTATGCATAATAGGAAAGTTGGGGTTTTGGGGGGGTCAGAGTAACAGGGATTGAACTCAGGGGCACTCGACCACTGAGCCACATCCCCAGCCCCATTTTGTATTTTATTCAGAGACAAGGTCTCACTGAGTTGCTTAGGACCTCACTTTTGCTGGCTTTGAACTCTTGATCCTCTTGCCTCAGCCTCCCTAGCCACTGGGATTACAGGCATGTGCCACTGTGCCCAGTGGAAAGTTGCTTTTTGAGGAGGTTTTTTTCTCAGCAACTTTACATCATTAGCTCATAATAGTACAGACTGATACAAAAAAAAAAAATAGTCTTGTAAAGCATTATGTAGGAATCCAGTATTGTCTTTAAAGCATGTGTTTCATTATATGGCAGATTGATGATATGCAACAGTTTTCTAGCAATTTGCGTTTTTCCTCCCCCTTTTTACACAATATAAGGGATAAAAATGTGAAGGAGGCATACATATCTATGAGGCTTTTCTGTATTCAAACAATTCTGTCCTGCACTGTGTTACTTGGGGGTACACCTTTGTGCTTCATGAGAACTGTTTTATGCATACCTTCATATTGGAAATTAATTACTCATTATCAAAACTCATCGAGCTTTAAAATCTCACACAGAAGCTGCCATCCTTACCTCTTGGTTGAAGAGACACGTCTCTGTTTCTTCGGGCAGAAGTGCGGTGGCCACAAACAAGCGCTCCTCAACGTCATCTAGCCAGGTGGAGGTGGCTGAGACTCCATCGTACAGCTTTTGCTCCAGGTGCACGTCCTGCCTCTTGGCGCCTCCACCCTGAGAAGCAGCAGGTACGGGATAAGGAACCCATGACAGTGTTTTGAGGAATCGAAAATACGAGGAGAGACTCCAGGGACCAGTGGCTTTTTGTTTCAGGGCTCATCCCTCCTGTCGGCTCTCAGTGCTCATGCGCAGGGGTGGAACAGCTCTGCAAAGGCAGAGGGGACCCACGAGAGCAGGGCAAGGCCCAGCCAAGCCGAGACACGCACACAGGGGCACAGGCCTACCTGGGACGAAACCTCCTGGAAGGCCTGGTTCAGTCCATCCAGCAAAGACGTCACTGCGGATTTGTCTTGCGCCTGCCCATCCCCTCTGTACGGTGGCACGTGGGACAGGAGTCGATTTGACCTGCTGTAAAGCTGCAGGCCAACAGGGACACCTTATTTAAGAGCATAGGTACTGTGTCCCCATTTTCTCGTTTACGTGCTCACTGGAGGAGATGCTGCCTTCAGGTATGGAATGCTTTAAATTCCCCAGGCCAGAGCTGCTGACTCTTCACGCAGACCCCCTGGCTGGAGCAGCGGGGCGAGGTGGGAGCAGGCATGTCATGCCATGTGGTTTTGGAGAGTGGGATAGAAATGCATGGCTCTGGAGACAGGTATGCAAGGGTCGCCAGACACAAGGGGACACACTGTGGCCCTTAGGTTAGATGCCTCTTCCTAGTTGGTCCTGGCCAGTTATAGCCATACCCTCTCGTGCCTGCTTCGACAGCTCCTGCTTCGCCCTCCCAGATGTCGTGCAGTACTGACTGACACCTTTCTTTCCAGTTCTGTCTCCCCCAGTCCCTGAGCCAGTTCTGGCCAGAGCCGTGAGACCAATGGTAAAGGTCCTCGAATTCCTCCTAACAAAAATTCGCTGTCTTGGTATGAGCCTAGATGGACATGCTCTGGCCCAGGACCTGGGCCTAGGCTCCTATTGCAGAATCCCAGAGCCACAACTGTGGTAGGCATCGCAGGCATGACTGGGTTCCTGGCTCCCTTGTTACCCTCCAAACTCTCAAATTCCTCTGACTTCCTGTTATTCCCTGGCTTCTCCATACAGTGAACTAACAGTGATTATTTACCTGGGACCTTCTGTGGCCATATTCAATTCCCTTGAACTTGGCATGCTCGGTGGAACCCAGCCCAATATCACACAGTATCCATCCCAGAACCCAACCTGACACAGGGGTCAGTAACCATTCTAACTGACCACTGGCTTCCCGTCCTTCAGACCCTCTGAGGTTCCAATATGTTTTTCATTAAGACCTTTTAAAATTATTAAATACTGGAAGTAGCCATGGAAAATAAGATGACTTGACAACTTAGTTCCAGATTTGTGGAATTCCATTTGCCCTGGATGTGTATATCCTCAATTTTTATCCATAATTTTCCATGTGGGAAAAAATAAAATAAAATTTAATGGCCTATGCTAGTGAGGGAAAATATTACCTGGAAATCAAATAAATTTTCACATAGAAATAGACAATTATTAAGGGAAATGTGAAGCAGGCTTGTTAAGAAAAATATAGGATGAATAATTTGCATCATATCTTAGTTTGGAATTGATAATGAGAATATAGATTATTGCACACATTCCCTTAGCATAAGGCACACATCTCTGATGTTTCTTAATATAGAAAAGCAAAATGTTTGATACCACTTGCTCTTGTTCCTGTTCCAGAACATTCTGTAGTAGTTTCTGCTTGGTACTAAATTCTTGGTGCAGGCTTTCCCATTTCATTCTCATCTGGTCTTCTGCAGATGATTTCTCCCCTTCCATCCCCAATTCCTGGGACAACACATCAGGTTTTTCGCTATTAGAAGAATAAATAGTCTAAGTTTACAATGTGCACAAAAAAAGCAACGAGAGAGGTCACATTGTGTGTCCTAGGCCTGAACTCACAAACTGGAGCAAGATTACTTTGGTCATTAGCTACGCCTTAAAAATACAAATTGAAACAGAAATACAGAGACTACAAACAAGTATAGTCTTATTCACAATTTAACTGTGAGCATAATGAATATTTTAAAAATACATTAATAAAAACTGAGTATTGAATTGTAACATTTAGAAACAAAAACTGCAGTATGATTATGGAGCGGCATCCTTTGATATATAGTCTACAAATTAGTTCAAAACCATGAAAATGTTAACTCCTCTATGAGAGGTTTTACCATGATGTGAGCCTACAGAATGTCAGGACATGCACTGGAAGGACAGAGCTTGGGGGAAGGAGGGGACCCTGAGAAACTGTGGCTTTGGAGTGAGCATCTAGATCAGAGCCCTCTCTAGAGGCAGGTGTGGCTCAGAATAAGGCACCTGCCCTAGCTTGAATGAGGCCTTGCTCCCTCCTTAGCACGGGAAGCAGGGGAAAGGAATCCTGCTCCGGCACATTGCATTTGTGACAATGAGTAACGTGTTACTTCCTCTGAGACTCAATTGTCTCACCTTACAAATGAAGATGGTATCCATCTTACAGAATTATGGAAAGTAAGATAACCAATACATAATGCCTACAACCCTATGGAGCAAACAACAGCCACTTAATAAATGCAGCCTAATAATAATGATAATGGTGACAATAATAATCGAGGGAGCTGAAGTTCTGATATTAATGTATCAGGAGGTATTTTGAGGACCTGACTAGAACCATGGCATCTGGAAGGCATATGAGCTATGAATTAATATTCTGACAGTGCCTTTTGCTTGAGTGGAAAGAACTAACAAATTCATTGGCAGCTAACTAGTTCATCGGTAGTGACCCTGAAACCAATTTTTTTTTCAGAGTATGTATAAATACAGGAGTGTCTCAGGTAAGCCTTTTGAAGTCGGACTTAAGATTCCACAATCCTGTGATGCAGGGATTCTATTTCTAGGATATAACTCAGAGGATCTCTCCCATCTATTGGAGACATGCTAGGTATTTCCAATATGAGTAACAGCAAAGAAAGGGAAGGAAGGAAGGCTAAAACAGCAGTGAGCAGTTAAAATGTGGAACTAAGTCTGCATGTTTTGACATGGTTGAGCTAAGAAAATGACACTGAATGAAAAAAAAAGACAAAACGGTACAGATGCCTCTAGTTGAGGGTTTGCAACAATTAGTCTCTGGATTTTTCTGTTTTTTTTAAGAAAGAAAAACGTTTTAAAGTTCTTATGAAATTAAATCTCTTCATTATGTTTTCTTTTTATGTTTGCATAAAAATTTATCATAAAACAGGGGAAGAATTAAGATCCATATTCTTATATTTAATCATTGACACATGTAAAAAAACAAAACCAGCAGCAAATTAGTTTTCAGTTAGAATACAGCCTTTCACTACCCCCAAGGAAAATGTCCTTTCCGTTCACATTTATATCAATAAATTTCCAGTGGATTTTCTTAGGAGATTTGAAAGGAGCCCTCTATTAAGACCACATTTCATGTAGGTGCTGCTGCTGCTATTATAATTATATGCAGTGTCTGGGTTCATTTTGACAAAATCATACATGCAAGAAATTTGATTTCTTTATACAGTAAATTTCTGAGTATATAAAGCAGGTCATGCTCTTCCTACAGGGGCATCCCACACAAACCAGTTCACATTTGACAGCTGCAGAAAATCAGTAAGTAATTATAAGACTTAACAAATACAACGAATATAATGAAAAATGAATATTTTCCCCCTAGAAATGTTACTCTGTTCTAACCCAAAATACAATTTTTCCTTTGGTTTCTAGAGATCACTTAATTTATGATTATTTGTTTGGTTGGTCCCCAGGGACTTGAAAGAACTGGCTGAACTAAAATCAACTACATTTAAAGGTAAGTTTTCAAAGGAATTTGTGTAAAAGAATTTATATAGGTGAAAGAATTTATCAGCAGTCTTCAAAGCGAATCTTGTATAGAAAGCCAGTACTTCTCTACAAATTTCTTTTAAAAATACTTTTATATTTGAAAAGAGCAATTTCCAGTTGTTTGTCTGTCATTTGGATTCTTTCCAATGCTGAAGGTCAGGGAAGGAAAAAAAAGCCATGGCAAAAAAAATTGCAGAAGATCTCAGCTACTTCTTTTTTGGAACTATACACATCCTGAGGATGACATGTGTGCACGGGCTCTTTGTAAAAATAATGTTGTGGAAAGAAACAGAAAACTGCAAGGGATAGGCAAACATCTTAGAGGAGTCGGAAACAGAAAATGCTCAGTGAAGGCAAGTCTCAATCGAGACGGGTTTGCTCCAGACACAGATGTACATATTTATGACCTCATCTGCTCTTGTTTTCTTTTATTCCCCACCCCCCTCTTTTTTGTGCAGTGCTGGAGTATGAACCCAGGGCCTTGTTCATACTGGGCAGGTGCCCCACCATTGAGCTGCACCCCCAGCTCCTTATTACCATTTGTAAACATGATGACAAGAGATGTTTTTTAAAAATCCTCATGTTTTGGTCACAATTTTTACAGCCCAACTACAAATATCATTGTCGTATTCATTTATATTCTTTTAAATCGACATTTCTTAACCATGTCACTATTTTTGGTTTCTTGGTTTTACTTTCTTGTCTTGCATTCCTATGTACTTTATCATAATATCCCTATTGCAAATGCTTCTTGTCATTTATCCTTTATCATATGCCTTTGATATTCATATATGTATATATGTGTTGGAAATTCAAACACATATTTACTCATTTACCACTTTTGATTATTTATATATGCATAAATATTAAAAAATCAGGGAAATATTTAATATCTATATTTAGTAATATGTATATCTACATCTATGTATATGATCAGCACTAATGTGACAGCAACATTCTGTCAGCATTGATTAAATATAAAGAATATTTAATATATAAAGAAGTTTTTTTTTTAATTTCCCCAATCTAAATGGAAGGCAATGCAGAATGAATTCTTTTAAAAAGTCATATCATGTGCACATGTAAATATACCAAAGGGGATTTCACCTTTATGTATTAGTAAAAAGAATCAGTCAAATATAAATAAATAGATGAGTGAAAAGAAGTCTAGAAGAGGAAGGGGTACAGGGGAGGGGGGAGGGAAAAGGAGGGAGGATCATGAACTGAAATCAAATTCCATGCATGTATGAGTTTGTCAGGATGAGCCCAACGCTATGTATAACTGTAAAGCTCTAATAAAAAACATTTCCCATCTGCCCTCACCAAAGTTAGTTTGATTTATCCACATTCTGTCTTGGTTTTTATCCACATATACATTACACTTTCAATTTTAATTCACTTTTTTGCTTAGTATCATATATACATTTTATGATACCGTTAAGTAACTTTTAGTTTTAGATATACATTTACACAAATTTTCTTTAGTTTTTTTTTTCCACACCAGTGAGCATTTCTGCCTTTTCAATTATTTGGCATTATTAATATTATTTCAAAAATCACCTTCATAATGTACATACTTTCTCTTTCACATTATATCCCCTGGGGTGGGGTGGGGGGAAGACCTTTCAGAAGTGGAAAACAAGGTCAAAGTTATTTGTGGAAGGATACTCATTAATCAAAGCCTGTAGCACACACAATTACAGAGCTTCTGTTGAGACCTTTTTTAGTTTAAGTTGTCCTTGTATCTTGTTTGATAGTTCCAATTTTTTTGTTGCTGTTGTTGGTATTGGGGATTGAACCCAGGGCGCTCAGTGTTTAACGAATGAGCTACATCCCTAGTTCTTTTTTTTAAAAAAATATTATTAGTTGTATTTTAGACAGGGTCTCCCTAAGCTGATGAGGCTGGCCTCAAATTTGCAGTCCTCCTGCCTCAACCTCCTGGGTCCCTGGGATTTCAGGCATGCGCCAACCACCCACTTTCACAACACTTTTGTGATGATGGCTGTTGTTTGTTATTTGAATTCTTCACATGAGCAACCCAAGGCTCAGAGTTGAGTGATATTTCCCAAGTGATAGCTCTGGAACTGGAAAAAAAAAAAACTCAGAGCTGACTAAAAATTACAGCTATCCCACTATGTTGCAATACCTTTACCTCCCTACCTTTCTAATCAAATTCTGAAACTTGGAAATTCTCCAACTTCCTTCATTTTCCTTTTAACATTTTTCTATGTTTAAGACTTTCAAAGTCTCCACTTCAGACCCATTCCAAGCTCAAGGACTTTACAGTAGAAATTACAGAAACTGACCCACTGAAAAAAGTCCAGATATTTTAGAGAGTACATACATTTTTTTTTTTTTTGAATGTGGATAGAGGAAGATAAGCTCTTTAGGGGGAAATGCTCTACAGTTACATATAATTCACTTAGAAACATTATACATCCAATTTTCTAATGCATTTCCTATTTGATTTAGAAAATGAACTTATGAGCATCTTCTTTAGACAGATGTGCTCAGAACATGGGAAGTGAGCAAAGAACTTAGCCATTACAGTTACTAGTGAGGCTTGTGCTTTGCAATAAATACTCAACATGCAAGTACATTTAGTATTCTAAAGTGAAAACAACATTTTTCACAGGACATTTGAAATAAAATTTTGAATGAGCTGATCCCATTTCTTCCACTCAGGGAAACACAATTAGAAAAAGAGAAAGTTGAAGTGTTCTGAAACATACCCAAGGTCACCCGAGGTCTCCAAGGCTGAGTGTTGGGTCAGGATCTCCTCTCCACGACTGGCTACTGAGCGCAGGAGGCTCTTCTGTTCAGCTAATTCTTGTTCCAGCTCCTGATCAAGGTAGAGGACAAATGCAAACACTTTTTGGTCATTTCATGGTCATTGTTGATAATCACAGTTCTGTTTAGAAAATTCTCAGGGAACTTTGGCAGTAAGCTTTAAATTTGCACATTACATAAAAGGTATGATTTCAAGATAGAATTTAGATAAATATTCAAACATATCTGTATTATACAGTTTTCTTTTGCTTTGATAAAAGATATTTGAAAAAGCTGGGCCAATCAATGGGAAAATAAAATTTTACTGGACAATTGTGCCCTCTAGTGGCATAGAGTGAACTTTCACTTTTCAAAAACCAAAACCAAAACAAAAAAACTGCTTGCCAGAACAGATTCTTGAAAGCACCAGCTTTCTTTTTTCTTCACTTATTTTATTTTTTAATTTTTTTTGGCAATGCTAGGAATGAAGTCAGGGCCTCAATAAAGCTGGGCAAGTATGCTTTTGCTGAGCTAGACCCCCAAACTCTTCGATTTTATTCGGAGACAAGTTCTCACTAAATTGCCCAGGCTGGCTTTTGGACTTGATTCTCCTGCTTCAGCCTCCCAGCTGCTGGCATTGCAAGGGTGTGCCACCACACCCAGCTCACTACTGTGTAAATTGGATCATCAACGGATTTGGTTTCACCTTCATTATTTGCAGGAGACTCATTTGTATTTTGGGAAAATTAAACATTTTAATTTGCCCTTTATACAACAGTGTTATCAAGGACCAAAAAAAAAAATCTTATTCATAAAACTCAATTGTTTCACTAGGTAACGATTTACAACACGTTTTCTGATGGTGTCCACTTGAAAGTAAAAACAAATGACATTTCTTTGAAAAAAAGAAACATGAAATTCAGATTTCCACCAATTCCCCAAGACCTTCTTGAGTTTAGTTTTGTTTTCTTGCAGTGCTGCATGCTGAACCAGGGACCAGCAGCATGTGAGGCAAGCTCTCTACCACTGAGTCATATCCCCAATTTTTACTGTAATAAAGTAGACTCAAATGAGGGCTAATCTAAAAGCAGAGGTGGGTTATAGTTGAGTTATAGTATTTAAAAACTTAAAAACAAGATTTCCTGAAAGGCTGCCCTCTAAAATAACAATGATCATGAGTAAGGACATTGAAAGGCTAATCACATCTTGCTTCATTTAAAGCAACTGGATTTTAGTAAAGAAACAGCATTTCCCTCCAGGTCTTTCCTTGGCAGATCTGTGGGCTAGTGAGAGCAGGAGGAGCTTTACTTTCTGTTGCTGGAGACTGTTCTGCCGCTGGTGGGTCCTTGTGGTTCGAGCTTGAGCCAGCCATTCCTGCACACCGGGGCTCTGAGTGGCCGTGAGGTCAACATCGCTGTCTTCCTTCTCTTGGGCGGCTCCCTGCTTTTAAGGAGGCAGAAATCAAAGGTCATGCTCTCTACAGGAAAATCTTCACCAAAAATGGAGAGAATGCTTTTTTAGTGTGGTCTGTATGATAACCAAAGCTGCTCTGTTAGGATGTGAAGCCACATTATTAAAAAGACAGTAACACAAAACCCATGTAATTTATGGCATTTTCAGGATTGAGAACAATAAACAGATGGTTATGCCCAGAAATAGTTGAGGGGAAATCCATGTGTTTCCAATGTGGTCACCAGGTATTATTACAGAATTTCTTTTCACAAAAATATAATGCTAGATCCTTTTATGATTTTAAAAAAATAATACAAAGGTAAAGTGTTACTCAAATGATCATTATATACTATAATTCACTGTCTCTCCTGTGAAAGTGTCATCTTTTCATTTCTCTAGGTCACATGATACATACCATGCAAGATATGGCAGGTACTTGTTCCTAAAGATTTTTCTAAAAGATTATTTATTTATTTCTGTTTTGGTAAGGGGATGGAACCCAGAGGAATAAAACCACTGAGTTACACCCCAGCCCTTTTGTCTTTTATTTTGAGACAGACATCTTTTTGTCATTTAATAAGTTGCTTAGGGCCTCACTAAGTTGCTGAGGCTGGCTTTGAACTTGATATCCTTCTGCCTAAGCCTCACAAATCACTGGGTTTATAGGCATGTGCCCCCATGCCTGGCCTAAAAGGTTATTAATCAAAGAGATCTCAATGTTTAAGAAGAAGTCCATAGCCCTATAAGGTAAGATATCATACACATGAATTCAAGAAGTTAAACTTGATTTTCAATTCCCATGGAAGAAAATTTATTGTCCCACAGAGACAAGGAGTCCAGGCGAGGGCTTCCCAGGGTGGCTGGGACTCCTCTGTCCCACCCTCCACTCTCCAGGCTCTTGGACCCTTGCTCCAGGGCTGCAGGATGTGGTCAACCACAGAGAATGCGATTCCCAACACATGTCACTAGGCAGGGACTCTCCCAGACACTGGATTTTACAGGCCTTCAACATCTAACCTGTTTGGGCCCTAGAGTTGAAGTAGTTCTAGAATTCTTGATTTTTGAGTGTCTGCTGTTTACATAGTTATATTTAAAGATTCTTCTGTAGGACAAATACTTTGCTCAAGTATGAGAAGGCTTTAAGTGTCTTTTTCCCAAAGTCATTCCAAGTAGCACAACAAAAATATCATTTACCTGTGGACACGGTGGATCACAAATTCAAAAATGAATTGAATCTTTAAAATGATTATTAAAGACGAGATCTCTGAGAAACGAGGTCCCCTCCCTCTGCTACACCACCAGCCCACCCACTGCTTTGATGAAGTCTGAACAAGGACAAAGACAAAAATGTCCTTACACCTAGGCAAGAGTTCATCCTTCCTGCCTGGCTATTCCACGGGAATCTGAAAGGTGCCCAAATGCCACATATCACGTGGCTTCATTTCTGAACAAGAGCCTCTCCACTCACCTGCATTTATGTCAAATGGTCAATTATGCAATTTTAATGTAACTCATTCGCTAAATACACATGAAGAGTCAGGGTTCACAAAGCAGAGGCCAGATCAGGGCCCTGGCGGGGAGACAGACAATGCCCGACCAAGAACAGCTGAAAAGCCAAGCTAGTGAGGGCTGCGAGGTCCGGGCCAGAGGTAAAGGGGCAGAGAGGGCAGGGGAGGCTTCTCAGGATGGGAACTGCTCTGAGCCCTAAATGAGTCCAGCAGAGACCCAGGCGGGCACCCCAGGCCCAGGAGCAGACGGCACAGAGGCCCTCTGAGGAAAGAAATCTGGCACACACAGAAGCAGCGAAGGGGCCAGTGTGGCTGGTCTGGTGGAGCAGAGAGCAGGATCACTGCTCAGGCTGTGTGCACAGCGCAGTGTCCCAACATCCATTCTGGAGCTGCTTGCCCGCCCTGGTTCTTCACCAAGTCTGCCCAGGGATGGGACCCATGTTTCCAACCCACAGAGGCCCGGCTCTCCCTCTTATTTTCAGAATTCTACACTCACCATCCCTGGGCAATAGACGGGGCTTGTTCACCTGTCTGATTCTTCTCACTGGAACCTCAGGATTAAATTGCAGAATGTGTGAGGGAATGGACTGGCCCTTGGGCTTCCCACTATGGGTGTTGGCACCTGGAGCTAAATGAGCTGAAGCAATCAGTCAAACTCAGAGGCAAGATTCTACACACACACACACACACACACACACACACACACACCCAGCTCTCCCACATTGTTCTGAGCCCGTCCAAATGAGCTGGAAAATATTTCCTTTCTTTCAAGGTGATCCAATGTTCCAGGAAAAAAAAAAAGTGGCTTAGTTAGAATAATGTTATGCCCTAAATTATGCTATTTGCATTTTGTAGGATTTTTAGAATGGGGGACTGATCACACCCAGTCCTTCTCCAGTAGGAAGGGGGAAGGGGACCATGGGAGGGAGGGAGGGGCAGGGAAAGGGGAGGTCCCGGGGATTGAAATGGATCTACTTTTGTTGTGTGCATATAAGAATATGCCACAATGAAGCTCACCCTTCTGCATTATTATTAAATACAACTAATAATAATTAAAAGTAAACAATTAGAAAACTCTCCTCCCTCTCAGGTCCATTTTTCAAAGATAAGCAGTGACCTTCTGGAAGGCGGGGTGTTTGGGCGGGGGTGGGCATTCTTCCTACCCTGAAGCCCAGGACATGCAACAAGTTCTCTGCCCCCATCTCAGGGCGCTCCAACTTCCAGGAATAAGCTCCAAGAGACTCTCAGGGCTCTTCCACACAGGGAGGAAGCAGTGGGTCACACAGGATTGGAAGGGAAGGACAGGGCTGACACAGAGTGACCCTTTAAAGCCATTCCAATCAGAGCTGCTCTGGCTGGCAGGGCAGGGCCCCACCTGCTGGCATCTCCCCTGGGATCCAGGCCACTTCCTCTGGGCTCTTCTCTTCAGCAGAGGCTTGTTTTTCAGAGCCCAGCTGGAAGATTCCTTTGGAGACTTCTCACAGACCCAGTGCCCACTCACCCTTTTTCTCAGGGTCCTATCCTTCCCAGAATAATGTGTGCTTGCAAAAACTGACAACTGCCATGTCAGCCCTAAGAACACGCTTCACATTTACATGCAGAAGGACTTTTGGGATCTAGGACTTAGACCTGGGAAGGCTATCTTACTTGGCTAATGGAGTCCACAGACTCAGGGGAGAATAATAAACGAAGCAGCAGACGCACAGAATGTGTTTTCTATGTGGTAATGTTGGATTTTCAGTCTGTGAAATTTTCTCTGACTTAGTCATTTTGAAACCTAAGTGTACAACCACAGGAAGCAAAAAATAAATAAGAATCCAGGTCAAATTTCATTTCCTTTCCCCACGGGATGAGGAGGCCCTGGCAGGAGAAACGTGATTTGGTAATTACTTTTTGTGAGGTGTGACAACAGTTTTCTCTGGGATCTGGCGACTAGGAAGTAAGGCAGCTTCTGTCACCAGAGCAGCACTGGGAATGGCTACCTGAGTTGTTTATTTTGGAAATACTCCAACAGTAACCACTTATGCCAAGAACATTCCTTGGAAGATTAGTAGGATTGGGAGATGCTGAACATTAAATAAAACATATCTCTATAAAGCATTTTGTTATTTATAGAGGGCAAACTCTCTGCTCTTTTGATGTATGATAATGTGTGAAATGACCTATATTCTTTATAATGGTACTGGAGATTGAACTCAGGAATGTTCTAGCACTGAGCTACATACCCAGAATTTTTTTTCCCCCATTTTCATTTTTATTTTGAGACAGGTCCTTGCTAAGTTGCCATGTCTGGACTCCAACTTGGGATCCTCCTGCCTCAGCCTCTCAAATTGCTGGGATTATTGGTATATACTACTGTGTCTGGCTTGACCTAAGCTTCTTATGAAAAAAGTAATTCAAGACAGACTTGAATGTCAGCCCCAATTCAAGGACAGGACCTTACCAACTTCTGCATTCAATGGAGGATCCCCCTCCCCCATGACCATTAGCTAATTTCATATCTGAATTATTTTTTGTGTTCTACATAAAGAGAAATTATTCTTTTCATGGCACTAATAATGTAAAAAGGCTTACTTTTATTTCCATGGATGAAAAAATAACCTTGAAAAGGCAAAATTCTTTTTTAAACCCCATTAATATTTTATGTGCTAGAAATTCCATTAGAAGAAAGATGACAGAATTTATAGCAATTCTTAAAATAACCATTGACTGATTCCAATGCAGTAAAACACTACCACATTTTTACTGTCTACACATCACCCAGCAGCACCCTTAGGAAAGTTTATACTTGGGGCAGAGTCAGAACTTTATTCAATTTAAATAATTCCTGTGGCACTGAGCAGGATTTGCTGGGTGAGGGCCCACGGCCATGTCAGCATGCTCAGCCCAGCCTGGACCCATAGCATGCCAAGAGCGCCTCTATAAATAATAAAATTATTTCTTTATTTAAAATTTATTAAATTCTAAGTGGAAACAGCTGGTCGTCACTGTCACATTGCTATGATTTCAGCATCTATTGTAAGCATTATTTACATTAAAATCCTTAGGATAAACTGAGTGCTGTAGTACATACCTATAATCCCAGCAACCTGGGAGGCTGAGATAGGAGGATCATAAGTTTGAGGCCAGCCTGAGTCACTTAGGGAGACCCTGTCTCTAAATTAAATTTAAAAAGGGCTGGGGATACAGCTAAGTGGTAGAATGCTTGACTACCATGTTTGAGATCTTGTGTTCAAACCTCAAAACAAATCCTCAGGGGCAAAAATTCTTAACTTTAATACCATATGTTCCTCTTATCTGGTTTTACTTCCTCTAGCTTCACTTGCTATAGTTGACCATGGTTGAAAAACATTATTTGTGTTGGTTCTCCCTTTTATTAGAGTTTATTGTTATAAGTGTTCTGTTCTATTATTAGTAATTATTGCCAAATTCATATTATGGTGCCTTTTATTTAAAAAAATCACACCTTCTCATAGGTATGTACATATAGGAAAATCCTAGCATGCATAGGAGTGGGTTTCCCACCCCCACTAGAGGTCTTGGGTCATCCCAGGGGAGAAGGGGGCACTGACATATTATCATCCCTAGTTCACAGATGAGGAAACTGAAGATAAAGAAGCTGCAGAAAGCTCAAGATCTTTGGTCCAGGCCACCTAGTTAAGAACTGGTAGAACCAGGGTGCAGCTGCAGGATGGTGGCCCAAGAGGGACTCTAGGCTTGTGGGGATGCTTTATCTGGCACCAAAAGAAACTATCGTGTTAGAAATGTCTATATGTAAAAACCAGAGATTTTCTAAATAAATCCAAATTTCCCATCTCTTGAAGAGCCATCAGATCTAGCAACGGTCCCTGTGACTCTGGATAAGAGGAAAATGGGCTGCTCCTTAGATGTGAGACCCACTTGCCCAGGGCCTGACTGGGCCTGATGCCCTCGTTTGAATGCCCTTCCCAGGTTCTGAGGACTTCAGATCGGTGGTCACTGACTGAATCCCAGGGGGTACACAGGAGCATCCGGCCACCCCTTCCTTTCCCAGCTGCTTGAGGTACAGGGCAACAGGAGGCCACTGCATACGATGGCTGTCCCACGTCAAACACTGGAACCTTCCTCTTTCAGTGTCTTTAGAGATCACATCACTACAGAGCACCAGGGAAACCCCAAAGGCATCACATGGTACAGGATAACACCTTGAACAAAACTAATGGAGCTGTGCACTTTCACACTTAGAAATACCAGTCTAGTTTTGTACAATTTGAATATTTTTAACATTTTTTTTTACTTTAATTATAGTCAGGTTACATTTTGAGGAGGTAATTTATCTATTTATTTTAATTTTTATTGGCATATTACAATTATATATAACAGCAGGATTCACTGTGACATACTCAGACACACCCCCAAACAGGATTTGGTCAATTTAATTTCCCAATAGCTCCCTTTCCCCTTTCCTCCTCTCCTGGTCCCCTTTCCTCCCTTTTCCTATGGTCTCCCTTCTATTATCATGAGATATTCCCTTTGCCCCCTCTCTCTCCTCCTCCCCCCCTTTTTTTTTCTCTTTAGATTCCACATGAGAGAAAACATATGACCCTCGTCTTTTTGAGTCTGGCTTATTTTACTTAACATAATGTTCTCATTTCCATCTATGTTGTTGGAAATGACAGCATTTCATTCTTCTTTATGATGAGTAAAACTCCACTGTGTATAAATGCCACATTTTCTTTGTCCTTCATCTGTGACTGACACCTAGATTGGTTCCATAACTTGGCTAGTAAGGACTGTTATGAACATGGGTATGTGTGTACGGCTGCTATACCCTGATTTTCTTTCTTATGACTAAATACCAAGGAGTGGTATAGCTGAGTCATATGGCAGGTCCATTCCTAGCTTTCTGAGGAACCTTCATACTGATCCAGAGCACCCATACTACAATCTTACCAACAGTGCATAAGCTCTCCTTCCCCCACCTCCCGCATCCTCCCCAACATTTATTATATTTTGTTCTTAATGACTGCCATTCTAACTGGACTGAGATGAAATCTTAGTATTGTAATTAGTAATCACAATACTAGTAATTAGTATTAGTAATTTTGGTTTGCTTTTCCCGGATTGATCAAGATGTCAAACTTTTTCTTTATGTATTTGTTGACCATCTGTATTTTTTCTTCTAAGAAGTATCTGCTTAGTTTATTTGCCCATTTATTTATTGGGTTGGTTTTGGGTGCTAAGTTTTTTGAGTTTTTTATATATTTTACATAAACTGTCAGAAGAGTACCTGGGAAATATTTTCTCCCATTCTGTAGGCTCTCCACAATTTTTTTTTCCCTGAAGGATGTAAGTTTAAAGGGAAAGTAGTATTTTGTTTTTATTGGCATTAATTTATCCAATAGAGAGTTCAAACTATCTTTTAACATGTCCATTGGCCATTTCTTTTTATTTTTGTTTGAGGTATCTCTTTATACATTTTGACCCTATTTCTATTAGGTCATCATATCTTAGTGACTTATAAAAGATTTGTGAATTACATAGTTTCTTCCTTATTTGCCTGTCTTTTAACTTGGTTAATTTTCTTTCTTTTTTTTTTCATCAAAACATTTTTACTTTCATAAAGTAGTATAAGAAAAACTAAAATTCTGGCTTCAGGGCAAACTGGCAGAAATTTTCTGTCTTATGTGATTAAAAAAATACTTATACATAGGAATACATTTCAGGTTAATTTTTACATTTAAATCTTTAATCCATCTGTGATACATTTTTTTTAAGTTTAGAAAAAAAAAGGAGGAGGAGCTGGGTATGGTGGTGCATGACTATAATTCCTGTGATTCAGGAGGCTGAGGCAGGAGGATCCTGACTTCAAGGCCACCCTCAGCAACTTTGCTAGACACTGAAAAATAGTAAGGATTGGGGATGTAGCACAGCGGTAGAGCACCCCTGGGTTCAATCCCCAGTATCACAAAAATAAATGGGGTAAAAGACCCAGCGTATCATATTTCAAGTGATTTGCCTATTTATTTATGGAGAGAGTCATGTTTTGTCTACTGACTAGTAATGCCACCCTAAACATTTATTATATTCCTCTATATGCCAAGATTCCTTTCTGGAATATTTATGCTGTTAAATTTTTACTTACATATTTTTGTGCCAATGTCAAACTATTTTAATTATGCAATATTATATTTTAATATATTAGACTAATGACCCCTTATAACTCTTCATTTTCAGAACTTTATAGTTATTTTCTTCTTCTTTTTTTTTTGTAATGGAAATTGAATTCTGGAAATTCAGTCCAGGGCCTCACACAAGCAAGCACTCTACAACTGAGGTACATCTCCTGTTTTATAAAAATTTAAAAATACATATATTAATATAGGGTCTGGCTAAATAGCCTAGGCTGTTTTTGAACTTTTGCCTCCTGTCTCAGCCTTCCAAGTAGCTGGGATTCAAGGCATGTACCACCAACTGGCTTGTTTTTTGTTTGTATATACAGATTATTTGTTTATTATAGTACTGAGTATTATTTTTAACAAACCAATGATCTTCCTAAATTCTTCCATTGTTTCTAAAAGTTTTAAGTTGATTATATTTGATTTTCCTGATCATATGATTAGCAAAAAACTGAAAAAATACACACATTAGTTCAAACTGAGAAAATATATTATCTTGTGTTATATTTCATCTTACACTGAGAAAACAGAAGACATCACAGTGAACTTCCCTCAAGTTTTCTCTACAGTATTTATGCCCAACTTTGTAAGAGCATGTGTACTCAAATATAAATGCTTTTCCTTCTCCTGATTTTTTCTTTTTAAAATTCTAAGTGGAGAAGTTGTTGGGGACAGCTATGAGGGGTATGGGAAAGTACCACTGGTGAGGCCACAGCGGGGGTGAAGACAGCATTAGAAGCAGGTGCAGGTGGGAGGCAGTTATCAGGCATCTAAGCCACCTCCTCCCAGGCTTCGCAGGAGGGATAGGGGAGACTAGGCCCTTCCAGCTTCTCCCTCCTATACAAGAAAACTAGTCTTGCAATTTCACTCCTTTTTCATCATTTTTTCATCTACTGGGTTATTTTTACCTACATGTAAACATGCCATTATTTTTTCTGATCTTAAAACTAAACTTTTCTTGGTCCCCTTCACCTTCTAGGGTGTCTCACTCATCTGCTCCCCTTGGTTGCAGAATTCCTGCAGTCGGCTCTGTGCCCCCCTCCAATTCCACCTCTCCAGTCTCTCTTCCATGTCAGAGAGCTCTGGCTTCCACCCCTGCCTGAAACAGCTGCTGCAGAGCTCACCAATGATCTGCCTGTTGGTGAGTGCAGGGACAGATCTGTCCTCATCTGCTTGCACACAGCAGCTGATGGCCTCCAGGAACAAAGCTCTACCTTCCTCACACCACACTGGCTCTTCCATTTAAGTCTCTTTTGTGAGCTCCTCCGCCTCTTCCAACCTCTCAATTTGGACAGATTGAGGGCTCTAGGGCCTTCATCTTTTCCCATCCTGAGTCCTTTGGGAAGCTCCCCAAACCTCATGCCTAGGAGTACCACACAGAGGCTAATGGCTCCAGACCAGATCTCTGCCCTGAATTTCCACCACTACTTGGCATTTTGATAGGCATCTTGACCTAAAATCAATCTGCTGACCCAGCTAGTCCTTCCTCCCCCAAATCTGCTCCTCAGAGAGTCTTCATCATTTCCATGACCCAGCATCTGACAAGTTCTGACACCTGCTCCTCTGTGCCATGATGACTTCTTCACTGGCCCCTCAGTTTCCACCCTGGTCCCCTGTAACAGGTACAAGGTCATCATATCAGTGCTCTGTTCCCAAATACTCAACAACTTCTCACCTTCCCGAGAATCAAAGTCAAAGTGCACAAGATGCTCACAAGGTCCTTCAGTCCCAGGCCTCTTGTTGCCCATTTCTATGGTCTGAAGATGTATGTTTTCCCTAAATTTATACCTTGAAATCTATTTCCCAGGGTGGTGATATTAGGGGGTGGGGACTTTAGAGGTGATTACTAACAAAATGAGCTCTCCTATAAAAGAGAGCCCAGAAAACTAGATATTCCCTGCCACCATGTGAGGAACAGTGAGAAGACACTATCTATGAATCAGAGAAAGAGATCTCTCCCAGGATGTTGAATCTTTTGCACCTTGATCTTGGATTCTCAGCTTTCAGAACTGTGAATAATAAATCTCTGTTGTTTGTAAGCCACCAGATAATGGCATTTTTGTTACAGCAGCCTAACAGGCTAAGGCATGGTCTGATCTCATTTTCTACTTCTCTCCTCTTACTTACTCCTTTCCTGCCACACTGACTTTGGACAGACTGGGAACCTTTGTACTTGCTTTCCCTTTGCCTGAAACTCTCTTCCCTCACATCCACATGGTTCATCTTTCAGTGTAAACTTTGCAAAGATTCCTTAGCTACCCTGTTTAAAGCTGCAAATCCTCCCAGCCCTGCCTTTCCCTATCCTCTTGCCTTTTGCTAGGTCACCAGTAATTTTTTATAATCTTCTTATATAATAATTCATTCTAATTTTATTTATTACCTGCTCCCTAAACCTTAATCTCCGGAAGACAGGAACAGATAAACATATAGATATACAGTTTTTCATGCTCCTTCACTTCATCACATATAATAGTATCTGGCACACAGTAACTTCTCAACAAATATTTGCTTAAGTTTTGCACAGGATGATAACAGTAAGCTATAGGTACTAAGAAGAATGAAAATGCTGCATAATTATAGTATGAAAGGTGCATGGGAGAAACTTAATGAAAGTTTTCTAAGGTATATTGGTCTGGAGGGAGATTAGTATATTAACTTAGAATTTATTAGGTATGCATGGTAAAACAGAGGGGATTAAAAACAAAAAAGATCACTCAGTCACTTAAAAATATGAATGTCAAAAACAAAGAATAATAGAAAGAACAGGATGAAAATAGAAAACAAAGAGTAAAATAATAAAAGCTAAAGAATCAGTAATCATGATAAACTTAATGGATAAAACTTGCCTTCTAAACCATTTTCATTATTAGGGATTTTCATTATTGAGTATTAAAAATCAAGAAAATATGACTAACTGTTCTTTAAAAAAATAACCCTATAACATAAAAATACAGAAAGGTAGAAATCAAAGGTAAGTTAAAAGATACTTCAGGCAAATATTACATAAAAAGCTATAGCAATATGACATGAAAATTACCGCTAGAGAAAATTAAGATCCCTACACAATACGAAAAGGTTCACTTCACCTGGAATACATGATGATTCTAACGTGTGGGCAGTTATGGTTTAGATGTGGTGCCCCCAAAAGCTCACGTGTAAGGCAATGCAAGGAGATCTGGAGGAGAAATGATTGGGCTTTAACCTAATCAGTGGATTAATCTCTGATGGGATTAATTGAGTGGTGACTGGAGGCAGGTAGGGTGTGGCTAGAGGAAGTGGTTCATTGGGGATGTGGCTATGGGGTATATATTTGTATCTGACAAGTGGAGACTCTGTCTGCTCTCTGATCACCATGTGAGCTGCTTCCTTTGGCCACACTCTTCCACTATGCTGTTCTGCCTCACCTTGAGCCCCAAGGAATGGGGCAGGCCTCTATGGACTAAGACCTCTGAAGTTGTGAGCCCTCAAATAAATGTTTCCTCCTCTACAGTTGTGTTGGTTGGGTCATTTAGTCACAGCTGCAAAAAAGCTGACTAAAACATAGGCACCAAATAAAAGAGTCTGAGCATATATAAAGAAGTGAAGGTGGGAGAAATAAAAAAGAAATGGAACCACATCGCAGCATATCTACATCCATGACCTGCCTTTAAATTTGGGCATAATTATTTGTACTTTCTTTTCCCACAACTGCAGTTCTTATTTTGATGGCATCAAGTAATTCTAACAACACCTATTTTAAAATCTGTGCTGAAGTCAGTGTAAATCACATAGCATGCTGACGGGTCAGTGTGGTAGGTGTGCACCCTACCCCACCTCCCTCTCTCTACCACACACCTGAAGAGACCCTCCAGCAAGCCTCTGCTGTGGGCCCTGCTGCCCTCACCTGGATGTTGAGCTGCTTGTCGTGCAGGGCTCTCTGCAGCTCCAGGAGGCTCCCCTTGAGGGTCCTCAGCTTCACCGCCAGCTGCTCAGCCTCATCCTTGGTGTGAGCCTTGCCCTCCAGCAGCAGGTTTTCATTATGGACGGACAGCTCCGATAAGGCCACCACCTTCTGCTCTATTTCCACCAGCATATTCTGGAACAAGAGAAATAAGGATGACATTCGCACATCCTGCCAGCTTCTGCAAAGACTGTTTCCCAAGGCAAAACACAACTGTCTTTAACCCAATGACCAGGCGTCCATGATGTTTCTGTCCTTTTCCCACAACCTTGAAGAATGGTTTATAGATTTTTTAAAATTGCCTAAGCTTTTGTAATTTTTCTCTTTTTGAGGATTAGATATTATACCAAAAAAAAAATACAAGGAAAAAACCACATGGGAAGTACATTTTATATCTAACAACACACTGCCTCAGTGTTACCACATTTTTATTATTTTATTATTTTAGTGTTAGATTGTGACACTAATGATTGATAATATAAACAAATCACATGATGCACATTTTCCTTGCCAACTTTAAAAAAGGAACTTCTGCTTCTCTGGGTTGATTCTTCTCAGGTTGCTGCTCTAATTTCTTGTTTTAGCTTCATGGATTTTTTTTCTTTTTTTTTTTTTTTTTTGGTACCGAGGATTGAACCAGGGGCACTTAACAACTGAGCCACATCCCCAGCCCTTTTTTATATTTTATTTAGAGACAGGGTCTCACTGCTTAGGGTCTTGCTAAGTTGCTGAGGCTGGCTTTGAACTCACTATCCTCCTGTCTCAGCCTCCCAAGCCACTTTGATTACAGGCATGCACCACCACACTGATGCATCATGGATTTTAACCTTATATTTCTAAAAATGTTTCTTTGTTTCTGTGAAAACCCTAGTGCTATAGGGTTTTCCTTTAAAATGTGAAATTAAATCCAGGGAAAAAGCCAACTAATCTCCTTTTTCAAGGTAGAAGCTCGATAGTAAGAAAAACAGCATGGTATTAACACCAAAACAGACATGAAGACCAATGGAACAGAATAGAAGACAGAGAGACAAACCCACATGAATGGAGTTACCTTATACTAGACAAAGTGGCATAAACATACATTGGAGAAAAGATAGCTTCTTCAAATGGTGCTGGGAAAATTGGAAATCCATATGTAGCAGAATAGAAAATTAACCCCTATCTCTCACGCTGCACAAAACTCAACTCACAGTGGATTAAGGACCTAGATATCAGACCAAAGACCCTACACCTACTAGAAGAAAATGTAGGCCCAACACTCCATCATGTCAGCTTAGGAGCTGACTTCTCAACAAGACTCCTAAAGCACAAGAAGTAAGATCAAGAATTGATAAGTGGAAAGGTATCAAACTAAAAAGCTTCTTTACAGCAAAGGAAACAATCAAGAGTGTGAAAAGACAGCCCACGGAATGGGAGAAAGTCTTTGCCACCTACACCTGAGATAGATCATTTATCTCCAGGATAGACAAAGAACTCAAAAAACTTAACACCAAAAAGTCCAAATAACCCAGTCAACAAATGGGCAAAGGAACTGAACAGGCACTTCACAGAAAAGAAATACAAATATATTGTTGAACACAGGACAATTACATCAGATTTGTTCTACTCTCTTTCCTATTCCTATCCCCTCAACCTTCCTTCTTTACCCTTTGCCTATGGCAAACAAATATATGAAAAAAATGTTCAACATCTCTAGCAATTAGAGAAATACAAATTAAAACTACACCAAGATTCCATCTTACTCCAGTTTGAATGGCAACAATCCAGAATACAAGCAACAATAAATGTTGGTGAGGATGTCGGGAAAAGATATACTCATACATTGCTGATGGGACTGTAAGTTGGTGCAACCACTCTGGAAACTCTGGAAAGCAGTATAAAGATTCCTCAGAAAACTTGGAATGGAACCACCATTTGACCCACTCCTCAATATATACCCAAAGAAGTTAAAATAAGCATACTATAGCAACGCAGCCACATCAATGTTTATAATAGCTCAATCACAACAGCTAAGTTATGGAACCAATCTAAGGTGCCCTTCAACAGACAAATGGATAAAAAAATGTGGTATATATACAACAGAATATTACTCAGCTATAAAAACATGACTTTATGACTTTTTCCAGTAATTGGGTGGGTCTGGAGACTATCATGCTAAGTGAAATAAGCCAATATTGAAAACCTAAGGTCTAGTGTTCTCTTTGATATGTGGATGCTAAAATACAACAAGTTGGGGGGAGACAGAAGGACATTGGATTAGACAAAAGGGAATGAAGGAAGGGAGAAAGGATAGGAACAGAAAGACAGTAGAATGAATCAGACATAATTTTCTTAAGTTTATATATAAATACACTACCAGTGAAAGTCCACATCATGGACAACCACAAGAATGGGAAGTAATATTTCATGCATGTATAATATGTAAAAATACACTCTACTGTCATGTATATCTAAAAGAAACACACACACACACAATAGTTACCCCCCTAGAAAAATTACGGTATAAAGGTGTATTAAGAATTGTAATGCAAAAATAAATAAATAAATAAAATCAAAAAAGAAAAAAAATAATGAACTTAAAACAAAACAAAAATAATAACAATAAAGACAGAGCCAGTTGTGGTGGTACATTCCTGTATTCCCTATGACTCAGGAGGCTGAAGCAGGAGGAAAGCATGTTGGAATTCAGCCTCATCAATTTAGTGAAATACTGTCTCAAAATAAAAAATAAAGAGGACTGGAGATGTAGCTTAGTGTTAATGCAACCCTAGGTTCAATCCACCCCTATCAAAAATAAAAATAAAAATAATAAAGGCAGAGTTAAATAATTAAAGACATTTGCATATTTTCTCTTATTTCAAATGGGAGAACTATGAAATTGTGCATAGTGAAATTTAATCCTGCATGCTATGTTGGGCTTTCTGGACACTTCCTTGTTATTTCAATGAAAGCATACTTCACCCATATGTGAAGTCTAATATACTGACAATCATTGAAGTTGGATGATGAATGCATGAGAGTTCATTATCTATTCTATAGTTATTTGTGTGTTTGGAAATTCCACAATAAAAAGGAAAGAGAAAAATATTAGAATAAAAATCTTAATTACCCCTCACATTAATTTCTAGAGACTCAACATGGAAGGAAGAAAATGTACAAATTTTAGAAGACAACCTTCTCATGTTTGGTTTCCTTGTCTGCCTAAAACTGATGGTTGGAAACATTTTCCAAATAACAAATCAGGATTAGAACCTACAACAGGCTCCTAGAGACGCTTCTTGTGTTTATTCACAGTCTGACTCCATGATACCAACTGTTCTCATTAGGTTTGTTTTTCTTTTTACCACAAGCATTCGTACATCTATAGTCTTTAAAAGTGTCCTTTTGGAAACAAACTAAAGATCTTCTAAAGTAGATCCTTTCAATAAATCTTTTTGAAAAACTAAGTCCAAGTTTGGGTTTCATTAAGTTCTAATGAATTTGTGTGCGTACTTAGGGAGCACATTTTATATCCACACCGAGACTTTTTACCAGTAGGCCTCTAGTTCAAAACTGTGCTTTGTGGTGTTGGCACAGTCCTTTGAGACCACTTTTGTACCTGGCAGTCCACCAGCTGGGCCTCCATGTCCATGGGCTCTTTAGGCGAACCCAGTGCAACATCCAGGGTGGCTTTAGTATTCAGGAGCCAGTGGTCCAACTCGTCTGCTTCGTAGCGATACCTCTGCAGGGCCTGCTCCTGCCTCTGTTCCTCCAGCTGATCATTTAACTTCTCCTAATGGAATAAGCAGAATGTAACTCGGATCACTGGAAGGTGAACTTTTTAAGATTCAGCACAAGAGAGTTCTCAGCTCTGGCTGCACACCTGGAAAACTTAAAAAAACAGTTTTTTAAGTTGCTTGCATCACATCCCAAAACAAAAATTCAGAATTTCTGGAGGTGTCTCAGATAATTTTATTTTTTAAGATTACCCAATGATGCTAATGTGCACTGAGAGCTGTTTGAGGCTCAAATCAAATCATAAGGGTCCAGATCTGTCCTATAGGACCAGACAATAACTTGAATGATGCTGCTGATTATATCAGTTCAGTTGCTAAGGCTGTCCTCAAACTTGCAACCCTCCTGCCTCAGCCTACCAAGTCACTGGGATTAAAGGTGCCCAGCTAAATATCTTATTTTTAAAACTATCTTATTAATAATTCATTATTATTATTTTAAATAATAATTTTATACAATTGTTTAACATGGAGATTAGTAAGTAGGGCACACACATTAATTTTTGAATAGCTCTTAAATTAGAAATACTTGAAGAGATAATTTAACTAATCTTACCTAAGTAAGTTTAGAAAGAGCTTACACAATAGGGTCATGGTAAATTGAATTATGGTATAATTAGCTGCTAAATAAAATGATTTTCTATTTATATAATAAGAAATGTTTGAGAAAGAATTATGTGCCAGAGAAGTTGATGGACCCTGGAGGTACAATGAGCCACACATTATAGGAGTCTCTGTGAAGCCTGTGGTCTAACCAAATCTTAGGAGCAACAATACGAAAATGCAAACATCATATATACTCTTTAAAGCCAAGAGTTACAAGAGAATAAATAAAAAGAAAATTTGCTGATTTTAGCATATATATAGTATAAACACCGAAATCTATGTATTGAATAATATTTAAATTAAGTAACGTGAAAACCAGAATTGCAAGAGCATTTTCATGAATTATTGTGTTTGAATTGTTAGCAGAGACTAAGAAGAATTAGTCTTTATAGTACTAATAATATTCGTCAAGCGCCCCTATTTAAACACAGCAAACCCTCACACAGACCTACAATGGCCCTCCGCAAGGCTCAAGTCTCCTGAGTGCTTGGTGCAGTCTTCACAAGGTCTTTGCCTGCAATGAGTCAGAGGGGCTGAAAGGACTCATTCATGGCTGCACCCTGACTCGCACTCCATGCACAGGATTCTTCACAAACACCATGCACCTTCTCAGGAGTGGGGGACAGTGGATCCTTGAGCACCACAAGAACTCGCACACCTGTTAGCAGGACCTGCAGAGTCAACTCAGAAGCAGGAGGCAAGGTCTGCCTCGCCTTACCTCCAGGAGCTGCCGCTTCCCAGCCGCTTTCATCCTGATGGTGGACATTCGCTCGGCCAGGACGGTGAGCGTGGACTGCAAGGCCAGCTGCTCTGCGGGGTCACACTCCCGAGACTCAGACACCAGCTCGTCCGCGAGAGCTGACTGCAGCGCATTAATTTCATCCTGGAGCATGAGGATCTCGTCCATCAGGGCCTGCAGGAAAAGCAGTCATGCTCAGGCACGCATTTTCAGCCCGGAGGGGCAGCGGCACTGGCAGAGGCTCACATCCACTGACACTAGTGAGAGACGGTCCATGTGGACGTCATATGACCAGCAAATTGGGGGACTACTCACCTGAGTGTCAAAATGAAATACTGACTGAATGCCAGGATGTTTCTGATTTTAATACTGTGTAGGCCACTACCTAAAGTGACTTTGAACCAGTTAATTAAACTTTCTGACTTTCAAAAAGGCTCATCTGTAATGGAGTTGGGGGGCCACAGGAATGGGGGCAATAGGCAAGGCTCAATTGTGTCAAGTGTCTGAGTCAATGCTGAAATTAAAATCCATCATAAAGGACAGGAGAAGTGGGTAACCTGTTCCCGTGTTGTGACACAGTCCTGGGTTTTCTCCTCTACTCAACTCTAAAAGGTCAAGTTTCTTTGGGGATCATTTCCCGCCCTGTCCTCTCTTCACAGTCTCCCCCAGGCTACCTCTTTAATGGGGTCCATACCCAAAGTTTCAAATGCTAATGTTGCACACCTCTGAAGGCACATCCCTAACCCAGACGTGTGTCCTAAGCTTCAGACTTATGTGTCCTACTTACATAGTTCATGGGCATGTCCATCACATTAAGTGTTGTTAAGTAAAAATCGTGCTCCTGAACTGGCCCAAAAGAAACTAAAAATTGAAATGGAGTCACTCATGCTAAAGTTCCAGGACATCCAACCTAATCTAAGGCATATATCTCACCTTCCAAGAAACCAGGAGAAATGAGAAATTAACAGAATTTCTCAAGTAGCCTAGTCTCAATCAACATAAGGAAGTTGTATCTGTTTTAATTCTTATACAAAAGAAGGGACCTAAGTAACCTGAAGTTCACTGATCAGTTGTTTTCCTATTCTGCCTCCTTGTCCTTGTCTTACAGGGAAACTGAATTTGAAATGACAATCCCAGCTACTCAGGAAGCTGACTGAGGCAGGAGGATTTCAAGCTTGAAGCCAGCCTGAGCAATTTAGGGAAACCTTGTTTAAAAAATAAATAAATAAAAGTACTTGGGGGTATAGCTCAGTGGTAGCGGAAAACTGGGTTCAAGCCCTAGCATTGCAAAAATAATAATAAATAAATAACCAACCCACCAATCAGTTTTTATTCTTTCTTTTCTTTTGGACATTCTTGATCTATAAAACCAATCTCTTCTACTCAACCCCTTTGAACATTACTGAGTTTTATGGAATGAAGTGTTGCTGGATTCTAGAATCCAAAATAAAACCAACTAAGTTTTTAAAACTAGATTGTTGTGATTTTGTCCTTTGACAATATAAAGCCTGGTTTCTCCCTGACTTTCCCCCTCACTGCTCAAGCTATAGACTTGGGAATAACACCATCGTCTCCTTCATTCACATATCTAATCTACCACCAAATCCAAAATACATCCTGCACATCTACATTATCTCCATTCTATCTTCCTACCTCCAAAGTCAAAGTCAACTTCCTCTGTTGTATAAATGGCTATAATGATTCCCCATGGGTCTGCCTGCTTTCACTCTTGTCTTTCAGGCCTCTCTTTACAAAGCAATTACAATGGCCTTTAAAAAATATCCCTTAAATCCTCTCATTCCCCTACTTCAAAATATTTAATGACTTCCTGTCAGTAAAATAAAATATGAACTCCTTATCACTTGCATGGCCTCAGGCTTCCTGTTTCTTGTACCACCACCCACCCCCTTCCTGCTCTCTGAATTCCTGCCTTCTTCATTGTCTCCAGGGCCCCCAGCTCTTTCTGGCCTCACAGCCTTTGCACATGCTGTTCCCTCAAGCTGGAACTCTCTTCCCACTGTGTGTGCGTGTGTGCAATAGCTCTGCTCACTCTTCAGTCTTAGGTTAATGTCACCCCTCAGATGCCTTTCCTGACACCCCATCTAATGGAACTCTACCATTCTGCCAATAGCACTGTTTTCCCATTTAACATCTACCACAATTATACATGGTTTTCATTTCTCATTTTTCATATTTTATGACTTGCTCTTCACCTGAAACCTTTGCAAGAAATTCTTATTTGGAATTTGAATGGCATGCTAGAAATAAAGGCACCATAATAGGAGAGGTGACTGGGGCCAAGTCAAGTAATGTAAGTTTGATATTAGTTAACGTTTGACAGTTTCCATATCTCCCATGGACTGCAAGTTTTGCTGTAGACAAGCGCCTCCTCCAAGTAAACTCTCAAAAATATTTAAAAAAAACCCCTTCTCTTTCTCTAATATTATGTTCTGTCCAATTGATTTCTAAGAGGCTATCACACTGACAATATTACCTACATTCAGCGGTGTGTGTGGCTCTGTGAATTTTCACAAAATGCACACACACATGTTGCCACCCAGATGGTGAAATAGAGCATCCAGGACTCAACATGCCCTGCCCCTTTGATATCCTCCCTGTGGCTCCTCCCCTCCTCCCCCACCAACTGGTTGACCTGTAAATATGGTCGATGACCTTGGCCTGCACTTCAGCTTAATGGAAATGGAACCATAAAGGAATCATTGCTTCACATCTGGCTTGGTTCACTCCTACCACGAAGGCCAGGCTTGATGGTGCTGCACACAGAGCTGCTTACTTTCACCTGTATCATTCTGTACTATCAATTGGCTTGTGAATCTTTTTAATTTAAACCTTTCTAGTGGGTTCACAGTGGATCCTCATGCTAGTTTTAATCTGCATTTCCCTGCTGCCTGACACCAACCACTTTTTCAGACACTTGTTGGCCATCTCTTCTTACTGCTGGCTAAAACTCTAGTGCATTCTCCATTAATTATTAATATTATTGATCTGTAAGCGCTGTTTATAGATCTGGAAGAATTCTGTGTGCCTGTGTTTCTTTCGTTTCTGTGTATTGCAAATGTCTGTTCTCACTCTGGAAATATCTGCTCCTATTTTTTTTTTTCTGCTTTGGGAAAAAATCCTTTAATGGTGTCTTTTGATAAACAAATTCTTAATTTTGTTACAGATTGATGTTTTCCTTAATAGGGTTGTCAGTGTCCTACTTTAAAAATACTTTGCCTACCACAATGTCATGAATATATTATTATGTTATCTTCTAAAGAGGTACTGGACTCGGGGGTGTGGCTCAGTGACACTGGGCATGCTTAGAATTCCTGAGGCTCCCTGGGTTCAACCCACAGCACAGGGGGAAAAAGGAAGGAAGGCTGGAAGGAAAGAATGGAGAGAGGGTGGGAGGGAGGGAAAAGGAAGGAAGGGGGAAAGGAAGGAAAGAAAGGAGAAAGGGAGGGAGGGAAGGAGGGTGAAAAGAAGGAAGTAGGAAAGGAAGGAAAGAAGGGAGAGAGGGTGAAAGGAAGGAAGGAGGACCACAAAATGAATGCTACCCCAAACATGGTTCTTATGGAACGGAATCAGTCTTCAAAAAGTTTGGCACAGGATTTTTATGAGATAAAGATAGAGAACAGGTGTTAAGAAATTTTATAGCAATTTGACATTGTCATAACATCAAACAGGCTTTCATTTAATCTTACAAAGTGTTAGTCTTTGATGGATTAGAAATTAAGAAAAGATATTCACCGTAGACAGTTTGCAAGCACTATTTTAAACCCCCCTTTTTTTTTTCTTTTTTTTGGTCCTGACACTATGTCGAGATATATAATTCATCTAAACTTATTTTTTGTGTCCATTGTAGGTAGGAATCAAAATTACTCTTTTCCTTCACCTATTGTTTTATAGTGCCATCTTTGCCATAAGCCAAGTATCTATGTAGATGTGAGTCTATTTCTGGCCTCTAATTCTGTGCCATTGACAGATGCCATACTATCTCAGTTCTTAGAGCTTTATAAGTCTTACAATCTGGTAGGATGTGTCTTTCAACTCTATTCATCTTCCTCAAGGTTGTCTTGGCTGCTCTTGACATTTTGCATTTGATATTTTTGCAGTATATATTAGAGTTCGCTTATTTATCTCCATCAAAAAAACTTGCTGAGATTTTTAAACAAGATTGCATCGAATTAATATATGGTCCCTTTTGTTATGATTCAAAGTACTTTTTGTCTTAGTAACTTATTTTCTAATGTTATGTGATCACTTGCTTTACCTGATTTTATTTGGTCTGATTTTATAGGCTCCTCCATAATTAGACTGACCTCGTTATGTCTCTTTGCTTTGCACTGATCCTTCACAGAAGCAAGAAGAGCCTGCTCATGGTTTCACACCATGCTCACTCTCTTTCCACACACATTTACATTTATAGTGCCTCCTACCCACTCCTGTTGTCATTCCAACTTTTAAAACTCTATCTCCCCAAAGTTCTTGCTAAGTCTCATTTAATCTACTTCCACTGCTCTGGCCCACAGTTACATTTAACTTTCTGTGCAATGTGTTGGTAATTCCCACCACCACTATAGCAGATTTTTTAATCATACATTAATGAAAAGTGTGTATTTCTGATGTGTGCATCATAGGTGCTCAACACCTCTAGTTGAACTTAATTTATTCTGATTCAAGATAGAAAAAAATTGATATCTGAATCATGAAGCAATCAAAAAATCAATACGTGTCCTCATTTAATCTCCGTGGATCTGAACAAGCAGGTGTGCTGCTAAATTGCTGGCTTCATTTCTAACTCAAACTATTCTAAAATTTCTCTCTGAATTAAGCAACAAAAGGATTAGGTGCTGTAAAAACTGCTGTTTTTCATCCTGTTAGATTCAGGCTTCTGTTCATACTTTAGAGACAGCAGCAGTTAAGCTTAATGGGTAGGGTATTCTTTTGGAGTGAGGAAAATGCTTTGGAACGTTTTATAGAGATTAAATGGAGGTGGTGACTGTTCAAATTAAGAATAGCCTATTTTCCACTGAGCCCAGCATGGTGGTGCCCACCTGCAATCCCAGTGATCTGGGATGCTGAGGCAGGAAGAACACAAGTTCCAGGTCAGCCTGGGTTCCTCCACCTAGATTACCTAGAGAAGTATTTGGAGGGAATATGTGGGAATTTAGTTAACTATAAAGAAACTATACTTCTAAGAAGAAAGGAATAATAATGAGAGTATTTATATAAATTTTTAAAAATATAAAAAGCATACTGGACTTTTTCAAAATTGTAAAAACAGCAATTTTATAATAGTGCTTGGCATTTTTAAAGGATGATTCCAGAAGCCAAGAACACATTTAGATTTTGTAATACCATTAGCTTTTCTCGTGGGCAGCTCTGTCCCAGAATCTGTTGAACTTAGGCACAGACAGTAAAAAGTAACAAAAATTGCTCAGATGGAAAATGTTAGATTTCTGGTGATATATGAAATGATATTGAATGTTCTTTACATTTTCTCTTTCTCCCATTAGAGCCACGAATATCATTACTGAGTCCCGATGTCCGGTAATTATCATCAAATCAGTTACATTTTCTCACAGCTATTATGGTTAGCACTGCAGTTCTTAATTCATAAAGGGACCAAAAAATCAACAGAGTTGTGATTGGCTTTAATTAGAAGAAGAGTCAGTTTCACTTTCAATGTATAATGCTTAATACTAGTGTGCAGTTTCGAGTGTTTTAAACTAAATCCTTTGAACGAAATAATAATTTTGCTTTATAGTCCATTTATGTGTTATTTCATACTAAAGCCTGATGAATGGTGTGGAAGCTAACTCACATTTTCAATTAAGAACTGAAAGTCATGGCTAGTCACCAGAATCCTGTTTCCCTGCCATTCCTAACTCCTGTGAAAGCCAGTGAAGGGTTTTGGGAACTGTGGCCTTAGAGGGCAATGGACCTTGAATGAAGGTGGATGTGACCTGAAGGTAGAGAGAAGGAGTAAATATTTAAACCTTCCTATATTTCATCAGCTTCAAGAATTTGAGTGTCTGACTGTTAACTTCTCTCTGGTGTAGCCCTTAGAAAATGCATGCTATGTTCCTTTTGGATGCTAAAACCAAGTGACCATATGTAGGACAGCCCAAGTTGGCCAGCAGCGCTTTCATCAAATGGGGAGGTGGTGAGGCAGTCCCTTCCACAGGTGACATGAAGACAAGGTCCAGGGGATAACAGGACAAACAGAACTAAGGGACTGGGAACAGCAAGGAGTGCCAGGAGCTCCCTGGGGGCAATAGGACACCCCTTCAGATGAGAATGAGGTGGCTGTTGGCCATTAGAAGACCAGAGCATCAGTTAAAGAAGACTGCACAACCCTGAGGCCCTTCTGGAAGGTAAAGGGCTTTGAAGAGCAGTAGAATAGCCACCTGGTCTAGAATAATTACACACTTTCACGGAACACTTCCTAAATCTGGAGGATTATGGTGACTTCAGCATGGCAGAAAGACCTTCTGAAGGAAGTTTATCAAAATAAGTTCTGAAATGGGTGCTATGCACTTGATCTCTATCTTGAGAAGTTACCAGGGTGTTAAAAATTTGAAACCACTATTTCTCAATATGCTGTCTTTAGATGAAATGTTCTCATTTTTCTGTTATACTGAAAGGCCCTCCCTGTATTGCAAAAGAATGCAACATAGTCTAAGGTTATCCTTGCTTCTAAAACAATAAAGATGTAGAGCAGATAAAGCTAATAAGCACATCATGCTTTTATAGCTCTTCATTAATGTCTAAAAATATCTTACTTTTCCTCAGGCCCCAGTTATAGCACACAAATATGATTGTGTGTTAATAGCACACCTGATAGTATTGCTAAAGTACCAACTAGACTTTAAAATATGCACAGTTCTTAGCAGGAATTTTAAGTTGATGAATTTTTAACATCATTTTCTAATTTAGGTTAATGCAATCCGCTGTTTCTCATCTAAAACTGAAGCTTTGCTAGTTTGTATAATCTTTTAAAAATGACTGAAGTCAGAACATTGACAAGAACCTGGAACACCTATCCTCCCTTCTTTGCCCACTGAAGTCTGAGACTTAAGGTTCTTAGACAATAATGGGGCAGTGATGGGAGCATACTGGCTAGTACCTAGAGAAGGCAGATTTGGGATGCGTTATTCTACAACAAAATCAAAACAATCTGGCAACTGCAAGGAAATGCACTTTGTATAATAAAAGTGCAAAAGCCATATTAATGCACACAACTTTTTACAATCAGAGTGGAGGTCTGGTTTCCTTCTTTTTCCTCATTAGAGCTCCCCTGAAGCAGTGACGGAATGGACAGTCTGCTCTCTGGAACACAGGCCCAACCAACAGGCCTGAAGCACTTATTTAATCATGCAGGAAGCTGAAGTCAGCACTATTTTTACCTGATGTTCGGCCATCTGGCTTTCTGGGCTCTTGCTGGGCTTGAGACTCTCGCCAAGCTTCATCTCGATGGCCTCCATTTTGGTTGAGATGGACTGGAGGGAGTCCTGGTACTTTTGCTGCCGTTCCAAAGCTTCGTAGAGGGTGCGCTGCTTTTCACTGATCTAAACAAGAAAAGGGATCTTACCAGCAGTTTCTTACCTCTTATCTCCCAGGTTACGACATTTCTTTCCTCACCGCTTTACCCAAGGGTATTCAGCCATGTAGTGGATGTGTAACACTCTGTAAGCATTTCATAAGACAATACCTAAGGTAATGGGTGTCTGGTGACTTTAACCAATCCCACATTTCAAGGGCTTACCACGTTTTTTAAGGTTTCCCACGAACGCTGCAAATCACCCAGTTTGGCAGTAGCAGAGGGCTCCAGTCCTGGTTCATAGAACTCCTGGGAGGCCGCTGTGCTGGGGTGAATCCTTGCAGCATCTGTTTGTAGCCGCTCAGCCGACAAGGCTTGGTAATAAGCAATGTCCTGCGAGGGAGGGCACAGTGGAGGATTCAAAAGGAAAGACAGAGTCTAGAACAACCTGTTTTGGGTACTGTCATATGAGTAAAGGTCTAGGATTTGCATCTCTCTATGAATCAGTAAATTCTTGTTAACAAGAAGAATTTACACATACAGAAGCATGTTGAACTAGTTATAACATTTTGGTTTATTTAAAAAGAAATAAATAACTTTACCAATATTTCAAGTAACCAAAACTAATTTTATATTTGGTAAAATCGGCATACAAAGAACTTGGCTGATTGACTAGTATGGCAAAATGAGGGATTCTAAATGATCTGGTTCTAAAAATGTTATTCAAGGTATTGACCAGAGTGCTGAACTGTCTTTTAAAAAGTATTTGATTTAAGAAAGTTATACATATAGACAGTCATTTTGCAGCTATAGCTAGATCTTCAAAATTTGTGACTTAATTATTTATAGAAATTAATTTTAAAACGTTAATACTAAATAAAGGAAAACGTAATGAGGAAGTTGAAACTAAGAAACAAAGTTTTCTCCTATTCATTTCCTGGAAGTACGTAAGATATGATTAAAGGGAATGGTAAAAATCCATGCTTTTGAATTTTTTTAATCTCTTGGGTCATGAGTAATATTACATGTTTTGTATTTATGGTAGTGATTTTACTATACTGAGATATATAATGATGTATTTTCAATAGTTTCTATGTGCATCTCTATCTTAATGGAAATTGAATAGGGAGAGCAATGTTTATATTCTGTGAGTCATGATTATAAAGTTCATTAAATTTGCAGTTTTGTGCTGTTGAAGATAATTAGATGAGGTTAAAATGCTGGAACCTTCCTGATAACCATGTAGTGGTAATAGGTATTAAAGAAGGCTCTAGCCCCATGGAAACACTGGCCAGAGGGGTCTGGTGTTTTGCAGTCTGTAAGAGGGCAGAAGCATGGTGGGGCAGCAGCCGGAGTTTAGACTGGGAATCAGGACACCTGAGATCTGGTAGACATTCTCCTAAGAACATGTACAACTGCAGCATCTTGTGCACAGCTCAACACTGGGTGACTTTCAGGACTAAATGAAATAACATCTGAGTGACTACTCCTATGCATTTGGTACAGAGGCTTCTAGATAAGTCCTTAATATTTCTTGATGGCTTGGCCACAGGCAGACAGCTCCTCTTCACTCCTGACCCTGTGCCATCTTGAGTGCATTATTGTGGCATTCCCAAGTCCTTGACAGGCTCATATCACTGCTCCTCGCTCACCTCAGCTCCACTTCAGACCCCACACCCTGAGCATGGTCCTCACTGAGTCAGTTCACACCATAGGTACTTCTTGCTATGTTTAAAGTTACTTATGCCCCTTTCTTGCCAACACTCTTGTTTCCCTTGCCCCTTTAACCTGGGCTTCACAAACCTGGAAAATCCTAACCATTGTTCAATTCAGATTTACTTTCCAGAGTAAAACACATATAACACACACACACACACACACACACACACACAGAGCCATCAGCTCAAATATTCACAAATCTGGCTCTGTTTGGACTCACCCTTACCTCATGCTTGCCAGATGGCTTGCTAAAGGAGGTCTCTCCCATCTGATCTCAGAGTCCCATAAACTTTTTCAAGGACCCCAATCCATTAATGGCATTTCCTTCTGGTTGATTTTCTCCTCAGCATATAGAGACAACTCTCTCCCACCTAAAAATACCTAGACATGCTCTTTCTTTATAATTTTGTTTCTCTTGATATCCCAATCTAGAAATGTCCACATATCCCACTTTGATGGATCATCGCAGATGGATCCATTTGTGCCACAGGCTTGAACTGTCATTTCATAATCCAGCTTCTGAAAATGGCGGTATAGATAGCAATGTCACTCTCTCCCTCTCAACCCACCCCTCAATGCCCAAATGAACTTCAGCCCTGATGACCACAATAAGGCCTCTTGTACCACCGTCATCAGTGGCTTCTTTCCCTTGAAATATGATAGCCGTGTTCCAGTCCTGCCCTTGCTTGACCTCTCTGCAGCATTCAATAGCACCGACGGACCACTGTCTTTCGGAAACACTTTCCACTTACTCCTCTGTTCTCTTCTCAGTTCCCTGGTCATTCAATATTTCTCTTTTGTAATTTATTTTTCCACTAACTCCTTACTATTGGTAATTTATAAGCTCCAGGCTCACACCATCCAGCTGCTCACATATATCTCACAGGCTCTTCAAACTCAATATTTTCACAAAAATGAGAAATGAATTCAGGAAAAAGTGATAAAGGCTTTTCTCTCTCTCATTACATGGGACTTATACCCATCTAAGCTATAAATTTTCTCTCATCCTTACCAGCCACTGGTTATGTAAGGATAAAGTTCTATTGACGCATATCCCTCCCAGAATCAAGGTTCAAATTCTCATTACAGCAACTACCCTCCTAACTCCAAGACTGCAATGGTAGCCTGCAGGCTGCCTCTGGTCTGCATGCCTTTAGTTTGGTACATACGGTGTTTTAACTTTTTTTTTTTTTAAATTATCTTCATTAAAATAGATTGTATTAAAAATCCAGACTCACAGCTTCCTTTGAAAACCTGAAGGTATGTATCATTGTCACTAGACCCCGTGTCTACATGCCCACAGCAACATTCACAGAGGCTCTGGCCTGTTTCTCCCATTTTTAGCACCTAGATGAGCCAGGCATGAGTGTTTATGTCTTCCGTCCCTAACTGGCTTCCCTGACTGACTATTCCCACCTCTCTCCTACTGAATGGTCTGTTATGAAGTTCAGTCTGTGCATAGCTGCTTGTTAAACTCCCTTGGATAGTTAGCTATTAAATTCTAGATGAAGTCCCAGTTCACTTGTGTGGCCTCCACGGGCCTTGGTGATGTGTGCTTCCTGCATCCCCTCAGTCTCATTTCTGCACCCACTTCCCCAAACCTTTGTTTCTCTAAAACTACTTGCAGTTGCCTTGATGGGTCACTTTTCTTCCTGCCTCCCACAGGGGGCCCCTTCTTTGACCTGTACCTGAAGCCCACCTGGCTTAGGTGCTTCCTCTATGGCCTCCTATCACATTCTGCTCCATCTCACCCTGTCTGGTCACTTGCCACCCTTGTCTCATCATTTGCCTGTTCTCACAGAGACTGTGGGCTCTTTAAAGACTGTGACAGTTTTCCTGAGGACACTAGAGAGTTTGGTAAACAAAAGGCAGGCATGTATGCTACTAATAAATCATGCATGTCACAGCACTTTTGTCAATCCTATTGTTTTATACACATGGAAAGTAAGGCGGGAGTTCTCCCTTATCCATGGTTTCAGTCTCTGCCATTTCATTTACCCATAGTCAATCTTAGTATGAAAATTTTAAAAGGAAAATTCCAGAAATAAACAGTTCATAAATTTCAATTAACTTTTATTAGAGTATATTGTTATAATTGTTCTGTTATTATTGTTAATCTCTCACTGGACCTCATTTGTAAATGAACTCCATCGTGGGTAGGTATATACAGGAAAAAACACAGATGGGTTCAGTACTATACATGGTTTCAGGCATCCACTAAGGGTCTTATAAAATGGATAAGGAAAAGCAAAACGTGGTTGAAATGTTGTAGAATGTTTATATTAAATATTCTATTATAAATAAAGAAGGTTCCAAAAGAACAAGAACAAAATAAACTTGTCACACACCAAAAAACTTTGGCTCTGTGTGTATATATGGCTCAGGCCTAAAGACAGGAATGACAACTAGTTTCTTTAAAGGATTTGAAAATATATCACCTTTTATAGATGAATAACTTGGTTTGAAAACTACATAAATTCAATAAAATAAATCAAATGATACAATAAAAACAAAATTCAGCACTTACTATCATGAGAGATCATGCTCAGAAATATATCTCTCATTGCTTATGGACCTAAGTTAGGAGAATCATCACCCAGTAGATCGCTAAGGAAATAAACCTGGGTAGCCATAGCTACTTTTTGATTTGCATTTTCCAGTTTTAAAAGTACTTTGATGGTTAGAAACATATTTGATGTTCACAATTCTGTAAATTAAGAAATATTGTTTCACACTTACACACAAGAGTGTGCAGGGACTTGGCAGATGCACTCAGCTCAGTGGAGGAAGGACTGAGACTCATGGGCACTTCTGACCCAGAGGCCAGTGGCTTGCCCTTTATGCTATCCCTCTTTGCAAACTCACTTCTCTTACCTCTTCTGTGACCTCTTTAAGTCCTGCATCTAAGGGGACATAGAAGCCTGAGGCAAATTCTGGGGATGCCTCATTGTTTCTCTCTCCAGTGAGCTAAGTTATTGTATTTTACCTTGGAACTACTGTCACAGACAGATCACCCTGAGTTAGGTAATGAGCCGTACTTACAGAAACAACAAGCACAACCCAGACAGAGTTAGGTAATGGAGATGTACTTACAGAAACAGCAACCACAAAACCTGTAACAGCTGGGATTTTATAAAACAGTTATATTTGGCTGCTCCTTGAAACCTCTGTGCACATTCTGTACAGGGCTTAGAGTCTGAAAATTGGAACTTAAGGGGATCCTAAACATACTCCTCAGTTTCAAGAGACAATTGTGTCACCCAATGCACCACTGGTTACATGGTCATGTTTGTTATTGTCCTCTGATTTACACTACTGTGCAAGAATAACATGTGGCCAAAATAATGGCATTCACTTGTTCCAGCAATGCCAAGCTTAATATGATGGCTTTTTAACAGCTTCACAGTAAAGGGACTAAGTTAACCTAAATAAAGACCCTTCCAGTATTACTTACAGCATCCCTTAATCAGTGTATTAGATGAAGGATGTGATTTAATTGATATTTTCCTGTGATTGGGGAGAACTGCTAACATGGAACCACCAAAAAAAATCTCACCTCACTCAGTTTTAGGATGCTGTTAAGCTTTACAGTTAAGTCAAGAAATAATAATAATGCTTTCACGTTTTATCATTTACGGGGCACATTCGTGTGTATACTAAAAGACACTTTACAAGAGCTAAGTAGCATGGAGACTTACAATTTTAGAAAAGCTATATTCTTTCCACAGTGTTCATCTCAAGATCACAATTGTCCAATTTGAAAAACTTAAGAACTCTAAGTATATTATATAGAATAAACTTTTTTGAATACAATAAGCAGCTGACTAGAGCCCAATTTCTCTAATTCTAATAACATCTGTGACTATAGGGAAGAATATCTCATCAAAGATGAGTAATATATATTTTTACATCAGAATTTAGAGAACAGTTTGCTATGTTCAGGGTCCCCTGAACTTCTCCTTTTGGGTTGTTCTTTTTTATTTCCTCTTATTACTTCTGTTCTTATTTGTCCAGTGTTTACCTCTCTCTCGAGGGTAAAGTCTTTGTGCATGGGGTCACTGCCCCATCATCTGTGCCAAGCAGGTGCTCAGAATATATTTGATGCAGAATGAGTTAATAACTTTCCCAGAGCTATATTGATTTTTACCAAAAAAACTGTATTATCTAAAGGTTTTGCCAATTTTATATTCTCTTTTAATTGGGAGGGGAGTTCTTTTGATCACAGAAGTCTCTGTTGGAACATTTCTGTTTTAAAATAAAAATAATATGATTATTTATAGTATATCCTATAAAACATTTGCTTTATTTCATGCTTTTCCTTGGTAATACATCTCTACTCTTTTGAACACACATAATTTCATAGTAACATGATTAAAACTATTTTTAATTGTTCTGGCTAAAAAATAAGTTTTAGTTAACATGCATTAAAGGTCTGGGTTACTGTAAAAGTACTTTTTTTAGTTTTATCCAATATCGCTCTTAAAATGTTTGACATTTAATTTAGTATAATCTATTTTTACAATAGTAAATGCTAAAACCCATCTCATACCAAGATATTAGCCTGATTTTATAGGAAATAAACTGTAAGATTATTGAAAGATAAGAAAATTAAAATCTACCAAGCATTCCAAAATATATCCTGGAAAAAAAAATCCCTTAAATTTCTTCACAATTAGGGAATTTAAAAAGTATAACATAAGGAACAGAAGTTTCCCATAATCAAAATCTGAGCTAGTAAATATCAACACTATGTTCAATGAATGTTAACATAGCCATAGAATTATGTTATTTTACAATAGTAACAGAGACTTTTCATTTTCTGTTAGGATGCAGTACCCCATTGCACATGATTATTAGTAATAAAGGCCATCATCTCTTAAAAGAGACCTTCCCAGGTTGTAATTTGTATGACCTAGTTTTTACTTACATCACTGTCAATGGCCCAGGAGAGGAGATGACATACTGGGCCAGTAGTCTCACATGACAATCATGGTTTGTGGGACTATAACACCTAATGGTGAGGCCCCAGAACTAAATGCAATGAAATCCAAGCTTCACACCCACAGTCTAAGGAAGAGAGAGAATGGAGTACTGCATCTGCCCAGAGCTCACAGTCAGGGGAACACCAAGGGGGAGGTACCTGGTTAACAGAAGCATCTGTATTAGCCACAGGTGAAGGGGAGCGACAGGCAGGTGGAGAGGAAATCTCACTGTTGGTTCCCTCCTCCCCAGACTCCTCAGTGACAGGTGACAGCAAAGTGTGACAGCGACCTGCAGTCATCTGCCACATAAAATGTATCCCAGAGGACATGAAAATCAGTTAGCTATGTTAACAAAAGATCTGGCCAGGCACAGGTCAAAACTAATAATTATATAACAAAGGTTAGAATGACTGAGACTCCAATTTGCATATTAATTCTGTGTTAGTACAGGAATGAAAGATGTAAACCACATTCAAGAGTTTTGCTAATTAAAAACTTAATTTTAAAAAAATTTTGTCTTTATAAAAGACTTGAAAAATCACAAATCCTACAAACGAGAAAAGGGCCTTTCATGACAACTCACGTTCCAAATGTCCTAGGGAGATAAATGCATCCAAAATAGCATATTGTTAAATGGACTCATATATGTTTATACATTACATAGGAGGGGAAATACACAGCACCATAAAACACTGACATTACCAAAACAGTCAATGCATTTTAGATGAATGCAAAGTCCATGGGAATATCATGATACAAAATAGAGATTAATGGAGTATTTCTTTTAATTCAAAGCTAAACATTGAAATTTCTTCTTTTTCTCATAATAATTTCTCATCTAAATTTATACAACAAATATACGCACACACCTAATCAACTAGTTAGCTTGGAGAACATCATTTAAAATATGTATGTTATTTTTCCCATCCTTCAGGACACCAGAACACTATACAGAGGATTTTTCTTTTTCTTTTTTTAAAAATAAAGCTCAGAGCCTCTCAGTAGTATTGCTCAATTGTAAATAAATGCAGGGCAGATCTTGGACAGGTGAAGTAATTCAGCAGCCTCAAGCAAATAGTTTCATTTCAACAGGCACTGTTGACAGTGTCAAAGACTGGCTCAGGCCCAACTGTAGTCAAAAGGGAGTTAAGGAAACTGCTCCTTAATTGGAATCTGCAAGATCTAAAGCTGATCCCTAAAATAAGCCCTGGGAATGCTCTGGGAACAGCACCTAGGCTCCCCTCCAAAGGGAAAAGCCGGTGGGGACTGACCCGATCCTTACCATGACCACAGAGGGGTGGGTCGAAGAGGCGGGGAGGAGCTCCCCGTCCAGGTCCTCGGTGCCTTCCGCCAGCCCCTCCACCTCTGTCACCGTCAGCAGCATGGTGGCGTGCTTGGCTTTCATCGTCAGCATCTTGCACTTGGAATTCAACGAGGCGATCTGCTCCTGGTAGCCCTTGATTTTCTGCGCCAGCTCCTGAGAAAACATTTTCCCCCCGGTGTTGTCAGAGCAGCATCAAAAGGAAACACAAGCAGTGGCGTTCATCTTCCTGCAGCGCCGGCCAATGGGATGGCAGAGCCTGCGAGGCAGGATGTGGACTGTGGCAGCAGCAGCCGCCTGCATCTCCCCGCGAGCCCCACCGCGGCCACGGCGCCGCCCCGCAGCACCCGCAAGACGCAGGGAGCCGGCTGCAGGGGAAGGGCTTTCCTGAGAGGCGCTCCCTATGCAATCAGGAACTCCCCACCTTGGGAACCGGAAACTTTCTTTAAAATGCCTAGAGCATCTAAAATTTACCAGATGGTTCATGCCATGGAAATTAGGTCATGTGATGAATATAACTACAAAAAAAAAAAAAAAAAAAGCAATGCTCAGCTTTTACCATCCACTGAGCACGTCCAACAGAAATGGAACTGATAGTCACCAAGTTAATTGCCAATCTTTTCCTGGGGCCACAGGGAGTTATTTTGCCTCTAGATAAGATGGATATTACATGGGAAATAATATTTATGCAGATTGAAGTTTGCAGTTTAGTTCGTGTGTTACATTTTCTCTCACTCCACCAAGCCTCAAATGTTTCTGATGCTTCAAACTAGATTTAAAGTACTGTTCTAACATCTGTTTTTGAAAAAGAAATTAAGAGAGATACAGGTTTCTTCTACTAAGAGCTTATTTATTAAGAGCTTTTTGGAATAATATGCTGGATATAGTACCTAGCTCTTAAAGAGAGAATCTACATCCATTTTAGGAGCATGGTAATTCTAAATATTAAAACAATACTTTGCTGCTTATTCTTTATTCCTTTTATTTGGTTCCTTTGTCTGAGAAACTTTTAGTGTTTCGCATGGAAAACATTCCATGATAATAAACATCAACCTCTTCAAATGGTAGTGTTCGTATATATATAAGTTCATTCATAGATATGAGTATCTGTTGCACACACACATGCAACATGTTGTTATTGCTGTTGTTCTGTTTCTCTCCTCCTGACCAAAACAGAGTAGAGGGAGAACAAGTCCAGCAGAACTCAGTCAATGACTGTCTTCTTGACTTTTTACAGTGCAGTGTAGGAATTTTTAAAACAAGAGTTTAAAAAATAGAAATCATTACTTTTGTGGCTGCAGATAATTAAACCTAATATACATTTTAAAATTCGTGATTAAATAGCTATTTTCTACATCTAGTCTTGTGGCTTGCACATGGGTACTCAGTAAATGATACATATTATTCCTTGTTAATATGCACCTAGAAGAGATATCTTCCAGCTTACTGAATACTGAGCTTACAATGGCTTGCCCCATGATAGTGAATGTAAGGAAAATTGTGAAGTAGACAAAGTTAGCCTCATCCCTTACCCACATGGTGCCCACATGGCTGGTCAAGCTCTATACTGCAATACTCTGGCTAGACAGGTGTGCACATGCTGAGAGCAAGTGCCTGTTTTCTAAGGTGAAATATCAGCTGTATTGTAGATAAACCTCAGGTGGATTATTTGTTAAAAATGCAGCTCTGGTCACCACTTCCAATGAGTTTGATTTACTAACATTATGAGAATCTGTTTCACAGTCAACCCATGTCATTCCAGAACTTTCTTCCTTAAGGAAAAACCTGCTTGTATCATATGACTTTTGTGGGTCAGATATTCATGCTATGAAAAATTTGCTTAAATAAAATAAAATTTGCTAAAATGTTAATGTGTCATCCATTCTTAATTTGCACTAGGTATTTTTGGAAAGATTACAAAAGTGGGGATTTCAGGTATGGTGGCCTGCAAAGGACACTAGATCTCTGTGTTCAGGACTGGAGCACACCTTCTGTGCTAGGTGGAGAGAACAGAAAGAGTATTCTCTCTTGATTTAAAAGTGTCAGGATCATCCTTTTCAAACCAAATGCAACCTCTGAAAAACTGTATAAAATAAAATGTGAATTCCTTAAAGGTGAATCAATTTAGGAATTTTGGGGGGCTGAAGGAAGTTTTCCATATGTAAAGCAGATTCACCTTTAGATCGAAATTCAATTAAAAGCAGACATAGAACCCAAGAAAACAAATCCTGGTCCCAATGTTGACATTATCATCACTTGACCTTTCTCCATTCAGCACTTTCCTTCCTGTGTTTATTTTATACATTCTATGAACTTCACACAGGTTCAGGTATAAAAACTCATTATTTTCATGAAATAATGTATAAAACATCTTTATAAATGTGTTCCCAATCACAAAACTGGCAAATATCCACATGAATATTTAGACTTGTGAGGAGAAAGTGTGACAAGATGAACTGGCTCCTGGGCGGGGAGCCAGGAGGACATGGTCTGTGTTGACTGTGGAGAGCTCACTCTGTGGCCTTGGGCAAGTCATTGACTTTCCTGTGACATCATCGTTTTTCTTTTGCAATTCGTAGACTATATAGTTTCTGCTACAGCGAAAAAGTCATGGAATTTGTAACCAAAGATACTGGGTTTGAGTCTGGTTTCAATGAATAAAAAGCTTTCTTATTGGTAAAAAGGTTTTTAAAGAAAGAAGCCAATCCTCACAGAATTAATCTTTTTTTTTAAAGATGTAAAATTTTTAAGTTGTTTTTGAAAATATAAAACAAAAAATCTTTAGTAATAATAGCAATTGTTATTCCAAGACAAGGCATAAAAAATATTTTCAGGATCATATTAAAATAGCTCTTGTAACACAATTTTGCATCTTATGAGATAGGAATAGATTTGAGATAAATTTGTAGTATGTAATGTAATGTGCACATCAAAAATAGGCTCAAGAATTTGTATGTTTTCTTTTAACCAATGCTTAAGAGAAACACAGAAGAAGTCTACAGTTGTAGAAGCAAATATAGGTGTCATTTTGGAAAATTTAAGTTATTTTGGAAAATCATACATAAATATAAGTGATTGGTATACTATGAGTGTCAAGAAATTTCAAAATCACATTTAGGAATGGGCATGGAAAGATTTTCCAAGCTTAAGAGGCAACATTTGAGTCTTCTGAAAATCTTACTATATTTGGTTTGTTAAAACTGTTGTTCTTATGGAAAAGTTAAGATAGAGCAGACAGAAGGATAAAATGTCTTAGGCACAGGGAAATAAGTCACCCAAATTCATGGTGCTAAGAACCAGCCCCCAAGGGAAGGAGTGAATTTGACCCATATAGAAGTTAACTGGCCAGGAAAGGAAATGCACTGCTAAGTGTAATGCCTCAGTCACTGCAGGGCTAGAATCTCTGAGGTCTGCATGAAGAGGGTTCAGGGCCTAAGGTTGTCATGATGCTGAAGGATAAAAAGGAGGTGTATTTGAAAATGGAGAAAAGGCTGACTGGCCCCATCTAAAAATTAGCAAAACGAATGACATAGACGATTTTCTGATTTTAGTGAAAGGAACTGAAATGGCTGATATTTTAAAGGGCAAACAATTTTCTTTTTAATATGAAATACTTTTTTTTTTAAGGGTGAACAATGCAGCAAAGCATTTGCATTGTTGTTTCTTGTGGGCTTTAAAATCAGAAGCAGACTGTGTTTTCAGATATAAATATTTAGTGTATTAACTTGTATTAACTGTTTTGGGTGCAGGAGATAGTGTGTCCTGGTCAATAACTGTCATGAACAACACAGAGGCTGTGGACTCAAGGGGCAGACTTGTGCTACTGGGTCAGCAAAAACTGCACTCAAAATGCAAAGACAGCCAAAGCGGCTGCCCAGGAACTGACACATTGTGTGCAGGACGGGGAAAAAAAAAGGCATTCTCTTCTAGTCCCCAATCAAGCCAGTGTCCTCCCCTTGGTGTTTGGCCACCACTTCCATCTCACCTCGTGCTGAGAAATCTGGGCTTGCAGCTCCTGGATGTTGCTGGTGGCCACGGGTTTGTCCTCAACCTCTCCGTGCGCTTTTTCTATCAGTTGCTGGAGATGCTTCATTTCTTGCTCATATTGCTCATACTGCACAACAGCCTCCTTTAGAAAGGAAAAAAAATAACCAACAAATGGTTTTCTTTCTCTATTAATAATTGAGTAAGTGACTGTACCACTGTCTGCAGATGATAGTGTTGACTTCTGTCTCCTTGTGTTTCTAGGGAACACAAGAAGTGATGGGTGAAATCCCTAGATGGTCCAAATTCTCAGATATTTTCAAGATTTTTTTTTCCTCTAAAGGCTATTTTAAATAAAGAACAACTTGTGTAGGAATAAATAGTGGAATGAATGGAATAAAAATAATTGATTAATCAGAATTTTCTTTCTTTTCACATTTTCCTGAAGATTAAAAGTAATGGTGAGAAGGTAGAAGCAGCATGTAAAATGGAATTGTTTCATTTCTCCATCTGAGAAATACTGAATAACAAGTAAGACACTCAGCTAAAGGTTGCAGTAGGGAATTAAAATATGAATTATGCATGACTTCTAACCTCAGGAATTGAATGTCTAAGGAATTACAAAGAAGTATAAGGAGCAAGGATAGCTGATCAAATGGACCACTAGAGATTTTAATGAGAGGCTATTTATGCAATTAATGTCCTTTTTATGGTGGAAAATGCTATTTTTCTTATTAGGTGAAGAGATTAAGAGTTAATGCTTGGGTGTGCTTCTTAAGCAAGAAAATGAATTTAATGAATCAATAAACTGAAATATGAAAAAATTCTACAGCATATGATAACAGTAAGTCCATATTCCTGGTTCTGGGTGATTCTCAGGTGAATAAAAGCCAAAAACTATATCATTGCATACAAAATTAACCTACACAAGTTGTTCTTTATTTAAAATAGCCTCAAAAGATGATTTTCACCCAAAGATAGTTTTACAGTGCCTTCTCAGGCTTTTGTGGGTGATCCAAATAATAGCAGTTTAATCTCCTTGTTTTATATAATCAAAACAGTCTGTCAAATTTAACATTCTGGATGTGTTTGGATGGCTGAACCCACACAATGCTAAGAAAAGCAGCCCATGACTCATCTGCGATTGCTCTGTGGGCATGGGCACCACCGTGGAGCCTGGGGGCACAGGTGCACCTGCCTGCATGATGTTGCACTGCTGGATGGCTGTGTGCTGCAGCCGGCTCGCCTCCTCCTGCAACCGCAGAGCAGCGTGGCAGAGCGGTAGGCTGGCCACCACGTCCTCGGGGATCCGGAGAGCACTCTGGCAGAGCTGCACAGCTTGCACCTTCGGTTTTAGTGACTCCATCTCAGATAGCAAATGCTGAAAAGTCATAGTTCAAAAATTTAACGTTCCCATCATTTAGTGCATAAGCAAAAGACACAGACTGAATTCTAGACACAAGTTATAAATGTGTACGTTTTCAAATAATGCCTCTATTGCTAAGACCATAACTGAATTTACAAAGTAGTTTGCCTGGCTCTTTTTAAAATATAGGTCATCGCCCACTGGCCCTAAAGTATTTTTGCTTACCTGCCGATGAGACAGTTGTTCCTTGAGACTCAAACGCCCAACTTCTGGAGAAGTTAGGGTGGTCTGGGCTTGTTCCAAAGCAGCTTGTAAGTTTTTCAGCTCCGCTTCAAATTTTTTCATATCCTGGAGAGTAAAATCCATTTAAATACCAGTCTATTGCACTTACAGACCAAATTCCTAAAAATCACATCATAGTCAAGAAACAACATCACCATCTTTCCACAGTGGAAATACCGTTTTTTAGTGATAGATTTTTTTTCTATTTATTTTTTTGTTTTTACCTTGGCTGCATCTTGGAGGTTCTGCATTCGAATTTTGATCGTCTGCCGCAACTCCTCAGTCTCCCGTCCCAGTTCCACCACTTGCTGAGACATCTTTTCTGTACAGTATACACTAGAGAGGTACTGCAATTTCTCCGTCATTGCTTCCAGATCAGTGTAAATTTCTTCAGACTCTTCTAGCAGGGTCTAGAGTGAATTGCCAATATTTAAGATCATTGGCAGGTAGGCAGGCAGAGGGTCAGTGACTGACACGGTGCAGTGTGGGAAGGAGTAAGGAGAACTAAGTGGAAATTTATACTACCTGCAGGCAGCACTGTGTGGTTCTCACTGCACAGCTACCGTGCAGTAACATTCATATTCTACAGATAAATTCTGGATGCATATTGCCCGAAGACTTGAAAACAAGACAAAAACATTACAAATGAAAACTCTGAGCACCTATGTTAAATGAGACAAGATAGAAGTGGACTTGAAATATCAAGAGGCACTCATCATCCAGGATGGTGTCATCTATTGGGACTAACAATAATACAAGTGAATATTTCATGCACATACATATATGCATACAAATATGCAATAAATGAGGAGAGTGAGAGAGACCAAATGTTGAGAGATGCCTCAGGTGAGTTGTGCTGCAACTTGGTGGAAGGTTGGGAGAAGGCCCCACGGAAGAGTGATGGAAGAGTGATGTTTGATCTAGGTCAGAAGGATAGCATGTTTTGAAAGAAGGAGGAAGGGAGAGGCATTTCACACTGAGGGAACAGCATATGTGGAGGCACAGAGGTGGATGAGTACAGAATGTGAAGTCACAGCAGGAATGGGGATGGGGTATCACTGTTAGGGGCTAGGTTCCATTTAAAAAAAATGAAGTACGTTTTCTTTCCACAATGAATGTAGACATATGTATTATTAAAAAACAAAGCTTGAAAAATATTGATACTGTAAGGGCGAAAACAAAATATCCTATCATCTCACAGCCCAGAGATAATGTTGAGAGAGAACTGCTGGTCCATGTGGGCATACATATTTTTAGTCAGTTAAAATCACAATGTACCAATAATTTTCAATCATTCCTTTCACCCAATACTGTTCTCCACAGGTTCAACAAGCCTGAACCCCTCCCTTGCAGACAGAAAACCTGTCAAAGGCTTGGGAGTGACTAGAAGGGAGTCCAAATTCTTAACATGCTTTTCATTATCTGGGCTTTTCTTATCTCTCTGTTCTTATCTCTTATCCCTCTTCTTTCCAGTTCTTCTGCACTAAAAAAGAGCACCTTTCACTCTGACTGCAGGGATTAGAGCAAGACAATGTGTTTCTGTGGAAAACACATTTCACAAGCAGGGTGTGGAGTCTTCCAGACAGCCAGTGTCACTTCAAACATGTCCTGCTCAGCCAGGCAGTCTGGCCTGAGCACCTCCTGCAGGCCTCTCGGGCACCTCCCCTCTCTGCAGTTACCAAGCTGAGTTGTGATGATCTACTTTCTGTCCCCTCCTCTCACTGTCAAACTCCATAGGAGGAGGGACAGGAATGTTCTTTGTATTCCAAATGCTTACCAGAATTCTTAGATTGGGAAAGGACTTTCTAAGTCCTTATTGAATTAAAAAAATAAAATAAAAGAATGAATGAGTGTAGGAAATTAAAAAAAAAAAACTCATGATCTCTTCAAAGATTGCATTATATTATATTGTATGCAAATGTTTATTCAGAAATGTTGTTTGACAGTTAAGTGCTCTTTAGATTCCATTACAGTTATTAATACTGCACAAAATATTTTCTACATTTTGGATTCCAGCCTTAGTAATAAGTCCAAGAATAAATGTCACTACTCTGACCTAATCAGTAGGTCAGAGTAGTGACATTTTGGGTGATCATCATATATTTTGCTAATTGTTTTCAAAATGATTTTTACCAGATTACCAACAGTGTTTGAAAGCTCTTACTTCTTTAAGTATAAACTTTTAAAAAATACTGTTAACTTGACAATTAAACTTCTCTCCCTTCTTTTCTGCTTAAACTTGCATTTCTAGATTTCTAAAGAAGTTGAATATTTCTTTTTTTTTTGTTCTTTTTTTTTTTTTTTTTTTTTGTCTTTCATTGCTGGGGGTTGAACCCAAGTCCTGGCATTTGCTAGGCACGTTCTCTATCACTGAGCTACATGTCTGGCACTTTTTATTTTACTTTGAGACATGGTCTTGATTAATTGCCAAGGCTGGCCTTCAGTTTCTGAACTTCCTGTCTCAGACTCATGAGTAGCTGGAATTACAGCTACTTATACTGTGCTTAGCATGTATTTTCAACATTTATGACTGAATTGTAACTTAAGTCTTATCTGTTAACATCTAAGCATATCTTACAGAATGATGTAGTTAAGGAGAAGGCTTGGGAGGAGAGTGCAAGATTGAGTAGAGAAGCAAGATTGTGAACACAGGGAAAAAATTAGGACCTGATAAAGCATTCCAGTAAATGATAAATGGAAAAGAAAAGGAGACTAATTTAAAAGATACAAGAAAAATTCTACAATACTTGAGGATATCTGTGTTACCTCGGTTAGTCTATATTTTATTGCAAGATGGTTAACCTACTAGATATCTATATCTAACTCAAGCCTAAGGATGAAGTAATTTCCTGAATAATAACACCAAAAGAAAAGGAATATTTTTGTCACATAACTTGAGAGGAAATGAAGTAATACAACCATGTGATTAGACTCATGATTTGTTCCCAGCTGACCTTGACTCCTAAGGAAAGTCAGATGACTGAGACTTGGCAGAAAGTGAGAGGAAGGTGTGAAAACTCCTACAGACACCTGTACAGCTAGGTTGAGAGCCCTGTTTGCAGATATGTTAAACCATTTGGTCCTCAAGTCTGACATATGAATATTATCTACATCCCCACAGTGTAGGTGAAAAGACAGAATCAACAGAGGCAAAGTATTTTACTCAAAATAATCACACAATCCCCAACAGCAGAGCTTGCTTGGTTTCCCCCTCAGTTTGACTATGACGTTTATAATCTTTCCATACTCCACTCTATCTCTTCATGAGGAAGAATTTCCCTGCATATAATTTTTTCAAAGAAGCTGCAAAGAAAGAGTTCTTTAAGGCTGATTGTTTTCGGTCTTGGGGAAAGGGAGATCTTGGGAAAACAGAGAATATTTACTTATATAGTCTAATGAAATCTCACAGGTAGCTACTTTCTGTCAAACCTGAACACTTGTCATTCTTTATCTGGTACCTACCATAATCTTATATCACAGCTCTCTATATTTCATGCCAATCTTGCTAGTTAAGTCAGATGCTCTTTATTACTATTTGAAAACTTTTTCCTAAAGTTACCTGATGCAAAATGTACTGTTCCCGAAGCTGACTTGCAGAATTCCATGCAGTATTTCCATGTACCAAGTCTTTAGCTTTCTCAATCCATTTCAAAATTAATTCAAGCATTTCATTGTATTCTTCTAAATGTGATGCCGCCTGAAAAATCATTAACATCCAGATAACAAATGTAAACTCACCTTTTGAGCTAGACATCAACCTTTGATCTGTCTCTTTGGATATAACAGCCCTGGAGGTTAACGTTTTTTTGTTTGTTTGTTTGTTTTGTTTTTTTCTGTGAAACTGAAAGGGATCATGAAAAATCACTTTTAAGGGAATCATGAAAAATCACTTTCCTGTAAAAAAAATCTGTCGAAGGTTTCCCAGAGTCCTCAGGATACAATCTAAGTCCTTCATATGTTGGGATGTTTTTTCTTTTCCTTATTCTCCATCCTCATCTCACCTGTTCTAGATCCTTTCTATCCCTTTTCCACATCTCACTATATAAGGAGGTGACAAATGGGAATGACAGCATGCTAAACCCCAATATTATAATTCATTGGGTACCAACTCCTGTTTTTAACTTGACCCTGATTATAGAAATAATGCTTAATTGATTTGCAGAAGTATAATCTACCATCAAGAAATTAGATGGATATGCTATCTGACTCTATTAAGAAAAAGTGAACACACACAATAAGTGAATATATTATATATATTACACATATTTTATTATAAATATATTATATATTTTTTAAGATCAATGAATTTTGTCCCAAACTAACTTTATAAAACTTGCTAATGGATAATGTATTCATTTTGTTAAGTATTTCTCCAATTTGCAAAATATTTGCCCCCAAAATCCATTTACATGACTACCTGTGACAGTGAATGTAAAATATGGTTTGATATGAACTAAACATGGGTTCACCTATAAAACCTTGGAACACAAGCATGGTATGAAATAAACTTCATCTTGCATCCTTGCCAATATTACCTTTTCATTTATTTTCAAAGAGAAAAGCAGATGACTGAAGTTTCTGTCTTACAGCATTTCAATTACTGGCTTGGAAAACATACCTGGTTGAGCTTGGAGAACCGATTTTCAGCCTGCCTGAGGGTCTGCTGGTGGAGTTCAGTCAGCTTTCCTATCTTGTTGACCAATGGCTTGCCCAGTTGGCTGTTCTGTTCCGAGAACTTCTGTACTGCTGCATCTAATTCAATTAAGTTCAAATTACAGCCATCCAGTTCCTCTCCCAGCATCTCAATGAAATCAAAATGAAAGATTATTAGATGAGAGAAAATAAGATTCTTAAGAATTTTTAAGATCAGAAGAATATTTTAAATATTTTTAAAGCCAAATATTATAAGTAATAATTTGACTGCAAACTACTCTTTTCTGTTTCTTGGGTGGGGAAGGTGGATCAGGATATGTTGTAATCCTGGTGTTTATTTCCTGAGTGAGAGGGATAACATTTTCCTTCTGCCCCACCCAAATGGATTGGAGTGACTTAACTCATCAACAGGGTGCAGACACAGAATCGACTACCGAAAATAGTTAATTCGCTTTGGAATTTGCAAACCTGTATTCCTAAATTGTCATTTAATTTTTTGGTAACCTTCTCTCTCATACACACATGTGTGTTTACTTATTAATAAGCCCAATTCAGAGATAAATTATGTAAGTAGATTTGTGTTATTACATTGTATAAAATATCTTTACTACCAACTTTTACTATTAGGTTTTAGTGAAGTTTATTGAATTTTTTTCCATATTGACAAATAAAACTGGCTCCAAAAATCTATTTAATTTATTCAGTGGAACCCCTTATATTTCCACTGCTCCTTCCTCCTTACCTTTTGGTCAGCTTTAGCTTGAGCTAAATTTTCAGTTTTTGCTTTCAGCTTCGTTAGAATAGTTGTGAGATTCTTGGCTATCTTCTGAATTTGCCGGCCATATTCCTGGCTCATGGCCTTACTCCGTTCAACTTCTTTCACTTTGTTTTGGATCTAAGTAACCAATGAGAACAGCAAAACTAACCACAGTTAAAATGTAATAATAGATACTAAAATTCTCAAATGATGTTGACTAGGGACATTTCAGGTGGACAGTGCTACTCTGACCTGGACACACTTAATCAAAGCAGTTAGTTGCAAGCTCCCCTGGATTTCAAGTAGACCACACTTCCCACTATCTTCTTGCATTTACTACACTCCTGCTGTTGCAGCAAGAAGATAATCAATGCATGTACTGTGATTCATTGACTAAATATTTGCAAAACACTCATTATGGATGGCTGTGTGGACTGCTGAATCATATCTAATCCACTTACTAACTTTGGTACTTTGGGCCCACAACCTTCTCTAAATATTTTTCTTTATAAAATAGAAAAACCCTTCTGAATAGGGGGAGGCACAGAGATTTGTTTCAAAATAACAAATTTGTTTCAGAAGGTTCTGGTAATGATCTCTTTTCTTAACTTCCCAATTATATCCACATAGTGTAGCATAAAGGTATGTTCAAAGGAAAGGAAGGTGAAGAGACAAATTAACATTACAAATTTCTAATGGATCTCATTGGATTTCATAAAAAAAATTCATATATTTGCTTAGAATAAAACACTGAAAAGAAGATGGTAAAAAGGAGAATGTCTCCCACATAAAAGGCCTTAATAAAACCTGTTTTTTAGAGAAGAAACACATCACCTAAAGAGTACATGTTAGCATACTTATTTTTTATTTGAGTGATGAAGTATCAGGAAGGTATATTAATAACTATTATAGATAAATGGAGCCAGAGGAAAGGAAAAATTTGAATATTTTAAAAAGATACGAACTAGCCAAGTCATCTTTCCCAACAGACCTTCCAATGTCTAAGAAATCCAATAGGCCAAATAAATATTCAAATAGAAAATAGTGTGTATTAGTGTAGATCAAAATCATGATGCAGTAGCATTGGATTTTGATGAGATTTTTAAAACACTCTGCCTCTTAAGATTGAATTTTGTGCTGTGTATTTTCACTTCTTGCAGCAGTTTAGATTTAGTGTAAATTTTCTATCTGTTTCACAGAGAATGGTTTTAACTAAACCTTAGTGACTTTAGTATTCAATCATTAAGACACTCTTAAAATCCATTTTATTTTCACACAGACATTACATGAGGCACTTTTCATGACATGAAAGACTGTGCTCTTTGTGAGACCAAAGATAGAAACCTCCCTTTGGTCTCAGTACCAGAAAAGACTATGTCTTTCTTTGTAAAAAAATTATTTTGAAATTTGGACACATGGATGTGTCTTGCCATTCTTTCCTCAATTGTTTGGAAGTTAGGACCAAACTGAAGCCCCTCCTCTTACAGCACACATCCACCAGCATGCGCTCCATTTTCTTTTTTTTTAACCTTGATTGTTTCTTCCTTCAAATGTCTTTACCTACATCTTGCTGAACTAAATCTACAACTAAAGAGTTCCTGGCACACTGGAGGTATTCAATAAATACTGTTAAACACATGTAGTACACCTTATTTTTTTGTTTTTTTTAAGCATTGTTTCAAAACTGAGGGGAAGCAGATAAATTTTCTTTAATAGTGTAACATTGTTATTCGTATTTATGATCATCTAATGTGGTTCTTGCCTGTGAGTAAGACTTCTAACTTGGTATCATTGTTGTATAGTAATCTATTATTTAATTCTGTTTCTAAGAAGAAAATCATGAACTCTCATACAAAAGGACTGACCCATAGAAGAATAGAAAGCCCCTCTTCCTTGATGGCAAATGTACCTGCTCATAGATCTTTAGGTCCAGTGCGACTTCAGCTAACTGAAGAGAGATTTCAGAAGGCAGGATTGTGTAAAGACCCAAGTACTTCTCCTTCTGTTCTTCAGCCATTTTCTCAATGTTCTGCCGGTGATTTGTGGCTTCTGTCAAGAGGGTCTGAAGAAAAGATTGAAATAAGAAATTTCTCGGAGTCTGGTAAGGACGTTATCATTATGGGTATAGAGACAAGGCTCTCTATTGCTCACCAATAGAATATGATTAAGCTTAGAACTAGAGAAAGAAAAACAAGCTTTCCTTAAAGAAAAGAAAAAAAACTGGGCTGGGATTGTAGCTCAGTGGTTGAGCACTTGCCTAGCATGTGTGAGTCACTGGGATCGATCCTCAGCACCACATAAAATAAATAAATAAAATAAAGATATTGTGTCCATCTACAATTAAAAAAATATTAAAAAATAAGAAAAAAACTTTCTTTTAATCTCTGAATATGAACTTTGTCCCCTTTTACAAGACAAGCAAAAAAAAAAAAAAAAAATCCCGTGAAGTCATACTAATGGCCTTTCATATAATTCCTGTGGTAAGTTTTAAATTCTCTATTTTACTATATGTAAGCGAGGGTGTCTAATTAAAATGAGGCCAACTGTCTTTTAGAATGAAGAGTATACAGAACGAGCAGATTTCTCTACCTGCAGTTCTTCCAGCTGAGCATCAACTTCTATTGTTGGATTCCCTAAATATTCTTTCGTTTCTTGAACCCAGGATTTCACAGAATTTATTTGAGTTTCCACTGCTTCTCGATCCTGCAGCTCCTGCTTTGCCAGTTTTCCGTTATTCTTCACTTTCTCCTGCATGCTTCAGAAACATCGGGGGAGAAAGAAGAAGTGGATTGGAAATGAAGGGAACCACCTCATATATGACATCATTTTATCAAAGAGAGAGAGAGAGAGAGAGAGAGAGAAACAAACCTGGTATCTTTTCTGCAAGTACACTTCCCTGAAACTGTCAGATAATGCTCAGTAGAACTTAAGTTCACACAGGACAGAAGAAAGTGTGTTATCTGAAGTGAGTAATCCATTCCTGGGAAACTTGAGTTGACTTTCTCCCCTGCACTGAATGGCAACCAACTTCCATAGCTAGAGTAGTTAGAGACTCTTGGACTATTTACCCCCTTGGAAATCTGCTCAAATGGAACAGAATTGTCAGCATTTAAAAGTAGTGTATAGTGGATATTTGTGGCTGTTAGAAATAGCCTTTATGTAAAGAAACATGCTTTGAACATTTCACAGGTATTAACATTAATAATGCCACATTTGAATTCTTTGTTTGAATTAATATAAATTCAGTAAAAAAAAAAAAGTTTCAATAAGTGGTGTCAGATCACCCTGACTTCATCCATGACTGAAAGAGGTATATATATGAGATAATATTAGTTAATATGGGAATTAAATTATTTAATGACATGTTTTCCCCTGGCCCAAGATTGAATCAGGCTGGTTACGTATCATCAAGATTAACTTTCTCCTAAACTCACTGCAGCAAATGGCTATTAGATATTTGGACTTTGGTGTCATCATAGCTCCTAACTCCCTCTCACCCTATATAGTCAAGGAGCTGTCAAACTTAATCAAATCCAAGTTCTAAATAGCTCTCAACTGTTTAGCTGTCAAGCTTTATTTCTCCTAAATCACCCCATCCTCTCTACACCACCCAAAGAGCTCCTTGAATGTGTGTGTGTCCTTCCAAGCTTTCTTACTTATCATCCCCATCTCATGACTAGCTCAGGACCACTTAGTTTTGAGTGTTACAAGAAAGTCTGCTCAGCACTCGCTCTGAAAGTAGCTGCCTGGGCTTTCTACTCCCTTAACAGACTTTTCATAGTTTCCTGAAATGGCTCCTTTCATTCATCTCCATTATCTGGCTGCAAACTGCATGAAAGTAGGCAATGAGTCTGTTTGGTTCACCATTGTATTTTTAAGTATGATGAGAAATGCATTTGCCAGATAGAATATTGAAATACGGAGATAATGGGAACAGATCCCCACATCTTGACTGTGGCATTGACCCCCATCCATACCCAAGTACCCCAGATGACTTTTGGGTCAAGGCCAAGTATAGTAACAGAGAATGAGAGCAGGTTTGCAATTACTTGAGGCACCGATCTTGCATTGCTGTGATCTCTTGCAGGATGGGCGGCTCTTCTCCAGGGCTGGGGATGGCTACATCCTGGAGCATGCTCAGTGCCCGCTGCTGTAGTGTGCCCAAGGCCAGCTGCTGCTGTTCCAACTCCAGTGCACATGTATCATGGTGTTCGAGAAGGGCCAAGAGTTCTGCTTTTGAAACTTTCTCTGCTGAACTTCCAGGCATTTTATCTTGCAGCTGATCAATCATTTCAGTGGCTTTTTTAACCTGATGACAAATGTACATATGATAAAGTTCAAAAATAAACTGAAAAAAATAGGGTAATTTCAATAAATGCCACATTTGACACTAGTGCATCAGAACACATTAAAGATAATAACATGAACTTTGAATTTCAGAAAATTAAAACCGGAACAATCTTCTTAACGTGAGAGAAAAAGCCACCTCTTTAATTCTGTGAGTAAATTTTTAATCTCAAAATCATATCAGGAACAGAGACTATATAAAATATAGAAAAAAGTTTATTTTTAACAATCCAAACAAATGAAAAACTTTTCCAATATTTAAATTAACATGAATGGGTACTTTGAGTTATTAAAAAAAAGGCTAAAACACTGAACCCTGCTTAAAAGATGGAAGACATTAAATATAGGATTTGGTGTATGAGTTGACTTCTTGATGATTTTTATGACAGAGACAAGGTATTTTAAATGTATTTTTTCAAGACCAGGTAAGAAAAGAAATGGGGCACAATGTGAGTTGTCCTCCTTTCAAACCGTAATTGCTTCTTGGCTTTCTAATTGAAATAATTTGACCCTGACTTGGGATTACATTGCACATTGAACAATGCGTTTTGTTTCACAACTTAGTTTTCACATCACTGAAAAAGACACATACAAAAACGACTTTTTACTTCCATAATGTCTATTTCAAAAAGGAGCAAAATACTGTTTTCCAAAATACACTCCAAGTGGTAAGGAAAATACTAACTTGAACCCATCAATAATGAAAATTACCTTATCATTCAAGCCCCTCCACTCCTCCACTGCATCTTCCAGAATCTTCTCCTGGTCCTGGGCCACAGCACGAAGGCGAGTCCACCGCTGCCAGACAGTGGTCATTGACCTGCTCAGGGTGGCCTTGCTCGCCTCATTTCCAATTTTCTCCAGTTGGGATGCTTTCTCCTCTAGGGCCACAATTTTCTCACGGAAAGAGTTAACTACTGACTCTAAAGCCTGGGGAAGCAGGTGAGAGAAAAAGACATCAATGGGGGAGAGCATGATTTTTTTAAGTTCTATGGATTTGGGTGAAATAAAAAAAATTACATGCAGATAGATATGTTTCACTTAACTTTATTTTCCTCTAATAGCTCTTACTTTTTATTTATATTTTTGACTGAGTTAGACTGGGATATTTCAAGAGATAAGTATTATTTATTTATTAAGTAAAACATTCTTTTTGCTACTTGAAATGACATTTCTCCCATTTTTCAAAAGCAACAGAAACATAAGCAAATTGGATGGGGATATTTTAGTATGCTACAGTCTTCCTTACATCGCTGCTATAGATGAGAAAGGCTCAGTTATGATTTTCTAAAGTTTGTTTGAATTATCCTAAGTTATCCATAGGAAGTTATTTAGTGACATTTATTAAGCACCACATCTTATCAGAAGCAAATTGCTCTGAATTCTTCATAAATCTTAACTATGCACTTGGAACGCAAATCTAAAAATATTGGCAACATTTTTATTAGCTTAAAATTTCTATGGAATGTGGTTGTCTCTTTATTATATTTAAGGAACTCAAGTGAAAAAGAAGATTTAACAATCTGGAATAATCATGGGTCAAAAAACTCATTATAAGGGACTGAGGACACAGCTCATTTGATAGAGTATTTGCCTCACATGCAAAAGGACCTGGGTTGGGTTCAATCCTCAGCACCAACAAACAAACAAAAACTCATTGTAAATATAATTGAAAGATTTTTTTTTAAAAAAATCCACCAAGACGCTGACCTTGTGTTCTGACAGTTTTTCTTCTGCTGCATGACTGGAAGAAGTCTTCAACAAAGAAAACCCAGACAATTTCTTTTCTGCATCATTCATCAATTCAATAACCTCTTCCTTTGTTTTCTGGTAATCTTGCCATTGAACTGTACATCTTGAAAGATTTCAACAGAAATCAATAAGCAATGTGAAATCACACATTCCTATGCAGAGTTCTGGTGTCAATATGGCTAAGGATACTTAAGAGAGAAGAATAAATTTACACACTAATGTGTGTCAATAGTATATTACTATTTTCTGTGTGAAAATTCACTTCGTCAAAATATACGGTATAAAACCACTCTAAATACCTCTGCAAGAGGTCTAACTGGGCATGTGAGCCCTGGATGGTCCTCTGGCTCCTCTCTTCCAGGGAAGCCATCTTCTGTGCCAGATCTTCTTTGCCAGTGGGCTTGATCAGTGGGTCCAGCTTGGCCACCAGGCCTTGGAGCTCCTCCAGATTACTGTGGAATTGATCCTCTGTGCTGAAAAACTCCAGGTGGCTCTTGAGATTCTCCTCTGCGCTCTCCACATCTAAACCATTGCCCGCCAGCTGTAACATTTCTTGGGCATCCTCAAGCCAGTCATTAGCTGCTTGGAATACTTGATAATACCGTTGACACTGACTATATATTTCAGTCAAGGTAGCCTGAAAAACAGTAAGCACAAGTAGAATCAACTCCCAGTTACAACATGTTTGCAAGAAATAGTTTCATTTTTCCATTTATTTTCTAGTCCTTAGTTTGCAAACATGTGAATAAATGACTTGATTAATTGGTGGAATTTTTTTATAGTGCAATCCATTATTATTCTTTATATACTGTATATTTTCTTTAGAAAACAAGGAAAATATTAGAACTAGCTGAGATAGCAACACACATTTCTCTTCCATTTATGTACTTATTTACTTTTTTATTTTAACTGCAATGATAAAATTATAACAAGAATAGCAGAAGGCATAACATTTGCACATATTATATTTGCAATTCTATATTATCCTGAAGAAAGTTGTCTTTTACCTAAGTGTTTGGTTGAAATCTAGAATCTGAGGGGTTGAAGACAGATATGGGAGGGAAAAAAATGGCAGGGGATTAAAGGAAGTAATGCTCTGGGGACTGTTATGTCTCTTCTTAGTCCCAAATGCACAGAACCTGCCAGGCCCAGAGCAAGTTGGGTTAGGAGGCCAACCTGGGAAGGTCCACACAGGCTATTCCTGTCACTAAGTCTAGCCATTAATGGACACTCTAGCCTTGCTTCATCTGTGCTACAGGGAAGGGAAGCACTCTTCCCTGAGGAAGGGATACAGAGGTCAACTAATAGGACACCACACAGAAAAACCAGCCTCAGCATCATGGCCAGGGCCACACCATCATCCACCTGCTCCTCCCTATTTGGAAGATTCTCCAACCAGCACCATTTTAGAAATGCCAGGTTTCACATTGTTTAAAATCCCATTGGCATTCCTCATAGAAATAGAAAAAGCAATTATGAAATTCATCTGGAAAAAATAAGAGACCCAGAATAGTTAAAGCAATTCTTATCCGGAAGAGTGAAGCAGGTGGTATCATTATACCAGAGCTTAAACTATACTACAGAGCTATAGTAACAAAAACAGCATGGTATTGGCACCAAAACAGACTGGTAGACCAATGGTACAGAATAGAGGACACAGAGACTAACCCACAAAATTATAATTATCTTATATTAGACAAAGGTGCCAAAAACATGCACTGGAGAAAAGATAGCCTCTTCAACAAATGGTGCTGGGAAAATTGGAAATTCAACTCCTATCTCTCACCATGCACAAAACTCAACTCAAAATGGATCAAGGACCTAGGAATTAAACCAGAGACACTGTGTCTAATAGAAGAAAAAATAGGCCCTAATATCCACCATGAGGGATTAGGCCCCAACTTCCTTAATAAGACTCCTATGGCACAGGAATTAAAACCAAGAATCAATAAATGGGATTCAAATTAAAAAGATTCTTCTCAGCAAAAGAATCAGTCACTTAGGTGAATAGAGAGCCTACAGCTTGGGAGCAAATTTTTACCACTCACACACCAGATAGAGCACTAATCTCTAGGATATATAAAGAACTCAAAAAGCTAAGCACCAAAAAAACAAATAACCCAATCAATAAATGGGCCCAAGGACCTGAACAAGTACAAGGACCTGAACAGACACTTCAGAAGAGGATATATAATCAATCAACACATATATGAAAAATGTTCATCATCTCTAGAAATTAGAGAAATGCAAATCAAAACTAAGATTTGCACTCCAGTCAGAATGGCAGCTATTATGAAGACAAACAATAATAACTGTTGGTGAAGATGTGGGGAAAAAGGTACATTCATACATTGCTGGTGGGACTGCAAATTGGTGCAGCCAATTTGGAAAGCAGTATGGAGATTCCTTGGAAAATCGGGAATGGAACCACCATTTGACCCAGCTATCCCTTTCCTCTGTCTATACTCAAAGGACTTAAAAACAGCATACTACAGGAACACAGTCACATCAATGTTTATAGCAGCACAATTCACAATAGCTGTGGAACCAATCTAGATGCCCTTCATTAGATGAATGGATAAAAAAATGTGGCATATATATACAATGGAATATTACTCAGCAATAAAATAGAATAAAATCATGGCATTTGCAGGTAAATGGATGGTGTTGGAGAAGATAATGCTAAGTGAAGTTAGCCAATCCCCCCCAAAACAAATGCCGAATGTTTTCTCAGATATAAGGAGGCTGATTAATAGTGGGGTAGGGAGGGGGAGCATGGGAGGAATAGATGAACTCTAGTTAGGGCAGTGGAGTGGGAAAGGAGGGAAGGGGCTGGGGGTTAGCAAGGATAGTGGAATGTGATGGACATCATTATCCAAAGTACATGTATGAAGACACGAATTGATGTGAACATAACTTAATATATAACCAGAGATATGAAAAATTGTGATGTATATGTGTAATAAGAATTGCAATGCATTCCTCTGTCGTTTATTTTTTTAAAAATCAATTAAAAATTTTTAAAAAGGGCATTGTTCACTATTTGTTGTTAGTTAATTTTGTCTATGTCCTAATATGGTTCACCCTGGTCTCTATGGGAGATTAGTTTCAGAACATCCTCAGATATCAAAATCTGCAATTGCTCAAGTCTCATAAAACGGCATAACATTTGCACATAACCTGTGCACATTCTCCCATATACATTAAATCACCTCTGTATTGCTTAGAATACCATGTGAATAGTGATCACGTTGTATTGTTTAGAGAACAACGATAAGGAAAATGTCTAACATGTTCAGAATTTAAAAAAAAATATTTGCTGTCTGAGGTTGGTTGAATCTGCTGTGAACTCTATTATTAGAACCATTTGTTCTTACTCCTAAAGGTGAGAGATCACTGAGGTGTTACACTCATATAAACAAAGGGAAGTGGACCTGGAAACCCTATGACATGAAAAGCATGGACATAAGCAATAAAAACATCCTTTCAAGTCACCTTTGAAGATGATTCTCTGTGGTATCAAGAAAGCAATATTGAAGGGAGCAATGTTGACTAACAAACCAACTGAAAAAGACGCTTCTCAGACCAGTTTACAAAGGGGCAGCGTGCGGCGTCCTCCTACCTGCCGGGTGCGCAGGGCTTCCTGCACGTTTCCGTCCAGCTCCGCGAGCTCGGCGAGGGTGTGCTCCAGGTCAGCTGTGATCAGTTCCTTGGCCTTTGTGAACTTCGCCTTCTCCTTGCTACTCAGGGCCCTCATGATTCTCAGGCTGGACTGCACCTCTTCCTGGTGGATCTGGATCTTTCGGATTTCCTCCTGGATGTCCTGGAGGCTGAGGTCCAGGCACACGGGCCCAGTGAGCTCGGCCTTCACCCTGCGCAGCCAGTCCAGGGAGCGGCTCATCTCCGTCTGAAAGTCGATGCTCTGCACCATTCGGCTCTCACACTCTGCCACAGTTTCACCAATGCCAGTGGTCAGGAGTTTCAGCTCCTCTTGCCACGACTGGATCTGCTGCTTGGCTCTCTCATAGGCCACAGGATCCAGCTGTGGAACAAGGTCCTCCAGATGCAAGGCCACCCGCTTCAGCAGAATTCCCGAGTCCTGCAGGCTTCCTGCCAACGAGTGGTACGTTTTGAGCTTCTCCTCTGCAGGCAAAGTCTCCTCATTCACTTTGGTCTGCTGTGTTTTCACAGCCTCCAGCTGTCTCTCCAGCTGTTGGCACATCTTTTCGTGTTCTTGGAAAGCGCTCGTGGTGTCTTCCAATAAGCTGACCCTCTGTTCTGTCTGTCGCTTCAGCCTGTGATACATGGCGACCAGGTCCAGCATCTTGTCTGGCTGCCAGGGCTGACCTGTGCTACGGAAACTCTCTTTCTTCTGGTTCAGTTCATCCAGCGCCTCCCCAAGGCCTGCCACCTCGCCCAGCAGGACTCTGTAGCCCTCCTGAAGAGACAGACACTCTTCAGAGGCCAGGTCGGTGGGAACTTTCTTCATCTTCAAGAACTGATCTTCCAGCTCACTCAGAGACTGGGCGGTCAACTCTATCAGGGAAGCATATTCTTTCCGAGCGAGAATTGCTTCTTGGACTTTATAGAACTTGTCTTTAGCCAAGGCAACGATGACGTTAAATTGTTGGGGCAGAGCATTAAGCTTTTCGCTCAGGTAGGAATGATCGACTTCATTCAGCGATGGTAACATGGCCTGCCCGGTTCTCTGGAGTGTAAGTAGAAGATTTTCATATTCTGGAGATTGTTCAAGAATATGTTGGTATTTGTCCAGTTGTGAATGAAGCTCTGTGCTCTCGTTCATGAGATTGATTTCAGGAAATGTAACAATATCTGCTTGTTTTAGCCAGTGGCAAGCTTTATCGAAATCCTCCTTAAAATGCTTCCTTGAAACTAAATTCTTCTCCAGTTCTTGTAACCGATGACCACATTTTTGCAAAACGTTGTCATAGACACTCTGCAATTCCTGGAGCTTACCCAGTACCTCACCCTTTTCCTGCTCTGTGACTCCTTTCATTAATTCGCGACCCTGGGCCCAAAGTCCAGTGACTTCGTTTTGGTAGGTTTTGAGGCTGGCTTGTGCGCTCTTGCATGTTTTCACTTGTTTGCTCACGTCATCCGGTAACAGGCAGATGTGTTCTCGGAACATGATCTTTCGCTCGTGTTGCTGAATTTGGCTGGTGGCCTGGAACACTGCCATGAGAAACTGGGTTTTCTCAGACAAGGCCTTGTTCAAGTACTTTCTTCGCTGGCCTACTAAGTCGCTCAGACAATTCACATGTTTCTGTGCATCCGAAAGGGCCTTCTGGATCACCTTCTGCTCGTTTAAGCCAAGATCAGCCATCACCCGGTCGGCATCCTTGGTGAGCGATTTCAGGAGCATCTGTTTGGCCTCCAGCTCGCTGCAGATGGCCAGGTGATCCATGAGGAGGTTCTGAGCCATGTCGGGAGGGGGGCTCTGCTTCAGGGCCTCAGCAATGTTGGGCTGCTGCTCTTCTGCCCACTCCATTAGCTCCTGGAATCGGGACTGCACCACATTCAGCTCCTCCAAGTTGGTGACAGACACTTGGATTTTCCTCTTAACAAGGTCCTCGAGCTGAAACCAGCGCTGTTCAAAGTGACTCGTCTGTTCTTTGACCAGTTCTTTGTCATCTAAGTTCAGATGCTCTATCATCTTCTGTTTTTGCTCTTTGAGGTCCTCGATGGCGTGTTTTCTCTCCTGCAATGCCAATGCCAACTTGTTCAGAGCTTCCAGGTGGACAGCCGTACTCTCGGCGTCGGACCTGTAAATATATGGAAAGACCTAAGAGTGAAGTTCTTCACACCTGTTAAGTTATCTTTCACCATTTTCTTTAAGTGAATGTTCTTAGGATCATTGTGAGTACTCAGTTTAGGGTTAACCGCAGAGGGGCTAAAATTGTTTTAGAAGAGAAGTCTCATTCATCTTTTTCTCTGTCAACACTTGAGTCCAATCAAGTTTGTTAAGTGCTTCTCCACTCTCCTTTTCCAATCACATCTGCCAGATGTATTTCCTACCCTCCCTGCTCTTGGTACTGGGGATTGAACCCCAGGGGTGCTTTACCACTAAGCTACAGGTCCAATTCTTGTTATTTTAAATTTTCAGACAGGATCCCACAAAGTTTCTGAGGTTGTCCTCAAACTCAGAATCCTCCTGCCTCACCCTTCAGAGTTGATTACAGGGATGCACCATATATTTGTAGCTTTCTCTGTCTCTTATCAACCATGCAGAATTTGCATAGTAACCAGATGATATGTGTAATATTAAACATTAAGACACACATTTTTGAAAATGGCATTGAAAAATAACAAGTGATTCATGATTTATTTACTTTCTTATGAGCATAAGATTCAGTGATCCAAAGAACAAAAGCATGCTAGATGGTACCCTCTGTTAGATTTGACCAGCAGCTCTTAGAGCTACTTAGTTGTGTACTTAGATATTTTTGTACAGCTAGGTACTTAGATATTAAAAGTCTCTAAAAATAAGTATAAAACATGAAGAAGTCTCTTCCTCTTGATTGCAAAGCATATAGAAGAAGGTGTAATGTTATAATCTTATTTATAAAATGATCAGCTCTGAAACATGAGATGTTGGGGTTGGGAGGCAGTATAGAAAGTTCTATGTTGGACACAACAGATCTGAGGCACCTGCAGGCCCACTGCAACTCAGAAATGTGTGTACGCTTTTTCTTTTGGTTTTTGCAACTATCGATTGTATATAACCCCAGAGTCCCATAAAGTGCTGACTATCAGGGAAAAGTAAACAAATCAGAAAATAGTATAATAAAATAAATAAGCAAGCACAATAAGAAAATCCCACTGATTTAAGTAGATATCGAATAAGGTTGGCAGTGTTCATTCTCACGAGCCCACAAATCTTGACAGAAGTAGTGCAAATTTTTATAGTCTGAGTGACTATAAAAAAAAGTGTTTGAGCCAGGTGCAGCAACCTTATACCTGTAATCCCAATGGCTTGGGAGGATGAGGCAGGAGGATCCCAAGTTCATCAAAGTCGACCTCAGCAATTTTGTGAGGCCATAAGCAACTTAGCAAGACCTTGTCTCAAAATGAAAAATTTTGTAGCCTAGGGTAAAGAGTCTCTGGGTTCAGTCCCCAGTATTCTCTCCTCAAAATTGTGGGAATGGTTTTCATATAACAACACAAAGTGTCTGGCAGGAAAGAGTCTTATATTTCACACAAAAAAGCTAAGAGAAGTTCCATTACTTCAGAATCTCAAAGGACACAAATTAAGTGAATTTTGATTGTTAACTGATTTCTAGAATGTAACCAAATTTGACTGACTCATGTAGATGTATTACTTTACAGACTTGAATAGAAACCTCGGGAGCATACAGGTTCAAGAAGCGTTAACTTCATGAATTCTTAGATAGTAGCCCCACAACTGGTAATTAGACAAAACTAGAAGTATTCTTGGAATATTTCATAAGGTCAAAGACTATTATTCTTTGAAGTCACTGAGAAAAGCAATGTTTTTTATAAACAACAAACCATTTCAGTTTTGCTCATAAGAAATTGATATTAACCTAGTAAGCTGTGAGTTTATATTCATATGACAATGTTAGGTTCACATGATGTTTTGCCAGTACTGATAATGATAGACCATGATGTTAAAAACACAAATAAGACATTTTAAATGTTTATAGAAATTAAGAAAATTCTGATTTAGCATTACGGTGGCCCAGGGGAGGGTGCCTGTCACCTGGCCAAGCTATCCCATTCCGTGGTAAACTTCTCTAAGAAGGCTTCAACAACATTCATACGGTCGTGGTAATCTCTTGTCCGCTGAAGGTCCTGTTCCCTCTGCGTGCAAAGCTTGTCAGACTGAAGGCATAGATCCAGCCACTGATCATTCAGGTGGCTGACTTCTTTGTGTTCAGGAGACTCCTGGTTCTTTGTTAAGTTATTCACCTTGTCCAAGATGGCACCCACTGATGCCTCTTTGCACTGCAGTTGCTTCATGAAATCCTAAAGGAAACCAGAAAAAGCAGGTTGTGTGTAACAGACCCTCCCAAATATCACAGTTAAATGTGGTCATGACACCTCTAACATTTTAAGTTCTTTAATATGAAGAAAACTGGAGATAAAATCTGAAACGTACCTTACCTCTTTATGAACACAAATTCACAATCGTATAGGAATCAGTCACTGTGCTACTTTCTTTTATTGTGTTGTTTTGAGAAGTATAAAGGAAAACTGATAAATATGAAGCAATCTTATCATTTCTAAAGAGAAAAGTAACTTACTTTGAACTTAGACCTTAGTTTTCTTAATAATTTTTTGAAAGTTCGTGCTTTGGGGGAAAAAAGAAATCTAATTGATGTTATCCCTGATCTTTTGTCTGCATTTGCAAACAATGTTCCAGTAGAATATATGTATGATTCATAGTTATAGAGAAAAAATAAGTCTTAAGAGTTTGTAGAGATGCTGACCCTTCCAATCAATTACTATGTTTATAACAATGTTCTATTATAATTTAAATCATACATAATAAATATGATATTTATATTACATTTTAATTAATTGATAGGTTTATTATCCTAAAACTTTAGCAATATTGTGATGAAAATATAAAAATTACAGTTTCCTGTTTGTTTAGTAGTGAACTCTTCTGGCTCTCCAGGCTGAATGACAGATGTTTAACTCAGGAGGAAGGTGTAGAATGAACGTCTCCTGATGAAATGGCCATTCACTGCAAGAGTATATGTGAATGTTTGCTTTCTTTCTTTCTTTCTTTCTTTTTGTTTCTTGTCTTTCCTTTTTGAGTTTGGCAGGTCTCACCATGTTGCCTAGGCTGGCTTCAAACTCTTGGGCTCAAATGATCCTCCCATCTCAGCCTCCAGATTTGCTGGGACCACAGGGCCACTACCTTGTCTGGCTTATGAATGTAAAATTTCTGATCAGTCTGTCCCTGGCACCAAAGGAAGGCTATTCGACTCTGTCTGATTCCTTAAGTAGCTGTAATGATATTTAAGGATTGACAGATACCAAGGCATACTGACGTGAATGTTTAAACATTTTGTCTTTCTACCATCTTGGCCTCCTTAATGTCCCCTGGAGACAAATCAATTCCCACCTTTACTTGGGAAACCATGTTCTGTGCAATATTGAGCTCCAGCTCAGAGTGCCTTCTCTTCATATTCTGCAGCTGCTGATCAGCATCCTGAAGATAAATCCAGAGCTCAGCTTTCAGGTGCTTGATTTCTTCCCAGCCCTGCGTTAAGTTCTGTGCCTGGACCAGTCTTTGCTCAATCTCGAGAAAACACATGGTTACAAGTCAGCAGCCATAAATAGTCACATGTGCTCAAAGAACCAGAGTGGCAACTCCTCAACAGGTGTATGTGCAGAGCCTGCCACACAGACTTGTGTGTGCATGTGTGTTCACATGTGGATAAATTCCAAAAGCCTTCTTTAGTTGCTTCAAGAAAAGCAGATTTTCTTTTAGATTTAAAGTTTCTAAAGAATGTAAATGTCCAAGAGTTATGCCACATGATTTTAGTCAGTGTTGTGAAGCTCCAAGAAATTTCCAAGAATTTATTAGCTCTAAAGCTGTGTTCATGGTTTTCACATTGGGCCTTTCAGTAGACACACCAGTTTGACTCATGAATTCAGTGTTGGGGTTTATTAGGAAACATTTATATTATTATCTATTGTACACTTTTCTACCTTGCAAAACACTGAGTTGCTAATATTTTGGATATTTCTTTAGATTCACTTTGCTGGTTTTTGAAATTGTATAATTTGTTTCAATCAGTCATTTCTATTAAAAATGTGAGCTATATGTCTTTCATAAGGCTTTAAAGACAGGTTAATTTTACTACAAAGAGACACTGTTTTAAGATTTTTTAATTTGAATTATCTTGTAGTTCTCTGAATATTTAATAAGTACAAAAAGCAAGTCTTATTTTCCTCTTTTGCCCCTGAAAGTGTTGCATTGAAGTGTTGAAGGCTTGCAGGGGCAGTGGCCATGAGCATGTGACTCTGTGCTGCCCTCTCTGTGTTGTGGTTGGAACTGATAACTCATTACAGTACTTTCCCCTTTGGCCAGACACAGCTTTAGAATCCTTCTCACACTACTGAAGGGTTGGGACAGATGGCATGCTCTTTGGCATCCCTGATCTATTAAAGCCATGGTCAAAAGGATCTTCATATTAAATATTTCCTAAAGAAATATACGGAAAAGGACAAAAAGCATGGGAAAATAGGAAAAAGAGAAGGAATGGAACAGAGAAGAAGGGGCTAAGGATAGAAGCTGAATGGGACCAACTGATGATTGAGTTGTGTGTCATCAGGTCAGTGTGCTTACATTCTATGACTTGATCGAAGTTCAACTATCTATTTATTGTAATGTATAGGAGCACCAATAAAAGAATAACCCAATAGATATATTCTTTAAACCATGTTTACCATTCAAGCAAGAGAATGCAATAAAATAGACAAGTAAATGCAGTTTTAATTTCTTTACCATTTGCTCTGTTTGTTGAATGTCTTTTGCTGTGGTTTTCACTGAAGAGTTGGACAAGTCACACATGGAGCAAAGGAGATCCAAGTAGGTCCTCGCCTGCTCTTGCAAAGCTCTGAAGTGTTTGACCTGCAAAAAGGCAACTGTCAGAGTGGAACAGACTTGTACACTCTTAGGGAAAAAATATTTGGATCACTGCTAATGTTTAATTGACATTTCCAAAATAATCTTGCTATACTCAGTGTCTTCACTATAGCCATGATATGTGTTAGGGACTCACAGCAGAGAATTCAAACACATTGATGGTTCTATTTGTCTACCATCTGCTTCTCGTTGTAATTAGAGATGTTTGCATGGTTTGCAGGGGGAAAACCAGACACAATTTTAATCTATCCAGGTTATCTGCAGGAGCAGAGGTCAGGTAGGAGGGTAGGGCCCAAGTAACAGGGGAGTTGACCATACATCCCAATTTTCTGGATTTAGGCCTCTAGTCCAGAGACATGGTTCTTAACCTCAGAACTATTGACATTTGAGGTCAACTGCCTTGTGGTAACATCCTGTACATTGCAGAATTTTCAACAGAATTCTTGGCCTCTGCCAAATATAGGTCAGTAGCATCCCCACTATTCCCAATGTTTGCCACTGAAAATGTGTCCAGTCATTGTTAAATGTCCCCTGGGAACAAAGTTAACCACTTTCCCCAAGTCAAGAACCACTGTTCTAGTTCCACTGTATTTTACAAAAAAAGAGAGAACTTTTTATTATTAAAAAAGTTCCTTTTTGGAAAACAAATTATATGACCCATCTATTCCTAGGCCATGAGATTATACGGTGGCTGAGGTGGTGGGAGGTGACTCTTGGTCACTCCATAAATAGGGATAAAGAAGGAAAGCAGTACTGACAGCAGGTTGTATGGTCAAAGCTCTGCCCATGGAAACATTAGACAATTAGATGTCAATAATGGGGCATAATTTTTTTTTCATCTCAGTATCTTTTCCTTTGCACACCAAGGATTCCCTGAACAGACAATTCTCATGGAGATAAAACAAAGACAGAGCCATTTCCTACTAAGTCAGAAGAAGCACCTTTTTAAGTTCAATGTATAAATGAACTGTATTTCACTTCCAAGTGCTATCATCAGTCACTAACCAGTGTGTAAAAGCACATCATGGACCTATGATCCAGGGACAGTTATATATCCCCAGCAATGTTTGCAAATGGGAAAAGTATAAGATACCGGAATTTTATTTTTGTCAATATATTTAATTTAAAGGAATACTGGTTTATTTGGGGATTTATATGGTTGGCCTAATTCCAAAAGCACTGGACATAGAATATAAATTATCAGTGCAGAAACAGTTACAAAGGAATTTTGCTAAAATTAACTTCAAAGGCACATCTGATAGTACTTTTCCCCATCCCTGCAATTCACATTTTATGCCTTATAAAATCACGTGGCACTCCCAATGAAATCAAGTCATTGTGTTATTCCTTGTGGTCACGTAGAGCATGTTATCACTTTGTGGAGTGTTCTGCACAGAAGAGGTACTGGGGATACAAAATACATCTTGGGACCACAGCCATTGTGATGCCGCTAGTCAAAGGCTGAGGGCCAGGCTACCTCTGCTTGAAGTCTTGAGCAGTGGTAATCTCCAGTCACCTCCGTACACTAGCCAACCACTAAGAGCCTGCTCAGTTTTTTATGAACACAGTAGCTGTCAAGGGAAATACTAATTTTAACAGAACAAAGACTGCACCACAGAAAACAAAACAAAATAATCCCTTCTTTGCCTTCAGTGCATCTGAGATGCAGATGTGTCTCTACCACCTCTTTCCTTCCCTGGCTGCTTTCAAGGGAGGGGCAGAGCATTTAGAGGAACTATGGGCAGGGATGGTGTACCACAGGGCCTCATTATCTGGAAGGATCAGTATCTGCCTGGGGTTGTAACTTATGCTGGAAAATACAGTAAATCATATCCTGTTCTAGCAAAAGTTCACTAGGATTAATGTTTATTTCTACCCCTTTTATTTCTACTTGGTCAACAAAGGAGAAAGATTAAGCCTTTGTTTTGGATTGTTCTGAATAAAAATACATTGGTAACAAAGAACCACAAAACAAGGAAGGACTCAAGAAAACTCTCTTGACTAGTGAAAAATAAGAATATTGTCCTTAATTCACTCTCCTTAACTCAAAGAAAGACATGTTTCATTTACTCAGATACCATTTTTAATAAAGTATAATATGTGCATTTATGTGAATATTTCATGACTTAAATAACATAAATCATTTAAACCAGAAAGAATACTTTGGGTATGAAATTGGTAGACAGTCCTCTGCGGGGACTAAATGAATAAATGTATTACATTAATCTCAGTTAGTGGTAAGAAAATTAAATGATTTAATACCATTAATTCATATCTGGAAGCAATAACGTTTATAACAAAATTCTTCTACAATATACTCCCATAAGGTTAATGCTGCATAGAAAAGCTGCTTAGTAAAAACCTTTTAAAAATGTTTCTGCCATATTCTGATGGATTCTTAGCAGTACAATTTTAAGCTTGCAGTATGTTCTTTTCACATGATGATAATTAACATTCCATTCATTCTTTATTCAGTAATCATTTACTAAGCACCTTGTTTATGTGGGAAAAAAATCCCGTGGGAGAAGCTTGCATCGATTTTTCCATTTACATTCATTTTTGATATGACATTTGAATTTCAGGAAAACTTTCAGAAATATGCGCAAAGTTGGTCCTTTGTGTGGGAGGGTGTCCAAATCAAAAACTATTGGAAAAACCCAACTATGTACTGAACATGTACAGTTGTGGTTGGAACATGTACAGGCTTGTCATTGATCCCAAACAATAGCATGTAACAACTGTTTACAAAGCATTTACATTGCTTTAGGTATTATAAGTAATCTAGAGATGAAGTGAAGTGGATAGGAGGCTGTTAGTAAGTGATATGCAAAGACTACACCATTTGACAAAAGGGATTTGAACAACTGAGATTTTTATATCCTGAAATCAACCTTCTGCAGATACTGAGAAATGACTGTACTTGTAATCATTGCTCTACATAGAAGGAAACTGAGGCTCAGAGAAAGTGACTTAGATGTAATCACCACACAGATTGTTTTGGAGTTGTTCTTTGGTTGCAGAACCCATATCCCTTTTGCTCTGCCAGGTCCACACATCAGCATTATATCCATCTTCCCGGCTGGAACATAAACTCAACTAGAGTCAACATCACACCTTATCTAGACTTCTATAATCCTTGGCGCCAGCACAGTTTGTTACATAAAAGCACTTAATCTATTTTGATTGAATGTCTGAATGACTCATAAGAATAACAAACTTCCAGGAGTCTACTACCTGCTTAACGGCTTCGGTCCTGCTAAGAGGTGGCTGCGGGCTGGGTTTTAAGTCTGGCTGGACTGCAGAAAGCCAGGCCTGGCACTGCTGCAGGGTGTCCTGCCGGCTGACATGCTTCTGAAGTTCATGTTCCAAACTCTGGTACACCTGAAATAGAACAAGTCATGTGGGGGTATGAGAGCTGCTTTCTATAGCCTAACACCATTGGCATTAAATGATGTTCATGAATCAGGTTTCATTTTCTCCCTGGGACTCCTGACACCATACACATCTCCTGAAGTGAGTTGCGTATGTTCCAAAATGTTTCAAAATACAATGGACACCCCCTAGTTTGTCATTTCTCAAACCATAAATCACAATGTAATGTGTTAATTAGGGGAAGACAACATGAGCAGTGTTCATGTAAGTATCCAAATGGGTTAGAATTCACACAGTCACTGAAGTAAACTGTCATAAACACAAGTCAGAGGTTTTTTCAGCTTTGCCCCATGTGTACAACTATTATTCTTTTTATTTAAGCTAAGAACTAAAAGCAAAAATAAAACACCATCCTAAGAAAAAATAACCAATGTTTCTCATCATGTGAGGCTTCTGGCATAGGGGTAGGATCAAACTGGAACAAATTATAATACAGGAGAGGAGGCAGTTTGATGCCCTCAATTCATCTTAGAAGCTATGTTCCAGAACCACGATAATCCAGAATCTTTCATGCATTCCTACTACATCTAATTAATTAATTCACAACCATTTAACCAGTTTTCACTTTATTCAAAAAAGACATTGGGAAATAATTATGTATCTCCTTGAGATCAAGATGAAATAAATCTATGATGTTTTCTGAGCAAACTATTCTATTAAAAGAGAAAAGGAAAATAGAATATGAATTTAGACTGGCATTTCTTTCATTTTTGATACAATGGAACTAATAACTGATTGCCATTTTTCCTATGTCATTAGTTAAATTCATCACTTTCATCTGACACTGAGTCTTACCCTTATTTATACTTATTCTAAACAGAAATTAAAAGGACAGGTGTTATGTGCTCTATCATTTTGCAAACTTCAATTATGGAGTACAGATCTGACTATGTTCTTAGAGTTTTATCAGCTTTTTTGCATTTAAAAAAATATGTCTGTTTTTCCAACATTTACTAGTGTTTTTTGAAAACTTAAGTTGTAACCCTAATGCAAAAAAAAGAAGAAGAAAGAAAGAGAAAAAGAAAAAGAAAAAGAAAACCACTGCTATAAAGTCAGGGCTCAATGTCCCTGCAAAATGAGTAAATGAACTCACCAGAAAGTTTCCACATACCATCCTCTGACTTTTTTCTTCTGTCTCCTTTTTCCACTGTATCATCATTTGCAATTACCCTCTTTTGCTCTTAACTTTTTGAAAATGATTACTTCAAGTCTCAGAAGTCAATATCACTAGGACCATTTTTTTTTTTAATCATGATAAACACAGATCATCTTCCCTATCATCCTGTCTCACTAGTTCTTACTGGCTAGCCCAGTAGCAAAGCATATGGAAGGCCTTAGAAAACTTATAAAAACATCTTTGTCATATCATTTTAAATTGTTTAAATAATAGAAAGCAATTTATTTATTATACTAAATTTTTATTAAAAGAACAATTCTTACCCATCTTAGACTTATTTCTAAAACATTGAAGATTGTGCTTTAGTGAAAATACACCCATTAAAAGTATAACTCAAAACTGATACTCCCTTTGTCAATTTCTAAACTAATACATAAGAATATTAGAGTATTAGAGCAGAACCCAGACTGCACAGAATCACAAAAAATGATTGCAAAAATTATGAAATACATAATTCTAGTGTTACGGAATAAATTGCAAGTTAGAAGAAAGTTTTGATGTATGCAAGTAAATAAAATCAAGAGAACTTTTAAGAAGTTTTTCATAATTATTGTAATAAAGAGATTGTATAAAACTGAATGTCTGAAATTTTCCACTTAGTAATACTGATCAAAGGTATGATGTAAATTTTCACACAGATATTATGAAACCTGTTCTCTAATTTCCTGTCTGGCAACACACCAAAACTTTCCCAAGAACTGGGTCTTCTATTCTATTTGTGAAAACTGCTAGGCTGCACATCCTTTCTCCATTATTTGTCACTGTCATAGAACGTTCTGTGGTGCTCACCCTCTGGGCTGTGCTGCAGATTGCCGAGTAGCTATCCCTTGTGCCCTGCAGGTGAGCACGCACATTCTGTTTCAGCTTTGCTTGTAGATGGTCTGCACATTGGCTGATCAAAGCATCGCCTTTAATTTTAAGGCTGTCCAAACGTTCTTCGAAACCAGCAATTTCTTCCATCATTGCCTGCAAAAAATAAAAAAAACCCATAAAACTCAAAAAGAATTTTAGTAGTAGTTCGAAACAACCTGTTCATCAAAAGAAAGTTTAAGGTAACTACTTTCATCATGTAATAAACTTTTTGAAAGAGTTTTGCAATTTATCTTGGTTACATATTAACAAATTATAGAAAAAGCACATGTATTTCTGCAGGGATACTTTCATAGGGAATGAAGAAGTAATTTAAAGACTAGAATGTGTTCATGGGTGGTCCCAGAGAGATCTGTTCCACAGTATTGTTAACAGATAATGGGATGGCCATCCATTTGTCAAATCTACCAATTATAATTCTTGTAATTTTTTATCTAAAACAAGCTAATTATTATTTAATCTAAATTTTTTGGTACTTGGGATTAAACCAAGAACCTTGTATATGCTAGGCATGTGCCCCACCACTGAGCTGCATCCTCAGCCCTTATTTAATGCAATTTATTTAATAATGTAATATCTTTAATATTTAATAATAAATTTATATAGTATCTAATTTACATCTAATAATATTTATATTAATAGAATAGCCCTTATACTTACAATTTATTGAGCACCTCTTATAGCCCCAGAATTATTTATAAGCCCCAGTAAATGTGTATTGTCATTGTTACACAGATGGGGAGACTGATGCACAGAGACCTCATATGACATACTCAAGGTTACACAGCAGTCACTGTCAGAGTCCCTAGCTTCAGACAAAGCTCTCTTGGATTCTACCTCACACCATCATACTCCCACATGTTCTCTAGTGAGTGTTCTCATAGATCGTTTGGGGATGGTGAGTCAACTTTTTAAAATCCAATTTTAATTTCCTTATTGCTTCAAAATGCTAATGACAAGTGACACACTCCAACACAGGATTGCCTGGTTTGATACATCAATACGCCCAAGGGGAACTCCAGAGGTTCCTCAGCAGTGCTGGTCCATCCACTATTTTTTCCAACAGTGTTAGGTCAGTAGATTGCACACACCTGACTGAAAAGAAGCAAGCTGGGACAGAGCTACTACTTCGTAAGGCTGCTGAAGGGATAGACCATCTACAAGGTTGGACCTCTTCAGTGCCTAACAGCATGTATTATGTACAGTAATTACTCTTCTATTCATATTTGTTAAATAAAACCTCTACCTCCAACAGGGATGCTAAAGCCCAGAGAGGTTAACTGGCTTTCCTAGAGCATACCACCAGATATTGACTACATCATGGCTAAATCAGATCACCATTAAGATCACCAATAATTTATTCCATAAAATTGTGACCATATGCCATAGGGTACATGTAATCACCAAAACGCATATTAATGAAGATAAGACCATCTCACTTCAGTGTTGTACTTTGTGATTCACAAAATGCTTTCATGAGCATCATCTCTTATGACTATTCCAACAATTATGATATAAGCTAGAAACATCACTGCCTTTTCAACAATCTTTTCAGAAGATGAATGCCAGGATTGAATTTTTCTTGATTCACCCGAGTATCCAGTTCAATTGTCCTCAATAGTCAGACTCAGACTTCATTCTTTAGGTGCAGTCATTATAATCCAGTGCTATACCTGTTTGTTCATGTGTGCACATGTGCATACATAAACACACACACACACACACACAGGACAGTTAAGTGCCCTGTGGTCAGCTCTTCAGACAACAGGTGTACCTTGTGGTGGGCCAGTTGCTGGGTAATCATCTCCAGGCTGCTGGTCTCCAGAAGATCAGGTGCCACCAACCTGCCAGACATCTGCAGCAGCCACTTTTCTACCTCTTGGAGCTCACTGTTGTAGTCTTCATGGTCTTTGACTTTCGCCTCCAGACTGAGTACATGCTCCTGTAAAACCAGGTGCCCATTAGAGATGACTTTCAAGAGAAAACCTACTCAAAACTGATTTGCATTTCAAAAACCCCAGGGCAATTCATAGGGTTGGCAGAGTTACTTATATCAGAAAACAACTAGGAGTGGGGCTGGGGATGTAGCTCAATGATGGAATGCATGTTTAACACCTGAAAGGCCCTGGGTTTCATTCCCTGCTCCAAAACAATAAATAAATGAGTAAAAAGAAAGCTACCAGGGATGGAAAAAATTAATAGACATTATGCAATTTAAATGCAGCTGATAAAAATACTTACCCAGACTAGTTCTTAAAGCTATCTAACAGAGAAGGAGACGCTAGGGATCACATTTTGGCAATTATACATTCTTATTGAATCTCTGATCTCCCCTTACCTTTCCCATGCTGCAGAGGTCCTGGTAATCACCTTGAAGTTTATCTATTTTGTCCTTTAAAGTAACATCATGCACCAGTTCCAGAAGAGCTTCACCTTTCTCTCTCACCGAGTTGACTGATGGTTCATGGGACAGCACCATTTGCTGTAGGGACTTGAATAAGTAAGAAAGAAAAAACAGAGTCAGCTCACATACCTGCGGAACACTTGACATGACCCACCTCACAGAAAGACCTGATGTACACATTATAAATCAGGAAGTCTAATCACCAAGGAGGGTGTGGCTCATCAGGGATAACAGGGCTACACAGAGGGAGAGCAGGACCTCAGACAGCCCTTCAAATGTGGAGAAGAGATTATGGAAAAGAATTAAGTTTGGCTAAATTTAATATATTTTCTATTTTTCCTACTTCATTCCTTTCAGCAGAGAAAGAAAAAAAAACACAAAAGAAAGCAAAACATAAAACAGAGTGATTTTGAGGTCATGAAGTCTGTTCCAGCATAGTTTAAATGTGGCATTAGGGAAATGGATTCCAGCCTTGACCATGCTGAGACAGGTTGAAAGTGCTATTTAAACATTTCAGGGATTTGGTGTGGGGATGGGGGAGGAGGAAGGGCTGTGGTAATTATGTAGCATCTTCCAAGAGAAGTGCCAGGTTTGACCGTGAGGTCGCCATAGAATAGACATATTGGTTGGAGATGTTTGCATAAGCTTCCAAAGCTTGGCAGGAAGCTAACACTATAATTCTTACAGACTATCACTAACTCATTCAGGCCTTCAAAAACACAAACTATTTACAGACAAGCTTTGCCAATTGCTCAAAAATTGAACAGATGAAATATCTGTACCTATATCATATATTTTTTCAAAATTTTCTAAGGTGTTTAGCTACAGTTGGTTAGGTAGAACTTATTATTTTCAGATATGATATCTTATTTTCAATTTACAGGCCAGCTTCAAGGCCTTGAATACCAAAGGATGAATGACAGCCTTCATAGGGGAAAGGTAAAATTTATAATTACAGGGTCCTGATGACAGCAGATTTATCTGGAGGATCCCTATACCTGGGTCACGCTATCAGGTACAGGGATCCTCCAGATAATTCTCCATATATTGATTGTCACAATCAATAAACTGGATCTCTCTTCTTAATGTCTCTGCCTCTCAGTTCTCCAGATACTTAGCAGCCCTCTCTCCTTTCACACTTCCGGATATCAGATTCCTGAATGGAAAAATAGCTCCAAGGCAAGGTATTTAGTTAAATAAACTCACTTACTACAATGACATCACTGGCCACTAGTGGAACAGAGCCATCAGGGAGGCTATCAGCACCATCCGGGAGATGCATACCTGGAATCACCTCCCTCCCATGGGGACCCGCAAGCCCTCCACCACATCTGCCAGTGGCAGCCAGGCACTACCTTGTATTTGGATAGCTGAGCTTTTTTCTCATATAATTCCATTTTGGGCTCCTGAGGAACGCGTAGGACTTCCTGGTATTCTGCGGTCCACCGGGCCAGGGCTTTACATTTATCTGAGAATTCCTTTGCTAAGTGAAGACCTTTCTCCAGGGTCATGTGCTCTTTCCGAACAGTGCTGGTCAGTTCCTTCAATTGCTCCACGTGGTCATGGATCTCTCTTCTTAATGTCTCTGCGTCGCCATTCTCCAGATACTTAGCAGCCCTCTCTCCTTTCTCTCTGGCTGATTTTAGCAAACTGTGGCCTTTCTCCATGTCTTTTAACAAAACCTACAAAAGTCAGTGAATAGAAAGCAGATACAGGTAGTCTAGTTTCTTTCCTCTTAAAGAAAAGGCTTTTAAGTCCCATTTTTTTTGTTCTTCTATATCCCTTAAAATAAACTTCTGAGGTCTGAGCTGTTGGGAATCAGAAACTCTCTTTTCATTACTTTAATAGAATTTTATTTTTATTATTATTATTATTATTATTATTATTTCTAAATCAAAGGCTTAAAAAAAAACAAACTTGTGGTGCCCTTATTCTCAGCAATCTCTGTAGAGGTCTGAGTTAAAACTTTTTGTTAAGGCAAAAAAACATAACAAATCATAAATTTGAGATAGATGTTTTTCTCTCTTAATAGTCAAGTGACAAACTGGAATTTAGTTCAAGACATTGTGGGCAGCTGTGTATATGTCATTTAGATATATGACACATCACAAATAAGTGAAAGCCAGCTTTTAGTTTAAAGAGTGTTTAACCTTGGAGTTTTGAGTGAAATGCAGAATCAAGGATCATCAAATGTGTGGTCAGGATGAACACTCGTTTCCACTATCTACAGAGGGGAATGGGGCAGCAGGTGACAGGAAGAAGGTAAATCGGAGACAAACCTGAAGAATGTGTGCCTACCTCCAAGGTCTTCAACTTCTTCCCCATCATGGCTTTATCTACTTTATCAATTTTAGTCGCCACATTCTTGAAGTTTTTATGAGTAGAGCCATACCAATCGGAATAGGAACTGAGAGAGAATTCTGATTCCTCCAAACTCTGGATCTCTTCTTCCAGGAAGTTTATTTGTTCCTAGGAAAGAAAAGAGAAATTGGAGCCACAGATGAAAGACCTGGGCCAGGGCCCCTGAGGATTGATGTGCATCTTCCTGGATGGAGGCTGATGAGGGGAAGACGGGCTGGCGCCTTGTCGAGTGGCCGACAATGCACTCACCAGGACTTGGAGGAGCAGGGCCTGGTATCGGGAGGTCAGCTGTGTGGCCTGGCAGCCCATCCTGCTGTTCACGTGGCTCTCGTCCAGGATCTCCTGTGCTCTGGCGCCCACTTCCTCCACCTCATCTCTGTGCCCCGCCACTTCATCGTGCCACTTCTGAAATGGCAAAGAATCAGAGGGAGAGACTCACCCCCAGCCTTTGTTGACTAAGACAAAACCTATGGATATCTTCTTGATAAAGCATGATTTCAGCATGTGTTTAGAATATATTGCAAGATATAATTTTGAGAACATATTTTATATAATCTTAGTGAAAAATCTGTCTTGCAACAAGATGATAAAAACTGTATGTATGCTTCTGAGTTTGGGTACTTTTCTGCATGTATTACACTTCAGTTCAAAAACCTTTTTCACCCTCTTCTTAGACATTTTTATTACTGCATTTTAGTCATAGGTAATATTGGGGCTTCATTTAGACATAATCATATGTGTATGGAATACTATTTGCTCCATTTTACTCCCAGTGCTTCCTCTTACCTTCCTCTTTCCTTTCCCCACCATGTTCCCCTTACTCTACTCTGTTGGTCTTCCTTCTACTAATTTGTAGCTTTTTAAAATTGGTGCTATATATGTCTGCATAAAGGAGAAATTCACTGTGGAGTATTCATATATGTACATAGCATAATTTGACCAATTTTATCCCACAGACTTTCCCTTTTCCATCCTTATCTCCTCTTCCTCTATCCCTTTTTTCTATTCCACTGATCTCCCTTCTATTTTCATGGGATCTCCTAGCTCCTTTTTACCCCTTATTTTTCTCTAGCTTCTGCATATGAGAGAAGGCACTCAACCCCTGACTTTCTAAGTTGGGCTTCTTTCACCTAGCATGATCTTCTCGGGCTCCACTCATTTACTGGCAATGCCATAATTTCATTTTTCCTTATGGTTGAATAAAACTCCATTGTGCATACATAATGCATTTTCTTTATCCATTCATCTGTTGATGAGCACCTGGACGGGTTCCATAACTTGGCTATTCTGAATTGTGCTGCTATAAACACTGATATGCATGTTTCACTATAGTGTGCTGATTTTAGTTCTTCAGGATAAATACCAAGGAGTAAGATAGCTGGGTCATATGATGGTTCCATTTCTAGTCTTTTGAGGAATCTCCATACTAGTTAAAATACTTTTTAAAAAGTGAAGTGGTATGTAAGTTTTATGTCATCTGTTGCATCTACATTGGTTATAAAAATGGTGAATCATAAAAAATCCCATGGTATATGCATTATTTTAGATGTGAGCATGGAAGTAGCATAAAAATTAGAATAAGACTAATTTTAAATTATGAATATACCATATAAGAGCAATATCACATTAGAACCAAAAACTTAAATGATTATCATGCTATCATTTATGTATTTTTATAAAGCAAGGTAAAAATGCATGAGAAGAAAATACAAAATATTTCCATTAAACTTTATTCTACCAAAGACTAATCTACAAAATAATTACTGGAAGAAGAATGGTCCATTTATTTTAAATTTCTAGGCAAGCAGAAATTAATTTTGTGACATCTAAGCCTTGGACAAGCAGCTGCTAAATATTGAAATGAAACCAAATATGCAAGATTTGACAGGATGAGACATTTCCACCAGTCCCACCTTCAACTGATGTAACTGTAATTCCTTGGTGGCTCGGTTAGACTGACGTCCAGTCCTGAGACTCACTTTCTCCTCCATTTTTTTTAGCCATTCATCAACTTGCTGGAACTTCTGCTCCATCAGCCTCAGCTTGTTCACTACGTTGTTGAACTGCATCCGGGTCTCAGACAGTCTGTGCTGGTAAGCCTGCCAGTCCTGCCGGAGCGACTCGAGCGCCCGATCCTCTGCCTGGGGGATGCCTGATGGGATCACGTCCTCTCTGGTGTGCAGCACTGAATTGAGCAGTGCCTGTCCCTCTGCACAGTGCACTTGCAGTTCCTGAGGACCAAAGGTATGGCTGTCACTCCTCATATCTCACGTTTGTGGGGGGTCAACCTGTGTCATCTCACCCAAGCCAACTGGACCAGCTTGAACCTCATGCCAGAAATAAGTGATTTCATTCCAGGCTATAAAAAGTGTGTACCAAACACTGAATATTGTTTCCCAAGTTTGGAAAAAGATTCTGATATTTTTCTAATTAAAATTATCAACAGTAAACCCCCTCCCCCAATTTTTCCAATCACCAGTTTCTGAATAAATACTTGAAATATGGGATGTGAGAGAATTTATCTAACTGCATGATGATTTGTACTATATTTGACTTTCCAGTTTACAGGCAAAACCACTCATGATTAAAGGACTATTGTTCAAAAGAATAACCTACTTTCATTATGGCTCATAATCAGCTTAGAGTGCCTGAGGCCTGGTACTGTGACATTAAGTGAGCTCAGTGTTATACTTGTGGCTGAGAAAGGAACAATGGGTCCCCTTTTTGCTAAGGCGGGATCCTTGCCAGAGCTATACCCTAGGGAATGTTGTGGTCAAGAAAAGTTGTGTCTGGAGGCACACAAATCTGGGAGGTTGACTCAATACACCTGCCCACCAGGTGTTCCAGGTACAAATATATTTCCTTCGCTCAGGCATAAGCCGCCAATTACCAAAGAGCATAAGCTCTAAGACTTGATTCATACTGAACTTGTAGCATAGCATAGACTCTTTAAGAAAGAAAAAATCTTGTATCTTTAAAGATGTTGGCAAAACAAGGCGAAATATATTTATTTCTAGTCACACAAAAATTTAATCCATATTATGTCTTGATATGATCATCTACAGTAAAAGGAATTAAGTCAAATGTCTCCAAGAATGTTCAAGGTACCAACATATTTGGTAAAAATACAGTATTATGAAAGAAGTACTTACTATTACATATAACCATTTGAATTTGCTGATATCTGATCATTTTTACAGAAAATATAGCAATCTCAAATGTTTCCAACTAATAGAACATTTTTCTTCAGGTATAAAGTCACTCCTAGAATGATGTAATGTGACTATGTAGGTACACAGAAACAGAACAAAATCTATATGGTAAAACTGTCATCCAAATGACCACAAATACAGTAATTGTGTTCCAAAACTCTTAAGACTATTTCCAAGGTAGTTTTTTGTAATCTTTTTTCCTAATTCAAGGTCAGTGGATTTTTTTATAAAAAGGGCCTGACAGTAAGAATTTTAGGCTCCATGGGCCTTTGGGGCCTTTTAGGCTCCATGGGCCTTTTATGCTATAACCGCTTTGCCAGTGTAGCAGTTTTACAGCCGCAGATAGCACATGAAGGGAGTGGTGGTGGGGTTCTAGAAACACTCTACTTAAAACACAGACCTTAGAGCCAGGAGCTGGAGTGAACTGATCACTGCCCTGGTTTATTAGATATTCCTAGTATATCACCCTTCCTGTATATGATAAGATAGTTAGTTTAATCTATTACACAAATCATCATTCTCCAAGGCAAATTCTTATATTTCCAATATCTCAAGTATTTATGCTGACAAGAAAACAGTTTGATACTTAGATGTAGATATATTTTCTATGACTCACATTTGGGCTTTGGTTCACATAAAGTAACTCCTGCTTATGGGCCATGTTGCTGGCGGATCCCTGTACCACTGCAGGAGGACAGCAGGATCCTGAAGGAGTTCTGTTCCCACCTGGAGCATCACAGTGCTCCACCACTGCTTCCTGCCTCTGCGTCCTCCATGCTTGTGAACATATGTAGTGACCCAAATGTGACAGTATAAGAATTAATGATTGGTAAGCCAGAGGTTGGAGTTAGGTTTGGGCAATTAATCTGACTGAAGTGCAATATATTCTTCTGACCAGAAACAAGAGAAACATCTGGTAACTTGTTGGCCCAGTTCCTTTGCCTGTCCAGAATGAAGTGCTGAGAAGGGTTATTCACAGAAAACAGTCAACAGTACTCAAATAAATTACAGCAGCTAAGCCTGGAGGATTAGGACATCTTATTCTTTTAAAGTAGGATGAATAAGACCCTTGAGCAAGCACACAAAATTGTCACCCTTCTAGCTTCTATTTGTTTATTTTGTGAATAAACCAGATATTTAAATAAAGATTCCCTCCCTTCTCACTTAATCTGCATAATGACTTTGTAGCTGAAACTGTCAGAGTTCTCTTGGGCCTAAAGTCACATAATGAGGCAGGTCCTACCAAGGATGACAGCTCAAACTTGCTGTCCAAAACTTGTTCTCTTGACATCATAAAACACTGAGACCCAACAGAAATAAAATTTTATATATCCATGATAACCATAAAAGCCCCTGATTTTCCATCTTGTCCAAGTTGAAGGGACATCTTTCCCAATTATGAACCAGTTTTAATCCTGCCTGACAGCTCGTTAGGAGGTTGCTACACACTACTGATGGAGCATGGAGTGGTCTCATTGACTCTTCTCCAAATCTCTATCATATTCCTGGGAACCCCTTCTTGGGGCATGCTACTGACTCCTCCCCACCTCTCATGGTAAGATTAAGGGCCCCCTCTTTGATGACACCATAAGATCCCTTGCATTAGTATATTGTTGGCCTTACCTCATTATTATAGCTGTCTACAACTATGGGTTTGCATTACTTACCAGATTGCAAATTCCTCAAAGGAAGATATAGATAAAATAACTCAATCATTCGTACCTGAAGAAACTAGTAAGGCATCTGCATTCTGTTAGGTATTCAATGAATGGAAGGAATGAGTAAGTAGAAAGGTTACTACCCCTTTCCCCAATGTCTGACATCTCACCGTAGATTGCAGCTAATTGGCCTGACAGCCAATAATTTTTCTAGCTCTTCTTCTAGAACTCTGACTCTAGGTCTATATCTTCAGCAATGTGGGAGGTTCTTCTTGAAACTAGATTGTCCAAGATATTTCTACCAGTTTGTCTCAGAGTAGCATCACATTTCATCAATTCCTGTGTATGTCCCACATACAAGACTCTTTCAGGGACACGCAAAGCAGGAGTGTCAGTCACTACCATATTCTAGATCTCTGGCTGCTCCTGTTAGGGGCCACCTTGGTAGTGGGCTGAATAGCCCAACAGCCAGTCCTGCTGGTCTAAACTGCCCACAAAATGATCAACTCACATCTATTACCAAACTCCCAGAATGCTCTGGATCAAACATTACCAGGACTGTAGTTAATATGCATCGGCTCTCTATAGGACTCAAGGTCACATTAATTCAAGGTTCTATTGCTCAAAAAAATAATTCCACATTCAGAAGGAAGAATCTTTGTTTTAGGATAAAATAGATTTTACCTGAAGGTCCCGCAAGGTTGTCTCATGGGTGTGTGCGTCACCCTCTAGAACTGAGTATCGGTCAAGCTTTTCTTGTTCTTGTCCCAGCCACACCTGAAAGGCCTGTAGGTCTCTCTGATACTCTTGGTGCTGACGAACCAGTTTTTCAGATTTGGTAACCACTTCCTGCAATTAGCATTTAGAAGAATTTAGAGAGAAAGTGATGCATTATGATGCATAGTCTCAAAGTGCCCTATGAATCCACTTTTGGAATTTTAGAAAAGCACAATTTTTAAATCATTAGAATATGAACGCTTTCCTAGGAGAATAAGAATTTAAATTTTATTTGCAAAATAGAGAAACAAATATTTCAGAAATTAAAATGGGTTTTAAGATCATTTTGTTGAATTAACTCCCTGATCTCTCATTTTTTTGTGAAACATTACACAGAATTTTTGCTTTTCATAAAAATTCACTTTTGTTAATGATGAAAATTGAATATTTTTTATTGTGCCTTAGATGAGAGTTTGGGCTCATTTTGGATTTACTTTTCTAAACTGTCAAATAAGGTAGGATATGTTCTTAAAAAGTGTTTTAATTTTCTTCATGTGGTCTATTTGAAAAATGATAAATATTATGATTATTTCTTACTTTAAAAAAAAATCTCATTTTTCGATAGACTGTAGCATTTATAAGTTTTCATTATAAAGCTCCAACAGATTTTTGTCAAATTGGCACATTTCTAGAAATTTTTAGTGAATATTATTTCTACTTCAGCAATTTTCATAAATGCTTACAATATTTTGAAAGTTTTTGTTTGGTTTTGCCAGAGATGCATTTAAAATCTTAAAATCCATTTTGTTTCTATTGCTCTATCTGGTCTTACAAGGGTGTCATTACTGAATATCAGTGAGCCTTGAAATAAGCACAGCTCCAAACACCCCAGTTTGGGTGGGTCTCCAGGAGCCTGGTTAGCCATACCTTGGCTCTCTCTTTGATTGTTTGGTATCGTTCCTGCAGATCCTGAAGTTCTAACTGGGTGACATAGTGCTCTGTCATGCCCGCGCCTTTGACTTCAATGGTCTCCAGCAGGCTGCTATGACTCAATACTTCTTCATTTAACAACTAGAGAACATTTAAAATAAATAAATAAAACAGTTACTCCATTTACCACTGTATCAGTGATACTACTAAACCTAAAATACTTTAAGCGCATAGTTGACAAGTGACCTCAAGTCACCCATCCACCTATCACTTTACACATCTAAATGATATAGATACACATGTGAATATACACAGGCATATCTGTCTTTGTGTATATTTCATATCTGCTCCAGATCTTCCTTTAAGATACTATTTTGCAATTAACTACTTTAAATTTCTACTTGGCTTTCTCAAACTTAATCTCTCCATAAATGGGCTGCTCAATTCTGCCCCATCCCCATTCTGCCCCAGCTCCTGTACAACGCACTTCCCCTTCAACCTCTTTTTCAAACAGTAAACACTACCACTTCCTCCCAGATGGCTAATCCAGAAATCTGGAAGTCTTCATTGTTCCTGCCTCTCCATCCTTCTATCCATAATGAAGCCCTGTTAGTTCCACCTACCAGGAGATCATGATACTGTCCCCACATCTCCTGTAAGCTCCCTAGCCCAGGCGCCCTCATCCTTCACTGGGACTTTGCAGCTGTCTCCTAGACAGAGCTCCTGCCACCAATTCTTGCCCCATCCTTTGTCCCATACTCCCCACAGATCCCTTTGTGGTAAAATGTTTCAGGATTGAAAAAGAAAACATGTTACTCCCCAGCTTAAAATACCAGTTATCTCCCCATCTGTGGCAGGACCGAGTAGAAAACCCTCAGGGTCACCGCCATGGAATTACACGTGGTCAGGTCCCGCTGGACCTGATCACCCCGTGGCACCTTTGCCTGCTTCTCTCTGGTCCAGCAGTACCCTGCCTTCCTCTGCATCACTGATTGCACCAGGTCCTTGCTTCGTTCAGGGCCTGTGCCCATTCTACTTAATCTGTCTAGAATTGTCTTTCCCCAACTGCCTCCCAGACTACTTTTTCTTTGCTAAGTCTTTTAGGGCTTAGTGTGTACATTCCTGTTTCAGACCATCCCTGTGACTTGATCTCAAAAAATCTACATTAGCCTTTTCCAAATTACTTCATCTCACATTCCATAGTACTAACTTACTAGTTATTTATGGATTTGTTTACTTATTGCTTGGTGTATACGTTTCCGGGACAGCTTAGGACATGACATTCCAACACACATGCCTAGCTTTGCCTGCTTTATTCACCTAGAATGCAGCACAATACCTGCCTACAGCAACCTCTCAATAAATACTGATTGAACAGATATATAATTTAATTAATTAGCTGATTAATTATTTTAATAGGTAATAAATGTAAATCATTATGAAGCAGAAAGTTATGATTATACTAAATTACAGATGCATAAAGAGACCTAGAATATTAAGGGACTTGCATAGGTTACATAAGAACATTTAGTCGATCAAATGACTTCCACTCATCATTTGCTTGGCATCTGAAAAAGAGCCAAATGCTTGGGAGGAAACGAAATTAAGCACCTCTAACCACTGAGGGTGAGGGACACAAAATTTACAAAGAGATATGACACAAGTGCTATGAGAGAATAGAAGAATCTGGGCTGGGTTAAGGGGTACTGCAGCCAAAACAATTTCTGCACTAATTCAGAAAGGTCAGTGGAGGCTGTCAGGTGCAGAGGCAAAGTGAGGAGGACTCGAGGAAGAAAGAGATTGTATGAGATTCAGTAAGAGAGGAGAGGGCAGGAGAGGAGGAGAGGAAGATGGCAGAGGAGATTATGAAAATCCTTACAGACCTTGGGGGAGACTAATGTTGTCTTAGAGGCAAGTGAAGGGGAGGCGTGATGCTCTAAGATAACGGGAGATGGAGACAAGAAGCAAGGTGAGAAATTAGGGTGTACTTGGAGTTCAGGAGAATGGGATGGATCAGCAGGATTAGTGGTGATGTGACTGAGGAGGAGGAAGGAGGAGCCCGGGAAAATGAGTCAGTATGTTCAGTATGGAACCATCCACAAGAATCAAACTGAGAGTACAAAAGCTGAAGAATTTCAGTGTGGAAGGTAATAAGGACAGCTTAGGACACAATATTCCAACAAACATGCCCTGGAGCAGGGCTGTAGCCACAAACAAAAGGTTTCCCAAAGTTTATGTTTGACTTATCAATGAAATAGTTTAAAGATCATACCCTAAATATTATTTATTTAAAAAAATCTTCACATGCAGTCCTATACTAATATGAAAATGTTATGAAAAAGTGCACATAGGTAGTAATTCAAAAGGACCTGATATAAAGAAGCATTTTACTTCCTGGTGGTGAACAGTAGAGGATATGAAAAGGTCTTATTAAGTGGCTAAATTTTAAATGGTGTGTGTCCCCAAACATAGGTGTATATGATTTTCCTAGCAGAGTAAATTTTTACTAAGAAAATAATGACAAGTTAAGAAGCCATGAGAAATGATAGTACAAGGCCAAAATATAATTTATCTATGTGTGCAGTCCTGGCATGCAGGTAACATTTTTATCCGACTGTGGTATCCCAAAAAAAAGCCCATAAGAGATACTTGGCACCTGAAGTCCAGCTCTAACCTTGGCTTTGCCGAGCGCAGTCACCTTCTCCCGCAGCTCTGCACACTGCCTTTCGGACTCATTGAGGCTGGCTTCCACACCGTCCATCCAGCTGGAAAACTGCCGGACGTCATCCTGATAGCTTGTCCATTTAGAAAGAGCTCCTTCAAGCTGACTGAAAAGGATTTGAAAGGAAAATATCCATACTGAGAGTCCTTAGGAGCTGACTTTTGTCATTGACTTTTGGCACACTTAGGAGTGCCTCTTTCATCCACTCCAATCAGCAGAGGATCCAGAGACCCAGGATAGGGGCAGACTGGTGAGTGGGCAGCTCGCCTGGGCTCATCGAATGCAGGTCTAGCCCCCCAGAGAAAATGCCCCCAGGAAGAGCAGGACTTTTCTGTTGAGCTGAAACTCTGGGCACAAAGAGAACCAACACTCAACTCTATCAAATCCAGCAAGACATTCAGAGCAGGGGACAAATGAACTGTACACAAACCCACAAGGCAGGAAAGAAAGAAGGAAGAAAAAGCATAGTAGCCATGTTTCATGAGATTTAAAAGTCATTAAAACACCAGGTGAAAATAGAGTAACAGTCTTTCAAGTAAATACTAACAATTATTTCTCTTGCAGAAAAGTACTTCTTTGTGTCCATACGTATGCTATGTACCTAATTCCTTTCATCCTATGAATTCCATTCATCATCTGAGCCTGATTTTCCTGCTGCAAGTTGAATGCCTCTGTATCAGGTGCTGTCAGTGCCTTGTCCTCATCCTCAGACCCCCAGTGCTCTGTTCTGCCAGTCCCTAGCTCTCTCAGCCTTAGGATGTTCTCTCATCCCTGATCCACCCTCAGAGTGAAGGCACTGCAGAGGAGGAGTGCCAGGGGACTGTTGCCCTGGGGCCAGCCCTCCTCCACCCTTTTGACTCATGGGAGTGTGTCTGCAAATGCCTCTGTTCTTGTGCCTTTGGGTGGGATGACTCTGAGGCACATGCTGTGCAACAGTTCCCTGTGTCACCCAGCCAGGTGAGTTCCTGGTGACCCACGTGGCAACCTGTTGGATAATACGCCCTTTAATGCCTGCCTCCCTTACTTGACTTTCTTTCCCACTCCCAGCTGGTATCTCCAGGGGTCATCTCCCTCATAAATACTTAGTTTTAATCAAAGTATTTCTCTATTACAAAGCACTTATTTATTTATTTTTTATTTTAAACAGCAAACAATAACAAAAAGAAATATGCCTTTTTAGTTAGTTATACTAAAATGTAGTCATAGTACTGTAGTTCAACATAAATGCAAGGTTATACTTGCTAGTTTCTTTTGCTATGAGAAGAGAGAGAGAAGGAAAAAGGGGTAGGGGGAGGGGAAAGACAGAAGGAAGGGAGGGAGGAAAGGAGGGAGGGAGGGAGAGAGGGAGGGAGGGAGGGAGGGAGGAAGGGGGAGGAGCCACAGGAAGCCTGTTATTGAAACATTAAGCTGATCCTTCAGTAAGGTTTGCCAGCGCTTGGGTGTAGTTTTACTTACCTTTTACAACGAATGGCTGCAGACAAGAGGGATGCCCACCTCTCTTTCACAGCCTGCAGCTGCTGCTGGATGGCAGGAACGCCTTCTGGAGAAGTGTTCTGCAGAACATATTCCCCCCTGGTCACTATCATTTTCATCTGAATCTCTTTTTCCTGTTTCACTGATAGCAGAGCCTGTAGAAACAAATACAGAATCCCCTTGTCATTTGCATGTTAAATATGCAACAGCTTCAAATATTTCAGAGCTCCTGAAAGTGGCATATGCAACTATGCCACAAAGGCCCCATGGGAAGTCAGTTGCTGGTGAGTGCCAGGAGCCAGTCACCAGATACCCGCTGGTCTCTTAGTGGCCTGGGCATTGCAGGTTTTGATTTTTCTCTGAATGATCCCTTCCTTCCACTGACGTTTTATGTTCCTGGTTTTAACAAGGGGAAGGAAGTCTATATTTCAGTAGCATCCATGAATTCTCAAAGGTCACAGGATGCAGAGCTTATAAATGTTGAGATTCTAACACACACTTCTATAGAAATAGATTCTGGGCTCCAAGTTCTTCATAAGCCTTATTCTTTCTCATGTGAGAAGGGAGTTTTTTTTTTTTTCCTTTGCATGACTATTTGCTTTAAATTACTTTTTTTTTATTGGTTGTTCAAAACATTACAAAGCTCATGATATATCATCTTTCATACATTTGATTCAATTGGGTTATGAACTCCCATTTTTACCCCAAATATAAATTGCAGAATCACATCAGTTACACACTCACGTTTTTACATAATGGCCTATTAGTGACTGTTGTATTCTGCTACCTTTCTTATCCCCTACTATCCCCCCTCCCCTCCCCTCCCATCTTCCCTCTCTACCTCATCTGCTGTTGTTCAATCCTCTCCCTTGTTCCCCCCCCCTTTCCCCTCACAACCTCTTATATGTAATTTTGTGTAACATTGAGGGTCTCCTACCATTTCCATATGCTTTCCCTTCTCTCTCCCCCCACTCGTCTCTGTTTAGTGTTAATCTTTTCCTCATGCTCTTCCTCCCTGTTCTGTTCTTAGTTGCTCTTTTATATCAAAGAAGACATTTGGCATTTGTTTTTTAAGGACTGGCTAGCTTTGCTTAGCATAATCTGTTCTAATGCCATCCATTTCCCTGCAAATTCTATGATTTTGTCATTTTTTAGTGCTGCGTAATACTCCATTGTGTATAGATGCCACATTTTTTTTATCCATTCATCTATTGAAGGGCATCTAGGTTGGTTCCACAGTCTAGCTATTGTGAATTGTGCCGCTATGATCATTGATGTGGCAGTATCCCTATAGTGCGCTATTTTAAGATCCTCAGGGAATAGTCAGAGAAGGGCGATAGCTGGGTCAAATGGTGGATCCATTCCCAGCTTTCCCAGGAATCTCCATACTGCTTTCCAAATTGGCCTCACCAATTTGCAGTCCCACCAGCAGTGTACAAGTGTACCCTTTTCCCCACATCCTCGCCAACACTTATTGTTGTTTGACTTCATAATGGCTGCCAATCTTACTGGAGTGAGATGGTATCTTAGGGTGGTTTTGATTTGCATTTCTCTGACTGCTAGAGATGGTGAGCATTTTTTCATGTACTTGTTGATTGATTGTATGTCCTCCTCTGTGAAGTGTCTGTTCAGGTCCTTGGCCCATTTGTTGATTGGGTTATTTGTTATCTTATTGTTTAATTTTTTGAGTTCTTTGTATATTCTGGATATTAGGGCTCTATCTGAAGTGTGAGGGGTAAAAATTTGTTCCCAGGATGTAGGCTCTCTATTTACCTCTCTTATTGTTTCTCTTGCTGAGAAAAAACTTCTTAGAAGACATAAAGGAGGAGATAAAAAAATTCTTAGAGACAAATGACAATACAGACACAACATACCGGAATCTATGGGACACAATGAAAGCAGTTTTAAGAGGGAAATTCATTTCTTGGAGTTCTTTCCTCAAAAAAAGAAAAAACCAACAAATAAATGAACTCACACTACACCTCAAAAACCTAGAAAAGGAAGAGCAAAACAACAGCAAATGTAGTAGAAGACAATAAATAATTAAAATTAGAGCAGAAATCAACGAAATTGAAACAAAAAAAAAACATTGAAAAAATTGAAAAAACTAAAAGTTGGTTCTTTGAAAAAATAAATAAGATCGACAGGCCCTTAGCCATGCTAACGAAGAGAAGAAGAGAGAGAACTCAAATTACTAACATACGGGATGAAAAAGGCAATATCACAACAGACACTACAGAAATACAGAAGATAATTAGAAAGTATTTTGAAACCCTATATTCCAATAAAATAGAAGATAATGAAGATATGGATAAATTTCTTAAGTCATATGATCTGCCCAGATTGAGTCAGGAAGACACACACAATTTAAACAGACCAATAACAAAGGAAGAAATAGAAGAAGCCATCAAAAGACTACCAACCAAAAAAAGCCCTGGACCGGATGGGTATACAGCGGAGTTCTACAAAACCTTCAAAGAAGAATTAATACCAATACTTTTCAAGCTATTTCAAGAAATAGAAAAAGAAGGAGTTCTTCCTAATTCATTCTATGAGGCCAACATCACCCTGATCCCGAAACCAGACAAAGACACTTCAAAGAAAGAAAAGTACAGACCAATATCTCTAATGAACTTGGATGCAAAAATTCTCAATAAAATCCTGGCGAATCGAATACAAAAGCATATCAAAAAAATTGTGCACCATGATCAAGTAGGATTCATCCCTGGGATGCAAGGCTGGTTCAATATACAGAAATCAATAAATGTAATCCACCACATCAATAGACTTAAAGACAAGAACCATATGATCATCTCCATAGATGCAGAAAAAGCATTCGACAAAGTACACCATCCCTTTATATTCAAAATACTAGAAAAACTAGGGATAACAAGAACTTACCTCAACATGGTAAAAGCTATGTATGTAAACCTCAGGCTAGCATCATCCTAAATGGAGAAAAACTGAAGGCATTCCCTCTAAAATCTGGAACAAGACAGGGATGCCCTCTATCACCACTTCTATTCAATTTAGTTCTTGAAATACTAGCCAGAGCAATTAGACAGACAAAAGAAATTAAAGGCATAAAAATATGAAAAGAAGAACTTAAATTATCGCTATTTTCGGATGACATGATAATATATTTAACAGACTCAAAAGGGTCTACAAAGAAACTGCTAGAGTTAATGAATGAATTCATCAAAGTGGCAGGATATAAAATCAACATGCATAAATCAAAGGCATTCTGTATATCAGCAACAAAACTTCTGAAATGGAAATGAGGAAAACCACTCCATTCACAATATCCTCAAAGAAAATAAGATACTTGGGAATCAACCTAACAAAAGAGGTGAAAGATTTATACAATGAAAACTACAGAACCCTAAAGAGAGAGACAGAAGAAGATCTTAGAAGATGGAAAAATGTACCCTGTTCATGGATAGACAGAACTAACATCATCAAAATGGCGATATTACCCAAAGTTCTCTACAGGTTTAATGCGATGCCAATCAAAATCCCAATGGCATTTCTTGTAGAAATAGAGAAAGCAATCATGAAATTCATATGGAAAAACAAAAGACCCAGAATAGCAAAAACAATTCTAAGCAGGAAGTGCGAATCTGGAGGTATAGCAATACCAGAGTTCAAACTGTACTACAAAGCAATAGTAACAAAAACAGCATGGTACTGGTACCAAAACAGGCAGGTGGACCAATGGTACAGAATAGAGGACACAGAAACCAATCCACAAAAGTACAACTTTCTTATATTTGATAAAGGGGCTAAAAGCATGCAATGGAGGAAGGATAGCATCTTCAACAAATGGTGCTGGGAAAATTGGAAATCCATATGCAACAAAATGAAATTGAATCCCTTTCTCTCGCCATGCACAAAAGTTAACTCAAAATGGATCAAGGAGCTAGATATCAAATCAGAGACACTGCGTCTGATAGAAGAAAAAGTTGGCTACGATCTGCATACTGTGGGGTCGGGCTCCAAATTCCTAAATAGGACGCCCATAGCCCAAGAGTTAATAACAAGAATAAACAAATGGGACTAACTTAAACTAAAAAGTTTTTTCTCAGCATGAGAAGGAAGTTTTAATTCAAAGTTATAAAGTTGGTAGTGTCATCCAAAGACAAAGCTTCTTCTCTGCTCTTTGTCTGGATTTTCACAACACCCCCCCGCCCGCCCGCCCCGGTTCAGCCTCTCATGGCCCCTGAGTCTGCTACAGCAAGAAGGGACTGCTACCAACTTCTTATGTCACGTTGGCTCTTTCTCTTGCTCATACTTGCCGCCTCCCTGGTGCCATTCTCAAATCTCCATTCAATCACCTTTGCCAGGATAACTCCCTCCATGATTCTTAAAAACTTGGGTAGGAACCTGATTTTCTAAGAAACCTGCTCCACCTCTCAACTCTCTCCCCCTTGCATAGTTCCACACCTGAGTGTCCATGACACCCATACACACATCCCCATCTGTTATTGTCCCCTGCATTTCAACCTCAGTCTCAATGAGATTCCTGAGGACAAAGGCCACTTCTTACTCATGTCTGATTCCTTGGTGTCAAGACACAGTGCCAGTCTTCTGCAAGGCGCCCAGGGGATATGAATGAAAGGTATGAATAGGAATGAAGGTAGATTAATTGTTTTCATCACAAATGCTACATAGAACTGATACCTTAGGATAGGAGACTAACTCACACAGGCAGGCAAATGAGTTGAATAAGGTGGACAATGCTTTTCCCTCTAAAAAGTTTCATTGAAATATTTTCTTAAAATAAATGGGTCATGTAATTTTAAACTAGCTTCTTAACTGGATATCGAGCAAGCAGCCACATTAGGTTTTATTTTGTATTTTGTTAAGTATTTTTAGGCAAATACATCTAGGGTCAAATGATCCATGAATGCTTGGGCATGATCATAATAAGCAAATGGTATCACACCCACAAAATATTCTGAGACTTCTATTAGACACAGTGTGATCTAATCAGACCAGGTAGAAGGAAACTTGAGAAATTTTGAGAAAACACAAATTTTGCAAGTCGGAGATCTCTAAAATGCACACCTCAAGCTTGAGCATCCTGCTGTCCAACACACTTTTGTCGGATGTTGGGTGACAGTAAGAATCCAGCACGTGAACGGTGTCTGTCATCCAGTCTTGCAACTCTTTAACCCCAAGGGAGAACTGATTGTGCTCTGCAACGATTCTGTCCAGTCTTGACACTTTCTCCTGGGAAAGACAGAGACAGGTTTTCACTCTCCACTCCTCACCCTGCACAGCCCAAACCTTTCTTTAATTGATGGAATTTCTTCCTAATACCTCGTCATAGTAGTTTTCAGCTTTTGTTTATCACATTTGGCTCAACTGAAACCACCTATTCCCATTGACATACATTGTTTCAGTTTTAAAAAATAACTGCCTGAGATTTTGCAGTATTTCTAAATTATATATATATATATATATATATATATATATGTGTGTGTGTGTGTGTGTGTGTGTATAAAATAAAATATATTTTAGTTGATACATAATAATTGCACATATTTACAGAGTGCAGTGTGATATTTTAATACATATATATAAGGTATAATAAATAGAGCTAAATTTGAAAGCTGAGACTACTCATGTTGTTTAATTATAGTTCATATCCAACATAGTGTAGACTTTATAAGGCTAGGATAGAGTTCTTAAAGCAAATACTTACTGCCTGTTAATATCTAAGTAAATACAAATGAATAAAAGTTGTTCATCATTCATTCTAATTTTAGGCATGTACCTGATTTTTGAAAAAATAAAAAGGGACTTATTCATAGAGTAAATATGAGTATAAATGGATGGCACTAGAGCAGATTATGCTAAGTGAAGCTAGCCAATCCCTAAAAAACAAATGCCAAATGTCTTCTTTGATATAATGAGAGCAACTAAGAACAGAGCAGGGAGGAAGAGCAAGAGGAAAAGATTAACATTAAACAGAGACACAAGGTGGGAGGGAAAGGGAGAGAAAAGGGAAATTGCATGGAAATGGAAGGAGACCCTCATTGTTATACAAAATTACATATAAGAGGTTGTGAGGGGAATGGGAAAAAAAACAAGGAGAGAAATGAATTACAGTAGATGGGGTAGAGAGAGAAGATGGGAGGGGAGGGGGGATAGTAGAGGATAGGAAAGGTAGCAGAATACAACAGTTATTAATATGGCATTATGTAAAAATGTGGATGTGTAACCGATGTGATTCTGCAAACTGTATTTGGGGTAAAAATGGGAGTTCATAACCCACTTGAATCTAATGTATGAAATATGATATGTCAAGAGCTTTGTAATGTTTTGAACAACCAATAAAAAAAAATAAATTAATTAAAAAAATAAATAAATAAATGTAGAATATATCAGTGTGACTATCTCAATGATAGAAATATTTGAAAATTGAAGACTTAAATTATCAGACTCAAATTATTTAAGTAAGTTTACTTAATAGTGAGGCCAAAGCAGGCCAAAGCGTATGTGTGAATGGGTTTGCATCATGCTGGTTGACTGCTCTCGATGTGCCCTAGGGGGTCCCATTTACCTTTTTTCTAAGCTAGTTGAAGATATTTAATCAGTTATATAAATCACTGACAATTCTGAACTCTGCTTTAGAAACTGAAACTCTCAATCCATATATCTTTGACTACTATATAATGAATATGTGGAATTTAGGCAAACAAAAAAGATTATTCCCAACTCATTACATTGAGTCTAATAAAATTTCAACTGTTTTGAGTCCTTTTTTTTTTTTTTTTTTTTTGCTAATGGAATTTAATTCAAGATGTTTTGGAACAAAAATTCTGACTTGTACCTTTGTGTATGTCCTGAGTCTCCAAAATCAAAGCCCTGAAGAACATATCATTTCAGGAACAAAAATGAAGTATTTGGGGCATTCGTGGAGATAGGAATTCTCCTGGGTCTTTGAAACCTCCCTTCATGTTTTCAGAGAACCGCACTAAGAGGCACAGTACACATGACGCACTTGGATTGCAAGCCTGGGGAAATGGCTTTTGCATGTCTTACTGCTGAGTTGGAGATGCCCTCCTTGGGCGAGTCAGATGGACGCCCTGCACAGCTCCAATCTGCAACACCAACATCGCTATGGCACTCACACACAGCACACGGCAGGCATTACCTTGGTTAGATTGCTTAGCGCTAGATACTGAGAAGACAGCTGCGACACTCTGTGCATAAAGCTCCTGCTGGCAGCTTGTCCTTCCCACAGCTGCTGAGCTTTCTCTTTCAGCCTGTTGAGCTGAGGCTCGTAGCAGTGAATTTCCTCAAGGACAGACTGAAAAGCACAAGCAAGTTACCATTCAGAGGCTGGGGGAAAGCACACGGCAGATGGACGGACGGAGCTCTGGACCACAGAACATGGAAATAAACACTGTCAAGCGATCGGCATCACCTGAAGGCCTTTGTATCTCCAAGCTACACACAAGTGGAGCACCATGGGGGAAGGAAACAAATCAAACCTCAAAGGAAAGGAGGAAAACATACAATATCTGTCATAAAGAAGGAAGGGACAGACTACATCTCAAGGTGGCATAGTCTAACTCCAGGGTGCCCAGCATGCATCTGAACGCAGGCCTGGTGGACAGAGGAAGGGACAAAGATGCTCTCCAAGGGATCAGGTCTCATCACCTGGAGCTTCTGCTGCTCCCTCCTCTTGGCTGGCAGATCGTAGAGGCGGCTGCTGCTTTCCTGAACCAGCTTCTCAGTCTTACTCAGCCAGGTCTGCACAGGTTCTGCGCTTACCTCAAAGTCCTTCATTTGGATCTTTAGATTCTGTAGGGTTTTAGTATCAGGGGCAAAGCAAACAAAAGTCAAGCACCAACTTCTTTATTTGCAATTCAAAGCCTACTTCCCTCTGGAACCACCCCTACTGCCCATGTTCCCTGCTTCTGGGATGTTTTGTTCTTCACATTGATACCAGTATAATTTCTGAACATCCTTTAAGAACCTTTTATAGTTCTACTGCTTAAAATATATGTTTCTATAACTTTTCTGAGCAAAACCCAAGAGAACACACCACCTTCTCACTTCTAGGCATTTGTTTCTATGCCAGTGGTTACAGATTTTTATCATAGACTGGCTGCACTGTGATTTTCACCTGCTGCAGGCTGTCTGGTCTCCATGCCTAGCTTATGAATCCTGGGAAGGGAGAATCTGTGCCTTGCACTTCCCAGGACACACCATAGTACCTTATAGGAGTATAAATCATCCATCTATCTATCCAATCTATCAATCAATCTAGTTTACATGTTTTTATGTTCTCAGTAAAGTTTTTTTCTGATTTCAAAAGAGAAAATACCAAATAGTATGGTGTGCTTCTTATGTAAGAATGTTGTAAATACTCATAGACGGTCTGTGAGGAAACTATTAGCCCAAAAGTTAATAGCATGTCATTACGGTTCCATTTCACATTAGCAAAGATGTCTATATCTGCTGTCCATTACTTATAAAGTGCTAAATTGATGTGAACTTTAATGTTGTTTGTACTACTATGTGAACCAATTAAAGAGTTTAAAAATTAAATCAGCACTTCGGGATAGTTTTGTCCAAAAGCAAGTCCATAAAGTTAGCTGAAACATCTAAGTAGTACAGACTAACAGAGCCTGTGGAAGAATGCCCTAGGCCCCATCTGTGCCAGTCTGGGATATCTACTGTGAGGGGCCACTGGTGTCTCTATACTCACTTCTGAGGGAGATGGGTAGGCTATGGGAATACTTTGGAAAGTTAAGACATTAATAGTTGGATGTCTTACAGGCACACCAAATTTAATGTAAACTAAATTGAATGGATTATTATCCTTTCCGTAATCATGTCTCAGTTGATAGCATCATCATCCATGCCATTCTAGAAACTGAGGACTCAAACTTAACTTCTTCCATATGCCCCTTGTATAATTAACTACCAAATCCTGTTGAGTTTTACCTTGGGGGTGAATTTGCCATTTATTATTTCCTTATTTGTTCCCTCATTTCTTTTATCTGGACCATTATGAAAAGCTTTCTTTGGTCTTCCAGCTACTCACTATTCCCCATCTGGTCCATGCTGTGCTCAGTGAACTAACAAGTTTATCTCTAGCTTAAAGACCTGCAGATTGCTGACTCAGCCTTTCTCGACCAGGTTCTAGGAGCAAATTAAGTCTTGGTGCCCCAAAACATCCATTTTATGGAATGAATTTATTTTCTTCCTATGCCCTACAATAGGATGTTAGGTTTTATCCTTAGGAAAACTGTCTGGGTTCAGATAAGGAACTCTAGTCAAGAGTCAAGGTCAAACTGCTTAGTACAAAAGATATTTCACTGTCTGGCCCTAATCTTTGTCTCAGGTTTTATCTCTGTTGTTGCTGTAAAATTTCACATCAGTATCAGACTTCTCAACATCCCCCATACATTGTTGGCACTCATGACACTTGGGCCCTGTGCATTCAATTCCTTCTAGGTGGAATTCATGCCCACCGTGGCAAATTCAAAGAATGCTTGGCCATCAGTATTCTGTTTAAATGTCACCTCTCCGGACACCTTCCTTGACTTCTCTAAATAGTCAGTGGCATCTGTCTATGAGTGACTTCTACCCCTGAACATGCCTATATTAGATTACAAATAGCTCTTTGGGGACTGTTTCCCTTCCAGAAAGTAAACTCTCTGAGGGCAACAGATTGGCCCTCTCAGCCACACAGGGCCTGGCTTATTATAGTCATTATTTATATTATATATATATATATATATATTCCTAATAGGACAGAAGGGAGGGAGAAAGGAAGGCATGGACCAAATCAAAGAGTTACACCCATCATGAAGAGAGGCAGATTAAGGAGACAGGCCCTTCTCCTCTCTTCTTCTTTTCTCTTGAACAAGGTAATTTTGCAATCACCGTGGATGCTTCAGAGCTCAGGGCAATTACACTAAGGATTCCTACAGGGTTAGTGGTAGAATTTCAGGCACTGCACAATGGCTGCCACACTAGTGATAGAATGAGGCCTGCGATGGAAGAAAGGTAGCTGTTAGCATCGAGTTCCTGCGTTAGGAGAGAATTAAGGAAATACTCACTTTCTCTCCCTGAATAGTAGTTCTCTACAGTTATTTTTCCCTGCCCCACTAATTATGGTCATGATTACATTCAGGATTTATTTTTCCAGGAAGTATTGTTTTAAAAGGGAAAGATGTTCTCTTCTCCATGCCTCTGCGTATTTTCCTTGAGAGAAGAGCTGGTATGTTACATAGATGATCATAGAAGAACAAAACCCCTGCACTGTGGCAGTGAGAACCCTGTGCTTATAATAAATGGTCTCTGTAGAAAATGAAAGGGCATCAACTTTCTCTCTTTGCACACTTAACCCCTAAAAAACCTACTACCTGATATTTGCATAAGTTACGTCCTCTCATAACTAGCATTTTGTAACCATAAAGGGATTTTCTCCCAAACTTGAGTTACTTCAAATGAAACATTCAGTACTGTGCTTAAATGTTTCCTTGTGAATGTGCTTGGGCAAGTTTGTGGTGAGAGGCCCTACCGTGCAAGAAGCCACCTCCTTCCTCAGGGTTGCTCACACTTCCCAGCACTGAGCTGTCTTAGAGCTATTCAGTTGTCCATCAATATTCAAAGAGCAGTGACTACAATTATTGACAAGGACCTTGGACTCATTGAAACTATGTTTTAACTGACAACAAACAGGACCCTGTGGTTAGCCATATCATACCTCCAAGGCAGATTCCTTTTGGTGGAGGTTTGAATGAAAGCTCTTCCAATCTTCTTTTGCAGTTTCAACCTTGGCCTGGACACTGTTTGCTTTCTCTTTGGTCAGCAGAGCACTCAGAAGTTCTCCCTTTGACAGCATTGTGTTCAGCTTATGCTGCCCATTTTCACTTTCTGATGAAAACTCCTAGAAAGAAAAGCAAAATATGCTATATTTTAAAATTCTTTGATTTTTTTTTCCATGTATTTCTTAGTGTGAAGAGAAGAAATAAACTACTTTCATATGCTAAGTAACCTAGGTCTTCCTTTAATAGTTAAGTTGTAAGGTATTTTATTTATTAATATAAATTCTGGCTTATTCCAAAAAGGTTGTGAGATATCTTATAAACTATTAAATAAAAAAAAAATAAACGAGAAGAAATGAGGATCAGGAGAAAATAAGAGTTGCAAAATAATCTCTGGTAAGTTTATTTTACAAAATAATGCCCTGTAGTTCTGTGTAATTGGTGGAGCTTGATTATGACTTTGACTCTGAGTATCCTAGCTTCCAAAACAAGAGTAAACACAACCAACCAGGTACAGGACTGGACTCAGGACCTGTGCAATACAAACCATCTGCTCAGCAGAAGCACAGCTGTTCCTAGAAAGAAACAGCAGATGAATTTCCCTGGGAATCTTAATGAAGTAAACACTGTTACATGGAGTAAATGGCACCATTATTAGCAGTTTATAAAAAGAGAACAGCAGAGTAATTTATAGGATTGTCTTTATGAAGGACAAGTCAATGGCATAATGCCAAGAGTAACTCAACAGTGTGGCCACAGCACGTACTTTTCCCATGATGTGGCTGGATCCAAGGAGGGAATCTCATCCTAAATAAACAAAAACTCTACATTATACAGTAAATAGCCATTGACATTTTCAGGTGAAAATGTTGCATAATATTTTATGCAATGGAAAAGACATGGAAAGCATAAGCTCAAGGTTATTTATTCTAGCAAGAAACAGAAGCAAGGATGTTCTGTACTGCAGACATTGATGAAAGAGGCTTGTTATAATTTGGGTGTAGTTTGTCTTCCAAGGATCCTGTATTGGAAGCTTGAACCTTGGTGTGGCAATATTAGGAGGTGAGCCTACTGCAAAGTACTTAGGTCCCTGGGGACAGGCCTTGGGGAAATTCAGTTTGTTCTCTTGGGATCCAGAGTTAGTTTTCAGAAGAAGATTATTCTTAAGGGACAAGCCTGGCTTCTTCCTAGTCTCTTTGGTTTCCTGTCTGATGATAAAGTCTCTTGTTCTTCCATGTGCTCCTGCCATTGTGGTGCCATTGCCATGAGATCCTCACATAGAGCTGAGCTGACACCACTGCCGTGACCATGAACCTTCAGAACTGTGAGCACAATAAACCTCTTTTATTTACAAAGTAGCCTACCTCAGGCATATCATTATAGTCATGAAAAACGAACTTATATAGAACCTTACCAGAACAACTGTTTTAATGGAGGTACTACCCCCATCCATGGGACTGGGTCAGAGAAAAGCCTGGCCTCAAAAATTGTACTGAGTTTCTCCAGCACAGGCAAGTTGGTAATTGATGCTTGAAGATTCTACTCCCTAGGCTTGGAGAAAAACTGGAAGAATTTTCAATGGGGAAAGTTTTCAAAGCAAGAGTTATCTCATTATATTATGAACAAAAAAATTAAAAAGTCAAATGTATATGGACAGTACTGCTAAGAGCCAAAGCAAAGTAATATGATGCATGGCATTTTTGGTTGAAAGGTGATGCCAGCAAGCCATTGAGATGATATGATTATGTTAAGATTTGCATTCATATGGATATTAGACTCCTGCTGTCCACCTCGGCCTGCTATGGGACTCCTGGAGAGTTCCCATTGGTTGGGGAAGTGCGGTAGGAGGGAATTCCGGAGGAGGGACTTCCTGTTGGGGTCCGGGAGAACACCGCGTGGGTCGGTCGGCAATCTTCCCGGAAGCACACGGGGCATTGGCGGCAGTTTCAAAAATAAAGTTTGTTCCTGCTTGAGTGGCTCGTGATTTTGTGCCCAGCCAGACTGCAGCACAGTACTACTTAAGAGATTGCTTCCAGCAAAGAAACTTCATCTGTGGGCACTTACACATGGTTTTCTACGTACATATGCCCTCTCTGGGCGGAAAAAAAACACTCAAATTTCATAAGCAATCACTCAAGACTGTTTGTAATCAGAAAAATCAGACATGCAAAAGTATGAAACACAATGTTACTGTGTATAAAAAATGTTGGGGTTGAAGGTGGAGTGTGAGATGGCACCACAAAGTTGAAGTTAGATGAAGGAAGACTAGGAAAAAAAACCCTCCAAACTTAAGCAAAATCCAGCTGTAACTCTTGCTGTTTTACACATCAGCTCTGTGACTTCATTAAAACTCTTTGACCCTATTTGTATATTGGAAATAAGAACCATAAGAACCTCACAGTTCCTAATGTGGTTGGAGTGAAAATTGAATGCAAAAATCCACTTGGAATGTACAGGCTCATTGCTCATTGCATACAAGAGCTTTGATTATCTCCTAACCTCTCATTAATACATAAAATAGCATGCATTTATGAATATAAATGGACTAGTTTCTTTTCCCTTGTTTCAAGTCAAGCACTTATTTGAAATTTGATTTTGTTAAGCAAAACTTTCATATGCAAGGCACGTTTCTAATTAACCACTCTTGTTAGAATTAACAGATAAATTCTTACCTGTATTTTCTGAAGACTTGTCGTCACTTCACTAATATTCTGAGGTATATCAAAACATTTGGCGGTAGTGATCTTTGCATTAACCAACCACTGCTGGAAATCCCGGAAGGCTTTTCTAAACCTTTGCTGCAAAATCTGTTCTTTATTCTGGCAGCCCTTGGATGCTTGCAAACAAAGACTGAAAAAGTGATTTAAAAATTGAATGAAAAGGAAAATGATAAAATTGATTAAAATAATATTTGATAGAAATGAGTTCTTAGAATATACATTTATTTCTTTTAGTAATATATTTTATGCTTAACTAAAATTATTATTGAAATCACACTTAAAATAGCTTCTACTTGGTCTAAGTTTCCTCTTTCTTCTTTACTTTTTTTTTCTCTTTTTTGAGATGGGGTCTCACTATATTGTCCAGGCTGATCTTAAACTCATGAGCTCATGTGATCTTCCACCTCAGTTGGAATATAGTACCTGGGACTACAAGCATGTGCCACCATGCTCAGTTTAGCTCTAACTTTGTATAAAAATATTGAAGCTGAGATGGTGATGGTACCTGTTGTCCCACCTCCTCCTGAGGCTAAGGCAGGAGGATCTCTTGAGAGCCAGGAATTTAAGACCAGCCCAGGCAGTATAGTGAGACATTAGAGAAAATAAAAACAAAATATTTTGAACACCTGGAAGGTTCTTGCTCACCAGTTATATTCTTTAATCAAGCCAGAAACTTTCCCACTGTAAGTACTCAGGTCTCTGGAAAATCGACAAAGTTCATTAAGCTGAGACTTGAGATCCTCGGTTGTGGGCTCTGCTTTTTGTAGATCATCTAGGATTTCCTAAGAGAGAAAAAACAAGCATTTAAATTAGGCAATTTCCATATCCTCACATTATGTATGCACAAATCATTATTAGTGATTTAAATAATATAAATTATTAGTGAGGAACAAAATAATATAATAAATTCAGTAAAGAAGTGAGGTATATTTATAGGACCCCACCTGTATTCTTTTCTAGCCACAAATATATACTTCAGCATCAAATGTAAAATAGTCAAAAGCTTACTTAAGCTTTTGGTCAAATGACTCAAATTGAGATAAGAAAAAGAAAAAATATCCTAAATTATTAAAAATGGTCTGGCTAGATCATTAGGGGATGTGTATATTATTTAAAGGTAAAGAAAGATCAGTTTGAAGAAAGCAACACTTATTTTAGATTAGCAATATATGTAGTAATTGATTTTATGGAGTATATACAATTAATTGACATTCAGAATTCTTTATAATCCATAGGTCTATCTAACTAAACTAGCAGTTCATTCATCTCCTAGTTTCATTCTTAGAGTCTATTATGTGTCCAGCATTTTCCTGGATTCTTGGGTACCTTTCCTCCAATAAATAAAGGAAGACTTCATAATTCAATTGATGAGAGAGAGATGTGGAAAGTCACAGTACTGTGTGTACTTAATCCAAAATAAAGTCTCAGGGCTTGATGAGTACAACTCTGAAATCAAAACCATGGTCACCTGGTAATGCAGGATGATTTGCAATTACAGCATTCCTCTTATAGGGCTGTCACAGGAGCAAATGAGCTCATGAGTGTCAAATACTTATCACAATTCCTGGCATACTGATAGACGCCTAATTAGCAAAATTAGTGGGAAAATGATTCCTGGATATTTAGATGAGACTAAGTGGATAGTGGTTATGAAGAATAAAAAGCTAAAATAAGTTAAGGAGGAAGGACCGACAGATGAGTAATGACTCAAATAGTGTTGCTGTTACTCTTATGATCCTCAGAGATATTTATTGAGATGGCCCAGATGATATTTTTATACAAAGATATTTACTGAGATGATCCAGATCTGTAGAGAAATCGCATCCCTCATCAACAGACCAGGTCTAGGCTGCAGCCTCATCCTGGTAAAAGGTACCACTGTCTTCCCCCTGCTGTGCATGAGATGTCTAAGGATCATCTTGGCCTTTCCCACATCTGTCCCCTCCTCCCACTCCATGACAGCGATGCTCTGGTTGCACCTGAGTCCCTTCAATCACTCACTCCTTTTACATCTTCATCATTTCATTCTGGAAATTCACAATGTACTACTAATTTCATTCCTGTTCTCTGGTTTCCTTTCCCAGATTTTGTTACCTCTTTGTAAAAGTCTGCATCTTGGGGCTGTCCCCCCACCTTCCTATCTAGTCAAGTTGTACTCAGACCTTAGGATTCAGCTCAGCTCCCCGCTCCTCTAGGGATGCTCTGCACTCCTTCCTGCCTCCTGGGATTTCTCATCTGAGGATACGCAGCACCTCATGGGCACTTGTTACAACGAGGGTCCCCACTGATTTTGTCCTATTTGTCTTTTCACCTGAACTGTGGACATGAGCGCAGGGATCGGGTTCTCTTGGTTTGTCCACTCTTTATTTAGCTCAGTGACTGGACTAGAGCGTTCAAAACATTTTTATTTACAAAATTCACAGAAGTAACCAGTTTCTCTCTGAAACTCCAAATGTTCACATTTTATGTAAGGGAGAATATTGTAAGAACTAAAAAAAATTACCACCTAGCAAAAAAAAAAAAAGCAAGAACATTGAGATTCAAGTCAGCCACTTATATATTGGGTGACATGAAAAGTGAAAATCTTTGGCTAAAACTTCACATTTAAAAAATGTTCATGCTGGCTGGGGATATAGCTCAGTTGGTAGAGGGCTTGCCTTGTATATACACAAGGCCCTGGGTTCAATCCCTAGCACCACCAAAAAAAAAAAAAAAAAAAAAAAAGTCCATGCTTTCACGCTTAATTTAAATTTTCCAGTAGAACCTCTGATTACATAAATACTGCATCAAGTTATATCTGAGTCAGGTAAATTTCAAATTGCATTTCCTCTTTGTACAGCTAAAGAAAAATGCTGTTATTTCCAACACTAGCAAACCAATATATTTTTAAATCAATGAGTTTTGCAAACACAATGAACATGATATGTTGCAACACTGTATTATATATTTTATTGATACTTGGTTTTATGTTTTAAAGGATTTCTTGAATACCACTATTTACTTATGTGAAATACTTGAGAAGGTTTGTGATTATTGTCATTGTCAGCAATAACGAGGTCTCACAGCAAAACGATGACATAAGAACCCTAGAAAATCTGTTTTACAAACATCTTCCTACACATTCATCATAATCGAAGTATTATTTCCACTTTTAAGTAAAATGTTATTATTAGAAATAAGATATGAATGTCTGTTAATGTTCTATTGTCCTCAAAAACATTAGCTCTGGAGCCAAAGGTAGATACAGAACTAAGCAGAGGGCTGTCATCTTTGTTAGTAAAACTGAAAACCCACAATTACTGTTGCATTATCATATGTATTTTTATATCTGTCATTTATTTTTCCAGTAATAGTATCAGTGTAATAAATAATAGTAAATGGAACAAGAATGGAAAGAAAAGGGCATAAAAAGGAATCAAAACAATATAATTGATATGTTCCTATCAGATCACATAGAGCAATTACAACTTCTTTTTCCTTGTTCTGCTGAATGGATTACTATTATGCTTCATTCTGTTGCACAAATCTAAAGGTCAAAAAAGGCATCAAAAAAAAAAAAAAACCAAACCTCCAAAACAAAACCATAACACTTAGAAACATTATAAACAAACTAGAATAAAGAGATGATTATGAAGTTTAATTTCTGGTGAGTCTTACTTGCTTCAACTGCTTGATTTAAAACAAAGACAATGCTTGAAATACGACATGACTTTCTTACTCGTCCAAGCTATTTTGAAATGATTGTAACATAAATAGAAGCAGAGAAGTTTACTTCACTAGACTTCCTTGTAAGGCCAGCCATGATTCAGAGCATTATAAAACTACAAATATTGAAGAGGCTTTCAAAGTTAAGTCTGAACAGTCACAGAAAAGGAGCGGATTTTGAGCTGCTTCCCATTCTTCTCTATTCCTTTCCTGCTTCTCTTTCTCACATTTTAAAAGAGATGCCATTTGTTTTAAAAAAAAAAAAAACAAAAAAAAAACAACAGGAAGGCGACCCGGAGCCTGACAGAAGAGTGGGGTTAGCGTGTGTTAACAGGCTAATTTCAAGTACAGCTGTCAAAACCACACAGAGGAGAGCTAATCAGGGTCAAAACCATTAGTTGTGCTCTAGTAGACTACTAAATGTGTCTTCAAATCTATAAACTCAATTGTTGAGTTGTTTGCAATGGTTAACTGGCAGGAAAACAGTATGACTCTGTCTATTTATGCCTCTGCCCACAGGCCATTTTTCAGACTGAGTGCCTCATACAGGATTACACGCTCTTACACCATACACCGGGAAGAAAAATGTCTCCATTTAGTTATAATGTTTTATACAGGAAACATAGCTTCTTCTCCCCGACATGTTAATTTTTTACCAAAGTTTGATTTGTGAGAAAAGGAAAAAGATCAGACTTGGCCATTTTATTTAGATAAATACTTCTTCCAAGTCTGAATATTGCATGGTTTAAGTTAGTGAAGACTTTTCTTTTTAGCAATCCTAAGAGCCAAAAAACCAGAATTCTTTAAATTTTTATTTATTTATTTATTTAGCATAACCACCAATGAAAAACCAGAAACCAACTTACTTGTCCTTTGTGCCAGGATTCCACTATCTCCTTGTCCGTGTTCTTGCCTTCCAGGAGGGCTAACTGCTCAGCCCAGGTTTTCAGAAGGGCACCGAACTGCTCCAGGGCCTGCTCCAGTTGGGCCACCTGGCCTGAGAACTCCTGCTCCGAAAGGGCCATTTGACTGACCAGGTTCTCCAGGCTGCTCCGCGTTTGGAGCACACTGTCTTCCCACTGCTTCCAGTCGCTGCGCAGGGCCTGCATCTCCGTCTGCATGAGCTCACACCCACTGGCAGCTGTGTTCTGTTTCACTTCAGGGGCCAGCGACTCCACTCTGCTCAGGCGGCCTGCACCAATCTCTCTGGAATCTATCAGCTCCTGTAATGGAATATCGCCATGGAAACCAAGGAGGCTGTGAGTCACTTGGGCTGCAAGTTTTCAAATGTGTGCAGAGGGGAATGCTGTCCTGCTAGGAAGTTTGAGCAAGTGTGCACAAGGAACCAGAATCCACACATGCACCCATTCCCAAGTTATATTAGCAGGGAATTGGCACTGAGAGTGCCCAGGCTTGTGGCAGAATAACCCAGGAAGCCGTAACATCCTGAAACAGACTAAACAGGCACCGTGAATTCAGGCATTGTTTAAGTATATGGAAATGTTTTGATAGTGATTTAAATATGGGCCCGTGGTGTACAGCTCCTGCAAATAATTGAATCCATACTTTTGCTAAGTGGACGAACATGTGTGGCAGAACTGTGTTCTGCTCTATTCCATTTCCACCTTCTTCCACAAGCTGGTGGCTTAAATCACATTGCTGTTGTACCAGGAATCAAGCTGACCCACCAGAGAAAAACAATGAGCCTCACTCAACTGCAAATACTTCAGAACCTTCAGCAAACATTTTATAGCAACTAAAATGAAAACTTTACAGACTTGGCTTAATGGAAAGTTTTAAATGACCTCTAGATTGGGATCATTTATTGCTGTCATTTTCACCTTTAAAAGAATCTTACTAGAAATTTAACTATCTAGATATAGTTTACAGTCTTAATGCATGAATACTCTAAAGTACAATAAGATTCAGATATGCACTGTTAAATAGATAAATAGTGGCATTTCTTTCTGAGAAGAGAGTTTTTTGACTAGAGTTTTAAAACTAGTATTCATATATACTCAAATATATAAATCATCCAGTATTTATATATTTACATATCTATTGCTAATGCCAAGATTTTGTTTCCATTAATAGAAAATCATGACTTCATTCTTGCATTACATAGAAGACAAAAATAATTATTAGGGACAAAATCTTCAAGGAGAAAATCAATTAGTAATTAACAAATAAAATTTGCAGTTAAATATTATGCATGCTTCATAAATTGTTAAGCATAAAGCATGTCTTATCTAGTCAGTATAGCATAGTTTGCATTTAATTTAGTTAGCTTGAAATAAATCTATCTTCTCACAATTACATGCAACAGGGCCATATTTCAGCATAGATCATTTGAAAGTGCTTAGTTATGCAATAGTCCAAAGCACAATCACATGAAAGATGATTTTTATACATGTGTAAATGTGTCTTTACAGACAGCATTTAACATATATAATTGGCCTTTCTTGGCGAGAGATTCTAAAACCTATTTCTGTTTATCAGTGTGTATAATAAATAGTGATTCAATAAAGGAAAATTTAAAAATGCTATGTCTAACACATAGATTTAAAAACTTACAATAATTTGCTTTTGTAAGCAATTTCAAATTTGGAGTTCAGAGAATGTCAACTATCAAAAATAGTTTTCCTAAGATATTCTATGGCATTATACCCGTTTTCTTTGGCATGAAAAGTGGGTCATTTCAATATTTGCAATCACCAATGTGCTCATCCAGATTTTGAATAAGGACACCTTATTATAAAGTCTTTTGGAATGGTTTGTAAGTACATCTTCTTGTCTGGTATTTGGGTCCTTTAAAAGCAGTACCTGCACATACACACATGTGCATTCACGCCTTCATCTGGTACACACTGGGCCTCGGAGTTGCTCTTCTAGGTGGTGACTCCAGGAATGGGCTGGCCATGGCACCCAAGGACAGAGGAGCTGCTTTATTTCCTCTGAGGTCTCTTGAACCGCACACCCACCTACACTGAGGCCCGACCTGACCTTCTGAGGGCCAGTCTCTGACAGGCTTCATTTTCTCCTTCCCAAATCCCAGTTGCTTTCTGCCAATTCCTTCTGTATTTCCTATGTTTTTGGAAGCATTTTTGTAATGCCTTTTTTAAGAGAGAGGGAAAGAGAGCCAGTGAGCCTTTTGTGATCCAAAAGGCAGCCTTTGTCAAAGGGTTATCTTACTTTTTCAAACTAACTTTTCAAAACATTAGTTCACCTTTAGTAGTTCTTCTTCATACCTGCCATTCACTCCTAAATCACATGATCTGGTTTCTCACCTTGCCTTGCTGTGGAAATGGCTCTCAGGGTGGGTGCCAGAGTCCAGCTGTCCAATCCAGCAGGCTCTCTTCAGCCTTTTTCTTAATGGCAGCCTCTTGCTGCATCTGCGATAGTGATAGCTCCTCCAATGGGCTCTTGGTGATACCACGGCCCCCTACTCCCCTGCTTATGATTACGTCTCCTCTCCTTTTCTTTCTCCCTTTAAACTTCTTTTGTTCTATGGCCCCTGAAGCCTTGGTAGTACCCAGACTTTGGTTCTGTGGCTAGTATTCTCTTTGCCACATACACTGGAGTTGGTTTCACCCACTCTGGGGACTTCAACTCCCAGCTGTAGGCTCCCAGTTTCCCACACTGTCTTCAGCCCAGCTTCCTGAATATTCATTCTACTGCCTTCTAGGCTTTACTCCCACATGGCAGTTCACATTCCATCTGTACCTCCTTGAATTCCTCTTGTCTCCCCTTCTACGACCAGGCTCCTGTTCATGCACCAATTTGTCCTAGGGGGCAACAGCTCTATTAACTCTAGATAAAGATTTGACCTTCACCCTGACCCTTCCCACCTTGTCACCCCATAGCCAATTTGTCAAATCACTGGATTTTCTTATTGAATATGCTCTGTGTGCTATGCAGGATAACAAATGTTTTATATGCATCATCTAATTAGTCCCTAAGACAACTATGTGAGGCAGGTTCCATTTTCTTCTTCTTTTTTAACCAATTAAGAAATTTGAGGACATTTCTCAAAGTAACTTGTCTAAAGACACAGCTAGAAAATCAGGAGAGGCAGGATCAGCCCTGGTCTCTGATCCTGAGCCTGCACTACATGAAGCAGCGTGAGTTCTCATCACGTTGGTTTTGCCAGCCCAGCAGGCTGGCATCCGCTTCTTAGACTCTCATAGGATAGCAATAAGAACATTTGCACACAGAAATACACAGAGGTAATATTACATTTTGCTCACTAGTTTAAAGTCTTTCAAATCATTTTTTAAAAAAATCTCATCTATGTTTAGAATGACTGAGGTGTAAAACAAAAAATACCAACCAAAACCAGGAGACACTTTCAACAACAGAATCTTATCCACCCAATCCTTATCCCAAGTAGGCTGTCTGCACTCAAGAACCCATGGAACAGTGTGGTATGATATCTGTCCATTTTCTGACCTTAATTTTTGATAACTTTTTCTGGACGGCTGATGAGTCCCCAGACATGTCTGACCACCGGTGAAGTTCTTCCTTTGCCGAGTGGAGCCAATCGGTGAACTCCTGGACGGCATCCAAGTACATGAGATGGTCTTTCACAATCTCTTCCACTTTCCTCAATTTTTCCTGGCAGACAAAAAAAAAAAAAAAAGGCCACTTTAGCTGTAATTTTTATTAAGAACATGAAATCACATAAGATGATAGGCCTGATAGAAGTTTCTTAACATATCTCAGAAGACTTCATTTTTATTCCTAAATTTTCTCCGAGTTTGCTATCTTAAAAAAAAAAAACAAAACACCAAACTCTCAAAGCCTGAACTGAACTGCTTTGAGGAAACAACCATTTTTTCTATAAGTTTGCTCTTTTGTAGCTTGGCTAAGAATCTATGCTTAATAAATGTTGGCCTAAACCCCTAGCAACCCACTTAATCAGTTACTAGAATACCTGTTCTTATTATTGAAGCACACTCAGATTAGCTTGACAAATAGCATTCTTTAACTGCATTAGCCCACCAGATCCTCATACAGCCCTGTGATGGGGACACATCACTATCTTCATTACACAGGAAAGGTTACTCAAGCTTACAGAGGTTAAGAAGCATGCCCAATGTCACACATCCCAACAGTGTCAGTCACAATTCAAACTCAGGGTTTTCTGAAACCAGAGTCATATGTCTTAATCATTACCCAGATAAAAGTAAAGAAGAATAAATATCTATCTTAATAGCTGTAGTATCAATAAGACAGACTTCCAAAATCAAACAAAATTCTTTGTTAATTTTTATAGCATTCACAAATGCACAAAAGAAAAATCACAGATTAAAATAAAGTTTCATGTAAAAAATTGAAAAATATTTATAATACACAAAGTAGCCTATATTTTGGAGAACAGAGAAATTCAGTGTTTATTAAGAAATGAACATAATACTTTTTATATAACTAATACCTGGGAAGTAAGTAAAATTGCATTTAATGCAACAGTCAAGAGAACAAGAAATTATTTATTTATTTATTTATTCATTCATTCATTCATTTAGTTTTTGGTGCTAGGATTGAACCCAGGGACACTTTACAACTGAGCTACATTCCTAGAACTTTAAGTTTTTTATTTTGAAATAGGGTCTCACTAAGTTGCTTAGGCCTCACTAAATTGCTGCCTGGCTACGTGGCTGAGGCTTGCCTCAAACTTGCAATCCTACTGCTTCAGCCTCCTGGTCTAGGATTACCATTGTGCCGAGCTAAAAAAAAATTTAAACACTGACTTTACAAAGAATGAAGATGACTCGACTACAACACATAGGTCAAAAAATACAGAATAATCCCAAAATTAGAAAGAAAAAAAGACATGGCATTCCCAGGTACGAAAGGATCCTTTTGTTCTATTAGCTACTAAACACACAAGCCATCACAGAGCAGCCAATTCTCCAGTAATTTAATCCACAGTTATCCTGCACCTGAGCTTGAAGCTGTCTCTTGGCTAACCTTACACTAACCTTGGCCACAGTGGTTATGTCATGGAACTGTGTCTTCAGCTCCTTGTGAACTGTCTCCTTGAAAGACTCATCCTGTGTCTTCTCGTAGAGCTCTCTGGACTTGGCGGCCAGGTGGTGTAGCGCTCCGGCATGATCTTCCGCCTCCGACACGATGGACTGGAAGTGATCCAGCAGAGAAAATTTCTCTTTCAGCCCTGGCTGCAGCTGTAAGGGCTGTTCTACTTTTTGATCCATGGATTCCATCCACTGCTCCAACTGGCTTTTCTTCTCTAGATAGTCATTCCATTGGCTAATCACAGACTCCAGAGTGCTGGAATGAATGGCACGTGTCGTGAGAATGAGTTGCCTTGTTAATACCACCCAAACCCAATCACAAAGTCACTATTCCATGTAAACTATTTGATTGAACACCACTGTAAGTGATGATAATGTCGCTTTTGAGCACAGATAGAAACCTGCTTTTCTGATCCATCAAACCCAGAGCACAGTTCCTTTAAACCAAGTAAATCTGTGCTAAAATTTGAAGTAAGAAGCTATAGTCATACACACATCGGGAGATTTTTTTTTTAACAACTTCTAATTGTCTTAAATGAACATCTAAATTTACATGTTATGTTGTGAAAACTCAGAGCTGAAACATCAGTTAAATCCTAGGTAGTATGTATCAATTGCTAATATCCTTGGGTTTAGTTTATCTTATTAAAATCAGATAGTAATTGTCTGTTGGTTAGATATCAAAACTCAAGGTATTCTTCCTGGGTAAAAAATAGCATTAGATTGATTTTCATTTAGGAACACCCCCCCCACACACACACACATACACACAAATAGTCAGTGCTTCTATGTTACATGTGTGGAAAAAAAAATGAAGGTTCAATGTATTTATAAGAAATATAGTCACTAATATAATTGCCTGGTACTAGTTCTCCAGAAAATCAAATAAAAGGCTCTCCAGACTGGCATTTAGAAAAGCCCTCCATCAATGAGCTTCACAGACCATTCTCTCACTTTCTCTCTTTTTGTGGTGCTAAGGATGAAATCAGGGCCTCATGCATATTAAGCAAGTGCTTTACCACTAGTGTAAACCCCAGCCCCACAAGCTATTCTAAAGTCATCCTCAGTGACTTCCCCAGCCTCCCTGAATCAACCCTAGGACCACTTAATAAAATTCCAGCATTTGCTCAAACTGCCGCCATTGCTTCAGTAAGAACCTCAGCATATACACCTTCAAGTCCAAATCAATGTCACCTTTCCGGAAGCCACCCAGACCTGCATTTTTCTACAGTATCACAGTGTCTTTTGAAACCTCTTAGTAACACAAGCTGACTCAGTTTTCCAGAATGTAGCCTCTGAGCTCAGGGACGGCAAAAATTATTTTGTTTTCATTATGTTAATATATTAATTAAAACATTACTTCTTCTCCTCAGTACATAGGTGTCAAATTTAATTTCTTGCTGAAGAAGTGGAGTCAAAAATCTAATTTTCCTTCTTGTATTTATCATTTTATTCAAACACCTGCATCTGAAATACATTCACTCACATTCCTATTAAATTTCATGAAGCTAGTCCATTGTCAAGCATTGGGAAGTCTAGATTATGTTCCAGCTATCTACTATGGACTAAGAAAAACCCGACAGGACCTATGTTTTTTTCTTTGCTGAGTAGAACCTATGACCAAGAAGATACAAGCTCCTGTTCACTTTGAGAATCACCAGCTATGCCTCTTGTCAAAGGAAAAAGCAAAAAAAAAAAAAAAAAAAAACCACCCAAATTTGAGGCATAACCATGGCTTATTGTTTGCACAACAGTGGAGAGCAACAGTGGTTTTCGATTTGTTTTGTGATGAACTTTAATCTTCTGTTCATCCATTTGCTATGACCTGACCATATTCAGCACCCGTTTCTTGAGTATATATAACCTTTAGAATATAGATCCTGGGTTGTGTTTTAGTATAATACTGATTTATGGTCATTTTTCCAACAAGTTAATCAGGTTATTAATTATATATTATATTATTATTTTATATTATTTATCTTAAATACCACCAGTGCACCCCAACCACCCCACAGCACACTTAGTGTAACAAGCTCTTCTCTACTTCTTCAGCATCTGGTACAGGGACTTCCTTCTTTCCTTCCTTTCCTTTTCATTTAAATTAAATTTATTTTTGAAATGGATACATAAAAACAAAGATTATACATATCAATGGGGTTATGTGATATTTCAATACATGCTTACATTGTGTAATGTTTAAATCAGGTTAAACTTATCAAACATGGATCATTTCTTTTTTTTCCCCCAGGAGCACTTTACCACTTAGGAACATCTCATTCTTTTCATTTTGAGATAGGGTCTTGCTAATTTGCTGAAGCTAGCCTTGAATTTGTGGTCCTAGTGCCTCAGCCTCCTGAGTTGCCAGGATTATAGGTGTGTGCTTGATAATATCTATATGGTGAAAACTCTTAATGCATTTCCTTCAAACTTATTGAAATGTAGAGCACATATTTATCTGTATTTACCCTACTGTGCAATGGCACCCTAGAGCTTCTCATTCCTTTCTATCTATAACTTAGTACCCACTAATAATCTCTTCCTATCCCTCTCTATCCCTTCTCCCCTGGCCTCTGGTAATTACCATTCTATCTGAACTTCTATGAGCTCAACTACTTTAGATTCTGCCTGGGTAAAATCATATGGTGCTACAACAGCTCTAAAGGCATTCTGCATGGGCTCCTTTTTAATTGTGAGAAGGGTTCATGCTCTGTTAGCTTTCTAGGCCTCAGTCACTAAATGCCTGGGATGTCCCCCCATGACTATGACAATCAAAGCCTCCCCACACATTTCCTACAACCCCACAGTGGGTAATACTACTTTTGGTTGTGGAATAGATTGATACTTAAACTCAGTGATTGCCAACAATGTAATTTACAGCATGTTCTTTAAAAAGATAAATGTTACTGAAGACCACATATCCTTGCTTGAATAACTTGGAAGGAGGTATTTCCTGACCTGTGTTATATGCAAGAATCCATGAGAGACACTCAGGAAGACATAGCTATTTTAGAAATAAAACAAAACAGGCTAGCAAACAAAAGCTAGTCTTTGTCCCTGGGGAATACGACATAGGGAAGACCTGCAGCTCCCAACTAGCTAAAATACCATGCTTGGTAACTTAGCCACCAATACCTTAGCACTGCTCCATCATTTTACCAAGTCACAGGATTTTATTTGGGTAAATAAGCACAGAAACAGACTCTATACCTCTGAGCATGGACAGAGGAGCTCATGATGTCAGCCCACACGTTCTTCAGGGTATCCAGCTGGGTCTGAATGGCCTTCTGACCTTCTCTGTTGCTACTTCTCAAGGCCTGTTCTCCTTTGCCAATAGCCATATTCAACTTAACTTCTCCTTCCCCTTTCATCAAGAGAATGTCCTAGGAAGGAAGAAGGGCTATATATCAGTAAGAATATGAAGACCGGCTACTTTAAAAATGGTTGTTTGCCACGAGACTTAAGGTAGGAGATACCTACCTTAAGCAAAAAGAACCAACTCTTGCCTCTGTTGCCATATAATACCCACACGCTAGAGATGGCAGGGAAGCTTGGGAGTGAAACATCAACTCCAATTTAAATTATTAAGAAATTTGGGTCACTAGCCCAGAAATGATAATTTTGTTGATTGGTTTCAAAGAGTGAGAGGAAATTGTTTAAAAAATAAAGACACACCTGCCAAAAATGGCCCTATCACTGTTGCCTGACTGACCCTTATCTTTCAGGGTCACCTTCATGGCTACCGATTGGGGTGGTGGTCTGCTCTGTGCTCCCAACACACATTTGTTTCCTTCTGTCATGGCTTCTACACACGCCCTGCACCGCAAGTACCAATTTACACATTGGTCTTTCCCACTAGAACATGAGATTATGCTAAGTGAAGCTAGCCAATCCCTAAAAAACAAATGCCAAATGTCTTCTTTGATATAAGGAGAGTAACTAAGAACAGAGTAGGGATGAAGAGCATGAGAAGAAGATTAACATTAAACAGAGATGAGAGGTGGGAGGGAAAGGGAGAGAGAAGGGAAATTGCATGGAAATGGAAGGAGACCCTCAGGGTTATACAAAAGAACATACAAGAGGAAATGAGGGGAAAGGGAAAAATAATACAAGGGGGAGAAATGAAGGTCAGTAGAGGGGGTAGAGAGAGAAGAGGGGTGGGGAGGGGAGGGGAGGGGGGATAGTAGAGGATAGGAAAGGTAGCAGAATACAACAGACACTAGTATGGCAATATGTAAATCAATGGATGTGTAATTGATGTGATTCTGCAATCTGTATATGGGCTAAAAATGGGAGTTCATAACCCACTTGAAGCAAAGTGTGAAAGATGATATATCAAGAACTATGTAATGTTTTGAACAACCAACAATAAAAAAAATGAACATTAAAAAAAAAATAGAACATGAACTTCTAGAAAACAGGGACTCATTTGTGGCCCACACATTTCTATGCAGCTTACACAAAGCTTAAAGAGGAGTTGGTATTCAACAACGTTGACTGATTATTTATTAAATTAAATGAAAAACAGACTCATAGCTCACTCTAAAACAATGTTTCATCATGGGGGGGGGAGGGGGAGGCTCCCTCCATGTCTGTTGTACTGAGTTCTCCATTTTTGCCCACATAATCCTCATTTGATGCTGCTCCCGGAACAATTAGGATCTACTTGCACCCCTGGGATTCTGATCAGATTCATCTCCAGAATCAGCATCTGCAGGTACCTGTATCTGTGACAGTCGTTTCTCCAAGGTCTCTTTGCTCCCGACAGTGCTCTGGGCACAGGCCAGTCTGTCTCGAACGTCTGTCACCCGGGACCACATACTCTGCAGGGCTGCCTCCAGAGCTTCATGCTCCTGCAGGGCCAGCTGGCAGTTCCGATGTCTCTCCTTGGTCATCCTGAGCAAGTTCTGGTAGCTATTGAGGAGCTGGGAGCACAGGCGGCCTTCTTTCCCAGCACCATGGCCTTCCTCGCTGAGAAGCTGCCCTCTCTGGGAAAGCTTATCCAGAGAGTCTCTAAAAAACCAGATTTTTTTTTTTAATCCCAACATTCTGGAGCACAGAGGAGTAACAAATGATTGTTGACATTGGAACAGGAACCAGACAAGAGCTCACAGCTGACGTGACTTTTAAAATGAAGATGCTGGGATGTAGCTGTTTGCTTGCCTTCTGTGTGGTCTCTCTTAGTGGTGTCAGTGTCTGTGCTGGGGCATGTGATTCAATTTATACCATGCTGCATCCAAAGAGCAGTGATGTAGCCTACCACCTCATCAGGAATTCACTCCAGAGAATGGGCCATGGCTCCCTCTCCATCTAGCAAAGTACTCTAACCATGAAAACCTTGAAATTGCCCCAATACTCTGTTGTTCTGTAGAGAGTGCTCTTTTGTGAGTGCCTCTGATTTCTTGTTTCTTTCTTAGGTGCCCCTTAAAATGCACAGCCCCATGTTCCCAAGCAATGCCCATGGCAACCCAGGAGGGGGTGGAGCAGCACGTAGACCCCTTCCTGTGCCCTCTGCTCTTGTCTTGCTGTCACCTAATATTCCTGTCTGGTTCCAGAAGCAGACACTCTAGAAAACTAGGGCCACTACATTCACCTAATTCCAAGACTCAACACAATGTTGGGCAGAGCCCAACATTTGAAAGAAAAAGTTTCCTTCTCCGGCCATTGTAGGATTGCTCCTGGTTTCCTTGCTGTATCCAGAGCCCTGTGCTCAGCTTGCTTCAGAGCTAGGTGAGTAAGGTCAAGGGAAAAACAGAATCATGGTGTGGCCTGTTAGCCCATTTTATAGGCCAACAGAGCTCTGATTTCTTTTTCTGTCCTTCTTTTTCTCCTCCTCCTTCTTAACCAACCATTTACATTATTTTTAAAATCATAAATGGACAATTTATAACTATATAAATTTATAGGGTACAAAGTGACATTATGGCTTATGATGGCAGTGTAGGGTAACTAAACCAAGCTGGTTAACATATCTATACCCTAAATATTTGGCATTCCTTTTGTGGTAAGAACATGTAAAATTCATTCTGTTAGCAATTTTCAAATACGCAAGGCTCTATTTTTAGCTATATTCACCATGCTGTTCAATAGAATGAAAGCAAACAAAGCAACCCCATATTCCTCCTGAGAGTCTGTGCCTTTCAACCTACATCTCCTCATCTTCCCCCTTAACCCCTAAGCCTCTGTAAGCACCAGTCTAGCGAGTTTGTAATTCTTAAGAGTACCTCTATCAGGGAAAAACAGAAGTGTGGAGATGTCTTAACACAAATTTCTGTGACTACTAGAAAAAGAATTTAAAGCGTTCCTTCTCCACTGTCTCTATTCTTTTGTTTCTGAGTAACTACTATGTGAATAGCATCCTGTGAGTCACCCTGAGCTACATGAAGAGTCATACAACATTCCTCCTCTAAAAGACACTTAGTACACTTAGAATATTTTGGTGAGACAAGAAGTTCCTTAAGCAACAGTGTCAGTTAAAGAACAATTCAAGACAAAATATTTCACTTGTTACTACAAGATGAATTGCTTAGTGGATGATAAACATGCAATAAGCCTCAGGTCTGTGTACTTTCATACAGGGCGTCTCCCCAGAATATTTGAGGTATTAGGAACATTATGATGAAAAGATCCAGAGACTGGAAAGAGCAAGTGAGAGAACCTGGTGACCCAGAGCAAGAGCCCAGTTGACCAGCCTGGTACATTTGGATCATCTGAAGAAGCAGCCAGTTTGGAGGGAAAGAACGTGAGAGCCGCCTGAGGTCACTTAGCATCTAGTCCTGGCATATCAGGGAGAAAAACTTTAAGAGGGACCATGTGCTTTTCCATGTCTAAGTTATTAGAAAAACTACAGTTATTAGAAAACTACAGTTATTAGATAAATAAAGACAAAAGAAAGACAGTGAATTTGGTGATTTGGTCTTTGAGACTTTCTCCAGTGTGGGGTTAGTGTATCTATGGCAGAAGTGGATGAGAAGGATGCTAACGAGCAGCCTGTGGAGAAGAAATGAAAGTCAAATTAAGCTATTTTAAAAGCCTGCAAGAAAGAGAGGTGTGAGTTTGTTTATGTTACACTGTATCTAGACAAAAGTTATATTTCAAAAGCAAAATAAAATATGGTATCATTTTTAGAAAGTCATATGGTTAGAATGATGCCATTTTTTTGTTAATTCCATGAACATTTTCTACTTTTCTGGCACTATACTAGACAATGGCAACACAAATATGATAAAGACCTGAAGTCCATAAATTTGAGGAACTCAGTTGGAGGTTGGGTGCGCAGTCTTGATGAAGAGTTAACCCCATAGTGAGGGCTCCCAGGTATGGAACCAACCATCCCAGGAAAATTTTGTAACAGTTATCAAACCAGTATCTGATAAAAACTGTGGGCCTTCCTTATCCTTGGGCTCCCCATGTGCAGATTCAACCAATGATGGGTCAAATATATATTTTTTAAAATTGTGTCTGTACTAAACTTGTACAGTCTTTTTTCTTTGACATTATTCCCTGAACAATACAGTAGAACAACTATTTACATTGTAGTAGATATTATAAGTAATAAAGAGATGATGTGAAGAACACAGGATGATGTGTGTAGGTAAAGTGCATGTAATATGCCATCCTGAATAGGGAATTGGGCATACATGGATTTTGGTACCCACGGGTGTCTTGGAACAAATCCCCCATGGATACCAAGGGGTGGATGACTATAGTTACCTGTTTGGTCTCTGTCATTTATTTATTTTTTTGCATACTTGTTTTTCAAGATAAGGAAAATCAAGCATGTTTGACCAAAAAGAAGATTCAACAGAAATGCAAAATAGGTGAGTTTTATTCAAGTGCTGACAGCTGATCCACTTGGGTGGGCTCTATCCTTTCCTGCTTTACAGACAAGTACGCTGGCTCTTGGAGAGAGGTTAAGGAGCCCAAGTTTTTAGCCAAGCTATACCTTCTTGATGGAAAGTCTTCTATCTTCCAAAGGAAAGAAAACAACTAAAAATACCAGGAGTGGAGCATGAAGGTGATAGGTCAAAAGCACAGACAGAGAACTTTGCCCAGGAAAGGGGCAAGACATGTCTTCTCAGTAAGGAAGCAATAAAGAAGGACTGCAGAGAAGAGGAACCACAAGGAGGGTCCAACTCAATGACCACACGTTTTGCTTCATTAATAATGTTATGAGGAAGGACGGATAGGGCAATAGAACTGGAGGCTCCAAAATGTGAAGAATATATGGAAATTGAGATCTGTATCATTATTTTTTGTCCATTTTAGTGGCTGTGCATCTCTGCTTTTCTTTTCTTCATACCAGCTTTATATTTTGTTAATCCTCAAAATAATCCAATAGAGGAAGTTACAGTATTTATTATATACAATGTTTAAGGGCTAACATCAGGAGTACAGTGATAAGTGATCTGTCCAATTTCCTGAGCAGAGGGAGATGGATCTGGGATGTAAATTAACTCCTTACATCCATCTTACTCTCTCCAGAATCCCACACTTCTATAAAGAATGCCACACGATCTTTTGGATTTTAGACATTCAGAGATGAAAGAAATCATCACCGGAAACCAACCAAGCAATCACCCAATAACCAAACCAATAACCAGCCCACAAGACCAAAACAGGTTAGCAAGTGAACAACCTATTCCATCTCTACACCATACCTTGCAGCTAGTAGTTCCCCGAGAAACATTTCAACTTTATGAACTTCATTTTTCTTCTCAGGAATGTGCAGTTTACTCTCTCCCAAGTTTTCAGTGTTGAATCTTTCTTCCATCTCATGGATCCATAAGTTCAGTTTTCTGTGCTGATCCTCAAAGCTAAAGAAAAGGAAAATATCTTAGAGAAATTTTGATGTGCTGGTTATACTGGTAAATTCTAAGAGCTGAGGTCCAATGTATTTTATATAGCAATTAAGATTATATGAGTTTTCAAGTTAGAAGACAACAAGAAGCCCGTCCAAATTGTGTCTTATTCTAGTAACAAAGTGATGATAAAAAAAATCATCATATATGTATTTTTTGGAGCTACAAGAGGAAAAAAATACCTCTCAGCTAAATTGATTTCATAGCTGGTAATTGACTGTGAGATAATATTCTCATGTCAACATGCACTTAACTTTTCATCTTACTATAGAGACCCTTGAATTGGGCCAGTGGGTAAGTGGGGCAGCAGAAGCCTTGGGGAAAGAAAGGAGAGTGATTTTTGTGTCTCTGTTTCTTAGGGGAATTTGAATTTGGCACAAAAGCTGTAAATTTTGATCACAATGAACACTCTCTAAGAAACATGGACAAGATTCAGGCAAAATAACTTGGCCACCGGAAAGGCAATTCAGTCATACCGACATCCTTTGTCTCTGGGGTAATGAGAAATTTTTCTCCTTCTAGTTTCATTTTCAACCCCGCTGACATATGTTACTTGCTGCAATATAATCCACAAAATTCAGTAGTTGTTTTCTGCCATTATTCTATTCCAGGAAAAGTGGACACAAGGAAAAATCTTGAATAATTAAAAAATGGTATATCAAAGCTCTAACAATTTATGTTAGCTTAATAGACAAAAATTATATGAAATGATGTCTTTCATATTTACTAGGAATTATAACCATTTTTCCTACATAGAAAATGATAATTTCAGAGCCTAAGCAACCCATTTTGCACTAGAATGAAGCCACACTTAAAGTAGGTCAACACTCATTACAATTTAACTCACAATTTCAAGATTCTTTTTTTTTCACATAGCATTTTATCTATGTCTTTGGATATACCTCCAGTGTGTGACAAAATCTTCATTTATCAGAATGACCTACCTTCCCAACTCTGAAGCACAGTCTTGTAGAGCCTGTTTGTCCTTCAGACATTGCTTCAGAAATGCTTGAAACTCTTCATTAGCCTTTGTGATTTGCTCCTGGATGCTGCTGACAATTTGCTTAGGCAAGTATGCATACAGAGTTTGTCCTTCTTGAGTTACGGCATCAAGCTTGCTCTGCCCATCACTGACTGAGTCCAAGATATTCTGTTTTCAGGAAGCAATAATAATACTAAATATTTGCTAATATTCAAAGATCCTGGTGCATGGGACCATTCATTACAGTGCTGAGTTGGTAGAGCAAGAGAAGATAAATAAAACCTGAAGGAAAAAAAAAATCTAACAAGGATAGAGTGAGAATTGGGCATGAAATCCAGCACAGTGCCAGCTAGACATGGGAACAACTCAGGACAGAGTGGGAACAATGAGTAGCTGGAGGTCTCAGAGTCTCCCCATTATCAGTTCCTAACCCAGTACAGGTTCTACCTTCTCACACAGTAGTGTGACATTCTTGTAATTGATTGGCCCCTGGGGGTCCTCCCCTACCCTCTGATTCACCCTGCACAGAATGTCTGGTCGTCAGGAATGGAAACTGCCTTGCTTAGTATGAGCCCCTTCCTTGGAAGATTTGTGCATGACTGTGCTTCAACAAAGCAAAAGAAATCCGGAATTCAGGGCTAGCTGTTCCTCTTCCCTGAGCTCCAAATTGTCATTTCAATTGTGACTCCAAAATTTGTTCATGGAGTTCCACTGTGTCTCAAGCTTTAAAGGGGTCAACTCCATAACTGAATTCACCATATCTCCTGCAAAACCAGTTTCCTTTCCTGTAACAATCTTCCTACCCTGATTTCTAATATAATGAGTTAGGGATATCACTTTCATCATCTTTCAAAAATCCTCAGGGTCCTTGTTAATTTCAACATTATTTTTAACAATAATTAACATAGTGCTTTGCTCAGACTAGCTGCTTAGAAGACTTGCTCAAAACTTATTTTGAACTGATTCTTTTGTAAGGCATTTCTTAACTGCTTCATGTTGGCCTTCTTCTTCCTGAATTCATCTATTTTTTGTAGCCACTAAAATACAAATAACCTGTAATAGCCATTATTGAATTTGAATATATCCCACTTCAAGGTATTTAAAAAGAAAAAAAGACATGGGTAATTTTTATTTATTTATTTATTTGGTACTGGGGATTGAATCCAGGGGTACTTAACCATTGAGCCACATCCCCAGCCCATTTATATTTCATTTAGAGAAAAGGTCTCACTAAGTTGCTTAGGGTCTTGCTAAATTGCTGAAGCTGGCTAGGAACTCACCATCTTCTTGCCCCTTGAGCCTTTGGGATTATAGGCGTGTGCCACTGCACCTGGCAAGCCCTGTCTTCTTAAAAAACAAACAAAACCCCTCTTAGCATGACAGTGACAGAAAATAGGTACAATTATTTGTACTTTTACTACTATGAAAATTAAAATGAGCTTTCATTTTGAATAAAATCCAAAGAATGGTTAACAGGCTGAAAATGGAGAGGAAAGGGATCTAGAAATGCTCTGGACTGGTTTTCTCAGTGCCTTTTCACGTTGCTCTGACTCAGTAAGTACAACTGTGTTAGGGAAGAAGAAAAGATGGGCTAAAATAATATGAGGTGGGCAAAGACAAGGGTCGGCTGACCGGAGGCACCTGAGCGCAGCATGGGCGGGGCGGGGGCGGGGGAGGGGTGAAGGTGCCAGGTTTCCTACCTGAAGGTCCTGGAGCTTTGCCTCCAGGACTTTGCTGTCGCCAGTCCTATCAGATGATTCCTTGGCTGCTGCTTTTGCTCCCAAAAACCATTCTTGGAATTCCCGCATAGAATCTTTTGAAAGCAACAAAAACCAGGAATAAATCACAAACACTGAATGAGGTCCCAGGATTACCACAATGAATTACCTCTGTCTTCCCTCCCATCTCACTGTGTCTCAGAAAATATTCCCGAAAAGAAAGTGATAATGTAGAAAATAATACAATAGGATTTACAACCATGACTGTTCATGGCAGAGTCAGACAAGAGGCTGAAAAAGCAATGTGTCTTCCTGCAATGCCTGACTTCCAACCTTTTTCTTTCACCTGATGAAGAACATGTCAGAGGGCAATGCTCTGGAGAGTTGGAGCTATTTGCATAGCACGGGGAAGAACCAGTTACTCCTTCCACCAAGCCAATTCAGAGAACCAGGTGCATGCACATCCCAACCTAGGCACAGCCATGCAGAAGCAGGAGCAGAAGGAGTCATGACTCTATAACGGTCACCATATGGTCTTTGCTAACTTCCAAGCTTATTGTCACTTCATTCTAGCATAAAAAAATGTCTATAGTTATTTGAACAGTGGCTGCTGATTTTCCACGTACATAAGCCACAGGTAAAACACCCTGATGAAATTCAGAATCATCAAAATAGTGGACTCCTGCTTTCCCCCAACAGAGCACTTCTGCTGCTCCACTCTCAAAGCACAAATGGATTTAAAATGGACCTTCTGCAAAATTCCCTCACACTTTTGCCTGGCAATTTCTAAGCAGCATTTGGTTTGGAATCTTTCTCCTAAATAACGGTTCATGTTAAGGCCCCTCAAAGCTCACCATTGAAATGCTTTTCCAGGGAATCCTGCAGGCTGGCCTGGGTCTTGGAGCACAACTGGCTGGCAGCTTCCTGCTTCTTTATCAGCCCTGTCATGGCCCGGCCCAGGCTCTCCAGCTCCACCGAGTGGTACTTGCGGCACAAGCTATTGAGGTTTTCCTGGGTAGAGCTGATGTTGCTCTGCTGACTTTGAAGCTCTTTTTGTATATCCTACAGAATAAAATATGACAGTATAACATATAATAAAAGTATATTTCAAGAGTATTCATCACATTCAAGAGAAATACTCCAATCACGTCACCATGGTATTTTTTTTTTTAAATCTGAATTTGCTGCTGCTGAAATTCACTCAGGAGTATATACATGTTGATGGGATTTAAAAAAAAATAATTGTGATGATAGATATGTATTGATTCATTAATAAAATTTCTCAGTCCTCCTGGGTAACAAAGATCTCTTGATAAGTGGCCAGAATGTGGATTGTAGTCTAGGATTTCAAGCTAATTGAATAGGTCCTTATGAATTTTAGCCCATGATCTTGGCTTGAGTCACTTTTGAAAAAACTTACAAGTTCACATTCTTCAGTGGACCACTTGAGTTTTGTTTCAGGGTCACGGGCTACATGAATTGTACCAGTAGTTTAATTTAAAAATATTATGTCTTTAGCCTCAAGTATAGAAAGAAAATACACCAACAGAGAACAGGCTACTCCTATTGAGAAGGCAAATAACACAATTCCTTTACACACACTTCAAGAAAGCCCTTAGTAATATGGACAGATGACAATGAACTGGAACGTTTTCTTGCTTTTTTGGTCAAAATTGTAGCATTCTTTGGATAAAAGCAGTCACATTGACCATAAAAATGATTAAGTGATGAAAGAAACATCTAGCATTTGAGCTTGAAAATGGGTGGAAAATCAAATTGTTTCCCAATGGTCTTCATTCTTTTTCCGAAAAGTTATATATCCATAACAATATCTACACACACAAACAGAGCCTATGAATGAACCGTTCAGCAATGCATGCTTTCTGATTTTAGAAGATTCATCTTTGATTTCTTAATGCCTTCATTCAGTTCTTCACAGATTTATTACTTTGCTGTGTCCAATATTATGAATTGGTCGGTCACAGCAGTAAGATGGATGATTGAAAGCAGATGTTATATTTTTTTACTACAGTCAACACAACACAGGAGTGGAAATGCTCAGTGATGGTTTTTACCCACCTTCACTTTCCTCAGCCCTTCACAAGTCTCCGCTTGGGCGCAGCTCCTCAGCGACTCTTCCACTCTTGCCAGCCACGCTGTGATGTCGTCGATAAACTTCTCCACTTGTGTACTTTGAGCAGTGAAATCCTTCAAGGTTCCTTTGGCTTCTTCGGTTATTTCTTTGGCATGCTCCAGTTTCTGCCTTAAGTCTGCTTCTATAAACTAAATACAAAGCAAGATTTCATTAAAATCTGTGAAGACCAAAGGCACACTCATTCTGCAGGAATTCTGTTAATGAGCAGCTTCGTCAAGAACACATAAGCCTCACCATGGAAGCTGCTCCAATGCTAATATGCCTCTTCCAAGAGGGAAAATTAGTGAGCATGGGGTGCCAGACATATCACGAGATGGGAAACTGGAAAGAGTAGGGACTGTGGTTAATGCTGGATGTTAAAGTGGCGGTCTGACTGAGGTTCCAGGGAACCTGTGAGCTCACTCTGAAAGCTGAGCTAGGTCTACCCAGAGTTGCTGAGGAGGCAACCAAAACCCTGCTTAGTTCTCCTAAGGAGCCCTCACACACTTCCTGTCCAAACGGAGCTCTATGCAGGGCCCACACCCTATAGGATTGTAGGATAAGGCACTTTTCTTGTTGGATCCCACTTTCCCTGTGATCCAGTGGGGCTGAAGACATTCTCTCCCAGGATGATGTATTTCAGAAGAGGTGACTTCGTCAGCTCCTTAGTAAACAAAAGGACTTATAGTCACTATAAATTGCAAAATATGATTCATTCCACAATCGAGAGATTCAGGTTTGTTTGAAAATCAAAGCTTTGAATTTAAATTCAAGGCTTTATTCCTTATTCCTAGCTCAAACTTGATAAAAGCAGGAAGCCCAAAAGTGGAGAGCTCTTCTTCTCTTTCTTCACTCCATTTCCCCACCTTGAAGACTCTTGACCCCATGCAGGCTTGGGTAGCAGTAAGTGGGCATGGGGTTATGAAACATGTGACACCTGTTGTGAGCTGTCACCTGAGTTTCACACTCACTCCTTCTCTAGAAGGCCTGGTTCTGTGGGTTTTCCTGAGACTCCCTTTCTTTCTGAGACCTCCCACTAAGTTCTTGGGATGCACTAGTGTGCTCTCCTCTGTCTCCTTCCTGTCTCCTTCTTCAGCCTGTGCCATCTCTTTAACTTGTGGATGCTGAGGTCTGCTCACCCACCAGATGGCCTTCTCAGCTAACCTAAGATGCCCTCACCTGGTGCATTCTTCCTTTTCTCTCTTTTCCTGACTCTCTTCTGGGCTGGGGATCACACTCTGGCATTCACCCCCTGCTGCCTCTTGGATGCAGGCTGCACCAGTCACTTCTCCTTCCACAGATACATTAAGTTATCCAGCCTGTATCAGGGTTTCTGGAATCTGCCAGCAGCAGGGAACAAAATCCTGTTCCCCAGGTGGGACAACTGAAATCCTCGGCCTACACTTGAGGCAAGTTAAGGCACTCCACAGCTCTTCCCTCATATACATAGGTGTGGGGTGGTGGGGGGCAGGTAGGCTGCCTACCCATGAGCTAAGCATCCCCTCTCAGCCTTGAGTAAAGCGGGTGTCAGTCTGGCATGGCACTCCATAGCCTGTGCAAAGCAAGTGCTCTTCACCTTCGCTTGGCAAAGAAGTTTGCTTCAGCGCTGGACTTAGGCATTACCCAATGGGATTTGAAACCCCCCCTTTGAAACCTTATCCTCTGACTTATTTGGTGAAGAACATTCTATCAAACTCCTTTGTGTGTCCACCCCCATAAAAATAAAGAGATTCCAGGTGCACGCTCTCTTTCCAGTGCCTTCCAGCACCTTCCATTGTGGAAGCTGCTCCTGAAAGTCGAAAAGCTGTCCTTTCCTCGTTAAGAAAATTACTTCTGTGTCCTGTGCTTTCTCACCATTTTCTTAGGTTAATGTTGCAGCCAGCTCTTCTGAACCCAGCTCATCTCATCAGTGCAGGTTGCAGGCGAGATGTGTGTGTGTGAGACAGTGTATGAGACAGAGAGAAAGAGAAGAGTAGAGCTGTAGCTTGCTCCGAAAATCCAGGCTCAGTCTTCTTTGCATAGTCCACCTGTTGCCATTGAGATCTTCAGAGGAGGTGACTACACGGCTCCTTTTTAGTTTGAATATAAGTAGCACCTCCTTTGCTTCTTAATACCAATGAAACATCTACCCTTCTGTTCATGGGTCATCGACCCACATGGTACCAAGTTGTGGACATGCAGTCTCAAATGAGAGCAAAAGTGTGGTAGTGACTGGTTAGAGAGAAGGAGCAAGTCAAGGACAAGGGAACAAGAAGACAAGATAGAGGAAGTCCCTGAGAGCAGCATCAAGAACGGAGGTTCAGGGGTGCAGCAGAACCCTATGCCAGGAGCCAAAGAGACCTACCAGGATGGGCTTAGGCACCGAGGTAGCCCAGGTTTCCTGGCCAGGCCTGCTCCACCCTGTCATATACCCTTGGTTCCTGTGAGTTTATGTCATTGTAAGAGTCATGTAGGGAGATTTTTTTTTAGTGATGACCCCTTCAAACCCAGTTATTGACCAAATGAATTAGGAAAATATCAATAAGAACATCAATATTCATAAAAGGGGTTCTGTTCCTGTCTAATGTAAGATGGTTCATGAGAAAAACTGGCTGATGATGCTTCCAAAATTTACGAAGGAATGAAGAACTACTCATATAATACTTGAGTTGGAAATATGACGTTAACATTGGCACAAGGAATTCTATAGACATTAATATTTAACCCCACATAAGATAAAGGCAACATGTTTGCTTGAAATTATGATGATGATGGTAACACGGGGAGAGATATAAATTTTTTTTTAGAGAGGAGAATATACGAGAGAGACTCATATACCATGATTATTACATCTGATTTGAGTGCTTACCTGAAGGTCTGGTGGTGTTTCCGGATTTTTAGTTAATTCTTTGAGTGTATTAACTTTGGAATGCAGTTCTTCCAATTTCAGTGCTTTGTTTTTAACTTCAGACTAACAACATAAAAGACACAGGGAAAAAGCACAACTAATCAGAAATGCTGATGTGCTGTAATTAGCATTTCATAATTTCAAGAACTGTCAAGATACCAACTTTAATCTGTGTAAAAAAAGAGCCCTGTTTCATTTTCTGAGGGATGCTATTACTTATGAATGTGGAAAAAGCTCCAGTTATCATTCAGTTGGCATGTAAGGGAGTACACAAAACGTTTCCTTCTCCCTACCCTCCATTATTAGAATAAAAGCTCCTGGAAAAAATTAAACACTGACCACAATCCCTGAGTCAACGGGGATTTCCAACGGGCTGTCCTGTATTCGTTGAGAGGACTATTTTACCAGTTACTATGGCAGCATTAAACTCTTCCAGAAGCATTTCAAAGCAAATACACAGCAAGAGTGCCTAATGGTTGTAGATAATATATAATAGATATGTGATATGCAGAAACATTTCAAATAGACATTGTCAGACTATTAAAGCAGAAACCAGATTACGTGGGACATTGACAACTGATATTTTATCCCCCCCTTTTTTTCTTTTCTTTTATATTCTTTTCACAAACACCAACACAGAAAAGAAAAAAGAACAATTAGGAACCATTTTTGAAAAAAAGATGCTTATAAAAACTTCATTTGTTATTTGGGACCACAAAGGAGCATTTAATAAACTATCCCTCTCAGGTTAAAAATGGCATGTTGGTGCTTTGTAGACACTAACAAACTTTCTGATGTCCTGAATTCAGAAAGTAATTTACTTACACAGTAAGATGGGGAACTGACTTTAGGGCCCTCTAGCCTCTGCAGAAGCCAGATGGGCAATTAAGGAATCCATCTACTGACCCACACTTAGCACTCTGCAGCAGGAAAGGCACTGATGAGTGATGGCCAGTTGCAGTAAACAGAGTCTGTTAGCAAGTATGCCACAGACAGTCACCTGCAAAACCACCCATCTGTAAGGGCCTGATCCTAGTCACATTGAACGTGGGTCTGAGGCACATGGGCTCCCTGGATTTCTGAGTTTGGAGATTCTAGACTGGTCTGACAACTAACTGCCTCTCCCCCTAAAAATACTGCCTTCTAGCTACAATACAATGTCACTGCACAGGGACCTGCAAGATACACACAGTGGCACATCACTCCACAGTATTGCCACCATCTCTGATATAGATGGGACAGATGTCAATAACTCAGGGACCTAGATAATAGTGATATGTAGAACAATGAGGGATGGACAAATTTTGAGTATTCATTAACTTTTTAAATAGAATTTATTTAATTGCACATTTATTTACACCCTCAATTTTAATAGTGTTAAAAGTGACTTACAAAATTCTTAAAAATTCAACAATCAACTTCTTTGAGCTGGTATAAACTGAATCCAGCACAGACCACAATTTGAGCTGTAATGTTACCATCAGCAATATCAACTAAAGAGACCTCAGTACCCTTCACTTCTGGTTATTTTAATCTGCATAATTTCTTCCAGGTGTGATGGCCTTTAGAAATTAGATTATGAAATCTATCAAACATTGCTTGGGTCAGAGATCACGGAATAGCTTAGGTAATACTTTTCATTTGCCTATATTTTTTCAGACTGTGGCCATTCATTTACTTATCTGCCAATTCCTGGGTATGGTGCCAGATACAATGCTGGGCACCAGAGTGTTCAATGGGAATATTCACTGCTGTTACCAAGAGTACAGTCAGCTATGTGCTTTGTGAAATAGATATCTTTCCTTCCTCTATTTCCTCTTATCCTGCTTTAATTTTTATCCTAGCCCAGCTAGTACTTGGCATTTCACACATAACATATATTGTAATGTAAATAATGCAAATTCCACAAAGGTAGGGACTTTGTTTACTACTAAATTTTCAGCATCTAAAACATTTCCTGATATAAGGTAGACATTCATTAATAATTTGATGAATACTGAATAAATGTATGTAATAAATGGGAATATAATGAATTTTAAATAAATCGGTTACTAAACCTTCAGAAGGTCAGAGACTTGCCTTGGAAGCCTGAGGCATCTGAATCTCCAATTTTCTTCCATTTCCAAAGAGGAAGTAGAAGAAGCAAGTACCAAACATATTGTAAGTACCAAGCACATAGCAGGTAGTAAACATGTTTTCTTTTTCTTTTCTTGAACAACAAAAAAAATAGGTACTACATATCCAAATACTTCCAATTTGGTTTTCAAATGGGAAGGTGTCATATTCTCAGAAAAATTAGAAAATTATACATTTTATAGACTTCTGTTTTTTTATTAATATTTCAAAAAAGGGCCTTAAATAAAAAATGATAGAAATGCACAAAAAATCTCTTACCCAGAGCTGATTAAAATTTTGAGTAAATAGCAGAAGAGAGTTGCGAGTTTTGTAATTCTCTTATGTGTCTTTGAGAAGAACGAACTGAGAAAAGACTCCACTTTCTCACATTCAAGACAATGATGTACCCCCAGCCCCATATGTAGGCATAGTGATTTTACCTCAAATTCTCTAAGAAATTCTTCAGTTTTGTGGCTGTTGTTCAGGTTGTTGATATTTTCAGACAGCTGTGGAAGAGAATTATTGGACCACCCCTCGATCTCATCTTTACTTGAAAGTACATCCTCCCAAATGGACAGGCCGCCCCTCAGCCTATCTATGCTTTCTTCAATTTTCTCTGATACCTAGGACAGAAAAGAGAAGCCATGTCATTGATAGTATGAGGCTTTCAAGGACTCATTCCCTGACGAATGCTTTTTTAATTAGAAAATTATATTCTCACAAAGTTTAACCAAAATTATTGTAAGCTAATTAGCACATGTGATTCAAGCAAATGCCAATCATTAGATTGTTTCTGTCATTTGGAGAGTTGTTTGAATTTCTGAGACACTCAATTTTCATTCATAAATTTGGATACGAACGGCTATAGGTCTATTGAAATCTACAAAAATATAACTCACTATGAGGTTGAATTCCACAGGATTGGGGTCCATCTATTGCATTTATTGTTCAATGTAAAACAATTAGTACTATTATTTGTAATGTTGAGGAACAGGAATGGACATTAAATTTGAGCACACTTATAAGGAAATACCGTTGGCAGCAACAGACTGCATATTCACAGTATTATTGCTAAATATTCTTCCTACAGCAAAGGTCTTACATCCAGCCACTTGTCCACGGTTCCTTCCATGTCTGTTTTCACCAAGGCGAAATCACTACTGTGGACTTTTTTCAGTTCAGATAACAAGTGTTTGCCTTTACTGGTAAAATTGTCCAATTCTTTCTGCTTACAATTCATTTCATTCTTGGCAGATTCATGCTGTGGACATAAATGTTTCCTTAATTAACAAAATAACCAGTGATAAGAGTTTAAAGCCATTTGCTTCTGAGAAATTTAATTCATGGTTGACCTTATTCTGAAATTAGTGGTATTATTTAACTCTCTCACTCTCTATACACACACACACACACACAGATGCACACACATACTATGTATGTGTATGTGTGTGTATGTGTATGTGTGTGTGTGTGTGTGTGTGTATATATATCTTCTTGAATTATTAGAATCCTAGGATATCAGCATTCCTAGAAAAAAAAATTGTGCTGTTAGCAGGAAGTACCTATATCTACGTGAACTGACACATAAAAAAAACTGTTCAGAGAATTGTTCTATAAGAAGCAAAACTACTCATTTGGTGGTGGTAGTATTAATGGTGGTGGAGATGGTGGTAATATTAAAATAAATGCATTTGAATTTTACCTTAGAAACAGCCCATTTAAGGTCCTCTTGATCTTTTATGGTAGTTCTGGTCACAATGACACTACTGGCACTTTCTAGGACCTGAGACACAGTTGACTTCAAGTTCTGATACTCTCTCATCAAATCAATAAGTCCACAGCACTGACCCTGGCTATAATGATGGAAGAACATGTATCATTTAGCATCACATTAGGAAGGATGAGAGTTCCTTAGGATTGGACCTGGTATTTCACTATGTCCAAGTATCCACGGGCAGATGCTGGAACCAAGAGAAAATCACATTTTTCCTCTGCTGTTGCTGGTTAATGCTACTTAACACTAATGTTTAATAATGTCCAATATGTTCTTTATGAATAAAGGAAGCACACGGGCATTAAAATAAAATCCGTGAACTCAGTGACAAACAAGCAACAGCACATGTTGTTGACAATTCCAACTTACTTAGATTGAGTCACTTAAAGTTTTTTTTTTTTTTAATGTTTTCATGGTGTTTTAATTACTTCATAAGGGCATATATTGGGGGCAAAAAAAGAAGGAAAAGCAAAACAAAAACAAAGCAAATAAAAACACAGCTCAATAATTAAAATACTTATGAGCATGAAAGTGAGATTCACTATGATATATTCATATATATACACAGGAAAGTTGGGTCAGGGTCACTGCATCTTTCCTCCCTCTTCCCATCCCTCTCCCTCCCCTTCAGTCCCCTTCCTCTGCTCATCTGATATCTCTTATATATTTATGGTATTTTTCTCCCTCTTTTCTTTTCTTTTCCCCTTTGGTCTAGCTTCCCATATCAGAGAAAACACTGGACCTTTCACTTTCTAAGTCTGGCTTATTTCACTTAACATGATTGCAGCACATGATATTCTCCAGTTCTGGCGACTTACTGGTAAGTAGCATAATTTTATTCATACTTTTTATGACTAATACTCTGATATATACATATATGTATATATATTTTGTTAAACATATATTTATATATAGTATATAAACATATACATATTTTATTAAATATATCACATTTTCTTTATCCATTCATCTGTTGAAGGGCACATAAGTTGGTTCCATAGCTTGGCTATTGTGAATTGTACTACTATAAATATTAAAAATGTGGCTACTACATCCCTATAGTGTGCTGATTTAAATCTTTTGGATAAAAACTGAGGAATAGGGTAGCTGGTCATATGGTGGTTCCATTCCCAGTTTTGGGAGGAATCTCCATAATGCTTTCCAGAATGGTTGCACTAGTTTGCACATATATATGTGTGTATGTGTGTGGCAAATAACACAAAAACATGCTCAATATCATTAGTAATCAGGAAATATAAAATTAAAAACAATGAGATATTTCTATATATCTTTTAGAATGTCAAACAAACAAATGAAAAATGCTTGACAATAGCAAGTGATAGAAAGGGTGTGGAGCTTCTAGAAATCTCCAACATGTTTGAGTGCAACATAGTTCCAACATTTTGGAAAATAGTTTGGCAGTTCCTTATAAGCATATACTTGATCATGTAACACAATCCCACTTTCAAATATTTATCCAAGTGAAATAAAATTTATGTGTAAATAAAAACTTGAACATGAATGTTCATAGGTGCTTCATTTATAATCATTCAAACTGGAAGTTATCCATATACTAGTTAATGGAAAAACTGTGAAACAGCCAGTCAATGGAATATTTAGCTATTAAAAAAGAATAAAGCAAGGATATATATACAATTATGTTTTGCTATGTAAAAATAAAAGTCAGACTCAAGACATTACATTCTATATGATTTCATTTCTATGTGATTTTGAAAAAAGGCGAAGCTACATGTATATAGAAGTCTGACCAATGGTTGTGAGGAACTGGACAAAAGGAAGTGATATCAATTACAATAAGACATGAAGGATTTTTTTTTTGTTTTTTCAGGTAGGAGAACAGTTACCATGACATTTGATGACTGTATAACAGTGTGAGTGTGTCAAAATTCATAGAATTATATATGAAAAAGGGTGAATTTTATTGTATTTAATTATAGCTCAAATGCAAACAAGTAAAATTACACAAAACATAAAGAAAATCAGAAGTTAAGACTTATCCAAGCACTTTGTAATTGTTGATAACGACTTTTAATTTACGGTGCTAGGAATCATACCCAGGGCTTCAGACATGCTAGGGACTCTACCACTGAGCTACAACCCAACCCTGACAATTACTTTTAAAGCACTGAATTCTGAATGTTGTTGTCTCAACATCCTCGTTAAAGCTCCATAGGACAAATTTTTTAATGTTACTAAAGGGATATAGAATACCTATGAAGATGAGCAATGTATTCAACTCATAATCCTGTCATCACAAATCTCTAGGTAATGGCCTAATGTCACAAAATTATGGAAATTGAAAGTAAAACTGGGACATTTCTACTTACTTTTCATGAATTAGCTTTTTGGTATCATCCCAGGTGACTTCTAAGCGGTTTATCTCTCTGTCGACTTCAGGTGCAAAAGCTACATCCTTCTGGGCGATTTGTTTAGCTTTGTCTTTCAACCAGCATAGCTCATGTTCATGAGAATTCAATTCATCTTCTAGCTGATTGAACACTCTCAACCTGTGAGTTAAAACATGGTTTCACTGCTAATCTATTAAGGCAGTGAACTAATTTTACTTTTTGTAAGCATGTGATGAGTCCAGAAAGCATGCAGCTTAATAGCTGGAAAAACTTAACACAGCAAGAACATTAATGCATATCCACTGATGAAGATGCTTTTAAAGTTAAATTTGCATTATGACTGACACTGTACCTCAGAAAACATTGAAGAGCATTGTATTTTCTTTCCATCTTCTGTTATGCTTGAATTTTCTATTTGGTTTTGGAGGTATAAGACTTTTAAGGCTAAGGCTAACCCTGTGGTCAAGGTAGGTGAATATGTATTACAAGGTCATGCAAAACAAACAAACAAACAAAATCTTCTGTGCATGAGGTCCAACCCAGGAGAATATTGGACATTGAAGGGTTATAGTTATTTCATCCAAAACAAAACTAGCTTTCCTGAGTTCTGTGGAAAATATTTATTTTTGAACTTAAATGTCCTACTTGATTGAGAAGATTACCATGAGAAAATGATATGTTTCTTTATCCCTAATAATATTTAGGCATTTGTAAAATGTTACCACAAAGAGGTAATTACTGGCTCATCTTCACATTGGTACCATACTGTAGAGTATAAGGCAAGGGCACATGTGGTATCCCCCTGGATTCCCAATGTGGATTGGCTGCAGGCAGGTGTTGTCATTATGCCCACCTTGCAAGAGAGGTGCCCAAGGTGGTGGAGTGAAGCCTCAGGATGGTTGGGGTTTACCAACCATCAGTTTACTACACATTGTCTCAGTGTTTCTGTGTCCTGGGTGACCTGGGATACTGATGGGGTTCTTGAGGCCAGTCTGACCTTTCTCCTGCAGCTTCAACATTTCTGTCAGCTTGGCCTGAGTTGGCCAGAAGGTAAGGCTGCTCTTTCCTATGTGGGAAACACTAGGCACCTTGTTCTCTCTTTAAAGGCTATTTTCCCAGATCCCGTCGTCCCCTTTTGTGAATGTATTATTAAACTAGTCACATTGCTTACTGCCCACAAGGGATATAATCAGGAGTCCAAGCTGGAGTCCTGATATAAATTCCACTGTCACCTGACTAATGCTTTTGGCTTCTTCTTTGATTTGGGGTTAAAGGGGTCAAATGCTAATGGTCTTAGCAGGGACAGCATAATTCTTAACAAAATCATGAACATCTTGGGATGCTTTTCCACTGTTTCTTGGCTCCAAGAGCCCAAAAGTGGCCTTAGAAGATAAATGGGGATAAGGTTCTATTAAGAAGAAAGATGAAGATAGAAACAAAGGTAACATTAGGAAAAAAACCCAAAAAACTCACTTGTCAAATTTACGGAAGGAACTAACCCTGATCCCTTTGCTTCTCCACTGATCTCACTGACAACCCCAGATGTGCTGAACCCTTGATTCTGCCTTCTCCATACATCTGGGCAGACTGTGAGGTGGACTGGTTTCACATCTGATGGGTGAACAAAGATCTCAGATGACTCCTACCACTTTCCTAAGCTCTTCTCTATGAGAGAGAGAGAGTGCTATTTCACCCTGATTTCTCTCCTCCAACATCTGCCACCTACTGCCAGCCAATGCATTTGCTGTGCTCTTTATTGAGGGGCTGGTGAGGCCTAGAGGGAGAAATTTGCTGATATTTTTACACCAGAACTACACTACTACTACTTGGATCTCGGTCTTCATTCTTTCTACAGAAGATGAGCTCCTTCTTCTAAAATGTCTCACAAATATATAACATGATTTCTAATCTGTCCTGGAGGTACAATCTCAAAGGGGCTCAGATATCACCCACAGGGAAATTCTTGAGGAAGCCACAGAAACTTGAGTACTTCTCAGCTGAATTAGCCATGAATTTTATCTTCAGAATCTTTAAAATTTGCTAACTATGGCACTATTAAAGCTTTGCACGAAAGTTCACTCCACAAGAATTGAAAAGCGGAAGGGACAGCAGGCTTCAGCGCCAGCCACCCCGAGTACCTCTGCTGAAGAGCTTGGCGGGTGGGCTCCTTCAGGCCTTCCTTGTCAGTCCTCTCTTCGATGTCCTCAATGCTTTTCAGCAGCTCCTCTCTCTGGTCTTCAAACGCTTTCTTCAACACTGCGAGTGCATCCGCCTCACTCTGCTTGGTCCCCAGAAGGTTCTGGATCCTCTCTAATTCTGCACAGAGCTGATCAGCCGTGGCTCTGCAGGACGTCCTTTGCTCCCCGCTCCCACTTTTCAGATGGTACTGAGCTTTGGTAAGAAAGCCATCGAGACCGATGGCAGTGGACTCCAACGCTTTAACATCCCGAATGGCGTCCCCGAGGTCCTTCTCCAACAAGTCAGACTGCTTCTTGTTCATGCTGTTGGTTGCTTCCACCGTTTGCCTCAGCTGGTGGAGAACCCCGGACAGAGAGGCGTGGGTCTGCAAGAACTCTGCCAGCTGGGACAGGGCAAGCTGCCTCCTCTCTACCACCTGATTGGCCTCCTCGAAGAGCTGCAGGCAGTCCTCCGCCTTGCCCTGGAGCAGATGGAGGTCCTCAGCATGGCCCAAAGACCCCAGCTTTGCCAAGTGACGCTGCAGACTCTGCAGCTCTCCCTTTTTGTTCTCTATTTCTGTTGCATGATCCTGGAAGACAAGAGAGAGTTGCTGAATCCTCAGGTACACTGGAGTCCATGAGTCACAGAAGCAGGATTCATGAAGTTAAGTTGGATTTTAGGTGCCATGGATAGCATAATGCTTAAAGGTCATCTACAATGAGTCTTTAAGAAACATTCAGAGATTTTCCCATTTTGTTCATCTATATATGTCATATATAAAAATATATATATTATTATGTGAGTCTGCCATATAGGATATTGGACTAGCTCACAAGAAACCACATTGAAAATCTAGCAGAAAACTGCCAACAATCTCAGCATGGTTCCCATTCATGAGAAATTTTATCCTAATTTCTGTCCTAATCCTGACCACAAGGACCTTACAGCTGCCCCTGTCTGATGATGAAACTGAGAGAGTTCTCTAACCCAGGTTCCTGAACTGTCTTTTCTTAGAGCATTTGCCTTACAAATCATAAATTCATTCTTTGTCCCATTGAGATTCACCTTTTCAAGTCTGATCAGTTTTACAACCCAGGATTGTCTTTCTCAAGGACATTCCTCCTTTGAAATAAAATCATCCCAGAAAGCAGAACCTCTCTTCCAGTCTCCTTGGAGGGAGAAGCCTGACTTTGGTACATTCTTCCAAGTTGCAGAACTACCTCCTGTCCCAAGTACAGATGTGTGTTCTTTGTAAGGCCAAACAGCAAAACTCGGCAAGGAGTAAACACCCAATAAATACTAAACATTTTATTATCAAATTTTATTTTAAGTGTATTATGTAACTCTTCTCCACTCTCCCCATGCTTGAAAATCAATATCCTGATTTAAAAATTTTTTGGTGCCAGGATAGACACAACACATAGTTTATAAATAAGGAAAATAAGCCATGAATTTTTAAACACTTCCAAGCTAAATAGTAATTCAGAACAACTTTATCATTAAAGCATTGAAATCTGTATTAATTTTTAGTACAGGAACAAAAACGAATTCAAAAGCTTAAAAATGAACATTCTTATCACTTTATGCTACAAATAATTTGCTCCACTATGAATAAACAGTTTCTTGTTGTAGTTCCCTATTCTATCTTGAAGGGGTTTTATCTGCTTAATTTATCTGTGTAAGAAATTGGCAGGACCCATATACTCGATTATTAAAACATTTTCATATGAATGAAAAGTTAGATTACTGCCACATATTTTCCTTTGTAATTCAAGAACTCTCCCTTGTGAACAAATTTTTCTTCAATCTTTTTTATTTCTTTTGAGAACTTACCCTAAGTGACTCCATTTTATTACTATTATTATGATTTTGTGGTGCTGAGGATTGACCCCAGGGCCTTGTGCATGTGAAGCAAGCACTCTACCAACTGAGCTACGTCCCCAGCCCCCCCCCCCTTTTTTTTAATCCTAACAGATTTACCTTCTGCCAAGTAAAAGCTACTTGATGGTCCATGATGCTTATCTCAGAAGTAGATTGTAATTCACTGAGAAATGCTTTGATCCAGACAGAAACAGAAAGCAGCAGCTCATCAAATTGCTGGTGTTCAGCAACCACAGACTGAAGAAAATTAATTCTATGTGGAGAAAGGGGTTAAAGTTAAAATGTTCCATTAGTGAGCAGAATGGGTTAAGGACGGATTTTGGAAATGAAGCTTACCCCATGATGATGTCTTACATGGACAAGCTGGACCTGTGGATAGTTCCTTCTTCCAAAGTCCTGCTTTCCTCACAGTTTTCTCTGTCTCAATTAATATTGCTACCACCCACCCCGATGGTCCCCCCCATTCCTCACCACCACATCTTACCTGTGCACAGTGGGTCCCACATGCTCCACCAGATATATTGATGCTTTGCTCTTCTCCTTTCCACTATGCTCATCCTGGCCTGAGTTTCTGAGTCTCTTGTTTAAGCTGGCCTCTTTCCTGACACCTTTGCTTCCCTACTGTCCCCTCTCTAGACTAGTCAGAAACGGTGTCATGGGATCAGAACAATCCCTGTCATGTGTCTATACTGGAGCAGTTTCCTGTTGTACTTGGGAGGTCATCCCCCAGGACTCCGAACTGTGGTCCCAAGGGATCCCACGTACTTGCTCCTCTGGCCTCATCTGATGCAACGATGTCCTGCACTCCCTCTGACCTCCTGTCTGTTGCCCACTATACCCACTTATTTCTCCTTGGAGCCTTGGGCCATTTGCTGCCTCTGCCTACGTCCTCTTGTTCTCTGCTGGCCAATAACAGGTATAGGAGATGAGAATCCCAAACTGGGATCCCAAACATAATATTACAATCAAATATTCATTACAATGGTTTGTATCCGGAGATCAACCTTTTACTATTTCAAATTTTTATCAAAATTTTTACACATATTAATTGTGCATATTAGAGAGCTCAACTTTTTAACTTTCATATTCTAATCCTTGCAAATTTTTCTACACATTACAGGAATTCATCATATTCTAAAAAAGTCACACATTTGTATTATTAGCTTAAAAGTCCTTTATTTTCCCTCTGAGAGACAGCAGACAGACCCTGCTCATTTTTAAAGAAAATTTCTCATCTTTCGAGAGTTGACCTCACTTCCTTTTGGGCCAGTTCAAATGTCCCTCTTTTTCATTCCTTGAATACTCCATGCTCACTTCTCTCAATGGTTTTCTTGTTGTTCCCACACTAATCTATAAAATACCTGAGTTCAGGCTTTGCTTTTTTCTATGGCACCAGCCTCCAATACAGTGCTTGGCAATCAGCAGATACCCAATAGGCATTTGTTGATTGATTGAACAAATGAATAAGCAATGGAATAAATATAAGCTCCATGAAAGTGGAGTGATCCACAGCAAATTGAAGGGTGCTCTACTCATTTCAGAAACTAAATAAATATGTGCTGAATAAATGAATTTTTAAAATGGTCAGAATGGTTAAATGCTTATCCAAGATTCACATCATCATATGGGTAATCAATATCTAAAGACAAAATCTGTTCTCTTTTTAATTAGAAAGATAAATGAAAATTGCTGATCATCTAGTTAATTAAGATTTAATCCACTTTTGCCTCCATTTAATATATGAACAGTTTCCCTCATTCTCTCCAAAGATCAATATTGAAATGCAATGATGTGTACAAAATGCCTCTGGCTGAGAAATATCTCAGGAGGCAAAATTTTAATTACCATTTTCTTTTCTTATGCAAATAGCTCAATCAACAAATAATATACACACTAGCAAAAAAAAAAATCACTAGCAACCCTTCACTCTTCAATATATTTCAACTAGTTTACTCATTTTCCCCTGCAGGTAAAACTAAATCTTTGAATTGAGGTTCACTGGCAATGCTTATTTTAAGGACACTGAGTTTTAAAATGACAGTTTTCTTCCACTGCCTGGTAACAATCCCCTGATGGCTGAGTTAAATAAAATAAAATTATGGCTTTTTAAAATTTATGTTCACCATTCAAAATAAATGAACACTATTAAGACTTTTTAGAACCAACCTCTTCCCAATTATCTGTGGTAGGTCTCTCCACCTCTCGTCCAGCTGCTCCAAATGTACTCTGGTCATTTTTACATCCTCCTTGGAGGTGATTGAGAAGAGTGACTCCTTCAACTGCAAGAGGCTGCTGTAGGAGGAGGCCTGAGACACCACTTCACCCTGTAGGGCCTGGGAAAGCAGAACACGTTACAGACCTCCCCATGAGAGGACAGGATGGGGAGGGCCCTGCAACAGAAGGTGGCCACTGCAGGTACATTCTTGCAAAACGGAGGTCATTAATGCCAAGACAGTTACTACTACTTGACTGAGCGATGGATTCGCTTGACCATCACTGAAATTTTTTAAATGCTACTGAAACCTAAATGAGTTTTCTGGAGTCTGAGTTATAAGTTAGGCAAAATTGAAAGCTGAGGAACAAAGAAACTGAGGAAGCAAAAAGAATCACAGAAAAAGTATGGTGGATAAGAACCAAAGAACATCTAACAAAAACAGATGCAATTCTAGGCACCATGAACATGGTGTCTCTCTCTGTTTAGAGACCACATTAGGCCAAATTGTGGGGTTGAAGGGCTCTTATTTAACTTGCATGAACAAAACTGCCTATTTTAAAATTGAATTAACAAAGACTCATATAGATAGAGAACAACACAAAGAGGTGTTAATGAGATGACATGGGTAGTACATATGACAGCACATAGTAGATGCTTATCAAAATGCTTTTTTCCCTTCCTAGCGGAGCCCAGTATATTATAAAAGGAAAACTGCTATATGTGTATATCAGAAGAGAATCAGCCTATGAATGACAGGGAAGACCCCAAAGCAGAATGGGAACACATGCTAGTAGTATACAGGAAAGAAGGGGCCCAGGATGGCCAGGAGGTGGGAATGGATGTTCATGGTCAGCCCACAGTACACAGTGTGTGGACAAGGGAGTGACAGAGGCCTAGAGCCCCTCTCAGCCCTCTCATGCACAGCACTTAGATTCCACATGGAGACACCGAGGAGTCCAACTCAATGTACCGGTACATCTTCATGTCTATGCTTTGCTATTTTTAAGGAGAGGAGCTGTGACTTAGCCTCTTGGACTATCTTATATAAACCTAAGGAACCAGACTGATTGTCCTTGTGCTCAGGGTAGCCACTGTAGGTTTCTGAGAAGGGACTTTCCAGGAGATGAATGCAGAGCATCCATGTTTTTTAAGCTGGAAAGGGGGAGAGAATGGGGGTACGGCCCCCTCAAAGTCAAGGAAGGATAAGAGCTGAAGATGGGCAATAGATTCAGATGCCACAGATTCCTCTGATGGAATTTTTTTTTTCTTTTCTTTTCTTTTTTGTACTGGGGATTGAACCCAGGGGCACTTAACCACTGAGCCTCATCCCAGTCCTTTTTGTTCTCTATTTAGAGACAGGGTCTTTCTGAGTTGCTCAGGCCCTCACTATGTTGCTGGCACTGGCTTTGAACTGCAATCCTCCTGCCTCAGCCTCCTGAGCTACTGGGATTACAGGCATGCACTACCATGCCCAGCCCTCTGATGGAACTATTATTTTTTAATTTTTTAATTTGTTATATGCCCTAATGGAATTATAAGAGAATAAATTATAAAAATGAAGAGAACCCAGCTCTATCCTAAACTTGTGATAAAAGGCGATGGAGAAAATTGGGATATAAATCTATAATACAATCAATCTCTGTTAAGCAGCAATTTGCCTATTGAATTTTGGGCATAGACAAATATCACTTCAAGTAATTTATCTATCTACAAAAATCAGTAATGTTGACTGGCTTCATTAGTGCCATGTGATTTTTTTTTAAGTTTCAAAAGTTGTCTTCAAAGTTGTGATAAGCTATTATTCTTTGTCTTTCTACCTATTATCCATGTTTGATATCACTGATATTATTTATCTTGCTTGAAAATAATCATGGCTGTTGATTCCTTTCAGCATTATTTCTCTCTTTATTAGTGATTTTCTATTACTGAAAATTCTTATAAATAAATATGAAAATGGAGAGATTATACCTTGTACCAGCTTTGGAGATTACTGACTGATAGTCAACCTCATTCCATATACTTCTCTGGCCATCCTTCTCACAACTCCCCTGGCACACCAGCTTTATTCCCATCCCAGACATTATATCGCAGGATTTTCTCATGCACCATGGAACTAGGTCACCACAGAATTCCACCTGCCATTCCCTCGTCTCTCAAGTCAGGGTTGTAATCTTCTTTTCAGGATACGTACCTTGATGTCACATGAGGCTCCAGTGATCACAAAACCAAAGCAAGAAGTTTGGGATAGAGATTTCTTTTCTTTGTTTGTTTTTTTATTCTTTTGTGGTGTTCAGGATGGAGCCCCAGGTCTCCTTCGTGCTAGGCAAGCCCTCTACCACTGAGCTATATCCCCAGCCCTTATCTTATTAATTTATTTTTAAATAACACAACTGTGACAAAGAGCACTTCATTTTCCTTCCTTGCATTTCCTTGAACTTGCCTGTATTAATTGAAGTTCACCCTCCACTTTGACTCTGTCTGCAGACATGCCCATTTCTGGGGAACTGGCCATGGCTTCACATCGCTCTAACCAGGTCAAAAAGGATGACAGTTCTTTCTCAAGCCTAAAGAAAGCAGAGGAAAGGAACACATTCATCCAAAATCATCATGCCAGAAGACTAAACCTTTCTGAGGTCAGAGGGCCAATGTGAACCATTATAAACAATGCAAAATAGTCTTTGTCATCCTTGCATGTGAGGGACAAAAAGCAGTATGTGTGGATTGCACCACTTAAAACTGTGTAAATAAAATGTGATATATATATATATACACAACGGAATATTACTCAGCCTTAAAGAAGAATGAAATTATGGCATTTGCAGGTATATGGATGATGTTGGAGAATACCATGCTCAAAGAAAAAAGCCAATCCCCAAAACCGAAGGCCACATGTTTTCTCTGATATGAGGATGCTAATTCACAATAAGGGGGCTGGTGCTAGGGAAGAATAGAGTTACTTTGAATTGGGCAGAGGGGAGTGAGGGGAGGGGGGTGTGGGGGTGGGAAGGATGGTGGAATGAGATGGACATTATTACTCTATGTACATGTATAATTGCACGACCGGTGTGCTCTGCATCGTGTACAGCCAGAGAAATGAGAAGTTGTGCTCCATGTATGTACAATGTATCACTAATTAGAACAACAACAACAACAAACTGTGTAATGTGTAAACATATAGACACGTCCTCTTCACTCCTAGACCTTCACCTCCCTATGGGAGGTCCTGTAGTTTTATATCTGGGATGCTAATTCCTCATCACTTAAAGACAGTCCATAAAGCATTGCATGTTTAAGAGTGGCAGTATCTCAAGAAGACACCCTGCTCACCTCTGCCAGTGGGCCAGAAGGTCCTCCAGCGCAGTCTGTCTCTCCTTAGCCTTCCGGAGGGTCCCCTCATACCGCTGTTGCAGAGCAGCCGCTTCCTGCAGGCAGGATTCTCTGTGCACCACCTTCCGGGCACTGGCAGAGAGGGCAGTCACTGTGCTGCTCAGGGACTCCAGGGCCTGACAGAGATCCTGAGGAGAGTGCAAAGAGAATAGGGCTGTGCCCCCAATTCCCAGGAGATAGGTTCCTGGATGGTCTGCAGATGCCTGAGACCATGGAGAGAGCCAGACCCTGAAGATGCTATGCTCTTTCCTATGCCTCTATACCTGTGCAAAGTTTAATTTTAAAAGTTGACACAATAAGAAATGAGCAATAACAAAATTAAACAGCTACAACAATCCACTGTAATAAAAATTATTTAAACTGAAATGATTATTTCTGGTAGCTTCCATTTAGTAGTTTGGGCTGTGGGTATCGACAGGTAACTGACATCACAGAAAGTGAAACTTTGGATGGGAGACTGCTGAACATCAGAGGCAACCGACTAAAAGTCAAGACCTGGGTTTCCTTTTTAAGACCCATCACCATGAAACATTTTCCCTCCATCATCATAAATGGCAATGGTACTAAAAAATATCTGCTATGATTTGCAGCAAGACTTGGTGAAAATGAGGGAGTGACTTCATGGATGTCAAAGTCAAAGGTGGGAGGAGATTTTCTCTAATAAGAATGCGCTGCTATAGATTGGAATAAATTTCACGTTCCCCAACAATTCAGAATGTTTGTGAAAATCATTTATTTTATGCTAAATATGTCAGTCTTTTAAATTCAATTCTTAATTTATAATCACTACATGTAACATGCTATATCATCCATAAAAAAAACACATGGAAAGAAGCCAGGCACAGTGTGAACCAGTGTGAACAGCTACTCTGGAGGTTGAGGCAGGAGGATCACTTGAACCAAGGAGTTTGAGACCAACCTGGGCAACAGAGTAAAACTCCATATATATATATGAGTGTGTGTGTGTGTGTGTGTGTGTATTTCAGATATTTGTTTTTGTAGACAAGTATGTTTACTTAAAAGGATACCCTACACACAGAGAGAAAGAGTTATGGCTGACTTAGGATTCAATGGTGATAATAATAAGACACCTCAGAATGGGACAGATAGTGTGCTGTGCTATGCACACTATAGGTATTAACTTATTTAATCTTCCTAAGAACCCTAAGAGGATGTCCTTTCATTATCTCTCATTTTACAGAATAGAAAACCAACTTGCTTTAGGAAATCTAAGTATTAGAAAAAAATAGAATGCCATCCTCTCCAGCACTCTGTTATCAATTTAGTTGTGTACTGGAGTAATTTCATTAAATTGGATTTTCTTTTCGTCATTTTTAAGTATTTTTAAAAATTGGGTAAGTATTATAAATGCATTCTCATTACATCAAACAATATAAATCCCATTCTCCTTTCCAGATGTGCCTTGTCAATCATTTGCTTTCTGTCATTGCAGCTCCTTGTCCATATTTATATACATGTGTGATCACATGCATATGAAGTAGGGATGATATTTGTATTTTGTTTATTCTTAACCTGCTTCATTTTATCATTTCTTTGAACATGTATCTTCCTCTTTGCTCCTTACCCCTAATCCTTCCAATGCCATATGTTTGTAGCCTTGCCAAAGATTTGACAATGATCACCGCAAAGACCAGATTTTAAAAGCCAGTTGTTGGAAACAGGTCACTGAGGACATATATATAACACCTGAATATAACAGGTTGAAATATGAAATCTGTGGTGCACATGAAAATCATTTATTTTATGCTAAATATGTCAGTCTTTTAAATTCAATTCTTAATTTATAATCACTACATGCAACATGCTATATCATCTTTTTGCACACTTGATTTTCTATAATGCTGGCAAGAAGTAAAGGTTTTATTAAAACTATTATCTGAAAATATTAGTAAAAGAGAAATATCTTAGTAAAAGAGAAATATCTCTTAATTGAATATTCATTTTATATATATTTTAGTGAAAATTTACTGGCATACTTACATTTCTTGTGTTATATGAAGTGGATACATTTAATATCTTATTCCTTAACATAATTTTTCCATTTTTAACTCTCCTAAAAATATTTACTGTTTTCTTTTTAAGTTGGAGTTATCAAATTTGAGAGTGGATAAATAAGAAGAAATGTGCATGCATGCTCCTACCATATGTTCTTGGAGAACTCTGTATGTTTCTGTAGCAGAAGAACATATTTTAATTGGATCATTAAGTTTGTCTTCAAATTCAGACACAGACTGCTGGATCTGAAAAAAAAAAGGTGAAATATAATAATGTTGGGAAAAATACACATTGAGAAAGCAGTTGAGAAAGAAAGTTACTGAGACAGTATCTTACCTACCATCTATGGATAACTTCCAATATGATAACAAATGAATTTTTGAAAATCTAAAGTCAATGTGTCCTATTATTTGAAAGGAAACTAATTAAGCCTTAATGATGATCTGAACATAATGTATAGTGACATTTACAGGCTCATTGTACCTATATAAATATCTGTGTGTGTATGTTTGTGTAGACATATATGTTTACTTAAAAACATACCCTATAAACAATTGTGAATTTAGTTCATAACTGACAACTTGACAATCCTGACAACTTGGTAGACAATTGGAAAGTTGTTTTTCCTTCATTACACTATTTAAGGAGTTTTTGCTTCATTTTTCTATAAACGCAATGCAAAATGTGTAACTTTAGCCTGCATGTATTCTTACCTTTTGAAGATCGTCTTCAAACTTTTGCTGCTGAGACAAATGCCCCAGGACTGTTCCTTCAAGGCACTGAGCATGCTCTCGGAGCTCTTCCCAGTATCTTCTTATCTGTGTCAACTTGGCTTTGATTCGAGCAGATTCCCCAGTGGTAATAAACTGAGCAAAAGACTGAGCTTCTTCTTCTAACCCTGTAATGCTGCTGATCTGACTCTCAATCTCCTGGATTGTCACCTAATATTTAAAAAAAGAAAATGACAATGCAACTGAGTAAACTTGCCTTCCTGAGACGATAAAATTACCTACAAGGAAAAATAGAAAAATTTCCTTAAGCGACATCTAAACATGCTCGGAGGGGGTGGTTGGAGAGATGAACCAGCACCTTGCTTCCTGACTATTTGAGGAGGACGCGCACATAGACAGTGTCTGCAGCACACACCACTCTGTGGTGACTGTGTTCACTGGAGAGGGAATAAAGAGAAATGCTGCTCCTGCTTGCAGTGAGATTAGCAAGAGGATATCGCTGCACCTTTTACACTATCTCCAAACACACAGAGACTTATCTGCTTACTCACTGATCAAGCACTTAAATCAATTGATTTGGGGAAACCATGTGTTCTAGGAATTCATAGGAACACTAATATTGGCATTCGATTACTTTTTCTAAAATGTTGTTGAGTATTTCATGATTTACTAACACCAAGTTTTTCTGATTGCACTCCTACTTAGAGCTAGTCTTTCCTAATCTATCCCCTGTGTTGCATGCCCGTGTTTTCCAAATATAGAATGAATTAGGACACTTGACTCCCATCCTCAGGGATCAGACATGCTAAGAAGGACCCAAGATTTGTGATCAGTTCCCATGGGCTGCTGTTGCTGCTGCTATGAGAACCACCACTTTCTTCAAAAGCTATGCACTCTTTTCAGGAAAAACTGCATACTATCATTTTAATTTGAAGCAGAAAGGATATTTTACATATAACCCAATGCATAGAATGTACCAATGGCTACTAAAATTGTGCATGCATATGTGTATGGACCCAGGGGAAGGTGTCTCTCATAAACATTGGGCTTATTCGTGTGTGAAACAATGAAATTTCTTTCTCTGAGGAAAAGGGCCACACTTGTCCAATAAACATAATGCCCCAAAACTCAAGTTTCAATTACAAATAACTTAAATGGAAAATACTGTTATGGGGGTGGGGGTGGGGAGGGGAATAAATTTGTGATTTCTAAGTGAGGCAATCAGAAATAAATTACATAGGATTGTCAGGTAGGCACCACCATTTATTCATTTTATTTTTCATATGTGTGGTATATCTAATAAATATTTGAGCATTAATGCAATCTTTCTTTTTGCTGATTTCTAAGATTATCTTACAAAAATTACTCATCAATTCAACAAATAAGTGTTGAGTGTCCTCTAAGCACTAATAATTCTTCTGGGTGCTTACAACACTACTTGCTTAAGAACTAAGAAAGTTCTTAGTTATTGGACTAATCCATGTCACCAACAAAATCATAAATGGAAACCAATCACATTGTAACAAATAGAAATTCCATCCAAGAAAAGTTGGAAGATGAATCTAGCATATGTTCTTATCATTTACCAATATCAGGAGCAGCGTGGAATGATGAACACGAATCAGCTCACAGCATTTATCTTCACAGCAATAAAAATGCTTAATTTTAATCTTAAGATTATTTTAAGATGAGAAAACTATAACAAGTTTTACATTTATTATTTATTATTTATTTATCATTTCCTGTAGTATAGCCTTCTGTTGGGAAACAGAATATGAGCCTATTAAGCCAAATTTCATAGATCTTTCCACTCTATTTTTGCTTATTTGTAGCAGATATTTTTTCCTGATATTGACATTTTAAAATATATTTTAGGTCATTTTCAAAATGCCAGTTTGGACATATTAAAATGTATTTCTAATCTGATAGTAAGAAAATCCACAAGTTACTGTTTATGCATTTAAAAATAAAATATGTAATTTTCATTTTTCCTGGAGAATAGCAAGATGATATTTGATCATTGATATATTTCAGAAGTTCTGGAATATAAATTAAAATAGCAAGGAAGGAATTATTAAAAGGATAAAAAATCTGTTAATTTTTTAAAGGGGAAATTTTGGGGACAGAACTACTTAATTGTAATATGCTCTTTTTCTAATCCACCACAGAAGACACGGCAGGCTGTGCGTGTGCCACACCATGTGTGCTTGATTGCAAAAGATGTACGATGAGCAGGGGTGATTTGTTCCACCTGTGATCTTATCTAAGTGACATTGCACCCTCCCACCTTGCACATGGTAATAACTTGTTCTGAGCCATAGTGTGAAATGTTTCCTCACCTCGGAATTTATTTTACTATATTTAAAAGAATGAAACTTCAAAGCGTTTTCCAATTCCAAAAAGAAAAAAATAAAATGAGATAAAAAGTGCCTGAATTTTAAAAATGTGTGTTGTGGAGTTACATAAAAGAAAGAACCATAAATGAGCACTGCAAGCCCACATCTTTCAGCTCATTTCTCTTAAACTGAGTGAAGTGTTTGATGATAATCTAATCACATGTTTATCTTGGCTTGGAGAGCTACTGTAACAGAACATCTCCATCCGCACCCAAGGTTATAAACGAATACATTACAGCCACCAGGTCTGATTGCTTCACCTACAGAATGTAGTGTTTTGAGCTCCCCCTTGTGGTCAGTGAGGGTAAACACCATTAATACTAATTACAACAATCCAAGTAGTTCTTAAAAAGTAATTGTAGATGATGGATACACGTCATATTTTATAAGAGAATCAAGAGAGCGCTCCATTGAGGTTAATGCAAAATCAAGAAAAAGAATAATGTAACCATAAAAATATTTTAATGATATTGCACACAATATTGATTTTGAATGCATAGGTCTGACAATATTAATACACAATTCCATGTATAAAGTATTACCCAGCGTCAGTCAAGATCTCTTAGCTTGGTTGGCATTTTGTGTGAACTTAATTTTAATTGAGTCACAGAGCAATGAAAAATTTGTCTCAGGACCAAATAGGTTTTGGTGAAATAAATGTAAGAAAGAGATCTTAAAAGCTAGACATAGATTATTAATGTAACATCCGAGCAGGTCACCTTAATTTGGCTGATCTGCATGTCCATGGCAGAGGATGAAGTTTCCAAGGCATTGAGTTCTTTCTCTTTTTCAGTTATCCAGACGGACAGGTTCTCAAAATTACTGCCAAAATGATCCCACTTGTTTTTCACCATTTCCATGGTTTTAATACTAAAATTAACCAAATTAAGTAAAAAAAAATGTAATATTTTAACAGAGAACAACAACACCAGGTGAAAAGATAGTGAAGACATTTGTGACTATTTCAAAGTTGGAAATATTTGAGGAGGAAAAAATGTACACTTGATCTGAGTAGTCAGGTCTCAAGTCTTCCTATCTCTTCTGAGAATGAGCTCTTAAGGAGGCATCATCGAGGCTGCTACAAACACAATCGCATTTTGAACAAAATATTGCTGAGTACAAGGGGGTCAAATCAGGTATAATCTAATTAAATGCTGCATGTGACCAGCACTTGCTAAGACTTATTTCAATAAACTATGCTAGAATAGATCCCAGTGTACATCATTTTTTAACAGTCCTGTTTTCAAGGACACGTTCCTCTTTCCTGTAAAGGAGAGATTCCACCATAATGCTTTATACTAAAAGATCTTTAGGAGATGTGTCCTATGAATCAAGGTAGCACTTGTGGTCTGAACCCTTGCTGCCAGGCGGGAACTGCTGCCTTTATTACAGCTACGCCTTTTGATTTAAAATCTAGAATGATTTCAGAGATTCATACATGTTTTATGGTCCTAATTCTAAAAGACTTTCATAAACTCTTTTTCATGAGCACCCTGCTTTTAGACTACATAAGTGTTATGTGTAACAAAATTTCAACTATAGATTTTGTTTGTATTAGCTACACCTATATAACCAAGTGAATATGGCTTTCAGATTAAAAAAAGAGTAGGAAACTAAGAGCATATCATTGAATTTATAAGTCCTTAGGTTAAAAAAAAAAAAAGAAAAAAGCAAATAACATCCCTGTTTACCCAAAGGCACTTGAAGACATGAAGAAAAAAGCAATGGCATCATTGATTGTCAAATTAAATGGTATTGCAATCTTAAATTTATTCCCTGGGTATGCCTAATGCTCTTAGCAGTATAGAAAATATACACTATGTTATGTTGCAAGATTTTAAATAAGATTCAAATGGGAATTCTTAATAGAAGTAGTTTCTTTTCTAGTAAACTCTAAGTTTTACTATTTCTATTACTTGATGGAAGATATTTAATATAAAGTCCTCAAAATGTTTCAAGTTATATTTGTTTCAGATAAAATATTTATCATTTTTTAAAGTTTGGGCAAATGTAAAATGTCAATTTCAAGGTGTTAATATTATAAAAAAACAATTTTTACATTTAAAATCCACCTTAGAAAGATGTCCTATTTCTTAAGAATAATAGATTATGTGTCCTTAATTTGAAACTACACAGAAGTATTTAGCCATATAATTTGGGGGAATATTGGACTCATAAGTTTATCCCCTGCAAACTTTTAAAAATATGTTGTTATCTATAGCAGGATATTAATAGGTTCAACTGCTATTTGTTTCTTTTCACATAAAGTAACATTAATGTTTAAAAATAAAATAGATTTTTAAAGTTAATTTCTGAAAAAGCATGTCAGACAGTGACAATTTGAATCCCGAGGCACTGTAAGTAAGCTTATGAGCTTTGAATTGGAGACATTTGGTCTATGTGATGTGTGTTTAGGCCTAGATCTACACTACCGAAATATCTCCCCTTCCTTCTAACTGGTGACAGCAGAATAATAGAGTTTTAAAAAAGTAAAATATTGGCATTTTCTCTAGATTTTGTCTACAATGTACAAAGGCCACAGAATGGAATCAATATGGCTTTCTTGTGAACAAAATCAGTTTAAGATGTTAATGCCACATCCCTTACATATTTTTGTTTTGTTACAGATACTGGTTCCTGTGTTGAGGATACTTTCTTTTGAACTGTGAATCATATCTCAAGACATGCTGAAATACACAGACACTTTGAGATCTTAAAAGACGGTTTTAAAAACAAGACACAGGGAAGACTGCATTAAGCTTTATCTCAGAGAAGAAAGCTTAGGACTGGTGAAGCACATACTCTTCTTCAAGCGTGTCTTCTAGTTTTTTGACCTGCTCTTTGATTGACGCAGCCTGTTGCTGAAGCAATTGCTTATTCTTGGGCCCCAGTGGTATCTCTGAAGCTTCCTTAACCAGGTTCTCAGCCTGGATTGCAATACTTTCTGTCCGCTTAGAAAATTCCTAGGAGAAAGATATTAGAGCCATTAGATCCACATTTTATACTCTTTAACCCTGTCCTCAAGGAAATTGCAATATTGTGAATAGTCTTCCCCAGAATAGAGGGGCAGCTGACTGGCAGGATTTATACATAAATAGATTTATGTTGTTCTGAACAATAAAACTGATTTTTATATGGTCAATTTAGACACTTCACTATTTTTTCTCTATCTTATATAAACAACCAGTTCTATCTTCACAGTTACCCAGCAGTCCTCTTAGAAAATCTTTTCTCCCCTATTTCCTCCTTTGACTTATTGTTTAGAATTCTGAGCTATATTATAGTAGTTAACTTATCCATACGTATGTTGATTTATTACAGGCCAGCTCACAAAATGATCAACAGTGATCAGTTCTTCAATCATACAGATAATAACTTGTTAATACAATTGAGGAAAATCTCAAACAACGCAGAATACCAGTGATCTTTCCTGTACAGAAACGCCAGAAAGGTTTTGTTTACTAGTTCCCTGAAAAGAGATATAATCTGATCTCAATGCTGTTAAATCTTATTTTTTTTCCAATGCATATGCAACATGACAGAAAGAAGGTGAGTTTTCAACCCTTCAAATCTGGGCTAGAATCCCAGATGTGCTAATCACTGGTTGTTTTTCCATGTAAATGCAGATGATTGTGCTTGTCTTGAAAGGGTACTCTCAGCATTCCATTAGCAAATTCATTTTTAAGTACCCTACACTCTGGCAGGTACCAATTATCATTTTTATGTCCTTCATATAAAATTGAAGAAAATGGTTTATTAATTCTATTTAGGGATTTTCAATGATTCTGAGCTATTTTAATTCAAAAGTTAATTTAATATGCATGAGGCCCTGGTAAACTTTAGATGTTATCTGAATTTTGTCAGGTAAATAATGTGGAATACTAGATTAGAGAAGGTAAATCCAGTGATAATCTTGAATGAAGAAAATCAGTGTCTCAATTCTTCTCATGTAAGAAAAACTCACAGGAGCTTTATGATTTTGATCATCAACTTACCTTCCTAAATAGGTAATGTAGAAAACCAACATAAATATTTGTAAAAAGTCAGATTTTTCACCCAGCATCTCCCAGAATGATTATAAAACGATAGTTACACAGCACAACAAATCCCACATTACCTACAACCATAATGCACCAATAAAAAACGTGGAAAAAAGTTACTACTAAATACTATTTAAGCTTCCTATTTAAAAGATGTATTGTCCTCACAGAAATATCAATGTCACTTCACAGAAGTAGCCTGCAATTCAAGAGAATAAAATTGACTAAGCACCGCCTCCTTATGGAAGAGAGCTTTATAGTATCCTAAAATATGATTTTTGCTGATGTCACAACATTAAATTCTATACTTAAAAGAACCCACCATTACCATCTGTGAACTCACAGTCATTTTAGAGTCAATTGTAAAGTCTAAAAATCTCAGCATAATCTCCAATTCCCATGAAAAGAATCAGAGGTACAAAATAGTGTCCCCCAAGCCTGAAAGAACCCAAGGAAAGTAATGTTTGAAAATGCTTATTTTGTTCTTAGAGTATTTTGTGCAAACTATGTGTAGGGAAATACAATGGAGAGGAATTCAAAGAGCAGAGTGACATCTATAAGAAAAATGTGAAGCAAAAATGGAATAGCATTGTAAGGCTCATTGCCAAGTCCTAAGCAGGCAGAGGAGTGGTCGTGGGAAGCAAGGGGAGAGTATGATTTGCATCAGAGAAAGTGCAGTTGAAGCCAGGTTCTGTCCTTCACTAACTGAGTGACCCTGAGACCTGAAAAACTCTGAATTCTCAACTCCTGGCCAATAAAGCCATGCCTTGTAATGCAGATTCAATCTGACCGTGTTGTGGACACCCTCCAATACACTGGGGCCTAGAGGGCACAGCCACTCCAGGACTGTCACATAGAATACAGGTCGCAATATCAGTGCAAAGTGAGCACAGAAGGAGAGGAGAACAGTTATCCCAGATTACACACGCTCCTTTGGCAGAGGACATAAACACATAGAGAAGCCACTCGGTTTTTGAATGAAAATGTAACACAGTACCTTAGAGTGCAGGCTTTGGATAGAGATCTTTAGGGTTTGAATCCTAATGTTCCTTAGTGATCAGGAGGTCAGGGACAACTTTGTGCCTTAGGTATCCCTATTTATACAAGAGGATTAATAATGAGGCCTGTTTGTCAGGAATGTTTTAAGAATCACCAAGTGATAAGGCCCGCATAGATGACAGACTTAATAAACATTACTGCAAATTATTAAATCACTCCAAAACTGTGGAAGATCACGGAGGATGAAGGAGAATTTTGATAATAAGACTAAAAATATGGCCTGTGTTTCATCTTTAGGCACTTTAACTGATCCTCGGGGATGACACAAGTGAAGTCACAGGGCTGGATTTCCCTGGAGGGAACCACCTATGGAAATCAATCCAGTAAGCATCTTTGTGTTTATAAAAGACATCTAATATACAATTTGGATACATAAAGTAATTGAAATTTAAAAATAAATTTTAAACAATTTTCTCTTTAAATGGCTAATGAAAACTGAAGAATCGAAAGTCTCCGGCCTTATAAAACTTCACACTCCTTAATAAATTAATAATAGGAGAAATGACATAAAATTAGCAGTATGAGACAGAGAAGCTTTTCCTAAGAAAACAGAAGCACAGGGGTTTCCTTGCTAAAGGTTGGGAAAGTATGGCCGCCAGGTCTTTCCCTGATACACTGGCTAATCCATGGTTTCATTAATTCAGCCTTTCCCTCTCTTATCCTTTCTCCTCCTCTCTTTCTCTTCCTTCTTTCCAAAGACATAGAAAAATATTTATTTTGGAAACGAACTGCACACTCAACTGCACCTCACACTATCACAAGAGGATAAACAAGAAAACACACTTTTGGGGGAAACAATATAAACAAGAAACACACTTTTGGGGGAAATGGCAGCCACCTTAAATGAGAAGCCTTAATCCTGTCTTTCTATAAACCTCAACTTGGCATAGTAGCAACCAAAAAAGCCCGAACGACTCCTCTAAATGCTTCATGCGAATGTATTGGCCTGCTCTAAATACCCAAGGTATTTGTGCTTCCATGTTAAAAACACTAAGTACACTCCTAACTGCTCTCTTTGATACCCAGCTGGAATATCAAACTCACTGTGCCCAAAATTGAGTTGGATCTTGCCCCACTAACACTCCTTCCAATTCCCCTACTTGCTCTCGTTATCTGGTCAGGCCCCAAACCTGGTGCTTCATATTCTTTTCCTCTGCTCTATCCAGATACTTTCTCTACATTAGTGTCAACTTCACCTTATCTTGTGTACCTGATCCCATGCATTCACTGCCCCTACCACCTTAATTCCCATTCTAACTCCCAGGTGCCCATATGTAGTAACTTTCTAACTGAATCCCAGTCTTTCACCCTTTCAATCAGTTTTCTTCATCTACTTAGAAACTCATCTCCCTAAAGCACAGCTCTGGTTGTGTGACTTTTTCTCAAAAATCTTCAAAGGCTCCAGCTCCATGTTTCCTAGAGAAAAAAGTTATAGCTCTTCTAGGACTATCTGATATTGCCCAGTTTTGCTATGCAAATTCTCATTGCTTTATCTACTTCACCATACAGGATCCTGGTGTCCAGCACTCTGACACCCCATGCAGTTTCCCTTCCTAGGAATTTCTCTCTGTTCTAAGCTCCAAGCTCAGCTTTCCTAAGGTCCCCTGCCCTTTGCATTTCAGATTCAAATATCATTACCTCAATAATTTTAAAAATATACATATCTGTTAGTGAATTAACCATTTCTCAATTTCTTGAAAAACTTCACCTAGATCTTAATGTTTAAATCCTACTTACGTTTTCATTTCCCAATATGTCAAAGAGTAAATAACAACTACTGATTAAATAATAATAAATAATAGAAATAATGGAGGATAAATAGTATGTTCATTGTAATAATGAGCACCAAGGAACCATGTGGTACTATTGATATACCTTTGTCTGTTCCAGTTCTGAAGATAAGCTTTCCAAACTGCTAAAACTCAGGAAGCGTTCATGGCTGGAACCAGTTTGAAAAAGGTATCTGACCACTGTCTCTTTGTTTGTCTCAAATCGCTCCCATTTCCTTAAGGTGACCTTAAATTCGAACAAAAAAATACATACATATATTACCAAAGTGTTTGGAAAAATACTGCTATATTTTCATTCATTCTCTAAACTGTCAACTTCCAGTGAATTTTCAGTTTAAATTTCACATAATCTCACTGAGTAAAGATGATTCCAAACCCAGTGTGGTGGTACACCTGTAATCCCAGCTACCTGAGAGGAGAAGGCAAGTTCCAGGCCAGTCTGGGCAACTTAGCAAGGCCGTGTCTCAAAATAAAAAAATAAAAAGGATGAAGCTTAGTGGCAGAGTGCATCTGTACCATGTGCAAAAAAGAGGATCCTAGTTTTTTCTGTAAGATTTTTTTTTTTTTTCTGGGCCTCATGGTCTTTATCGAAACAGGGCACACAGACTAGATGGTTTCTGAGTCTCCCATCAGTTGTAACATCCTACCCATTAGCAGAAAGGAAGGATGGAGGGGGGTGAGGTGGGGAGGAAGAGAAGTGAGCAGGTGACAACCTCAAACTGTTTTTAAGGGAACCTGTCTACATCTCTATAAAGCATAGAGGTGCTTAAAGGAGTAGCTGCTGGACTGCCTGAAGAGTGAAACATATAATCAGATGTTGGATTCAGGCAGGTGTGGATCAAATCCTGGCTCATCATTGATCACTGCTGTGTGACATGGGGCCAAGTCCCCAAAGTCTTCTTAGGAAACTGCCATATTTTCATTCACTGCTGTATCGACAAACTCTTCCACACTGGCAAAGTGTGCTGACTTCAGGCCTCATAAGGCTGATCTGCTGATGCAAAGAGGCAGTTCATGTGAAGAATTTAACAGATGTTGGAGGATCAGAGGCAGAAGCAAAGGTTTGCTCCTGCTGATAGGAGACATAATTGGACGTCAACACAACTTAGGTCTCTACCAAAATGGCCCCAAGTGACCGGCCCTACCTGGATGCGGCGTTCCTGCCTCTCCCTGCCCTGCTCCACACTGGCCAGGGTGCTCTCTAGCTTCTGAAGCTCCTCCCGGCCAGGGCCAGCCAGCCCGCCTTCTGTCTGCTGCGTCTCCGCCATCTGCTGCTGTAGGTCCCTCTTCTTGGCTGAGATCATCTTCATCTTTTGCTGGAAGAAGTTGTTCAATAGATGGATGTAAAATTCACTCTCTCGGCAGCTAAGCTAAGCTGGGCCACAGCACCCACACTTATCAGAAGTACAGAAAAGTAGGGCCTTGTGCAGCACAGTCCTACACCGTTTTAAAGTGAAGTTTAACAGTTAAAACAGTAAGAATGGGGGCTTTGTGTTAAACTAAGGTGGGCATTTTACATAAATATTTTATGTTTTTAATGGTAAATATAGCAATAATTTGGTTTTATGTTTTAATTGTGTGAAATTTGGACAACATTTAACATTTGGGGCAATACTTCAGAAAAAAATGTGGCTAAACAGTGCATTTGTCATGACTCCTCTTAATCCTTTTCAGCTGAAAAACCTGTAGTTCCAATTCTTCTGTTATCATTGATACTGTAAAAATGCAGATATTAAGATATTTCCTTCTGGGTGTATTATAAATAGTTTATGTGCTGAGATATTTTGAGGAAAGTTGTGCTTTAAAAGAAAACTTTTCACTGAAGTATAATCCTCAAACAGAATAGCACACAGATCTCAAGTGTACAGCTTGAGTATACCTGCCCACAGAAACAAGTACCTGGTACAGGAAATAAGAGAAGAGCTTGAAAATACTAATATGTATATTATACATATATTGATATTATACATATATATCTGCAATCTTACTTTTCTCTGAATTAAAGTAAACAGAAAACCAAATAATTTTACAACATCGAAGACAATGTAAAACAAAACATTGTTTTCTAGTCTCAGGCTTTGTATAATTATTAAATAAATTTATAAAGATTAGAGGTTGCTATTTTACACATACTTTTAATCAATTCCATTTTTGTATATATGGAAATTTGTCATTAAGTATTTTATTTTTATGAATAAAGTATTTATTTATATCAATCATATCTCCATTTATATTGAGTTTGACAAGTAATACATTCCATTTATGAGTATATTTTAATGTCCACTACCAGACTGTCAGGAAATAAGTTGATTGTTTATTGTCAGAGTCTGGGGGGATAGTTCAGTGGTAGAAAGGCTGCTTAGCAGGCATGAGGCCCTGGCTTCAATCTCTAGCACACACACACACCGTACACACACAATATTTATTATCAGTATACATACTAGATTCCTTAACTTCTAGTTGTGATTCTTTATAAGTGTATATTCTCCTGAAAAGTCTGATACTTCAAAGAAATTATGTATTTAAACTAAAACGTGTTTGAAGTGGTAAAATGAAGACCTGTTTTAACATAATGAAAAGAGAATAGTGATCTCAAATCTGAAGCAATTTGTGTCTCTGTGATTTCTTCTATTATGAAAAGTACAATTTAGCCAGCTTCATGTAAATTTTTGCACCTAAATCAATTTACTCTCCACACTATTCCTTGAAATTTTTGATGTCATCAAATCATTCTTTCTAGGAATTTTCTTGGAGGATATTCTGAATTATCTAACATTTAGCAGAGAGAATAGAAAACATAAGTGCCGTATTGTTAAAGCCATTCAGCCAGGTTCCTTCCCTTCCTTCTTCTCCCCATCTCCTAGCCCAAGACATACTCTTATTTATCTCTCTGGTCTGCAGGGTTAGAGGGCATTTCTACCTGGTGATGAAGAAGTAATTGCTGTGCTTCAAACAGATTTTCAGTGTCCAAGATCTTCTCAGCTTGTTCCTGGACTTCTTGAGAGCCAGAAATTAATTCTTCAAGGGAACTTTTTACAATTTCTTTGTACTGAACACAGTCCCCAAAGTTGCTTAACATCTTTTCAACCTAGATTTAAAAAAAAAGTAGAGTAAATCTTAGGTTACTTTGTGAAATTCATGTAATACTATTTTGAAGTATGATCAACAAATTAACACAGCATATATCTACTATGTACAAAGCGATTCCTTGATAAATGTACACATTGAGAAATGACTTCACCAATCAAGCCAATTAACCTATCTACCAACTCATACATTTAGTTTTCTGTGTGTGAAAGAACATTTTGGGTTTATCCTCTTAGAAAATTTCAAGGGCATAACATAACATGATTAACTATGGTGATCATATGGCACTGGATCTCCAGAATTTATTCATCTTATAATTTAAAGTGCATACCCTTTGATCAAAATAATCCAATTAAATTCCATGAATTTTTACATATTTTAAGAGTATACATACTGTCAGAATAACTAAAAATATATTCATAGATTCCTAATTTTATTCTTTCACATATTTTGAAGCTTATTTAATTATTATTAAACCACATAGCCACTTGTAGAAACTGCAAGTTTCAGTTGATTTGGTGCTTTCTGCCATATTAAAAACCTAATTTAAATACAAAAAAAAAGGAAAAAAAAATCAATTTCTTTGTATTTAGCAGTCAAAGCAGGATACTAAAACAATCCATTAAACATATCATGTGCCGGTTCTCTCTAATTATAATCTCATGACTAATACCTATTTGTAACATTGCTTTACATAGAGTTCATCCTATTTATTAAATGAGAAAACAATTGTTGAGAAGAAAAAGAATTGAAGAGTATTTGTTAAAAATGTACCTCCAATATTTCTAAATAAAACATAAATATAATTCCGAATTTTGTTGTTGGTTAGCTAATTCCCTTCCTCGCCATTTTCCTGAGTTTTAACTTTCTGTCTGATGTCTGCTTTCCCTAGATTGACCTAGAGCTTCTGTTTTCTCGATCTTCACATAGATCACTGGTTTCAGAGTTGATGGTCATCTGTCTTCCATGGAAGCCTTCCAGTTCGTCTTTCTCTTCTCCTATTTATTTTTCTTTGACCCTCTCTGGTCTGAGTTTGTCCATGTCACTTGGAGGATGCTCTTCTCTAAACAAGCCGCAATGAGAACCTGGGAGAGCCACAAACTCCAGATCTCAGCCTAGATCATCAGCTCTGTTGAGAGCAGTAACTCTTCATGTCACCCTACGAATCCACCCACAGCCTTTCCTTCTTACACAGACAATTGCAAATGTTCCTGTTCAGCATTAATTTAAACATTAAGTGGTTTGTTATCAAAGGAAGGACCTGGTTGTGCCCAGTCCATTTTCTTATTTAAGTCTACTTAATCAGAATGTGTTTTTCTCCATTCTTCTTTTGTTTCCACTAAGTGATTAAGTAGAAAAAAGATTGCTAAGAAAAATTATGCAGAAGCTTAAGCTAGATGAGTGTGCAAAGAATTAACATCTGTGCAAGCAGACGTTAGAGGTGGCCTGTCGCTAAGTCCCACGGACTTCACTAAGAGAACACTTAGGGAAAAAGCAAATTGCTTCATGAAATCTGACAAAAAACAATTAATAATTTTAAAGGTCGCCACATGTTTTGTGGGGGAGGAGCACATGATGTCACTGAAAGTCACTGTTAGATCTTGGCTCCAAGATCACCTTCAATATTCTAACTTTCTAAACTGTTGTTCCTTTTGCTGTCTTCACTAAAGAAAGAGCAGGAGGGCAAGGGTCAAATTTTCACCTAGAGTATTGTAGTGGTAACTAACTAAACTTGTCCATTGCTATGGAAGATGGGTCATCAAAGCTTTGAATCAAAGCGTTGAAATAGCTTACGTTCAATAATGCTATTTTCAATTTGTTCAAGATTCTTAAGAAAACTGTAATTTATATATATTTATAATTTTATAATTATATCAAATTTGTAATTTGATACAATTTATATATCAAAATCTTCACATCAAACTAAAGTCATAAGCAATCCTAAGTATTTGGGGCTTGTGTAAATTCCCCATTATAGTCTCCAGCAGAACTATCCACATGGATTAAAATTTATGAAGTTAGTGCCAATTATTAGGGAAATCTGTAGAGAATTCCAGATCTTCAGAATAAGAGAGTTTGTGGACATTTTGTAGTCATCCAACAGATAATTTTCTATGCAAGTTTATACTTAAATAATGTAAAAGAAATACTGGTAAACACCTGTTCTACTTTACTGCCTTACATTATCTTCCCACTCAAAAAACATTGGACTATACAACAACCGTGGGTGGAAGAGACCCAACTACAAATTAAGTAGGTGGGTTTATATATATATACAGACATTGGAATGCCTATTGTTAAGCTTAAAATGAGCTGACTTTGGCTAACAGAGAATTTTCCTGACCTGCTGACTAAACATTGGATATTTTATTATTACCAGCTACTGGTCATCAAACATTTACTCTGTCCAGGCTCTACACTGAATGCTCTGCAGACATTATTGCATTTAATCCCTGTGGCTCCCTTTTGGGGTATTTTTAATAGTGTTTTACAAGTAAGAAAGTTGGGGCCAAGAGACATCAAATAACAAACTCAAGGTTATATAGGAAGCAGGACATCAGACAGAAGCTGTGGCCATGGATTTGTCTGACCCTTAAGCCTTTTTTCTAATCTTTATGATATAATTTAAAGTGACTATAAAATAACTGTAATTTATATACAGTTTATTTCAGCCCTGAGCAGAAATAAACTGCCTTAGTAAGAGAAAAAAATGTAGGCTGATAAACATTAACTTTTCCATTAATCTGAACTAATATATCCAATAATGGCATTGACCATAATTTAAATATCCCCAATTTTCCTCCAAATCTTCTCATAAAAAATCTTCTCATAAATAAATGTGATCACTATTTCAATTAGTTTATAACTGTTTTAACTAGTTCACTTATATAATTACTTGCTAAGCTATTATCAAGACCCCTCCAGGTATCTTACCCCCAGAACTCTGTTTAGAGTGTGGATAAAGTGACATACCTCTGACAGCAAAGCCACGAGAGCCTTGAAAGAGCTAGACAGTTTTGCCAGCTCATCTCCTTGCTTTTGTGCTTCAGTCTCAGAAGAAACTTCAATCAAAATTTTCAGCCTGGATTTCAGCCAGCTGAGTGTCTCCCCTTTTTTGGCAACATCATTCCTGATCTCCTGGAATGAAAGAACACTTTTGGTGAGCAAAGTGCAATGGTGATTCTCAATTGTCAGCAGGAAAGGACTCCACCCAAGTCTTGTAGGGTGGATATAAGAGAGCCAGACAGTCACTCCCTGATGGAGCACCTGCTTATTGTGCTTTGAGCACAAATTTTTAACCAAAGTCCACAGAAGAAACATTCTTCGATGTCAATAACTGCTGGGTAAAATAAGTTCTGACTATACCCCCCAAAATCATCTTCATAATTAGATTGGGTAGATACAAGTATTTCCTAAGCATTCTAAAGATGCTCCTAAAACTACCATAGAAGAAAACAAGACAGCCAAATAAGGCACTATAATATATATACTTTGTTACTTTACTTTCTGTGATCTGGAAGGAACATGGCAGAAAAGAAAAAGCATGATATTCCTAACATATTTAATTAGCTGTTTTCTTTTATCAAAGAGTTTAGTTACTTAATATTGTTATAGATGCTCTAAAGATTTAACTTCATTAACTTATACTTTTTCTCTCATTTTTTTTTTAGCTTTTAGAAGTTAACACACCAAATATTAAGAGGTATACAAAGGATCACAGCTCTAATCAAAGCAGGGAGCGTTTATCAGCCAAGACAATGCTTGAAAGACTCTGGGGCTTTGCACTTGCAGGGTTGGTGACCAGCAGCATGGTGACTGGGCAGTCTGTCCCTCCTACACCACAATCTTTGGTGTAGTGCAAGGGCAGGGGTCTCCAACACGCTGTCCCAGGGTTTTCCCAGGGCAAATGCATACCAGTCAGGAAATGGTTAATTCCAATCTCTGCATTCTAAGATGTAGGTTTTTGTGTATGTCATAACAGCAACCAGAAAAATATAGATATCTTCTATATGCACACCATGACATTATTGAGCAGCTCTAGTTTTGATGCAACTACATAATTTAATAAGAAAGAAAATAGAACTCAAAGGTTCATTCTCTTCTTAATGGAAATTACATGACATGCAAGGATTAAAAATGCTTAAAAGGAAGAGTTTTCACAATAGCAAGTAGAAGAGCCAAGCTAAGAGAATGGATGCCGTTTGCAGAAAGCTAACTGTCTTCAGGCCTGAAGCTCTGTCACCCTGGCTGGGCTTAGCAGGCTGTACCTCTGCCCAAGGCTGAAATAAACTGTCCAGCCTGAATATGATAAAGAAAGGAAACTTGGAGAGCTTGCCCATTTCCCTGATTTTGCATGGCTGAAGATGGACTGCATAAAAGCACACAGCCTTCTTATTTTCTGTGTCAGTTCTTAAATCTGTGCTGTTACACACGCATGCATGCAATGCTCTGCTCAGCAGTCCCTATTAGCTAAAGATGCACTGGAGACCCTGCTGAGCATGATCTCAAAGCTTCTGTTGATTCAATAGAAAACCCACAGTTCTCCATAGTAATATGGGAAGACTTATCTTTAAGATAATTTTCAGAAAAACCAATATTTTTTTTCCTAGAAAGAAAGAAAGACAACATTGTCTAATATTTTGTATTTATTACTGGAAATCATCCTGTGGCAGACAGTGGATCAGAACTTACATTGGAGGCATGTTTAACCTCGCTGTAGTTGGTAGTCTCAATGGCCTTATCCTTGAAGGCCTTCAACTGCATCTCCTTTGCAGCTATCCAAGATGACAACTCAGAAAATCTGAAACAATACAAGCATTTTCTAATTAAGGGAGAAAATTCTCTGGATGATTAGATTTTAGATTAGATTTCTATTTTGAATTTACCCTTGGAAATATAACAATCAAATGGATTAACTAATCAATGAACAAATTCTCTGGAAACTTTTACATGACACTCAGAGTAGAGGTGTCCACCTCCGAGCTCAGAAACATGAAGGGGCCTCAGCAGAGGACAAAGATGTGTCTCAGGGCCTGAGCCCTTGGAGGAAGGAAGGTGCCATCTAAGGTCTGGTGCCTCCAAGAGGCTGGAGGCCACCTGTGAGGGAGGAAAGGACTGACCAAATCGGCCTCAGAGACAGAACATCCGGCCCATGTGTCATAAAGCACTTCACCCTATTTCTAACTAACCCATTCTTTTTACCAATTGAAGCATTTTTATACAAGAACATGGGCCAGATAACGCAATTTGATTTTCTTTATTGTGTGAAATAAAACATTCGTCATCTCTTGTTCTATAATGGTCTCTCAAGTAACAGAATCAAGATAGATTAGGTCCTTCTCTGGAGACAACCCCAAGGCTACCTGCTGGCATAGTCCTTCCACTTGTCTGGGTCATCCACAAGCTTCGCATAGGTGCAGTCAATGGCAGCTCTGAGCTCTTTCAGGGCCGTGTGACAGGTTACAGGTGTTTCCCTTACTGGGTCCCGGACTGGGAGTTTCCCACACAGTTCTTCAATGAGTTGTAACCTTTTCTCACAGAGATGATGAGGACCTTTGTCACTGAAGAAAATCTAATAAGCAATAAATGTTTTTAGAATCCACATGAGAGTCATACCTTAAAATTTCACAAAAAGACTAAAGGGAGAGTCCTGTAGACCACCAGTTGTAAGGTAATTACACATTTTTTTTTTCATACTCAAAGCAAAATCTGAGCCCCTCCTTTAAGTAACAAGGCGCTTGCCCAGGATTACATATTCAGGGCAGGAGACCTACCCTGTGTTCCTTAATGATATTTTCACTGCCTTCCTGGGGCACCAGCTTGGTCTCTCTCTCCAGCTCAGCCTTGCATTCTTCTACAGAGGCTAAGAATCTCTTCTTCTCCACAGCAATCTTCAAATGCAGCAAATGATAAGGGGCCTCTCCTTGAAGATCCTGGATTCCATAGGAAAATCCAAGAAAACACACTCATGCTCCTCATTGTGTACATTTTCAGTTGAAGTGGCAAGAAGACTTAAAATATTTACTTCGTATATTGTACTTTTCTAATTTGTGGGGCTGCAATGATTCCTTTCAAGCCTGCTGTGGGTCATGTGTCTCCACAGTGATCTTTTGGTTTAATTTTTACATTAGTGCTGCACAGAATTAGTATTCCTATTTTTCAGATTAGACTATTGAGGCTCCAGGGTAACTGAAAAAGCTAAGGGAAAACTTGAGGAAATTTTATTATATCCATCCCCCTCCCACACCAAGAAAACTGAAACAAACAAGGATTAAAAAGCCCAAAAGAGCTGACCACCTGCCCGTCCTCCTCTGATTAGACCATGCATTGAAAAAATAAGCAAGCAAGTGTGCAACACATAACCATCTAATGCTCTCTTCTCTTGATATAAACATAGGCTTCCTTATTACTTTTAGTTCTGTAACTTATTAATTTTAGCCAACTTGAATCCTCTAGTACTTAAAAGGATTAGTTTGGGAAAGAATACTAATTGATGAGAAAAATGAGCTTGGACTATGGAAAGACAAGGACACTTCAATTAAAGTGTCGATCCATAATACATTTAAGGTATGCTGAACTTCAAAGGCACTTAGAGACCTTGGATTTCTTTGAGAATCTCTTGTTTAAATGAGTCACTTTAATTTTCAAATCTAGAAAGCAAAAGTGGTATATGTCTTTCCACTGTACTTTTCATATGCACAAAAGATGATGTTTTAGCCCATGTTACTGAGACTTAAAAAATCTAGAAAGTAACCTAACCAGATGGAGAGCTGTCAATCTGGCAATCCCCAAGGCTCCTTCACATAATGCCATGAACTGTCACCTTGTGCAGCATGCACTCTCCTGTAGCTGGGGCAGACTTCTTGCCCTCTGTTTGGGGAGGAAAGCCCTCAGCCTCTGCAAGTTGATGTACCCATTTCCAAAGGGCTCTGTGTGCCAGGCCTACCCTTGCTTCCCACAGTTCCTCCACAGCATGTGACACTTGGATCACACTGGGCTCCAAGGGATCCTGATGCCTCCCACTTGCACTCCACCTTCCTCTCCACCCCAACATCTCTGTGTTTTCTTTGAAGTCCTAGCTCAAAATTGTCACTCTATTCACTCTTCTCCATTCTCCAAGTGGGTCCACCTCTATCTTTCAAAGCTTCCATAAATATAACATTTATACATTTTGAGCTTATTATATACTACACTTTTATCTTTTGTGACTAATTATCTCCCAAACTGAAATCTAATAAGCTTTTTTTGTGGGAAAAGGAATATGTTTTGTTCATTTCTGAATTTTTACCCAATAGATACTTTTATTTATATTTTTACAATATAGCTATTTATATTAGATGATAAAATCCTTGAGGACACTATACACACACACATAGGCATACATATGTAATTTAATATTTAATAATTTATATTGTTAATGTAGCAATAGTGTATTATAGTAGTAATATATTATTATTAATACAATAATTTATATAAGTAATACACATACAGTGATTTTATTACACACATACACACACACACACATACACACACATATAGTGATTTCACCAGTAGACCTATCATGATTTATTCAACTGAGAAGAGTTTATTAAATGTCAGTTGAATAAATTAAATGCCCTCATCACACAAGCTGGAAAAAAACAAGTACTTAAAACATATGATAAAATTTATGCTACTGTGAAATAGGCATATCGAAATTCTACCATAGTTTATTATGTTTTACTCAAGTTCGGTTTTTTTAGAAGTACCAAGATGGCTTTCCGTGAGTTTCTTGATTTCCCGCCCTGCATCTCTGCACCCTCACACTCTCTCCCTTCCCTCCTGAAGCTGTCCCAGCGTCCCCAGGTCCTGACTCACCTTCCATTGTTTATGGAGCTTTCTCACAGCCTCCTGCAGCCCCTGTTGCTCCTGCTCAGGGAGGATGTCCGTGAGCTCATCGCAGGCTTTCAGGAAAGCATTGAGGACTCTCTGATCCAGCTGACTGAAAAACTCCTGGCAGGGAAGAGCCAAAGTGGTCAAGATGCTAGGCAGAGAGACAGCTGCTGCTGCCCTCTTCAAAAATTTGGAACATTCCCTACTTTTTTTTTAATTTTCCAGGAATAAACTATAAGCATCTATCATTAGAAGTCAGAAGTTTTCATATTTGAAATTTGACTATTATGTTTTACACTTTAGTAAAAACAAAATCATTGCAGCCTTCAAATTCAGTGGAATATTCTAAGAAGCCAGTGGAAAAATTCTGAAACCTTGATTCCATAGTGATAGAGTTTTTCTTCCTCTTTGGTAAAGTCAGAAGGGCAGGAAAAAAGCCAGCACTAAGTCTCTTAACTCCTCATTTCTTGACCACAGTGCATTCTGGGCCCTGGTGATTCATTATGAGCCATCCCACATTTCCCCACGTGCACACTTGAACACACACACTATGGATGGGACTGTGTCCTCAAATTCCTGTGTTGAAGCCCTAACCCCAAATATGATGGCATTGGAGATGGGGCCTTTGCAGGGTACTGAGTTTTAGATGAGGTCATGGGGGCAGAAACTTCATAGTAGGACCAATATTTTCATTGAAGAGGACAGCAGAGAGCTTGCCAGTGTGTTTCCACAAGGACATGGAATAGGCAGCCAGAAAGAGGACCCTCGTCAGAACCCTACCATTCCAGCACCCTGATTTCACACTTCCAGTCTCTACAACTCTGAGAAGTAAATCTGTCATGTAAATCACACAGTCTATGGTATTTTGTCACGACAGTCTGAGTAGACCAATAGTGTGTACAGACATGTGACCAGGTCTCACAGTCTCAGGAGTGTGACTGCAGGGACCTTTTGAACAGTCATTCTGAACAGAGGTGCCACCTAATACAGGTATATAAACTGAATGAGATGCTTTGTGCTTTATGGTGACAGACCTTGACCCTGAGTTCAGAAAGCTGCATCCCAAACATATTTCAGAGTGTGGCTTAAATACATATCCACTGAAATTTCAGGAAAAAATGATTCAAAATACATGTTCTGAAAATGTCACTCATATCCACATGACATTTCATGTATTACTAATGTTCCCAATACAAATATAATTTAAAGAAGTAGGATAAACATGAAGATGGCCTCACAAGACTGGGACAAATTTTGTTATGAGCTACTGGCCTTCAAGTCATCTCTAACATGAATTAGCCTCTCACCTCAAATTGTCTGTTTTATAAAAAACCAGAGTTACAGAAGAATTTCTGAGCTAAATAATGAATTTGTAATTTCGAGAGGCCGAATTATCCTGACTCTTTAATATTCCAGGGGTTTAAGAATGGTCTCAGAAATGGGTGGTTATGATTTGGATGTGAGGTGTCCCCCACATTGTGTGAGACAACGCAGGGACATTTTGAACAGTCAGAAGATAAATGATTGGGTTGTGAGAGTCTGAACCTAATTAGTGAATTGATCCCCTGGTAGGGATTAACTGAGTGGTAACTGAGTGGTATGAAGTGGTAGGTGTGGTTGAAGGAGGTGGGCATTGAGGGGGTGGCTTTGGGATATACATTTGTATCTGGCAAGTGAAGACACCTCTCTCTCTCTCTCTCTCTCTCTCTCTCTCTCTGTGTGTGTGTGTGTGTGTGTCCTGATCACTACATGAGCTGCTTCCCTCTGCCACACTCTTCCACTCCATTCCTTAGAGCCCTGAAGAATGGAGCCTGAGATCTATGGATTGAGACCCCCGAAACCGTGAGCCCCTAAATAAATTTTTCCTCCTCTAAAATTTTTCTGGTTAGATCTTTTAGTCACAGCAGTAAAAAAGGTGACTAAAACACAGGTGAATCAATTGCTCTCGGAGTCCTTCTTGCCCCACATTTCTCAGGAAAGCATTGAGGACACTCTGATCCAGTTGACTGAAAAACATTTCTCAGGTCTCATATCTAAAATGCTCCCACCTTCCCAACTCCCCACCCCTCCCCCTCCCACCTTCCCAACTCCCCACCCCTCCCCCTCCCACCTTCCCAACTCCCCACCCCTCCCCCTCCCACCTTCCCAACTCCCCACCCCTCCCCCTCCCACCTTCCCAACTCCCCACCCCTCCCCTCTGCATTAGGTGGCACACTGGCTCTTTGGATATTCTCATCCAAGAGCAGGTGTCCATGCACTGGGGCCAATGCACCACGGAGGGCAGACTCACAGTGTGTTTTGGCAGCAGCTCTTCGGGATCCCCCTTCTCCTCAAGGCCCTCCTGTGCGACCCGCAGCACTTTCTCCAACTCTGCCCGAGACTCCTCGAATTTCTTCATCAAGCGACTGTTGGTTTCCGCATGCTTCTTCCAGTCCCCCGTTTTCTTTACCATATTCTTGATGTAAAAGATATAATCATCCCTTGGTATCCTTGGGGGATTGTTTCCAGGACCCCCAAAGATACCAAACCCACAGATGCTCAATTCTTTTACATAAAGTGGTGGAGTACTTACCCAGACACATTCTCCTGTATTTGAGAAATCATTTCTCAGTTACTCAAAATATCTACTATAATGTAAATGCCATGTAAATACTTACTATATTGCATTGTTGAGGAAATAATGACAAGAAAAAGAAGGCTGTACATGTTCAGTATAAATGCAACTTTTCACCCAATTATTACCACCTCCTGGTAAATCTGCAGATGTGGAATCTATAGCTAGAGAGAACTGACTCTAATCATAATAGGATGCTGCTTTCTCACTGCTGAAAGCATCATTTGGTCGGGTAGTATTATTTACTTTTTTTCTTCAAAAAACACTTGGGAGGAAGATACTTTATTATAAGAATAATTAACTCTTTTTAATTAATATTAGGGAAAGAAGAGGTAAAATGTTTGCCTTCTAAATACTGGAAGGTGAGGGATTTTGGCAAGAAGTGGAAATTACTTGTCCTTGTTCTGTATTTTTGTGGGCTCATGACTGTAGGGCAAGGAGAGCAGATTACCTGAAAAGCAACATGAACATCAGCAATCTGTCTTTGTAGCTTCGTCTGATCAAAATGCTTTAACACATTGCTCAAGGTCACAAATTTTTGAATGGTTTGACTGCCTTTCTCAACAAGCCCCAAGGTTTTCTTACAGGTTTCTTGACAAGCTAGCAGCTCCTACAAGGAAGGGAAACCCACAATAATATTACATCCAGGAGAGGCTGAAAAATAAAGGAAGAAAAGGAAAACGAAAAGGGGGGAAGGATGGAGGGAGGAACGATTACAAATAACAAGAACAGCTTTAAATAGCTCTGAGGCTTTTGATCAGCAATAAGTAAAACCAAAAGTACAGAGGAACACTTTTTTCCAAAAGAGCTCAATTTTAAGCAATCACTGAAGTCAGTGCTTTTTATACAAGGCATTTAAATGTCACAAAGAGTTTTTTGAGATTTTTATATTTCATGCACATCTTATTAACATTAAGAAAATGACAAAGCATCAAAATTGTTATTCATCCAACTGGTGTATCGAGAGAACAATCATAAACACAATCTACATAATCAGGTTTTAATAAGATTAAATTAATTTAGCTTCAATGAAAATCACTTTCTTGAAATAATCAGATGTAGTAGTTAATATATTATTTGTATACACTAAATTTATAACATTTGAATTTCTAAGGTTCACATGCTTTCAGCCTTATTAATGAAATAGCAAACTCTAGATCCTAATTTTTTAAAAAGGCGGCTGACCATTAGGCCTGGGGAAGACTTGCAACTGTCATACACTGCAGTGGTGACCAACAGCCTTTGCCCTCTGACTACCAGCCTGACACTGTAGCAATTTTGACAGTATAGAGTTGAAATAACCCATCCCAACAAGGTACTCATTTTTGCCTTGAATTGAAACAACATGAACTTAAAAACCCTTAACTACTTTGAAAAAATATATTTCAAACTGCTCATGTGGATGCCATTTTTGTTCATCTATATTCACATATTAAGAGCTAGTAACTCTTAATATTTTTGTTTTGTTTTGTTTTGGCAAGGATATATTTTTTTCCTTTTGAACACTTTGGAGATTTAAGGGATAGCTAACTAAAAATATGTCATGAGTATTATTAATATTTATAATTAATAATAAACATTAATTATGCAAAAATTGTTTGATGGCAATTTACAGCAATATGTAGGAAATGGCACTATGTCCCCCAGTGAAAGAATCCTACCATATGAGGAGGTGTCACTAAAATGAGGTTTGGTGGTATGATGATTATGGCTTCAATACTAATGGTAATAATAATGCTACTAATAATGGAATACATTTTATTAGGTATCATCACTTTTGTTTAAGGACCAGGACCGTTAGTTAAATAAGGCTTCATAATTTTTTGGCATCACACCTAAGATCTAAGTATCTGGGTGACTTGTTTCAGATACTCTGCTTTTTCTAAGAAGTGAATTTGTCTCCTTCCAGGAATCCATTTCAATTAGTTCAGTGGCAACCTTTCCTACATTAGTTTTATCTTCATCTGAGATGGGCTCATTTATAATAAAGTAACTAAGCCAGTCAATTAACTGAAACACTAAGAAGGCTATGCATACAGACCTGTTCACTAAACATGAGACAAAATATCAAGGGTTACACCAAAAACGTTTTCAGAGTTTGTGGTTGTATAAACAGATTGATTCCCAAGGTCAAAGAAAAGATATCACAAAATATAAGATTGTAGACACTTAATAGAAATGGAATAAATTATTTATATTGTACATGTGTTTGTGTGTGTGTGTGTGTGTGTGTATAATGTATATATAACTCCAAAGACTCAAGAGATAGAGAAACATATACTTTTTTTAAATGAAATTCTCCATTTTGTCAGTGAGGTAACAGGTAATGACCAAAGATGATATGCAGGAAGGAGCACTAAATGATCCTCTGCCCATCAAAAAATGTCTATATAAAAATGAAAAAAAATTAAATATATATTTTCTACCCTTTAGAAAGTACAAGGGAGAATTTATTTACACTAAACTTTTTGTGAACTTTGTCAAACATGATCCCTAGATTCACTGGTAGAAAGATAATACTAGAAAATTAAACACAAAGCAGAGAGGATAACAGAAGGTCTTTCTATCGTGGGTGCTGGTTTTGTTCCAAGAGGCAACAGTAAACTTGCTTCTACTTCAGAGATATACTCCTTGTTTCAAAGAGACAGTGTGAACTTTCATTGTCAAGCTTGGAGTTCAGAAGGCACAGCAGAGGCGTGTGAGGAGCAAATGAGCATAAATGTCTGCTGAGTATAGCCAAGTTCAAAGAAGTCAGAGGCAGGCATTCCAACACACTGGTCTTTGTAATTTTGCTCAACTCAGGAAACTTCTTAATTCAAATGATTAGAGCCCCACTCTGAGCCCCACCTGCTCTAAGCCCCTAAAAATGGGTCAAACCCCTCCACCAACTGGGTTTTCATCTTTACACAAAATGTGCATTATTGTTTTGAGTTATTAGTACTGTATTATTCTCAAAAAAATGTTTTCATTCTAATTGCACTTCTTTTACTGTAAGCAGCACTGCAATTTTATTACATGTACTTTAAAATAATTATGTTTCCCCAAAAGGAATTTTCTTACCTGATGTTTTTGTTTAAAAAGAGCACTAGATTGTGCCTCACGCTCAAGAACTGTTATAATGTCATTGATTTTTCCGAGTAAGTCATAGAAAGATGTTATCTGCTTTTCTAATTCCTCCAATGGAACCACCAGCTGCTGAGACTCATACAGAAGTGGGGAGTAGCACTCTTTGACCTTTAAAAATACAAAAACAAAAATCCCATGAAAGGTCATTAAGTCCAACACCGGCAGGGCACTATGCATAGCTTTCAGGAACATTTTATTTAACGACATAGTCATTTGGTGTTTGTGAATTTCTAAAGCCATTTCTTATTGATATTTCCTCTGTGTTGTTAAATTTTGGTGTCAGAAATCCATACTGCTGTACTACTAAGAAAAATAAATGACGATGGGGTTTTCTCATGAAAATTCATCCGAGTCCTCCATCTGGATAGCACTTTTCCATCTAAACAGTGGTTGTCAGGGAAGCAGATGGCATCAGATTCCCTTCATAAACCATGCAACTCATTTTCACTTTGAAATATGACCCAAGATAGTCACAAATTATGACATCACTTCGTGACCTGTGTCTTCCAGCTTTATTTTCAGGAACTCTCCTACTTGAACCCTGAGTTCTGACAAACTTATGCACCTGCTAACTCACGCTTCCCTGATACCCCTGCGCTTTCCTACATCCCACTAATTTAACCACGGATATTCCCAGGCCAAGGGATATCTCTCCAGGCGAAACTGGCCCAGCCTTCTTCTGTCACTTGTCTCTAAAATAATTGTTGCTAGTCTATGCATCTGCATTACATTCATGACGAAGCCATAAGCTCCTGAAGTTCAAGAGCTCCATAGACTGTCTGCCTGCCTACCTTGATGCTGGACTCCAGGATCTGCAAATTTCCGGGAACTGCTCAACCCTTTTTATTTACCTATAGTTGCCTCCAACTATCATCATCATTATTATAATAATTATGATTCCAAGCAACTATTAATGCTTTCAGACAGGTATGGAAAAGAAATTAATCAGCATTTATTAGTAGAATGGTTTTTTTTTTGTTTTTCATAAAATACAAAGATGAGAAGCTAAGTAAAATCAATAATATTCTAAAAATAATCCCTGAAGTAGATGAAAACATTTTGTTATAATCTTAAATACATAATAGTATAAGCTAAAATATTTTCATGTTTTAGAATATACTGCCTGAAGGATCAAAAGAAAGAAACTCTCTCTGCATCAAGACTGCTAAAACTTGCTTGAACTAAATAAACTACAAGAATCAATGAATGTGCACAAAAAGCAGTGAGCTTTATTGATTTTTCCTGGTGCAACAGAAAACCCATCAAGATGCTGCATCTGAACCAGCAATAGGAAAATGTAAAGGCTTAAATGTATCTAAAGGTACAATTTGCTCTCTCAAGTCTTGCCCTAGACCACACCTGGCTCAGGCTAATAAGTGCAAGCCCAGGAGTCAAATTACCAACTCGAAAGTGTTGACTTTGATTTTTTTGTTTTGTTTTGTTTTGTTTTCAAACTAGGGATCAAACCCAGGGCCTCATGCATGTCAGGCAAATGCTCTATGCTCTATCGATGAGCTACACCCCCAGCCTGAAAATGCAACTTGGAATTGCACCTACCCTTTGGCAAATTTTGCTGTCAGCCAGTACTATTATTATCTATTACCATTAAATTATAAAAATTCGAACTTGAATGTTGAAATAAAATGAATCGAAAATCAACTTTCTAACATACATTAGACTGAACAAGTTCTTCTTTTTTCATGACCAATGTGTTCCTATTTTCATCCTCTGTCTTTCTTCCTCTTTTCAGTAATTCTCCACTACTGATTTCACTTAGGTTATTCTCTTTTTTTCCACTTTCCCTCTTCTACTTAATAGATATGTCTACTTTCTTTTCCTTTATTTTCTAATTCCTTATAATGTTCCTATTCATTTTAAAATCACTCCTTTCTCTACCTTTAAATCACCCAATCTAAGTAGATTTTACAAACAATGTTATCCTCCTAAAATTAAAATTTAGATAGATTAAAGACCCCAATGAAACTTCCTAAGCTTTTAAGGAAAATCCCCCAATTAAGTAGAAAAGGCTTATGGCTACTCTTTATAGCTATCTAGGGCCTGCACAGAAATGGCAGAAATGGAAATATGTTAAACCTAAGGTGAGCTGTGTGAATGAGGGGGAAGGAATTTTATTGATTTGTGGTTATGTTAGCAGGAAAGAGCATAAGTAAGCTTAGAATGGGGGTACAGCAAATAAATCTCAATAAATTCTCATTAAAATATATGCTCTCCTCCTTTCCTTTTTTCCTCCTCCTCTCCTTTCTGTTTTACCACATGTGACTCTTCTCCAAAAATATCTTTCTAATAAAGAATAGCTATTGCACTTGAAAGTTAACAATAGCTGATTACCAAGAGGTAATACTTGGTATCAGCATCATAGTTTTATTTTAAAAATTCACACCCAAGTTACTAAACCAGAAATCCCAATAAGAAACAAAAGCAGGGTTGCTGACAGGGAGCCAGAGGGGGCAGGGGACAAGCTGAAGGTGGCTCGGGTGCCACTCTACATGCTGTGCATGGAAGTGTTACTCTCGCACCTTGGCTAGCTGCTCTTTGAGCCTGGACATGGTTGCAAACATCTCGCTGGCTTCTTCTTGGGGGCTCTCTTTGGCAATGAGATGTGCTGTCTTTGTGATCATCTTGTACTGGGCATCCATTACAGGCACCCTCTGCTCAATATCCTGCATGAATCATTGAAACAGCTCAATTAACACATGACACATTTCCTTTTAATCTCAAGATTCCACAGAAGGCAAAACAAAAATCAATATGCACTTTATGAAATTCTATATGCGTAGAAAAGTTTTCAGGATTCTGGTCATTGCTTTTCCTTCATTACTAATATATTGTTATGGGTCAGGCTACATGGGCAATGACCAAACAGACTCCATTTTTTTCCTTGAGACCCCACATCATATAAAAAATCCTTCTCCCATGGAAAGTCCCACCTCTGTACCCATCAACAGTTGCTTAGCTAGCATGTTTGGCAACACAAAATGGTAATTCTTATACAACGTAAAAGTGTTCTCTCTTTTTTTCTTGGACAATGTACAGAGATTGATTGTCTAGATGTTAGTAACGATTCTTTAACTTTTACACAATTAGGGATGTTTTGGCCCACCCTCTTTGCTGCTTATTATTTTATATCTCATGACATTTATGGTTTTGAATCATAGCAACAGCCACTTATGCTTTAATATGGTTTTTGGACTATAAAATGTGCATTCAGATCCCAGGAAGGGGTCGAAGGTTGTAGACTTGCAGCCTACCCCTTGGCCTGCCAGATGGTGGATCTGGACCACCAATTGGTGAATCAAGTTTCCATCTCCTGCTTTAAGATCAACTTGGTGATTTATTGCAATCTTGCTCTAACAATATAGGCAATATTACACAGATAAAAACTTCCCTTTAAAGGTGACCAGCTATCATTAACATAAGGACTAGGTAAATTAATCTTTATGCTTTTGATGAATATGTTAATGTAATATAGAAATACTATATCATGTAAATGTATATTACCAATGTGGGGAAATTCTGACTTTAAAACTTATTTTTTTTTCTTAAAAAATTTAAACATTGTCATTGCAGAAAACTTATAAATTAGAGATACTAAAATAATGAAAGTTTAGGGAACATATATATAGTTTCCTCACACAATAATAGCCAAAGCCACTATCTCATCATTATATTATTAATGTTTCTTTCTGGTGTGTGTGTATATACCCATTGTTTTATTTTTACAAGAACAAAAATGACAAGTTGTGGTTTGCTTTTCTCACTTAACAATATACTATAAAATATTTTCATGCTATTAAATATTCTTCCACTATTTCACTTTTGAGAGCTATAGGCTGTTCAAAGTACATAAATACCACAATTCATGTAATAAATCCTTTTTTGTTAGATGCATTTATATGGAGGTACCACCTATAGATGTCTCCTGGTTTTGACTAGTGTTTTACAATTTGATTGTAGGAAAAAAAAATCTCCAAATTGAAAAATTATTTTGAGGTTGCTTCATATGACTAAAACTCTCTCTTTAAAAAATTCAAGGTTTTTTTTTTTTTTTTTTTAATGGAAGGCATGAATCAGTATGGACCTGTCAAAATGATGCCCAGGAAAAAGAGAGACAGCTTTGATAATGATTTTGCAAACTTGCTGATCTTTATTTTCACAAGAGGATGGAGTTTTCATTTTATGACCCCAAAACCCCTCACCTCTAAGTCTTGAATTAACAACTTGATGTTAATAAAAGAGACGTCGAAGGGCTCTGAAAACTTCCTATGGGCTTCAGTTGTGAAAACAGAGAGGGTAGTAACACAGTCTGTATATTCCTTCTTCATTCTGTCCATCTCATCTGCTCGAGCATACTGTGAAGAAAGGAGGTGGAGAGCATTTGAAAGCCATTAAGTTGTAACTCCAGAAACCCTCAACCTGCACTTTGACATAATGTCTTATGCTCTTGGATTGTTATATGGTAAGAGCCTCTAATTCCTGATTCTTATTTTAGATAGGTTTGAAGTAAGTCCAATTACTTTGAAAGGAGAAAAGGAACCAGCATAGCAATGCAGAAGTATGATTTGAAAGTGAATCATTCCATACAAGTAGGCTCCATATGTTAACATAATCCTTAATCAAACTCTAGACTTCTGTGCCATTCCGCTATTACAAATGGAAAAGAAGGAATAATCAACTCTATCATGTATTGGTTCTAAACACTTCTTTATTCTGTCTTAATAAGCTCATGCTATAAAAGTAAAATTGCCTCTAAACAGATTGCTTATCACCACATTTACAACACAGACACGTTTGAAGTGAGTACAGATTTGAAACGTACTTGCTTGACTTCCATAAACAACTCCCTCCACCTCCCATTGAGCAGTAGTAATTGCTGCTTAAGGTCACGGGAAACCATCTCATCACAAGTTTCAATTAGAAAATTGCCGGCATCATTCATGGCGGTATGCTGCTGAATCCAATGAGGCAAATTTCGAAAAAAATCCTAAACAACAAAGAATATGTTACATTGTAAGACATAAATCAAATATTAGTAACAGATATAAAAGTGACCAGACTATGAAATATCTGCATTCTAAAGTGTGTGTAAATTTTAAGCCTTAAATCTCTTTCAAAATACAAATTTTTTTTAAAAGAGCAAGAGTGAGAGAGAGAGAGAGAGAGAGAGAGAGAGAGAGAGAGAATTTTTCTAATATTTATTTTTTAGATTTCGGTAGACACAACATCTTTGTTTGTATGTGGTGCTGAGGATCGAACCTGGGCCGCACACCACATCCCCAACCCCTCAAAATACAAATTTTAAATAAAATTTCAAAATATGAACTAGAAGCACCAAGTCTCTTTTATTGACTTTGGAAATTGTCTTTGGAGATAGGGTCTTGCTACGTTACTCTGGCTGGCCCTGAACTCCTGGACTCAAGAAATCCTCCTGCTTCAGCCTCCCAATTAGCTGGGACTATGGGTACATGCCACTTTTCCCTGCCCTTAGTATCTTTTATAGGAATAGTTATGCTCTCTCTTTTGCTGAAAAAGAAACAGAATATGGGGATTCTTTTTTATTTCCATTTTGCAGTTGAATAAACAATGAATGAATTTCTGTAAGCATCAGAGGTTTATTATGCATAGCATTCAAACAAGGAAACACTAGTGCCAGGGAATGTAAGAAGCATAATATATAACAGGGAAATAAACAGCTTTCTTAAATTTTTAAAATATATTTTTGAATTGTTACTTTTGTTTAAAAATCTGTGTGTGTGTGTATATATATATACATATATACACACACATATATATAATATTAAGATAATTAACAATTATGGGGATAAACATCAATTGAAACATTTCTAAATTAAATATTTGCATCAAGAACATTTAATACAGTAACATCCTTTGAAGCTGTTTTATTGCCAAATTTGCAGCCTTAAGCAAATAAGAATGTTTCAAACTCATTTCAAATTAAATGCATGTGTTCACATATGCACACACACATACATCACAGTAAAAACCAAGGAAAATTCAAACTTCATTTCATAAGCCATGTGTGGGAGGATTTTCTACATAAATAGATGAGAACATTTCTGTTTCTGGTGGTTACATTCTTTGGATCAAATTAACACATATGACATCTACCAGGGCACTGCTGGTCTGATCAGAAAGTTAAAATCTGTGTGGGTACTTAGTTTTGTCTTGTGTAGATATTAAAAAATGTTTAATTCATATGAATAAAAATGGGAAAAACACTTAAAAACAATAGATTTACTTGTGCAAACAATAACAGATGATCCAATCTTGGGTGGCAAGCACTAATTTATTCTTTTTTTTTTTTTTTTTTTTTTTGAGATAGGATCTTATCACATTGCTCAGGCTGGCCTTAAACTCCTGGTTCTCCTGCCTCAGCCTCCTAATTACCTGAGATTTTTAGGCACGTGCCACTGCAACTGGTAGCAGTAATTAATCTTAATGTATGTATCATATGTAAGACCAACATTTTAATCTTTTACATATACATTGATATTTCATTGAAAATATCAGGTTTCCATTTTAAGATCTATATACATAACTCAGTCCATTGACATTTATATATAAATGACATTCAAATGAAATAGTAACCCCCCATGTGCACACACATATACACTTGTAACCAGTGAAAAAAGAAATCACTTCTATATAGATTGAGGGTTGATGAAGTCCAGAACTGAATCTCTAAAGAGTTAAAAATGTGGTGGTCCAGCTGCTTGATGGTGTATGCTACCTCACAGATTCAGTTCTATGTTATTCAGTGTTGTTTTCAACCTCTGTTAAAGTAGAAAATCCACCAAGAGTGGTGTCTAAGATATTCCCCTCCACATACAGAGCTTGCTGAGCACAGGGCTATTGGCACTCAGGGGATCCTGGGGACACCACCCCCATCCATTTATTGGTCATCTGAATATAAAAGTCATATGTTAAACTGACCAGGTTGGGGACTGTTTTAACTGAACTTTAATTAACCAGTATATATTGGTCTACAATAATTTACTAACCTGAAAGTGAAACTTTTAGGGCAAAGTGAGAATTCTTGAGTCAAACTTGCAAATATATAACACTCCTTAGTGAACTATGCTACAAAAACTGTCTCTCATAGCCTGGCATAGCAGAGCACATGTGAAATCCCAGCAACTCCTGAGCTAATATAGGAGGATCACAAGTTCAAGGTCATCCTAGGCAACTTAGTGAAATCCTTATCTTCAAATAAAAAGGGCTGGGGAATCTAGCTTAGAGGTAGAGCGCTCCTGGGTTCAATTCCCAGTACCATACATAGAAAGAAGCCTTTTACTTCTAAATTCCTGTCTTTTCCTTTTGTATGAGACAGTCTTACCTTTTTGGCAGTTTCTGATTGACTTAGCATTTTTTCAGCATCCTCTAGCCAGGCTTGAAGACTAGCCACTGTGTTGCCATAGCGATCCCAGTTAGAGATCACTTCCTCCAGCATGCTCCTCACACTCCGTACTTCAACTGAGAGATTCCTCCACTGAGCTGTGGTTTCATTCATGAATTTCATCACATTCTCAGCTTCTTCCACTGCAAAGATAAAACCAGTTACAATTTTTATTTTGTATTTAAAATCCTCCATGCCTTTTTTCCCCTGTGGTCTTATATATTGGTGTGCATGCAATAGTATTAATCACCAATGCTAGAGTTCATTTCCAACAATTATGACATATTTACAAATTGAAAACAAATACATTTTACAAACTGTATCTTCACACTAACATAACCTCTCATTTCCCTGATTGTGATATTCCAATTATTCCATTTTTTTTTGCTTTTAATCCTTAGAATTTAAAATAGGATGAAAATTGTGACTTAGAAAAAAATGATGCTTATTTTGCGTTCTTAGAAGATGACTACATACACACCACACACACAACACATGAGTATAATTGCATGGGTTAAACACTGCACAAAGTCAAGAGAAGTGAATCTAATAATGTCCTCTCCAAGGCCAATGGCATGGTCACACAAAGATTTTGCAGAGAAGAAAACTGAACTGATCACATTGAAACCTGTGGATTGTTAAAGCTAATGTAGTCATCACTGCAGCAAATTCTGCAGTGTGTTTTACCTGAACCGTCTGCTTTGACGTACATCTCAGCTGTCTGTTTCAGGATCTGGTATGTCACTTCATATTGTTCAAAGAACTTGCTATTTTCTATGAAAGACTAGAAAAGAAGGAATGGTTGGTTAGGAGAAAGGAAACATGGGGCTAGTGTAGAAACGGCAGAGTCAGTTTTCTTCATTATAGATATGTGCATATTTTATCCAAATTTGCCAACCTCACTCTTCTTGAAAATATGAAATTAATTCTACTGTTCCAAATAACATAAGGTTATTCTGAGCATATAAAATGATTCTATACTCTTTCTAACTCAGCACTAGATTGAGAAAATAAGCTATTTTTTACCACCCAAGGATTTGTTCTTTGATAAGACAGAAGTTTCTCCAGAGAACCTGGGCCTAACATTTAGAAAGAACTAAATTTGGAGGAACATTTCAGTGTCCCACTGTGTTTAAGCTGTGTGAGTCTGTTGTTCTTTGAACATTAGTTCTGGTGAATGACTGATCGAGGAACTTAAGATTATAAATACATGACAGGGTATACTTAAAATAAAAACTGGAAAATTTTAAATGATCAAATATATCATCTGTGTTATTGATGGCCTCATATTTCAATTACCTAGTATAAAATTTACAAGACATGTGGTATCTATATCTGTATGTAATTTACATATGCAATAGCCAGTGTTGGCAAATAGATAAAATAAAACCAAGAACATGCAAAAACAAATTCTCAGGTTAATATTACTACTGTTTTTTGTGGTTTTTAAATTTGTTTTAATTAGTTACACATGACAGTACAATGCTCTTGACATATAATACATTTGAATCAGATGGGATATAATTTCATTTTTCTGAGTGTACAGGTTGCAGTCACGTATATACCCCTACTATTGTTAATGTTATAAAATAACTCCTGTCTCAAAGATGGTTCTTACTCCTATAAACTAGAAAATTAATGATAATATAGTTAACATATCACCAAAGTATCTTGAATTTCTTCTAAGAGTATAATGAATTCCCATGATTTTAATTCATTAAAATTCTTGATAGGTGTCACTATCATAAAATTCAAAAATTAGCCTTCACAAACTAGCTGAAGTCCTGTGTAGTTTGCTGATGTATGCTCCCTATAGAGATGCAAAAGACTGGTATGTAGATACAAAACTCAGTGTACATCAATTACATAGACATCCCTAGATTTTTACCAATGTTTTCCATTTTCAAGATAAAATTTAAATATATATAATACAAATATAGTTTAAAAATATAAAATACATATATAATTTTAAAACATTTTACACTATAGATCATTTTATAGTTACCAAGCCTTTACTTGTAAATAAACTATTCTTCAGGAATAAAGTGAATAGAAAAAGCTGTGAATTACATGGAATGAGAAGTTCCATGATCAATATTTTATTTAATAACTTTAATAGGCTATACAACTTTTCTTTGAGAATTGCATAAGACAATAGTATCTGGTTAATTCCTTATTTAGCCTTATTATCTATTTCTAATTCCCAGTTGAGAAAAGAGTAATTCACTGGAATTTAAGCCATGATTTTATCAAAAATAAACAAGTCATGATTTGATCAAAACTGGAAAACCACATCTAATGTTCAAGACACTGTTGAAGAAATTTAAGAAATAACTATATTTGACAAAGTTTAAGAAAATAGTCTCTGCAAATTTTAAAAAGAGTCACTGCAAATTTCAAAAAGCTAATGGGAAAACAATTGTTCTAAGTGTCAAAAAAGGAAAAATAGTGCCTGTAGTGGTAGGAAGACTTAAATACCTAAATAGTCTAGAACAGTTTACAAATTAACTAAAAACCAATAAAAGAAAAACCTTATTTCCGGATTCATTTTTGGTCCAAGGGGAGTGTTTAAAGAATGCTAGAAATGTAGAAATTTATTAAAGTATTTTTGAGCTCTCTTACTAAGAAAACTAGGTAATTAACTTTTAAAAGAAGATAAACTTGTTATTTTAATTTTTTGATTTATGTAATTTGGTTCCTTCTAAATATGGAGTATATGAATTATCTTGTCTATTACAACCACTTTAGAAAGAGAACTAGTATATTGCCTTTTTACTGAAAGCTGTATGGACGTATCTATTATAAGAAATGTATAAGTAAATATGAAGATGAATATTTTAAATACTAAGAAAAGGATTAGTTTACTTCTTTCAAAATTAGGCTGGAATTTGGATGTAAAATTTAACAAGTAAGCTATGTTAGTCAAGGAACTTTTAAAGTTAAAGGTATTTGAAGAAAAATGAGCTATGTCTTATGACATTAAATTGAAAATATTAGCAAAGTTTGATCCAACATAGTCTTACAAGATGAGTGAAGATATAATAAATAAAAAGCTCATTGATTTAATTCAATGGAAGCTAAGCCAGATAATTTAAGATTTTTAAAATAAATTTTGAAAAGTGGTTTCATCAGGATTCAAAATTTATATTAATAAATTAGTTACAAATAATAAAACAAATATTCACATTACTGATATTGTACCCACACAGACCACAATTCCAAGAGCTTTTTCTTTCTGTTACATGAAACGTCACAATGTATCTTATTTTTCCATGTTAGAGTTGAAGCATGTTTAATGAACATGGTCATTGCCAACAATTCTGACAACAAGGACCAAATTAAGTACCTTCAGATTACCTCACAGTATTTAATCACTTATCAATAGCATATGGCCAAGCTTATCCACCATGAGCATCTGTGAAGCATTTTCCAAGAATTTCTAAGCACTCAGCAGCTACATACCAGAGCTATGGAAGCCCATCTCTAATGCTCTTAAAAAGTATAATCTTTCTGTTTTTCAAATGATTAAGAACGAGAATTCAGACTAAGGAAAAGATAATTTGGGACTCTTCACAGCCTAAATATTATTATGACAGACACGTAGCAGCATGAGGCTCATTACGATATCTTAGTTTAAGGAGCCAAAAAAGGATAGCATTTAAGCAACTGCCTTCATGATTTTATTGAAAACTCCTCATGATTTTTGAAATGGTCTGTTCTAAACTGAATGATTTTCTCCTAAAACTCCAGAAAGGTTGAAAGGTCTATGGGGTGTGACATGTAAAATAGTATGCTTCAGTCTTTATTCCTTTCTAACTCCTGTTGTTCTATTATCATTATCATTGTTATTTTTATTACAAACTTACTAACCTTCTAAAACTTCTAAAAGTTGGCTTTCACAAAGTCACAGGTATTAAATAGACCAGGATTCAAACACATCTCTCTGTGACTGATGGCACAGTGTCAATAACCCCTGAGCTCTGAGCCCACACCTAGCTGCCTAGCACACACATAACAGCCCTGCTAAGGCTATAGTTTGCAAGTGTGGAACACTATGAAATCTGGACCAATACGAAACAGAACCAATGTCTAAGTGAACAACACTCTTCAGTTCACTAACATGGCAACATGTGTCAATGATTTAGTCTTTTCATTAGTTTTTTTCTCATGGATTATTTAGATAGTAATATTCAGTACGCTTGCAAAGGGGAAAGATCTGGATTTAAATTTCAACTCCACATCTTACCAACTCTGCTTCCTGAAGCCTGTGTCTTGGCCTTTGAAGGCCCCAGTCCTTCTACCCTGTTTGCTGAGTACAAATCTATGTGGAAACACCCAGCCCAAAAGACCATCAAGGGGACAAAAAAATGAAACACTCAATATCCAGTTATTAAAACTGTTAAGCAAAAAAAAAAAAAAGATCTTAAAACCCTTAATGAAAAGAAACAAGAGCAATAAGTAGGTATTTTTCACAAGGGAATGAAAATATTAGGGAATATTCATTAAAACATGCTGTGGATATAGGGTAATTATCAACTTCATAAATAATTGTGAAAATTACAAAGCAGTGTGCCATTAGAAGCTTAGTGAACTCTTTAACTTTATGGAGTAGGCAAGAAGTACTGACTTTTGATCATTAATAACAATTCTCTATTTATATATCTTTTGAGAAGTTCAAAGATAATTATTAATATCATTGTATTGGAACATTAACCTGGTGAAATATTCCCATTAGATATTTAAATATGATTGGCTGTTCTAAAATAACTAGAACAAAGAATGAATCCTGTATAATTAACTACTGGGCTCAGAGTGCATCATTTGGTATGACTAAAACTGAAAATATAAATGCATATCTATATTTAATATTTAAGACATTAACAATTTCTTAAATTAAAAAAATAAAATTTTCATTAATTTCTGAAATAACTACAAATGAATAAAGAAACCTATAACAGGTTTCCCTTTTTTTTTGGGGGGGGGGGGACAAATGTTTCCTAGACAATTTTAGTCTGGAGAAAAAATTTTACTGTAAACCAGTTAAATCTTTTTGTTTCAATACATGTTGTTCACACATCACTTAGAAAGTAAAATTATTATGTTGCAAAATAAATTATGGTTTTAAGATGCTTCTGTAAAGATACAATTTCCAAAAGTATTCAAGCACAAGGATTATTAATTCACTGTGACAGATTAGGTTACAGTGGGCTTATGTTTTAAACGTTGATCAATTTATCATTTGTAATTTTGTGTTTAAACATAAATGGAAGAGCACAGGACTGAGATACCCTATTAATATGAATTATATTAGCAAACTGGGGCTGCAAATAAACTGGGGGGCATGTTTAATGGACTAAGAGGAAATATTTAAATATAATGCACTAACTTCATGCAAATGGAACTGTTGGTTATAGAACAATATGATTCTTACATTACAAAAGGCTATAATTTCAAGTAGATATAGGATTACCCCTACTAAGAGCCCCAAATATGAGATAATCTTCAAAAATTAAGTTGGTAGAGATTCATACACAAAATTTTACACTGCCTGTGTGCACACAGGAGCAAGAAGCTCAGGGAATGACCATGAAGGAGACACATGGGCCCCCACCTAAAAATAAATAGTTCCCAAGTGTACAACTGAAAATTGTTCCCAAACTACTGCCAACTGGATTTTAGAAGACATGAAGATAACCTTTATGTACTGCAATTCAGTTTCAAAGGAGCAACTGGGTTCCAATCTAAGGATTGGGTATGCAATTCAAATATATTTTTAAGAAGTAAAGCCCAGTCACATGGTTTAATATGGTTAAAGCAGCAAACCTGCCTACAGTATGGGGTTTTAAAGAACAAATTCCAAAGAATATAAGTTTATATTTCAGATGATTTTGAAAAGCCCATAACCTTAGATCTAATCCATTTAACACACTGACACTTTATGTTTTAAATTCAAGATTACAACAATAATGTCAATTAAACTAGCAAGTGTTAAATGCTAACTCTATGAGTCCCCTGGTTTCTCTGGTAAAGCAGCAGGGACTTACAATGTAGTTTTGTAGAAGCAGCTCCACCGACTCTCGTCTCCCGTACTTGATGATCCAAGACTTTAGCTTTGACTCTGCAAGAACCAGCAGTGAGAGCAGACGGTACTTTAATTCTAGAAATTCCATTTTCATTAAGTGCAGCTCTGATGTGGAGGAAACAAAGTGAAACCTAGAAATAAAACAGGGAGATTTCACGGAATGTAACTAATAGTAACAGAACGATGCTTACTTAACCTGTTACATGGCAGCCTTAAATATCGGGCAGCTACAAGGTCCTCCAAACTCTAGCTGATCACTACTGTCTGGGGATGGGTTCCTTTTCTAACTCTGGGTTTAAAGGCAAAATATTATTGATTGAAGTCTTTGAGTTAGTTCTCTCCCCTGCCAACACATCTCTCATCTGTTTCTTTTATAAGCTGTTTTTGCAATATTACATAATGTTCCTTACAGTACTGAGTAAAAAATACAGGCTCTGAAGAAACCATGCCTGTGATTTTCAGGCTGTGGGTACATCCAGGCTGAGTCTTTTCAGTTAATAATATATTAGAATGTTGGAATTCTTAGCATATATTATAGGAGCCTACTTTTCATTTACCAAATGCAAGCATCTATGCTTTTAAAAAACAAAACAAATGATTGATTAAAAAGAAAAGAAATGTAAAAAAAAAATCGTCTACCTAGGATTTTAAAAGAAGACTTCATTTAAAACCAGATAATTCTCTTACCTCTCGGCCATGTCCTCTAATTGATCAGGTGGCACTGGGATCCCGTTGACAGACCTGGTCCGATAGATTTCATGGAATGCTCTTTTGTGGGCATCTGTGTTTTGAAGCAGATCCTAAGATACAGTTTTAAAAAAATAAAAAATGAGGAAACATGTTCACAGGAGGCTGGGAAGCATAATTTTCAGCCTGCACATATGACTCAATGTATTCAACAATTTGATCTTGCTGCCACGTTCATAAGCAGCCTGGTGCCTACCCCAGGCTTTTACCTTGAGCAGGAGCCCGGGGCTTGTGCATAAGACACCGTGCTAGAGCTGTGTCTAATAATTATGGCATCTTTTAAACACACATGACACTTATACAGCAATGCATTCAGACATTTTAAAGGTACATGATCCAAAGGGAAATGTAATTATTGCTATAAACAACAATTTCAGTATTTTTCTCCTTCCTGAAATTTTGGATTCATTGGTTTTTACAAAGCATAAAAGTGAGCACAACATATTTAACTCTTTAATGGTAAGAAGTAATAGGCTTTCCTTTTTAAAATATTTTTTAGTTGTAGTTGGACACAATACCTTTATTTTATTTATTTTTATGTGATGCTGAGGATCGAACCCAGTGCCTTGCACATGCTAGGCGAGCGCTCTACCACTGAGCCATAGCCCCAGGCCCCTAGAAGTAATAGGCTTTCTACTGTTATTTTACTTTGAATGTGTGCAGGCTATTTTAAGTAATATTTGCTTGCCATCTCATGTAAACTGATAAGATTACAATATATTTTGAAAACATCCTTTTGGTTAGAAGTTTTTCAAGTGCAGGGGATATCTTATATCATTTATTTAGGTTGGTTTGTTTGTGGCATTTTTTTTTTACCATCCACAACTTATTTATAAAGAGAATATTTGTTTTACCAGAACCCCTAGCCAATCTGTCCCGCATTCACAAGGAGAGAGTGAGGTGAAAAGAGATTTATGGCATATTTTCTATAGTTTTAGTTAGTTTCCCATCAGCAGAATAAATACTCTATAGTGTGTCACCCATTGAAAATTAAGACACATAGCCCACCAAAATGACAAACTAAAATTAATATTATTTCTCTCAAAGTAAGATTTTGTGGATCCAATGGAGAAAAAAGACACAAATATATCCCAAACCAAAAAACAGTTGAGGGAAGAAACAAGCAATGTCTTTATATTATAAATTAAAATGTTAAGGCCTGTGTGTATTTGTCCACTTAACTGACATCTTGACATTATCAAAAACCTCAGGGCCAACCTTTGATAAACTTTGCTATGATCACATTTGACTTAAGCCTATAGATAATTGTAGATAGACTCATGAGTCTTGGTGCCAGACAGAGGATCCCATGAGCAGCCAAGACCTGACCCCAAGAGGACAGGGGCCAGAGGCCTACTCTCAGAGCAGCCCTGAGGTTAAGTAGTTAGTCACTACTCCTTTATCACACACTGACACATTTCTGTGGTTTATGATCTTGGCTAATTTCTTCAAGCGACTGCAAGGCAAACTTGGAACTGTCACCGCAGCTAGCTCTGATTTGCTATACCTGACAATTTTTAATAACGTGTACATTGAAAAAAGTCTTTACAAGATATCAAAACAAACAAAAACATCTTCACACATAGGATAAATGAACATCTATGGCTGGCATAATGTTACAACTTCCTTTGAAAGGCTCTTTCACTCTAAAACAACTCTAGATGTTGAATGAACCTTGTGATTTTAATTCATCTTACTCAATTCATAGAAAGCAAGCAAGCAAGCAAAAAAAAAAAAAAAAAAGTCTCCCATTCTTAGTAAATCATGACACCAAATGATCACACAGCTGTGGGCAAAATAAAAGTGAAAAATGAGATTGTCTTGGGAAAGTAGCTAGACACTGCTTCATGATATTGGGTCTTGGAAAATAAACAGGGTGAGACGTTGAAACTGGATTTCCTCCATGTAACCAGAGCTCTTGACCAATGTGAATGTGCTGGTCTGGCTGCCAGGAAATACAATAAGGAGAGAAGCAAAGATCACCAACCACAGGAAAAAAGCCACCATGGGTGAGAGCCAGCAGAAATAGAAAATTAATAGCACTAGAGAAATGCCAGTCATTTAATACTGGACAACACAGTATGTAAGTCAGAGGGAAAATGATCTGGCTAAAGTGTTCTTCATTCTTATACTATTTAAGAGGATGTTAAGAGATTAACTTTCAGTTTTGTCAAATATATATGGCCAAATTTTAAGGAAAATGTAGTATGCAATTAAAACAAATAACTTTGCAGCCACTAGATAGAAAACCATAGAATAAATAAGAAAACCAGTTAGTCAACAAACAAGACCTCCACCATAAACTTTTAAATAGCATGAATGTAGAAAAAGGAGGAGTTAGAGGAGGGTAGAAGAGGAAAAGAGGAAGAAAACAACCAGGGTAAATAGAAAGCAGAGTGAGATGATAAAAACAAATTCAAGTTCAATGTATCAATACTCAGGAATAAATATGAATGTGGTATAAACTTATGAGTTAAAAGGTAGAAATTGATACGGGTGCTATGGTGCATGCCTGTAATCCCAGCAGCTCAGGAGGTAAGGTAGGAGGTTTGCAAGTTCAAAGCCAGCTTCAGCAAAAGTGAGGTGCTAAGCAACTCAGTAAGACCCTGTCTCTAAATAAAATACAAACAGGGCTTGGAATGTGGCTCAGTGGTTGAATGCCCCAGAGTTCAATCCCTGGTATACTCCCCCTCCAAAAAAAAAAAAAATAAAAAGGTAGAAATTGACAGTTTGTAGAAAGAAACAAAATAGATTCATTTGCCTTTTACAAAGAGAGACACATAACCATGAAGATCACGGGTAGGTTGAAATTAATAGGATGGAAAATTACATGTCAGATAAAAAGTAACTGAAAGAAAACTGGTATAAAAGTATTGACATCAGCCAAAATAGATTTTGAACCAGAAATCATTAAAAGGAGTTAATTGCTTAATGATGTAGCTTGCAACTTACTAGAAGATACATATTAATCCTGAACTTAAATTACCTAGTAAGTCTCAAAACAGATAAAGCAAAAGCTAATAGAACTACAGGGAGAGGACAGACCCACCCACTGTGGGAACTCCGGTGCTGGGTCATCTCCACCGTTTGATCTCTTAGTATGGTGGCTCAGTCTTTGATTCTTTTCCTCTTCCTGTCTATACTTCTGTATTTCATTTCCAGTCCCATATCTTTAAATAAACCTCTATGTGTCAAGGACTGCATTTTTATTTCCAGTCTGTGCCTCTTTCCAGAGGTCTTATCTGGTATCCCCGACTGCCTAATCCACAGGTCAAGTTGCAGGAGAAGAGACCTCATCTTGCCCCACACTGAACATGTAATCTTGCCTCCTAAACCTGCATCAGTGTTTCCCCATCTCAATTGATGGAAACTCCATTTTTTCAGTTACTCAGTCTAAAAATCATAGGTTTATTTATGATTCCTCTTCCTTCACAGTCCATATTTGATGCTCAAAATATATTCTGAATCTCAGCACTTCTCACCAGCTCTACAGCTTCCAGTTTGGTTCAAAACACTCAACTTGCATTATTGAAACTGTGTCCTGGCTTCTGTCCTCCATCTATTCTATTCTGTTCTCACACAGCATCTTGTAAAAACACTGCCATTTTTATGGTAAGAAAATGGATGAGAAAGGATGGTTAAGACATGACAGAGAAAACCAAGTGCCTAAGTAGGGATAAAGGAAGAGAGAAGATATAAAGAAACGGGATTGGGAAAAAAAAAAAAAAAAAACAGGGCATTAACTGCAGGCACAGGAAAGATCACAAAAAGAATTTTAAATGTATAATAAGTTAAAATAATGAATTAGTTGATCATTTTATTTTATTTATTTATTTTTTTTTTTTTTTTGAGACAGGGAATCACTACACTATCCAAGCTGGCTCAGAACTTGCCATCCTCCTGCTTCAGTCTCCTGAGTAGCTGGGATTATAGGCGTTTTTCACCATGCCCAGCTTGGAAAAGTACATTTTGACCAACTTTATGCTAATACTTTTGACAATAGTCAAAGAAATAAATTCATAGAAAGTCTGAATTAGCAATATTGACTCAATTAATTTTGTAAGTCCAAATATGGGGATACAGCAACAATAACAACAACAAATCCAATAACCTTGTCCCTATGGAGTGAACACTAGCGTGCCCGAAATCCATCAGTCAATAAGCAGGTGATTAAGACAGATAACAGTTGAGATGATGGGACAAATATCAAGCAGGAAAGAGGGTTGGGGGTAGCTGTAATCTCAAAAAAGGGTAGCTGTAATCTCAGAAAAGTCTGACTAAAAGAGGACCTTTTAGTGATGGTCAAAGCAGATGAGGCAGAAGGAAACAGGAATATTGGTAAGACAAGATTATTCCAGAGGGATGGTAAAGGCCAAGCCCTGCAATGTGTTTGCCTGTTTGGTGCCACATTTCCAGTGAGGTTTCTCTGACTACCATATTTAAAATTGCAACAATACCCAATTCTCTATGCTTTTAACCTTCTAACCTAATTTTATTTATTATGCTTATTATTTTTGTTTGCATTCTCCCACCGGAAGTCAAGTTATATAAGGCAAGAGTCTTTTGTCTGTATTGCTTATGGGTATTTCACAAATGCTTAGAGCACTATTTTCATGTAACAGGTGCTCATTTAAATTTTATTGAAAATTCGGTTAAGATTAGAAAGGTGTAGCCAGGGGTATAGATAGAAACCTGAATGAAGAAAGAATTTCATGAATGCAGAAACAACCATGTAAAGTGCTTCTGACAGGTGAGAAAAGATAAGGACTGAGAACTGACTATTATGAGGACCAAGAAACATCCTGGTCAACTTGTCCTGGGTAACATGGGGAAGAAAAGCCTGTTTGGGAATAGGTTCTACAGAGAATGGGAGAAGAAGATTTTGAAACTAAAATGGGCAATTCTTTCTAAAAGCTTTTCAGTAAGAAGAGGTAAAATTGAATGGCAGTTGGAAAGGTAGAATTAAGAAAGTGACTTTTTGAGATGAGAGAAACGACATGCATTTATATGTGGATAGGAAGAATCCAACAGAGATTGAGGGGGAAGAAAGTACAGTGAAGAAGGACAGGAATTCTCCCCTGGAGGGAGAGGGAGGATGGGCTGGAGGCACTCGTAGAGGGATTGGCCTGAGCCCGGCGCACAGATGGTTCATCCATAGTAACAGGAGTGGAGACCCAGTATTCAGGCACAGATGCAAGTAGGTGGGCTGATGTGGTCGTGGGAGCTGCGGAAATTCTTTTCTGGTTGCTTCTATTTTCTCAGAGAAATAGGAAGCAATGTCAACAGCTAAGAATGAGGATGGGGAGGAGGTGTGGAAGGCTTGGGGAAAGGAAGCATAAAATAGTTGTCCCAGAAATGGAGGAGTGAGTTGGGAAATGCCCTGAGAGAGCCAACCAGCCTTAGGGCCCAGGTGGGTTAGTCACTGTGCGGGGGTGGGGGGTGTTTTTCTCCAGCCACAGTCAGCTCCATGTGTGTGGGAGGAACCAGGCAGAGGTGGGTTTGCGCCAGCACTATTTTTTTTTTTTTAACCTGGATAGTAGGACAAAGTGAGATATGCCCATAAGGGACTGAGAAATGCACAAGGGGTGACTCTTTTGAACACTGAGGGAAGGGCCCAGAGGGCAGGGGTGAAATGAAGTGGGTGTGATGGCGGAAAAAGCCAGAGCATCAGTGGCTTATAGGTCATCGAGGGTGAAGTCACATGTGGCAGAAGAGATGCTCAGCAAAGTGGGGTGGAGGTTTCAGCTTCTGATGATGACCACTGCCAGCTGTGACCACGGAGTGGGCAGTGAAGGTGGGACAAAGGACACGGTCATGAGGAGGAGATGGTCAAGGTACTCAGAGGCCAGGATATTGGGAGAACCACCTGTGGCCTCCTGAGATCACTAAACACTAAGCACCATCTAGAAAGGAGAAAGAATGACCTAGGTAGGGTAGATCACCCTGGGAAAGATGGAGTCTATGAGCCAGTCTCATGATTCCTTAAGACTTGAAAGCCTTACTTTGTTAAAGCAATAAGACTCCCAACAAACCTCATTGTACATGTGCTATAGTCAATAGCTCTGCAGGCACGTTTTAATCTTAATGCTCAAGACAACTGAGATTATCAGCTGTGATGCCTTGGGAAAGTCACTTAACCTCTCTCTGCCTTTTGCACAAGACAACAATACTACCTATCTCAAATATGTCATTATGGATTCAGCAAAAATTAAATATTTAGGACCAAAAACATGGTTAAATCCTTCCTCGTAGTTAACTATATTCATTGTTATTTTACTAGATAACTGAGCCCTGGGGTGTCTGGAAGATAGAAAAGATAGTATGGGTATAATTTGCTTTGCAATATAAATATATTCTGATATAAATGTAAGTTAACTTTTTAAAAAATATTAAAAAGAAAAAGAATTGGCAGAACCATTCACAAAGTGAACTCTTTGAAACATGCATGTTAGAAATGATCTGAATCCAATTTACAAACACTGCTTATGTATTAAAAGTGATGAAATGGTGTTATATTTCTAAAAAATGTGTGAGGAGGGCAGAAAACCAAACATTCTAAATTATTACACCATGTTTAAGTTTTCTTGACAAGACTTGGAATTACTTTTTCTGAATTAAGTTCTATAATGCTCTTTTCTCAAATTATTGAATCTCTGATCAGGTATAGGGTAGATGCTTCAAACTGATACCCTGATTTAATGTTATTGAGGGAACCTAGAATTTTAATCATCTCAGCAATGATTTAAATGTCTCACTTTTTAAAATTTAGCTTATCTGAGGCATTTAACAAATAAACATTTTTTTGAACAGATTAGAATTGATCTTGTAATTGATAATTTCATTGTATCAGGATTGTGCTATTTTAAGTAACTGTGCCCAGGCCTAGTAAAAGTTTCTGTCTCAATAAAATAATGATTCAGAGATTCACCTTGAACCCGGCCTTTGTTCCTACTTGCCTTTGCTTGCTTCCTATTGTCTCTGTTGCATGCCTAGTTTTCTCTTTTTTCTGTTCTTTTGTTAGTCTCAGATAACCATCTTCTCTGACTACTGTCCTGTGGGTCTCCCAGCTCCACTTCTTTTCTGGTTAATGTGGCTTGTTTACTACACTCCAGTAGAGAGACTTCCTCTACTTGTAATGCAGGCAGTTGGCACAGTGTCTCTCTTTCTTCTCTCTCTGTCCCTCTTTCTGTGTCTCGGTCTCTACCTCTTTCTCTCTCTCCGGGATCCAGAAAGGGCTTCAAATTCTACAGTCACTTAAGTATACAGATTAGTACACGCATCATCCAACTTAAAGCTTTCTTGTCAGGGGCTGATGTCATCTACAGTGAACCTTGAATTGATATTCCTATAAAACCCTACAATTATCTAGCAAATAGGGCAGTTGCATTGTTGAACATTTTCCCTGTGGTATAAATCTACTATGTAAACAACAAGCACACCAGTGTTTCTCAAACCTTCAGTTTAAAGGCACCACAAGTACCAGGGCCTTATCTGTCACGGGCACCCATTTTCCCTGTGCTGAAATCTGGCACAGAGCTAACCCGTGGTATTCATTTTGCTGAATTAACATTCAACTCAAAATTAGTATACATAGTACATTTTAAAAATGAATTCTTCTGTATCAAATATTCACAGAAATTAAAATAGTTTCAATTATTACATGTTTCATAGGAAGAGAAAATTTTTTTCTTTTTTTTATTGGTTGTTCAAAACATTACAAAGCTCTTGACATATCATATTTCATACTTTAGATTCAAATGGGTTATGAACTCCCATTTTAATCCCTTATACAGATTGCAGAATCACATCAGTTACACATCACATTTTTACATAATGCCATATTAGTAACTGTTGTATTCTGCTACCTTTCCTATCCTCTACTATCTCCCCTCCCCTCCCCTCCCATCTTCTCTCTCTGTCCCATCTGCTGTAATTTAATTCTCTCCCTTGTTTTTTTTTTAAATTTTTTTCCCTTTCCCCTCACAACCTAGGAAGAGAAATTATTACATGTTACATATGCTTAATTGCTAATTTATTAAGTGGTATTATCTGGCATTTTTTTTTCTATTTTTAATATATTAGGAGTCTCAAAATGGCCTAATGTTTCTATGCTTCTGAGAAGTCTGAATGTGGCCCAAACTAGGAAAACTTGTGACTCCATTTCATCTAAAGCCTGAACTCAAATGGTGTTGGGGAAGCTGATATCCATACAGAAGAATGAAAATGGACCCTTATTTCAACTCAAAATGGATTAAATATTTAAACATAAGAAAGGAAATGGTATAACCATTAGAAGAAAACTTCCCTATGGAAAGCTCTATGACATTGACCTGGGCAATGAGTTCTTAGATATGAACCCCAAAGCACAGGCAGCAGAAGCAAAACCAGACAAATGAGATCATATCTATCTCCACATTTCCTGCAGAGCAAAGGAAACAATCAAGAGAGTGAAGACAACCCACAGACTGGAAGACAATATTTTCAAATCATACTTTGCATAAGGGGCTAACACCTGAAATATATAATGAACTTGATAATGGCAAGGAAACAAGTATGCCTTTTAAAATAGGGGAAGAAAAAGGAAAAAGGTAGGGAGGGAATTCCATCAAAACAGAAGACAGATGAGTGAACCAGATGAAGGGGATTGAGGGGGAGGAGGGGGAATGGGAGACAAATATCATATGATTTTGTATAATTGATCTCAATGACAGGTAGAATCTAAAAAAGCTGAACCCACAGAAGTACAGGGTAGAATGGTGGTTAGCAGAGGCCTGGGGTGGAGGACATGGATGGAGAAAGGGAGACCCTGGACAATGAGAACAAAGTTCTAGATGGGGGGAGGGTTCTGGTGTTCTCTAGCATGACATGGTGACCTCAGTTAACAGCCATGTACTATGCATTTCAGAATGGTTAAGAGAGCATTTTAAATTTTCTCATCACAAAGACATGATAAATATTTGAGGTGATGAATATGCTAACTACCCTGATTTGATCATTCTACAATGGATACAGGTATTGCAACAGCACATTGTACTTATAATTGTATATGTAATTATTATGTCAATTAAAAATTATTTTTAATTAAAAGAAATAGGAGTTTCTGCAGGCACCAAAAGGCCAAGAATAAATGAAGGCAGGACCCAAATGTGGTCTACAGCTGACTTAGGGTCTGGCTGTCAGTCATGCTGGACGGGCTAATCTGGGTTTGGGTGTGCTGATCTGAAAGGACCAGAAGTGTAAATGGCATGGGATTTCTGTGTTTCTACATCTCTAGCTCCAGAAATAAGGTCCCAGAGAGGCATGAAATGATATTTGTCATGAATTTGCCTTTTGATCTAGTCTAGAATAGATAATAGTCTATTTCCTTGGGGTAACTAAATAAAAACTGTATGTTCATACACACATAAATATCAATAATTTGGGAGAAAATATACATGATCTAAAAATTGCCCATAGGTGGTCAGGAATAGAAATTTCTGCTGATCAGTTAGTTTTCAGGACATTCAGTAAAACCTCACCACCATGACACAGAATGGGGAACAGAAACTCAATTACAAATTGCATGACTACATTAATGAACAACAGCATTTTAGCTGGGTCTTTACTATCACAAAATGCAAAGAAGTACATTGGAACTTATATACAACTGAACATGCACTACACTGAAAATGTCCCAATTGACTAAGGTGCCATTAAATTCCAGCAACACCACTTCCCAAGGCTCCCTCACCCCACCTTGCAGTACCAGGACCCAAGAAATCTTGCCTGGTCTCCTTGGAGGATGGAGTCAAGAGCCAATCACCTGTAAATTCATACTACCTGTAAGCTTATCTTTTAGAACATAACATATAGCAGCAAAAATAACAAAGATGGCTGAAAATATGGCCCAGAGCTAGTGGGAAATATCTCAGGAAATAAACCTACTGGAATTTTCATGACTTAGTACAAGAAAGGAAAGTGTAAATTAGAAAACTTCTAAGAAGGATGTCTCTGATGGATGTCTCAGAGGGCTCCACTGCAGCTTCTGTCAGACTGTAAAGTTTTCCAACCAGAATTTTTACCTTATGTTGCTCCAGTTTCCGTTGTATTGTGTTTGCTGTTTCCTCATGGACTTGCTGAATGGTTATTTCCTCTCTCAGGGCCACCTCTGCCCTGTACAGCCAGGCACCTATAGTTCCCAGAGGCGCAGGAAGAGATTTATCAAGCTGTATATGCCAATCAAAGAGCTGAAATTCCAAAAAATGAGAAAAGTAAAATATCTCCTACACAGAAGAAAATTCTTAAAAATTTCCCCAAATGATTTTAAAGTCTACAGAAAGTTTTAAGTTAATAATTGCAGGTTTATTTAATATATATCAACTAAACAAACATCTATTTCTGAGTGTGATATTTTGGGTATGGGGAGAAAACTATAGACACAAACAATTTTTGAGGAAACTTAAGATACATCTTAAACATGGAAGAATATTATTATGAATGTAAGCAAGTTTCTTCTTGTGGGAATAGCATAAAGCACCCACTGATTCTCTTATGGCTTTTGCAGAAAGAGAAGGTACTAGGTTTGCCAACATGCTCAAAAAACAGCAGTAATTATACACCAGCATGTGAAATCCCTGGTTATCAGAATGAGAGTCTCATTTAAACCTCCTAGAAAAATGAAGGTTATCTAGATAGCTTTAGACACAGATGTGAGGATTCTTTCTAGAAGTCTGTGATTTTTTAACCTTCTCTTCATTTCTTCCATTTTACTTGATTCTCAAGCACCATTTCTTAGTGTACTGTATCTGTACAGGTAGGATGGTTGTGGTACTTGGGAACTGCACTATTCTTTGATGGAGTTAATGGTGAAAAGGGAGATTATCCAAATTAATAGCATGTGGCAAATTTAAGTCAAATATTCCTACAGATGGTAGAAGAAGTCCAGGGGTTTGAAATCTTGGCCTTTAAGCATGCAGAATGTTGCTATGAAGATACTGAATAGTTTTCCTTCAGATTCACAAGGGACCAGATAAGAAGAAATGCTCTCATTCAAGCATGTAAGGTTGTATGTCAGCATGTAAGGTCCTTGACTATTGATGAAAGGTGATTATAGAATGAGAAGTAGTCTACTATCTATCCCTGGAAATCTTCTACAAAACAAGTCACGTTTTCTAAACAACGTAGAACTAAGTTTTGTATGGTGAGAAGTAATCTAGAAGCTCTTCCAGGATCTCAGTCTACCAATACTGAAAAGCTAGCACAGGTAGGATAAGCCAGGCAGGAAAATAGCTGCTGACCCAAGGGCTCCCCCTAGTGCACAGAAAACCTGACAAAGCAAAAATGCTTTGTAATTCAGCCTTCCCAGCCTCAGACAGAGGCAGCAGGGCTGGTGAAACAGTGCTGGGTAGAGAAAGATGATTAACATATTCTACACTAGATTACAAAAGCCCTGATGAGATTAATCATGGAGAAACTTACCCTGGAGGACACTCTGTCCCAGGATTGTTTTACCAATGCTTGGTCAAGTGACAATTTACCGTCTCTGTGTAATGGTTGAATTAAATGTTCAATCTGTTTCCTTTTTATTTCATATTGGACTCTGAAGTGTTTAAATGACTAAAAGATGAAAAATAAAAAAAAAATAGGGCAATGAGTCAAAGAAAGCAAAAGCAAAGGAAACCACACCTCCTAAATAGTCATCCTTTATGTCTGGAGAGCACTCCATGTCTGTTATTGATAATAGACACTGATAAAGTAATAGCAGTGATCATTGATTCTGTACTCAGAGCTTGAACCTATGCCCAATACTTTCTACATATTGTGCTCACTGGGTCTCTCCATAACCCTACATCATAGACACTAGTTACCAGTATGAAGCCCACAAGTGACTTGGCAAAGCCACATAGTAGAAGTCAGACAACAGGCTAGATTTCTCAGTGCTAATTAAGTAATTTTTATACCATTCTATATTTGTCAAGAAAGAATAGTAAACAGGAATATAAATCATTGCTAATAATCAAGAAGATCAGTGTTTTATTCCAAGGTGCAAAACAATTTACAAGAAAAAATTGTATATATGAAAATATCAGTGAATTAAAGATATATAAATTTGAGTTCAAACAAGCCTGGATTAGTAGATCTATTTTAGGGGATCTCATTTACATAATAATCCTTTCATATTATGGTATTATCAGATATATCACAGAATGATTAAAGTGAACTTATAATATGTAAGCTTACCCATATATTAACATAAAAAGTCTTCAAATTTCTACATTTTACATTAAACCATCATACCCCAAAGTGTGACTCTAAATCCAAATTATGAATTGAATATGCCATTAAAATGTGCAATTATGTTACAGAGCAGAAGAAAGGCCCTAGAGAGTCTAGTAGATGACACATCTTTAAAAAACTTCAAAATTATAAACAAACGTGCAAATTCACACGCAGAACACTGGGGGGAGATGGTGAATAAAAATTTCACTACAAGTTTCATCTTCCATTCTCTGTAACTTAATGTAATTTAAATAATAACAAAGCATTTTGGGGAGTATAGTTCGGTGGGTTTGATCCCAAGCACCACAAAATGCCAAAACAAATGAACAAAATCTATGAAAGCATATGTATGGAAAATATAGTATTTATTGATCTTGAAATAGAAAGAAAGTGCTGATTATATAATACAGATATGTAAGAAAATTTCCCTGGTATACAGATTTCAGATGGTCACTATCCATTTTTAAACACGTAGCAATCATTTGTGGCTCAAAAGAAGTGCTGCTTTTTTGTATTTTATATTTTTCTTAGCAACTGTTTTCCTCTCACAGAATCATATCTGTACAACAGGTACTTTGTAACTTGAATTTTTTAATATTTTATGCTCAAATTAAACTCACTAATGGATTCAGTAAGTGTATTCAGTCTGTTTTTCTCAACATATTAACTCAAACACTTCTTAGGGGAGCTCATGCCCCCAAATTTTATCGTTTTAAAAGATTACATTGAGTTTCAAAGCCAAATAGTACATGGATAATAAGCACATATTTATCATTTTGCCAAGTTCAATAAATAGAATAATAATACTATAATCCATTTAAATTTGTGCATATTTACTTGAAATGACATACTAACATCATAGCTTAATCTTTTGTATGACATGTTGAGCCTCTCATATCATTGTACCCTTTGATGCAGCCAAAATGACTAAAATATAGAGTAGAACATACTGTAGAATATAATCCAAAATACATCAAATTAGTTTTTCCACTAAAATGAAGTGGTATTTTAAATAGAAGGAAAATGACAATGCTGCATAGAATAAATCACAACTTTTTAATGGGAAAAACCTGCTACAGACTTTGTGTCTTGGAAGTGAAAATTGGAAGCAGAAGTCCAGTTAATGACAGTGTAATGAGACTGGGTGAAACAACAACTCTGACCTCAACTGGAGTGCAATAGTGTTGAACTAGTGTTGAAATTGATTGCCTTAATGAACCCATTCCAAATATTCATCTTGCAATCCCTTATTAAATTCAGCCTATCTTAGTGTAATTTTCATTTGACTCAAGTCACTTATTTATTCATTTCTTTTCGGTGGACTTTCATGTTATGTGACATCTGTAAAACCATGAGTTTTACAAAAACAATGACTCTGAGGTACTTTTCTGGGCCACCTCTAAGACTCTGTGTCTAGCAAGCGATGACACCTCAGAGCTTCATATGGAGTGTGGACACAACTCAACTTAAAGCTACCTAAACAGATAGAAATGTAATTATTATATTATGTACAAATTTATTTTATATGCACATTATTTCCTAATTGTATTTTCTCAATATAACTTGAGACATTATTATTAGATCAAATGACATATCCATGAAAGATTTTTTTAAAAATTGAAATCTCTTTTCTATATCATACCTGATACTTATCCTGCAAATTAGATTCTGTCATCTGTGCCCTTGTCAAATCTCTTTCAAATTGTTCTATCCAAACTTTCATTTCCTTCAAAATTAGTCTGTCTTCTCTCTGAAAACCAGAAAACATTGCAATTTTATTACTGTGTATTTATTCAATTACCAATAAGACTTAATATGTAATACATCCCAATTGTCTTTGAAAATTTTTCTGTCTCCTTGCTCCCACTCCTTTTGAAGTGTAAGAAGCAAAATTAATTCTGGAAAAATATTTTAATTATCTTGGTAATACCAAAATTATCCAACTCTATTTTTTCCCCTCAAGTAACACTAAGCTAACAAAGAAAATGTGATCCAAAGAGAAGGTCCTCCATCCAAAATTAATCAGAAAGAACAATAGTTGGAGTGAAAACATAGGCCCATGGATTACCTCCCAAACCAAGCTATTGGTTACCCAGTGGACTATTCTGGGTAGGATTAACTTTGACCAAATTCAAGGAGTGGCAATTAGAATAATGTTGGATAAATTGCCTATATTCAATATAACATAAGCTCCACGTAGATATAAAACATATTTATCTTGTTTAATATCATATTCCTAGATCCATGCCGCATAGTTCCCATAAGAGAGTTACCAAGTTATCTGCTGAAAAAATACATCCAGCTTAATTTATACGTTTGGTTACACAAATAATAATAGGAGGCATTATAGCACTGATTTAGGAAAAACATTCTAATTTTTCATCATTTAATTTTATCATCTAATTTCATAACCTATAAGAATGCCAAAGCGATAATGAACATTTAGTGTGATTTTTGGCACTTGCAAATGGCTTTTAACTATAGGATCTCACTTGCTGCTCTCAGTCCTATGACACAGGTAACATGATTTTCCTCATGGAGAGGTCAAATGTCATTGGAGGATTGTCCTTAAAATAACTGTCTACAGGCTCTATACAGGCAGGCAAAACTGGCATCTGATTTGGCAATGCATCAGCTCTGTGACCTTGGCACATATTTCTTTATTTTTCACTTTCCCTGATGTTGCATCATCATCTGAAAAATTACCACAATCCTTCTTATAGTTTGGAGACAACTGGAGGTTATCTATGTTAGACACCCAAGGACAGAGACTGGCAAACAATGTTGACGTGATCTTTAACTGTCTCACTTTCTGGTCTTACAGTGGTAGCTGTCTTCTGCCTGAACACATGTCTTCCCAGTTCTCCCTGGACATCCTCTGGAGTGTTTTTCCTGACTCAGAAAAAGTCTTGCCTCTTGGGGACAGGAGGTCTCTATTCTACACTAATGGTTCTCAAACTTTAGGAGGCACTACATAATCGTGAGGTGTGATAACCCTGATGGCTGGACTGGACACATAAACAGGTTTTCGGGCTCAGTAGATCTGAGCAAGATCCAAGAGAATTTGCATCTCTAACAAGTTTTCAGGTGAACTTTGATATGCTGCTTTAGGAACCACATACTGAGAACACTTCCCTATGATCCTGGATCCTGTGCAGCACCCAAATACATGCCATTGTGTTTGTCTCCTTAATGATCTCTTTATCCCCCAAATTACAAACCCATCACCTATGATTTTATCTCCAGTGCCTAACAGTGTCTGGTCCTCAGTACCATGCAACATATGGTTATATAATAATGATTAATTGATATCATAGTTACTAAGAGAAAGAAATGAGACTAGACCCAGACACTGCAAAGTTTGGCTCTTCCCATGATGGCTCTTTTGAATGATGAGGTGAAAAAAATCAGAGTCCATGTCTTATTATAGGATGTTTTTTTTGTGTGTGCCTAGGAAAGTACTGATAATGCATTATAATGAGCTCAGAGGAACAAATAAATGCTCTTGGTCTATCTCCCAGGTACCAAAGGTCAATGGGAGCACTTACTACACCTGAACCTGAGGATGTGAGTGTGCAACTTCACTGTCAGGCTTTTATTAGCCTCTGCATCTAAAATATACTTGGAACTGGCCCCAAGCACAGCTGTTTGTTACTAATTGAAATTACTTCACACAGTCATTGGAGGATTATGTCCTTAAAATAACTTATTACAGTCCATTCAGCAAATGACTTTCTGGTGGTAGGAAAGTTATCAAGCAAATTGCAAAAGGTAAGAGAGATGTCGCTATTTATACATTCAACATTCTCTTTTCTAAGAGGGAAATGAAGTCCAAAACAATATTTAGAGTCCCAGAAATCATTAGTCTACTGCCTTCTCCTCAACTGGTAAGTTTCACATGCATTCAAAAGACCTGAGGTCTATTTGGCCACAAAAGATCACCTAAGTTCCAAGAGCTAAACTGTTACCATTCTCTGTACTACCCTCTGTTTCTCTCCCCACTGCCTCTCAAATAAGCACAAAAATAACACAAACTGATGCTTCATGAAGCATAAAATAAAATTAATTTAATATTTGACATGAAATTGGTACTTCTGATTTTCTACTCCAATGTTTGCATAAAGTCTTCTGTACTCTTAGATGTTTAACCCCAGGCCCAAGTAAAATATTTTTTAAAATCTGAAAAAGTTAATGTGTAGAATAAATACTCAATAATTTAGGTGTAAGCAAGAATTTAAAGTGATTCAGTCCACAAATATTTTTAGCACCTATTATGTCCTTTATTAAACTATGTAATTCACTACTGAGCAAGAAGAGATGTGGAGAATCTCAGGCTGACAAATGAAGTGATACTCACCTTTTTCGATTATTATTCCCTACTTAATATTATAATAACATAGCTAATATAATTCTTTTTATTAGTGCTGTTAAGTGTTAAAAAGAAGTTAATCGATGTGGTCTCATAATTGAAGATTAGTGGAAAAGTCCATGGGAGTGATTTAGAGTGTCGCTAATATTTAATAACATATGCATGTTATTTGTTCTATTAGAAAGAAAGAGAACTAACATTGACCAAGGTAGTAAAAGAAATGTATACATAAGAGCAACACATGCAAAGGAATGGCTAACAAGCTACAGAATGTAGAATATTTAAAATAGGTCACTCATTCAAGGTTACTTGAATCTTACCTTAAAACTTTGGATAGAAATTGCAAAAGATGGGAAAACTGGAAGTATTTCCTAACAATATGAAAAAAAATAATACATAGAAACGTACTATAAATTAGGAATAAAAATTATACAGGAAACAAGAATAAAATCACTGAAGAAGCATCTTTTCTATAGATTAATAGCTGATAATTTTAAGGGTATAATTACTTCAGGACTTTTTTCTATAATTTCCAATAAGTCAATGTAGTTATTTGGTGGCAAATGGCATTAAAAAAACTTGAAATGGCTATGTGGGGCAACACATACAGTTCACAATGTGTTTTGAAATAACATTAAAACACTTTAGGAGAACTAGGTAAGTAAGAGGTACACGGACTCCTATTCTCCCTATAGATACACCAGCAGCACACACGTTTCTGTGTCTTTCTCATGGTTGACTGTGGTTTGCTTCTAAGATTCATCAGTAGTATCTGCTGCAATGGAACAATGGATGGCAAAAAATAAATGAAAGTTCACTGGGCCAGAAAATAAGCCAGCAGCCCTGTTTCATTTACTTATGACAAAGTACTAATTCCTGAAGCAATATCTCAAAAGCTTCTTCGTAAGTTTTACTGTTTGAAGTAGGGCACAACAATGCCTACTTCCAGGTAGAAAATTACAGTTAAAATAGCAGCCACAAAATAACTGATGCAAACAGACTCATAAAAGATGATGCAGAAATCAAATGCACACAAAAAGCTGGAATGCTGGTAGGTATCTTGATGCCAAGATTCTCAAAGTGTACTAAGGGATTCTCTAAGTCCTGAGTAGGCAGATATTGAGTATTTTGAGGAGATGGTATTAGCCACTCTAATATACACGGTCTATAAAAATCTTAAAAGTTCACTAAATACAATTAAGGGACCATTAACAACATTAACATACATAAGCTCTGCATCATTAAGAATATTTTAAAAAATTGTTCAGAATATTCAGTTTTAGAAGCTTATGTCCAACATTACAAATACCACACAAAAAGACAAAGCTTAAAATCTGATTTTTTGAATAACTCTAAAGAAGACATGTAGAGAAGATGGGGATATAGCTCAGTTGGTAGAGTGCTTGCATTACATGCTCAAGTCCTTGGGTTCAATCCCCAGAACCACACACACACACACACACACACACACATACACACACACAAACACAAACAGAAGCCATGTGGATTCTCTCTTCAGGAACAAGTTGGAAGGGATATTTTTTTTAAAAGGATCAAAACTTATTTTCTAGATAATGAACTTAAACTCCTAATAATAAGACTCTAATGAAGTGTACTGACAGCTTGTGTCAGGAGTTTGCATGTTTCATCTCTCTGAGGATTTTTGCATTACATTCCTATTCACAGGCAATCACTAAAGCAACTACTTGTGTTTCTCAGATGTTTTCAATCATAAAATGTACTTATCTGAGATGACAAATGTCAGAGAAATTAAAACAGAAAAAAACTCAGAAAACAAATCAGATGTAAATCCACCTGAGTAATACAAGAACTTTAGATATAAAAATCAGATAGAAATCTGATTTACTCTGTGCTGGATGAGGTGAGTCTAATATGTTTTTATAAGAAAACAAAACTCTGAAATCCCCAAATGACTTCAAAATGCTGGCACGCACAGTCTTTGCTTTAGCCTTTCGTGTACTTCTCTGAAATGTTTGCTTTACTAGCTATGGATAAGTTACTCTGGTAGTCAGTGCCTGTGCCCAAATCCTGGCAAGACACAAGAAACATTTTCTAAAACTATAGATTTAAGGCACCAGCACGCTTCTATCCCAAACCATAGTAACTTCAACTAGGAGGCATAGGAAACATCAGTTACCTGTGTTTTAATTCTTTCATGAAGCCACTGATTTCTATTAGTATAATAGTTGTTTCCACTTGACAATATGGCCTTATACGTCCCTGACCTTTCCTTTGTTAGATCTGTTTCTGAGGTTTTAGGAAACATATTTTAAGTTTTGTTTTTATTATTGTCTTTCATCATGATCTCAAACTGCTTCCAAAGTCTAGCTGAGATCAGGGCAATACAGAGAGGTACATCTTGAAAATTCCTTTTGCTATTTTCCCTGCAGTCATTTTGCTTTATGAGTCATTATAAATTCAGCTATAAATCAACCCCTTTATAATTTAAAAGGAATAGAGTGTGATTTCAGAACTATTAGGAGAATGGCCATTACCATAGTTGTTATAGACTGGAAGAATAAGTAGTTTGCTTTCCTGCATAGAGAGCAATATGGGGCAAACTTTCAACACGGAAATTCAAAAAACATTTTAAAAAGAATTAAAATTTGTATTTTGTTTAGACTAGGAATTCTACTTCTAAGAACAAATCTTACAACAGAGCTTTAAGACTGTTCATATCATGTATAACTAATTAGAATAAATTGTTTAAAATAAAAAAAAGACTGTTCATAAAAGTGTTATCTATGATATTGAGAAGTTAACAATTTCCAGCAGATAAACTTGGCTAAATACTGACAGCTTGTGTCAGGAGTTTGCATGTTTCATCTCTGAGGATTTTTGCATTACATTCCCATTCATGGGCAATCATACACATGATGACTTGCATAATTCTTCATAATGTTCATGGAAAAATAAGTTTAAAATTGAATGGATATTATTATTCTATTTTTCTTAAAATATCATGAATCTACATAGACAAAGAAAAATGTTGAGAATTAACATTGACATGTTAATGTTTTCCTAGCATAGGTTCTATCTAGAAAGTCAAATAAAGGTAATTTTCCTTTTTTCCCCAAATTTATGTAAAATAATTATGATGCTGAACATATGTGATTTGATCAGTAAGAAAAATATAAATTTTACTTAAACTATTGAAAGCTGAAAAGTCTAACCACAGCAAATAATTACAACTTTTAAAATTATGCCCTACTTCCATATGCTTGCTGTAAATAGATAACATTGAATCTATAAGTCAAAATTAGATTTCATCAGATCAGACAGAATGAGGAGACTCAAGAACTATGTGTACAAATGTGATAGACATAAAATTATTTCAATCCTCAAATTACTAAAACTGAGTTCCCAACACTGTTTTCCTCAGTTTAATTCATCAGCATTGTAAATCTAGCACTTATTAGTAATGCTCTAATAAGCAACATACAAACCAGCAAAACCTTTTCCTCTAATTGCCTTTTCATTTGGTGATATCTATTCCTTACTTGATCAGCCTCATATTAAAATGCATTCCAGTTTAACTTTTTGAAAACAGTAGCCATGCAAACCTGAGCCACTGTCACTGAGCACACCAGCAATACTTGGAACAGATACTCACATCGTTCTCTAGCCCATCACTGCCTGCATTGTGGACGTCAGGATAATGTTTCAGAAACTGGGCCACATAAGTCATAATGGACTTCTCATCTGGCTTATCCACATCAACATCTGGAAAAATCAAGATCAAATGTGAACAAATTAATTAGCATTCATTGGAGTTTAATAATGCAAGTTTTAAAATCTAGCTATTATATCAAGAAAACTGACCTAAATGCAGAAAGAAAATAGAATCATTATTAAGAAATTTGGGGGAAGAAAGGAAACCAATTTAGTCTGAATAAAACATGCTAAGAATTTTATAACTCAAGATGGTGTGTTTTAACAAACAGCTTTTAATAAAATTAATAGATGTCCCATTTATAAAGTCTCATAAATAATTTAGCAGGGATCAAAGATTCTGTATGGTTATTCAGACATTCTGTCTGGCTAATAAAATACAAATAATATGTAAAGTTTAGAATTAGAGAGAGCAGGGCATATAAAAATGTTTGCAGATGTGATGTTAAATGACAGCTTGTAGACCATTATATATGGACAAATACAGACAACTTCCCTGCCCCCTTAAACTTTGCTTGAGAAGAACGGGACGTGTCATATATCTAATTTCTTGGTCCTTTCACTATGAGGCATTCTTTCTAAATTACTATACTTTGCTATTATGAATTGAGATGCTATAAACATTGACGTGGCTGTGTCACTGTGATGTGCTGATTTTAAGTCATTTGTATATACCAAGGAGCTGGATAATTGGGTCAAATGGTGGTTCCATTTCAAGTTTTCTGAAGAATCTCCATACTTCTTTCCAGAATGGTTGCACCTATTTGCAATCCCACCAGCAATGTTTGAATGTGCCTTTACCCTTATATCCTCACCAATATTTACTGTTACTTGTATTCTTGATAATTGCCATTTTGACTGGAGTAAGATGAAATCGCAGTGTAGATTTAATTTGTATTTCTCTAATTGCTAGAGATGTTGTACATTTCTTCACTTATTTGTTGATTGATCCTATTTCTTATTCTGTGAAGTATCTGTTCAGTTTCTTAGCTCATTTATCGATTGGAGCATAAGATTTTTTGGTGTTAAGTTTTTTGAGTTCTTTATCTATCTTGGAGATTAATGCTCTATCTGAGGTGCAGGTGGCAAAGATTTTCTCCCATTCTGTAGCCTCTGTGTGCATGTTCTTGATTATTTTCTTTGCTGTGAAGAAGCTTTTTAGTTTGAAACCATCCCATTTATTGATTCTTGATTTTACTTCTTTCAGTTTAGGAGGCTTGTTGAGGAAATTGGTTCCTAAGCTGACATGATGAAGAGTTGGGCCTTCTTTTCTTATAGTTGGCACTGGTCTAATGCCTAAGTCCTTGGTCTACTTTGAGTTTTGTGCAGGGTAGGAGATAGGGGTTAAATTTCATTCTACTACATATGTATTTTCAGTTTCCCAGCACCATTTGTTGGAAAACTATCTTTTCTCCAATGTATGTTTATGGTGTCTTTGTCTAGTATGAGATAAATGTATGTGTGTATGTATATATATATATATATATATATATATATATATATATATATATATATATATATATATATATTTGTCTCTGTGTTTCTATTCAGTACCATTGGGCTTCATATCTTTTTATGTCCCAATGCCATGCTGTTTTTGTTACTATAGCTCTGTAGTATATTTTAAGTTCTGGTATTGTGATGCCTTTTGCTTCACTTTTCTCACTAAGAATAGTTGTGGCTATTCTGGGCCTCTTATTTTCCCAAATGAATTTCATGACTTCAAAAGATAAATGGATAAAGAAAATGTGGTATATACACACAATAAAATATTACTCATCCATAAAGAAGAGTGAAATTATGGCATTTGCCAGTAAATGGATGGGACTGGAGACTATTGTTTTAAATAAAATAAACCAGTCTCCCCAAACCAAAGGCCAAATGTTCTTTCTGATATGTGAATATTAAGGCACAATAAGTGTTATGTGTGGTGAGGATAGAAGTTCTTTGGATTAGACAAAGGTGAATAAAGGGAGTGAAGGGAAGGGAGAAGAGATGGGAATGGAAAAGATAGTAGAATGAATTGGACATCCTTTCCTACATTCATATGTGATCGCATGATCAATGAAATGCCACATCATGTACAACCACAAGAATGGGAACCCAATTAAAATAAGTTATACTCCATGTATATACAATATGCCAAAATACACTCTACTGTCATGTATATCTAAAAAGAACAAATAAAAATAGTAGTCCCACAACTAGAACAGCAAGGCAGGACTTCCTTGGAAGGCTTACAGAGAAAAAATTTGGAATCTTTGTATATTAGTAATTTTCTTCTCATAAAATCTGAAAATCATGATTAACTCTTAAATATCTCACTATTTTCCCCATCTGTTTCATGTATTTCCTTTGTCCTTTGCCTTTCGCTTGAAATGTTATTTCTTTCATCAATTCATTCTTCCTGCTATGTGGTGACCTTGCCCTTTTCCTGACTAATCCTCAGGAAATCTTTGCTATCAACAGCCCCCACACCACCTCAACCTCTTTACGTCCTCTGGTCTACCACTCTGCCATATATACTTCTATTAAGCTGAAACTTTTAGTTTTTGTTACAATAAATAAATAAATAATTGAAAAGAACTGACATCTTAAAATTGAGTCTTCCGGTTCATGGATATGGGATATGAAATATCTCCTCATTCTTTGGATCTTTTTTACTTTCTTCATTTGCACTGTAGTTTTCCTTATGAAATCTTGTATATATATTTTTTAATTTGCACTTACACTTTTTCCCCTCATTGTAATATAAATAGTATTGTGTTTTAAGTTTCATATTTCAAGTAGTCATTGCTGGTATATAGGAAAGAAATACACTTTTGTATATTAACCTTCTATCTTGCAATCTTGGTCTAAAATTTTGTATCTAGACATTTGTGTCATCTGTGAACAAAGACAATTTTATTTCTTCCTTTAAAAATAAATTATAATATTTTTATTACTCAGCAATAAAAGAGAATAAAATCATGGCATTTGCAGGTAAATGGATGCATTTGGAGAAGACAATGCTAAGTGAAGTTAGCCAATCCCAAAAAAACAAATGGTGAATGTTTTCTCTGATATAAGGTGACTAACTCATAAGGTGACTTATATCCTCCCATAGTTGTATGGGAGGAACAGACGAACTCTAGATAGGGCAGATGGGTGGGAGGGTAAGGGAGGAGGCAGGGGGTTAGCAATGATGGTCAAATGTAGTGGACATCCTTATCCAAAGTACATGTATGAAGACATGAATTGATGTGAACATACTTTATATACAAACAGAGATATAAAAAATTGTGTTTTATATGTATAATAAGAATTGTGATGCATTCTTCTGTCATGTATTTAAAAAATAAAAGCAATTAAAAATAAAAATAATAAATTATAATAGTTTGAATAATCAAGTACTTTTTGAGGGAGACACAGCCTGAAAAACATCTCAATCATGTGGTTTCAAATCTACAGATATTTGCTCTATAAAATTGGTATAAATAAGGCACCAGAATTTTGGCAGATTCAGTAACTGTATGTGGGGATAAGACTGAATAAATAAAATGTACCAAATGTTATAAACAAATCTTTAAAATACCCATTTAAAAGTCAATAACTGTGATGACATTTTGAAGAACAATTTATACAGCCAAAACCAAACCAAACAAACCTAAAACCCACAACAATTGATGAATATTTCTTTTAATTTGTGATGTAATTTCTAGGGACAATCAATGTAGGATTCTAAAAAAAAAAAACAAAGATCCTGGAATTTCTTAGATGACTTAAAAGTGATTTTAGAAGTGACAAGATCAGTCATACTTGATACTGACACTCTTTACTAATACTAAAAAGGTATGTGAAGAAGGAATAAAACTATTTCATGAAGTGGAAACATGGAAAGAAAAGCAAAATTTAATACATGATTTAATATAGTATGTGCCATTAAATATATATATGCCTAACTTATAAAATAACTTTTACAATAGGTATTGGTCTATTTATTCTGTATGTCTATCGCTTCTCGGCCTTTTGGCTAAGATCTAGTATCTGTATGTCTAAAAGTTGGCTAAATTACTTTTGAAGAGGAAAATTCTTTAGGAAAACACAAGATCACTTCTATCTGGGATAACCTTGCATTTGAGCAACCTCAGTTTCTGAGAATTAGAAGTATTAAGACCTTCTATTCTAGTGGACATCAAAGAATGCTTTATACTCTCATCCTATACTATGAAGAGATTCAGCTCCCTTGCAGCTGATGGCTGTGATGTGTGCATAGTAGTTTCCCCTTTGGCATTCTTGTATGGAAACAGATGGAAATTCCTTAATGATTTGAGTGAATGTGGGGCCCCAAATCAGCATCCTAAGGTGGCAAGGGATCTCCATGGGGCCTCTCATCTCAGATGAAACCCACTCAGGTCTCTATTTTTTTTTTTTTTTTTTTGGAAATACCAGGGCATCATCTTTGCTTTAGGGCTGTGAGAATTCATTCTGAAAGCTAATCTTTTAGAAAAACTTGTTTTTCACCGTATATTACACTTACACATTCATTAATGGGAATTTCCACAATTTCCAACACAAATAGAGAATTATGTATGACATTTGGAAAATTCATTTTGATACTTTTACTTCAATATGAAAACAATTTACTACTTTATTACAGTTTTATCATAACTGTCTTTTGAATACTTACAAAAGTTAAATTCATTTTTAAAAAGTCTTAAAATTCACAATCTTACAAAAATTATGCAAAAGAATTGGAATGGAAAATAGTAGTCAACCGTTTGGATAGTCTGCTACTTTCGCCAAAACATTGGATGAATGCCTTCATTTCTAAGTATCTAATGACTGACATTTTGAATATATGGTCTTAGATAAGTAATGATCTATTTCTTCTGGGTTTTAGAGTAACTTTTTGCTCCTGCATACACTTCCAACACCTTCATTTCACCCTTTGGTATGTTGAGTAAGCTCAGTTTACGTGGCTGTTACACCATGTCAAAGAGCTGTTTGGAGCAATGGTTCCATATTCTGTTTCCAAATACAGTGGCAAATGTTTATCCAGAAGAAAATTATTGCAGAAAGATAGTATTTCTTGCTGCTTTTCTCCAGCTTTCTGTCTTGTAAAGAGCCTTAGGAGTCATGCAATTTGTGGGTTTAATACATACAAATAGCCTACAGTGAGGTATGCAACTGTCATTAATTATTCAACATACCTTCAGGGTCCAGCAGTCTTGGAATGCCCAGTTGTGTTTCAGCAATAGTGAAAGCATCCTCCAGATTTTCTCTGTTAGATCTGCCTTTCACCTTCTCCAAGTCCACCAACTCAGGTCGGATGGCATGGATAACGGAATGGAAGGCAACTCCACTTCTCCAACTTCTCCCAAAATCTTTCACTTCTATTCCAATCTGCCTTAGTGTGGTAAACACAGAAACAGTGTCACATGCTGAATAGACACAAGTACTTTCTTTAAGATCTTATGCAAAACCCAATGCTCACTGCCAATGATGCACTATATCAGTTAAATGATTTTTTTCCCTTTGGGGGGGAATTAAGCAAAAAAATATTTTAGAGGATAATAAAATTTATAGTTTTTATGAGATTTTTTTTTCAGTAATTGAGATGGCCCATTTGAATCATAATTCACACTTATTTTTGAAAGGGAAATACATTTAGAGGAAAATGTGTGACAATATTTTAAAAAGAGAAAGTGATAAAAACACCAAAAGTGACAAGAATTAACCAGTGTGTGTTTTTTAAGAAATTCTATCCAACACATTTTTAATGATAAACAACAGTACGTCATATAGGCCAAGGTTCTAACAGACTAAGATGATGTGGCCACATCATATCCAATACACCAGAGCATATAAAAGCAAAAGGATGTGATCAGATACACAAAGCAGTCACAAAAGAGCCACAATTGACACAATTCTAGATGATAACTTCATTGCCCCACCAATCAAATTGCTTTAAAATTTTCTTTTTGGGATTATCTTGAAAGCAATGCTCTGTAGATAAATCTTTGTTCTTTGGTGATGGATTTGATAAGTTCAAAGCCAGTTACAATTAGGAAAGCAGTTCAAGATGGTAATAATACTTTATGATTAGAAATAAAAATGAGGCAAAATCATGAGAGATTTTTCTACATACAATTTCTCAATTATAAAGGGAGTTCCAAAAAAGAGTTGCAAAGATGATTGTGAACATCAGTGAGACCCCATGATTAAATGTAGAACCTATAGATGCGACTACTTGGTTAGGGAATATTCATGGATAAAGTCATCTGACAGATTCTTTTTAAAAAATTAGTCATTCACTTTATAGTTGTTCCTAAATAAAACAAAAACATCACTGAGTTTTTACCAAATTCTCAAAATTTTCATAAAAAATACTATACCAGACTCATTAATAAATTGCTAAGTTCCCTTAAATTTATCTCAGGACACTTTAGATTTACTCTAAATCACATTTTACTAAAGTGCATTCAGTTCACATAAAATATCATGTGCTGAAAATAGCATCACTGGACCTAATCATTGGCTTTACAAATAAATATTTTTTAAAAACTGTGTCCAAAACTTTAGTAATTATAATCCTGAATCTGCTCTTGGTTCTTCTAGAGTTTGTGTCTCTGGCAGTATGGATACAAATTCTTTGAGCAGACATCTAATATCCATACAGGTTGAAAAGTTTGTCCTTGTTATCTTTTCATTTGTATATTTCCTCTTCATCTTACTTTTCTACCTATATTTTTCCTTGCTCACATTTTCTCATTTATAAATATTCCTGACTCTTTAAGCCACTTCATATTAGTTTTTAACATAATAAAACAAGGCACAAATAAACAACCAGCTAATAAATAATCACCTTGTTATTTAATGTTTCCTTGAACTTTTTTATTGTTTCAGATATTCTAAAAGAAATATTTAAAATGTTTTCTTAAATATTTACTATCTTGGAATCATTAAAATGTTTCAGTGCATTTTTCCTTTTGCATTTGCTGAAATAAATATACGTGTATAATGTGTGTGTGTGAAGATACACACCTTTTCTTATTACATCAAAGTAGTAGCTAATATTTCTCAAAAGTTCTGGTTTTAGTTCAAACTTCTCCTTTTAGAATCTTATAAACACAAGGAAAACTTGTGCATTACTTAAGTGATGAAATGTGGTCAGTTTACAGGCAATTCTGGTCTCTACTATGTTATGGTTTGGATGTGAGGTGTTCCCCAAAAGCTCACATGCAAGACAATGTAAGCAGGTTCAGAGGAGAAATGACTGGGTCATGACAGTCTTAATCCAATCAGTGAATTAATAACTGCACAGGGATTAACTGAGTGGCAACCAAAATGATAGAGTGAGGTTGAAGAAGGTTGGAATTGGGGACGTGGCTCTGGGTTATATATTTTGTATTTGGCAGACTGGAGTCTCACTCTCTGCTCTCTGATCATCATGTGAACTGCTTCCCTTACACCACCTCTTCCACCATGATGTCTGGATTCATCTTGAACCCTGAGGAATGGAGCCAGCTGTTTATGGACTGAGACCTCTGAAATGATGAGCCCTCAAATAAACTTTTCCTCCTCTACAGTTGTTCTAGTTGGGTGCTTTATTCACAGCACTGAAAAAGCTGACTAAAACAGCTCTACATTTACTTCAGGTAATTTTGAATGATTTGGGGTATTCATATCTTCATTTGTTTGTTTATCTGATTTATTTCTGTGTTAAAACATAATTGTTCTTCTTAGACAGTTAATAATAGGTATGCAAATGGTTTAACTTAGTGCTTTTTATTTCTGAGAATATGTACTAGCAGTCCATGAAATTGGCTAAGAAAATAGAAAGGGCTTCATGATTTTGTTTTACTAATACAGTTTTTGACTCATTTCTCAAATCTCTTTAAACTTTGTGTGAAGATAGTGAATACACTCTAGCAATCAGTCAGGTGCTTTCTAAATATTTTCTCATTTCCCACCTTCCCATTGGCTGTGAGAGTCCTGTGAGAGTGATCCAGACTACAGAGTCCCCCATAAGATAATAACAATTTCAGGAAAGTTGTCATGCACATATTGAAATGGATACAGATCCTAAAATCTTCTATCCATGTCAGGTAAGAAGTTGCTTAAAAAGTGTACACAGGGACCATGTAAAAGGAAGCTTCACAACAATTATCAACAATTTGGTGGCATAAACGTCATGTGTCCTTACAGAATTTTCATGACAAAGAGTCCAAACTCTACAGTTTACACAGTTACCGGAGAAATGGATCTGATTGGTATATTGATGGGTAGACACCCCTGGGGATCATGATATTAGACATTTATACAGATAAGGAAAATATAACTTAAACTGATGTCACAAACATATAAGTTGTAGGAATGACTTTGCGCTGTTAGCATATCTCTGCATATCTTAGAAACCCAACACAGTATGTATGAAACTAAATTCGATGTAGGATAACTCCCACAGCATTAAATTTGAGTTAACCTCAAGCCACTAGGTTATTAAATAAAAATCAACTTATTTTTGATTAGTTTAATGCTGTGTGGAGCAATGGACAATAGAAGAGCACATTGAATTATTACAAAGTGTAAATGCAATAGCATTGTGACAAATGTCAGCAAGCGGTCATCAGTTTTCCACCCAGGACATTTCTTTTCCCTGTCCAGTTAAGTTACAATAGAGATTAGTAAGGTCCAATGTGTTTATAATCAAATAGTGCACCAATATTATGGGAAGGATTTTTAATCTTAATTTCTACTACAGAGTCTAAAGAGTCACACAAATTTGCTTTCACAATATTTTTGGCTGCACTAAATCATAAGTATATACCTAAAATTAGAAAACAACTAACACACTTTAAAAGCTAAACAAACCTACATAAATCAGTAACACTAATTACATCTTATCTATTTTTGATTTTTCTCTCCTTATTTTTGCTCTTCAAACATTTTAAAAATAGAACTCTCTATGTTTTAGCACCTCAGTATTTTATAATAAGTACTTATTTACAACTGTTTTCCCAAAGTAGATAATCAGATTCAGATTAGATTCAATCAAATAAAGCAAGATAGAAAGTTAGTTAATATTTCACGCTATTTAGGAAAATCAAACAAATGCACAACTTTTATGTGAAGAAACTTGACAGTGACCACATCAGGCCACAAAATATTGCTATGATCAACGGGATAGATATCCCATTGGAATTGCTATGAAAAGGTACTTTTTTGAAGAGTAGTAATCTTCCATCTACCATCATAACAAAATGTATGTACATGTAAATTTAAATTTCAACTCATAAAGCAAGAGTTGACAATGGAATCTTTGTTATAGATATCAGAACAAAGGGTAAAAATCAAAAAATAAAATTTCTAGAAAATTTCAGGGAATGGAAACAAATACAATGTTTTTCAGAATGTAGACCTTTCTTAACATTATTATTAAATCGAATTCAAGAGTCTTTTGAAGAGATAATCAAGTTTGAGCTTGTAATTTATTTGTGCAAACATTATTTAATAGGAACAGAGAATCTAAATAATGATCTGATTAGAATTAGCCCTCAGGCCACTAATCAAAAGTAAAAAAATTATCAGTTGAATCGATCAGGCCCAATCACATGAACGAAGAAAGAATTCATTTTATTACAGCATTTTCTTGGAGTATTGGTGATGAACTTATGTTTACATTTTAGTTCAAGGACAGTGAAATAAGAGCTAAAGCAAAAGTCATTCATTCAAATATCTTTTCAAATTTTGCAATCATTAGAAGGTGTAATAAGCGATAAATCGATAACTCAAATTATCACAGGGTTCCAAATTCAAACAAACCCTTGATACTTACTTGCCTGCTGTGTACTGCACCCATTTTAATAGAGCTTTCTTGGCATTTCCTTGGATCTTGGTGGCCACCTTGCGCTTGCTTGGTGGGCTGGCGGTCTCAGAGCTGACGATGCTGTCCACAGAAGAGGCACTGCTGGACAGAGACTGTAGCTGTGGCAGGTTGCTGGTCAACTCTTCAATCTGTTTACAAGTTAACAGAGAGCAAAAACATAAGAATCATCTTTGGTTTTTCTTTCCTTGGAATATACTTTTCCCAATAAAAATGACATTGAAATGTGAGCTCTTATAGGGCACAAGAGGACATTTTATCCCTCTTTGTGCTCACTGTGCCCCTATATCTTACAGTCACAAATATTTGTTGAATGCATGAATGAACTGATGTCTGGTTTAGATGTGATCTGAGCTTGTCACCTGAAAATTCATATGTTGGAAGCCTGGTCCTCTGTGCAGCAATTTTGGGAGGTGCTGGCCTTTAGGAGTTTGAGCCTAGTCATTAGGGAGCTGCCCTAGGACATTGGTTACTTCTCATGAGAGCACTATTAGTCTGGCAACTTCCTGGTCTCTCTGGCTTCCTGCCTCACCCTGTGATCTGTGATGTCTCCCTCTGGCACAAGCCATGATGCCATCTGCCCTGATGTGATACAGCCACCAGACCTCATCAGAACTGGCCCCATACTTTTTGGTCTTTCATTTACCCAAAGTGTAAGTTAAATATTCTTCTTTATAAGTTACCCAGCCTCAGTTATTTTGTTGTAAAAATGGAAAATTGACTGATACCACTAATAAAATAAAACCTAATATTTATAACAATTATTCTGCATGGAATGGTGGTTAATATGCCCCCCTGGAGCTTAGAACTACTCCCATAGAAAAAAAGAAAAAAATTCCCCAACTCCTTCTATGCCTATATCCACCTCCATTGAGATTGACCTACTTTTCAGAGTGGGTACCTCTATTGGAGTATTTTGGAATGGAGGGTTTCAAGAGAGAAGAGGAAATTCTCTTGCAACCAAATACCCTGTTATGAGTGAAGTTAACATATCTGCTAAGCTAAAGAAAAGATGACATTATTAAAATGTCTACTACCATTTCCTTCTGTGATATAACATCAACTGAAAAAGAAACTGTAGCACAATACCTGGAAATATAGAATAATGGTCCACACCAATCCAAGAACTATTGATGGTCGGCCATCAGCTATATCAGTGGAGTTAATGTTGACTAGTTTAATCTGTTTAAAAAGAAAAACTGCATTAGTAATGTACTAGAAATATTACAACCCATTTAATTACACAATAATTAGAACTTTATTAGACACCAGTAAGGTTTGAGGTCATGAGGTGGTACACAAGAGTAAGTAGGGTGAGCTGTGAACACACACGCACACATGGTTTCAGTGAAACTTTCTGGTGCATTTGTTAGGTGCACAAAATGTAACAACTAAAAAACTGATTTCAAAAACTTTTTTAAATTTAAAATTTTTAAAAATATATAACATCATGCAAGGGATTATCAACAAAAATTTCCAAACAAAAAAAAAAAAGGTTATTCTTTACATTTAAAGGTTGACTAAAAAGAAACCATGAAGAGTAGCTTAAGAAGATGCACTTACTTTTAAGTTTTCTACCAAATAGCATGAAACTTATGTTCTCTTTTACCTATAAAAATCAGGAATTAAAAATTCTAAAATTTGTACTAACCGGTGATCCTCTGTACATGGACTGACATGTAAAACAAAGGAAGAAGATGATATACATACATAAATAACCTTCCAAAATCAGCATTATTTGTTCAAAAGGAATAAAGGATAGTAAATTTAGAGCATGACTTTGAGAATAAATTTCAAAAAACAAAGTAAAGCCAAGAAATAGTAAAATAGAGATCATTAGCATTTAGTTTTGGGCAATGTACTATAAAGCATTTTCCTTAGATTCCAATCTGTCCACAAATGCCCTTAATTATTTATTTTTTATGTTCTCCCAATTATTAAAAAGGTTGTTTCTTAAGTTCAAGCAAAATGAACTTCTATGTCCATCAATATCTATAGCATATAAGAAATAACTGTTCAGCATCTTTTTTCATAAACAAATTATGAATTAAAAAAATAATGACATACTCCTTAGGCATGTAGCTAAGATTTCATGAGGTGTGTGATTAATATAAAGTTCAGAAGTTTATGAATTGTTTACTTTTTAAAATGTTTATCATACATTCAACTGTAATACTTTGTGTCTAGGGCAAATGTTAACTTTAGAAATATGATTCCTATATTTATTTATTTTTAATTTTCTCCGGTTTTTCTGTGAAAATGGATCTTGTGGAGCAAATCTTCAATGGGAAGAGTCCTCAGAAAAAATGCCTTTCATAGATTAAGTCTTTACAGTTTTCTCCAAGATATTAATTAACAGGAGGAAATTTGTTTTTTTTTCTAACCAATAAATATTTCTCAGAATGAATTAAAACATTCTTGTTATACAATGGAAATGGCAGACTTAATATCCTGGAATCCTCTAGTATCCTGTTCCATAAGGCTTTACTCTGCTTTCTATGAAAAGCTAACACAGGGTGAGCAAGAAGAAGGTAAACTCTCCAATCATAATGAAGTTAGAGTGATTTGCAAACACTTCCCAATATTGTATAAGGAGATAAAAGTATTTTTCTACATGGTCCTAGTTCCTAGAATCTGTGTAGGGCATGAAGTTTGCAAGACTAACAACTTTATCCGGGTTCACTGCATTGCCAACTTTTCAAAACAAAAGTTATTTAAGGGTCAGGATCTAAGTTTTTTTCAAGTTCCTGTTTTGTACATTTATAAAGTGAATGAATTAACTTAGTACATGTAGATGTTAGGAAGTAATCAAATTATTCCCTTTCCCAGAAGTATATGGATACCTGTTTATAAAGCTGGTTTTGCTATTGCCAAGTACAGACATACTAAATTTCCACAAAGTAGAAAAAGCTAAATCTAAGAGGATTGGTGAGGCCCTTTTGGAGGGAAATATGGCGGTATCTAAGAAAAATACACACACACTTTTTGACCTGGCAAACACACTTCTAGGGTTCTACCTAGAAAATACATGCCTCTAATAAGATGAAAGTACTTTTAACATAGTTATTCGTTCCACTTAGTGTTTGAAAAATCTTAGAAACAACCTCAGTGCCCACTCACAAGAGTGGCTGACAAACAGTGACACATCCAGATAACAGCATATTATGCAGCTGTTAAAAATGAATCGTGGAAATAGTCATGAACTGATTTGGGGTGATTATCAAGATACACTTCAAAAAACAAAACAGAAAATACACCTATGGACTCCTACCCTTCATGTAGGAAAGGAGGGGGCATATGCACACACATCTTATTTGAAAAGAAACAAGAGAGATTGATTAGGAGAGGTGGGAAATCAAGTTAGAGGCCAGGGAATGGGGATGGAAGAAAAGAGATCAGAAAAATTTTTACTAGTGTGTTTTTTTACTCTTAGAATCATGGTAATGTCTCCCCCAAATTAAAAATAAATAAATAAATAAAGTAAAGCAGGATGTGCGTGTGTGTGTGTGTGTGTACGCGCATGCTCATGAGCTCAGTGTGTTACACAATAACAATAGAACATAACTATTAAAAATTGCTAATTCAAGCACACTGCAGAGGATGTGGAAGACTAGAAATAACTAAAGTACATTTGGAAAATAGTCTTCTGACTGGGTAATATAATGCTAAAGGGAAAAAGAACTATAATAAGTACTGATTTCCAGTTAGTAAACCTGTTTCTGACAAGAATATGAACTAGCAATTCCAAAACTATTTTATGCATATAGCAGGGTTACAAAAAATAAGCAAATATATTGTGGATAAGAGCCAGTGCTCTCATTATTGGAGAAAACAGAAACAAATAAGCATGTGAGGCTAGAATGAGCCTTATGGAATTAGGCTGGAATCAGATGTATCATTTTGAACTAATGTTTTGTTTTTTTACATATGCATACAAACACACACACAGGAGAAGCCATACATGTATATGTACATATATGTATGCATACAGATAGGTAGGGGGGCAAGCACATGTGTACATACAGAAATGAGTAAGCATACATACTTTTGGACCTATCTGCTGGGAAAGCCTAGAAGCAACATCACCTCAGTAGCAATGAGCAAACCCTAGATCTAGGTTTATGAACACCATTCACCCATAACAGGAACAAAGCCTCCTTAGAGAAGTGATTGACTCTAGGACTGCGGCAGGAACATATAAGCCTGAATCACCTGTAGTTACCAGAAACATTTTAAGCACTTCCTTGTTCTTGAAGAAGCCAGCCAAAGAGCTCTCCATGGCCAAAGCTGGAACAATTTGAGCAACGAAATGATAATAACAATATTTGATAAGTCTGAATAAAACAAATTTACATGAGTCCATGCTGAAAGAAATAAGTAGTCGAATAAGTCAATAAATAGAGTGAAGAAGGAAGAACATCTTTTTTCCTACAGAACAATTTCAATAAGTGTAGATAGAATGAGGGAAACACAAAATCACCAGTAGGCAAAGAGTACAGAAATAATTATTGCAAATAATTATTTGCAAAAAATCAGTGAGCAAAAGTTAGGAGGAGAAGCCGAGATTTAGCAGTCTCAATGATCTCCTCTAAGTTATTCATCAAGTGTAAAAACAGTAATAACATCATGGAAATCATGGCAGACACTACCTGCTATGATCTGAATGCATCCTTCAAATATCATGTGTTAGAAACTTAATCCTCAAGTTTTGTCAATGGCATTGGTGAGGCAGCCTTTGGGGGGTGATTAGGATCAGATAAGCCCATTAGGGTGGGATGGGTGGCCCTGATGGGACTGGGGGCTTTATAGGAAAAGGAAGCTGCGTTGACCCATGCTTACTCAAGTTTCTGTCTCTGCCATGTTGTAATGCAGCAAGAAGGCCCTCACTAGATGCTGAACAGGTGTCTGCACCACGCTCTCGGACTCCCCAGCCTGCAGAACTGTGAGCTGAATAACTTCTGTTCTTTATAGTCTTGGCATTACATTATATATCAAGTGATCAAGGTTTGCCTCATCAGCAATGGCATTTCAGAATTCTATGCTCACTAGCGTGATATGCTGGAAGAATACAACATCACGTCCTTGGTCTTCTTGCCAACAATGTATGACTTCAATCTAATCATGAGAAAACATACAAACTCAAATTGAGACATTATGTTCAAATAACCGATCGATGGTATCAAAAATATCAGAGGTTAGGAAAGACAAGAAAAGAATGAGGACTCTTCATAGAATAAAGAGATGATCGAGTGCCCTGTGTGATTCTGGATTGAGTCCTGGGGCAGAAGCAAGGCAACGGGGAGGAATTTGATGGAATTAGACTAACATCTGTGCTTTCATTAACAGTATCACAACATTTTAGTTTCCTTATTTTGATAATAGTACTATGGTTGTATAAGTTTTTAACTTCAGAGGAATTTGAGTGAAGAGTAGATGTGAAACCCTTTTTTGCAACTTTACTGTAAATCCAAAATTATTTTATAATAATATCATGTGTCCTTGCTGCATAGATAACTGGCAGTGCTTTGAAGCCATGGCTACTTCTGGAAGCATTGTTTTGCCCATGCCTCCTTCTTCCAGTGTTCTCTATCATTTCCTACCTTTCTTCCTTCCAGAAACTTGAGTGCAGTGCCGATGTTTGCCACCGCATGGATTCGCTTCATACGACGTCCTTGTTCACAAGGCTGTGAAAAGGGAAAGAACAGGGACCAAAAAAGAGCACACATTTAAAAAAATCTAAATGGATGAAAATTATACTTGAAGGCTATTCAGCTATTCAAAAGCAACTGACATTATTCAACTTCTTCAACAGTAAGCAAATATGCCAAGGAGCACTATCCCTCTGCACCCTGAAGCACCCGCCTTATAAAGACATTTGTTCCCAGTTTCTCTGTAAATGCTGCCTTTGGGGCTTCTGCATGCCAGAAAGCAGACATTCATGGAGTTCCACGCTGTATATGGAGATGGGTGTCCCTAAAGGTCAGGAAATATTTATATGAAACGTACTCCTGGTCACTCACCATTTTTTTTTTTTTACAGTCATAGGGGTCTGCAAAGATACTGACAATAGTGCTGACATCTCTTGATTTGATTGGCCCAAAACACATGAAGCCAAGCCAAGGTTTAAATACAGGATTGTGAGAATGAAGATGTTATACACAACATTATGTTTGAGTACCTGGATATTCTGTCATCTGTGCTAAGGTCGCCAAAGTGTATTTGTGCTTTCTTTGAGCCACACCATTAATTTGAAAAGTCAAAATAAATTCAGTGAAGTTGATATTGTTGCCTTCTTTACATTCACAGCCAATACCAGTCTCACAGAGGCAAAGAAGTCTCTCTCAGGCTGAAAACTTGCAAACTATTCTCTTTTTTGATGCCTTAGAGCTCTAAATAATTTCCCATTAAAATTCAAAATGGAGTATCTTTTCATTTCAATTACTAGTGTATTGGGTAATAATATAATGGTGTGATTTTAAAGAAATATTAAAGTAGAAGATACACTTCTTAAACTTTTATTTATTCTTCACTGGGAAACTGTTATACATGACTTAGCTTTTTATCTGTCCATATGCCCAGCCCACTTATTTAGTTTATTTTTGCAAGGCAAAAAAAAAAAAAATACCCATTAATCTGCCAACTAAAAGAAAGCCAAGACACACAATTCAGTGAGAGAAAACCACATCAGTCCACATCATCACATCCTTCTATCCCTATCCTCTTGTTCTTTCTCTCCCCAAGACGACCACCACATTAAATCCAGTCCTAAAATTTCCTTTTTTTATGGATCCAGTTCATTCAGATACATCCTTAATGAACATTCCCTTGATTTTTAAACATTACATAGATCAGCACTGTGTTAATCCTTGGAAACTTACTTTTCTGTGTAACTTTATATTGCTGAGATTCATCCATACTTCATGCATTTTGACAGTGATAATGTGCCCTGTGTATGTTCTCCCTCTGAGGTGAACCTGGGTTATTTCCATGATATTATATTATATAGGTTATAATAATCTATGCTGACGGATAATTCCTGTACTTACCACCTTTTGTACAAGCATAGTTTGTCTTGGATGTATAATACTTGAAGGAGAACCATCAGGTCAGAGGGAGCACAACTTTTATTTCTTGCAAAATAATTTCAAATTTTTCCAAAAAAATTCCACTATTTCTCACTCTCGTCCAGTGACACTGTTGACTCATACTCTCTCCAACGCTTTATTTTGACATATATTTAAAACATATTTTTGAATGGAATGAATGTGAAATGTATGTACTGCTTTCCATGTGATCTTCATTTGCATTTTCCTAGACAGCGATGCTGTGCACATCTCTTCCTCTGGTCGTTGGCAATGTGTGTTTATTTTGTAAAATGCCTTTTCCCATCTCTTGCCCAGGTTTCCTGTGGGTCGTCTGTACCCTTCTTGTTTTAAAGCTATATTTTATGTATTTTTTATATTATATTTCTAAGCCTTTCACAACATAAATTTTCAATGTCTTGGACAAGTATAATCACTTCTTTTCAAGGTGATTGATTTTTTAGATGTTCTTAATTTTAACATGGTTAAATATAGTAATATTTTTTTTTGTCTTATTGAATGACTTTTTTTCCTTTCCCAGTGTCTAAGATAGTTGCCTGTATTTTCTGCTAAAATATTTAAGTGTTTTGCCATTAGGTCCTTAATTCATGTAGATGTAATTCTTTTTGTGGGCCATGGAATAAGGATCCAACTTTTTCTTTTTTCTTTCTAGTATTTTTCCTATCTATTTACGTATGTGGTTGATGACTAATAGTTACCTGGTGAACGTAAAGGAGCTTTGGAGGCTCAAGAGTTCCTAAAAGTGCCCATTGAGCACTCTGAAGTGAATTATTAGACTTCTCTTGAGTGCAAAGTATAAGAGGCTTTCTAAAAACACTTCGGGAATCACCAAAATAGGAAAAAGAAAAGAAAAGTTTGTCTGTGGTCCTTAATCTGTTCATTTGATTCTATGGTTCCTATTTTTTTGGTAGAAATTGCTCACATTCTTAAAAATATCTCACAGGCAAAATTAAATTAAAGTCTGTGGTTTACATGTGAATAAAGGCATAATCATTAGTTCATTAAAGAATGAATGCTTCACAATTAGCATTCCAGGTATGTAGAGAAATACAAGAATAAATAATTTTAAAATTTAAAACCCCCTAAAATTTTAAATAAATCGTAGACAAGGGAGTCAAAAAAGGCTATTAAAGGGTACTAAGATATTGAGATTGCACTCGCCCTGGGATGGGGGCAGTGAATAGGATGCTAATTCCTTTGGCCACATTTTCTGGATTATCATGGTCAGAGCCAGAGGCAGGGGCTATGTGCACTCTGGGGTTAACTATGGCGTTTACAATGGTTCTGCCCCTTGGATGGCTGTAGAGTTCCTGACCATGTGAACACTCTTGAGGAAATGCACTTGCTCACATTCTCCCTTCAAAAACCCTAAAAGATTGCCCAGTATGCTCATTTCTTTATACAATGCTTCTTCTCTGTGTGCTCCTGAACCATAATGTTCACATGTACAAAATTTAAATCAAAATCACCACTGCTAAAGCATATTTATAATTTCAGAAAAAATTCAATTTGTGTAATTCAAACTATTGAAGGGCTCTGTATAAATAAATAAATAGTAAAGATTACACTGGAAATTGCCCTTCTATATCTCAGTTTCCCTCCCTGTTAAATAAGAATGCTGAGTTTCATTCAGAAAACCTCTCCAGCTTTAGGATTCCACAGTTCTAACTATGTCTGAATGTGTAGGACATTTAAACAGAAGTAAGATTGTCCGGTCAAATATATACACTTTTTCTAGAATAATCTAGCTTGGCACTTAAATGTCCATCAAGATTTCTATAGACTGTTGGGAAAGTACATTGGCAGAATTATTTTTGAAACTATGACAGATACACTTCTTGAATACTCATATCAAAGCTCTTTCAACCTTCAGATAAATAGCTGAATTCAGGAGATTTGGAAGATGGCCAGGTATTTAAGATAATCAATATTTCAGTCTAATAGCTCTTATACCCTGGTGCTTATTTGATTTGTTGTGCTCATGAATATGTCTATATTCCAAATTGTCTATTCATATATGTTCTGTATGGTTCATCCCAAAGCAGAGCTTGTGACAGGGACTTAGCAAGCTCTTTCCTAGTAACATGGTGCGGATGTGTGAAGACTGAGATGGAAAGTAGGGAAAGTCAATACAAGGAGTGTTACTGGAATTTACCTCTGTGGGTAACTGGAGCTCAGTCCCACTGGAGGGCCTATGGAGAATTCTGAGACATGTCTAAAAATTGCCCCTCATAAAAATTCAAAGCTGAACATTTATTCACAGACTCCTATCTCTGTTGGTTGGGGATCCTGTGGGACTGTTAACTCTCTTATACTTCAGGAAAGCCTTGTCAACTTGTGGCTTTGATAAAAGCCCTCAGGCAGGAATCCAGAGAGATGCTACTAGCACTGGAGGTGAGATGCTGTCAAAGTGTTTGGGGAAATGTCCACTACTGACATAGCTGAAATCAAAGACGAGCTCAGAGGAGACCAGTTCACCAAATGCATCTGCTTCTGTGAGAATCCAGTTACATGAATGGTGGACTCCAAAATCGTACCGATTTGCATTTTTCAATAAATGTCTCTTAAGTTATTTTGATGACTGACTCCCTACACAAAATTACCTGGAAAGTTATGTTCAGTCAAAAACACTCTTAAAAATCTAATTATCCAAGTAATAATGATTGCCAAGTTATAAGAGATAAAGAAAAAAAAGTACTGCCAATTTCTGATCTTCGGTTCAGTGTGTTATAGATCATTCTGGACAATACTTCCTGAACTCCTTTCACCAATTACAGTAAATCTTAATTTATAAATAATTTATGTTAATAAACTACTTACTGTTCTTCTATTCTGAAAAGACATATGCAAGAAAAAATAAATATTTTATTATTCAATAATGTCCTGAAAAATATAATTTATAGCTCACTGTCAATGTTGTTTTTCACTCTATTTGTTCTGTGGCATATAAAAAAAATGACTGTGAACATGCTGTTCTTGTTACAAATGATTGATGACGGAGGATATTAACAAGAGTATGAAAATGCCACATTACTTTCAAGCTCAATTTTCAACAAACAACTGTATAAATACATAAAGATGGACTAACAATCTTTTCCAATGAAAAGCAAACATTTAAGTGAGGTGGATATTAACGTGCAGCAAATCTTCCTGATACCATGCAGATGCAATAGTTAGCCATGTCTATGATTCTAAGGTTCTTTATTTTTTATTCTGTTCTTTATTCCTACTTCTCAAGTTATCATTACTAATATGTTTTCAGTCCATTGGGAATTTGCAAGAACAAAAGGAAATTTATTGCTTGCTCCTAGAAATGACCAATAAACCACGGTTTCCAGTATCTTATCATTTACAAAAGAGAACTTTCTCTCTTGTGGGCAGGACCTGCTACTCTTTCAACCCTGCAATCCCCAAATTCCAAATAAAACTAACTGACAAGTTTGGTTTAAAAAAAATACAATAACAACAAAAATCTTACCAGTTTCTGACCAGACAGGACCTCTAGGAGAGCAAGCAGTTTGACACCATCTTTCATGTCTTCAAAAAGATCATCCACCACCATAGGGGGCTTCCGCTGTAAAATCAAAATGCTGCTCATGGTGAAATTTGTAGGAGAAAAGAAATTATGTTTTTATTAGTGCATCCTAGCTATACACAATAGTCAAGTTTATTTTGACATGATCATCCATGCATGGAATATCATTTGCCCTATTCAGTCCCCAGTAACTCCATGTGAAAGAACGAACAAGGCTTGTGGTCAGAGAAAATGCCGTTTATTGAGGAACAGCTCTGCATATTTATTTATAGAGCTGGGGTGGTTTGACAATTATGACAGTTTAATAGTTGAACGGTTTGACAGTTGGCATGGGGTGCTTTCTGATTGGTGGGTAAGGATCATGTGAGCCAGCAGGGCTAGTCTGATTGGTGGGTAAGGATCATGTGAGCCAGCAGGGCTCACCATTGGATGGCTCTTCTCGGGGGATGGGAAAGTTAGTCTTTGAACCCGGGGCGACTCCCAACACTGTGGCCTTCTTCCCCACCTATATCCCCACTCTTCTACTGACCTTTCTCTATCTATCTGTCTATCTATCTATCTATCTATCTATCTATCTATCTATCATACTGGTGATTGAACCCAGATGTGCTTTACACCCTCAGATCTTTTAAATTTTTATTTTGAGGCTCACTAAGTTGCCCAAGCTGGCCTCAAACTTATGATCTTCCCGCCTCAGCCTCCTAAATCACTGGGATCACAGGCATTTACCACTGTACCTGGCTATATAGTATTTTTACAAATTGATACTTCAAAGTACACAAAATGATGGAATTTGCAAAGGTACATTCACATCTGTACCTAGCATAGTTTAGTCAAATCCATTCCTTTCTTGTTCTTCCCCTCCTCCTCAACCCTCCTCCTCTACTCCACTGATCTCCCTTCCATTTTGATGGTTTCCCACACTTCAGTCCCCCCTTTTTTTTTCTAGCTTCCACATAAGAGAGAAAATATTTAATACTCAACTTTCTGAGTCTGAATTATAAATGTTCTCCTATTCTATCTATTTACCCACAAATGACAAGATTTTATTTTTGTTTATGGTTGGGTAAAACTTCATTGCTATTTACGGTTTAGGTTTGAGGTGTCTTCCAAAAGCTGATGTGTGGGACGATACAAGAACATTCAAGGTGAAATGATTAGATTATGAGAGTCGTAAACTGGTAAGTGGAGTAGTCCACTGATATGGTTAATTTGGTGGTAGCTGTAGGCAAGTAAGGTATGGCTGAAGGAGGTGGGACACTGGGGGCATGCGTTTGGGGTATATATTTTGTCCCTGGTGAGCAGAGATTTCTCTGCTTCCTTGTTGCCATATCCTGAGCTGTTTTATTCCACTATGCCCTCTGCCATGATGTTCTCTTTACCTTGGGCTCAGAGCAATGGAGTCGGCCATCTATGGATTAAGACCTCTGAAACTGAGAGCCAAAATAAACTCTTCCTCCTCTACATTGTTCTTTCAGGTCTTTCAGTCACAGTGACAAAAAAAAAAAAACTGGACTAAAACATTCATGATGTACATATACCATATTTTCTTTATCCATTCATCTGTTGATGGGTATCTGGACTGGTTCCATAACTTGGCTATTGTGAATTGTGCTGCTATAAATATTGATGTGCCTGCATTTCTATAGTATGCTGATTTTAGTTCTTAAGTATAAATATCAAGGAGTGGGATAACTGGGTCATATTGTGGTTCCATTCTTGCTCTTTTGAGGGATCTTGTAGGATAAATCTCTATAAACCTTAATTCCTTTTACTTTTTTTTTTAAATACACCAGGCCCTTTAATTCTTTATTTTGAATATAATTGCCAATTACCTTCTGATAACTGCAAGAAGAAAAACCATCCAGTGGAGATAAAACTCAACATCCCAAAACCTCAAAATTTAATGCTTGGGCTTTAACATGAATACTGACTGCTTTGTAGAAAGAGATATTTTACAGGATGGGATGGTACAAGAAAAAGGAAAGAAAAGCAGTCACCATCAGCCTATAAGAAAGAGTAAAGCAGACCTGAAGGACAGCAGGAGGCATCCTAGACAAACTGGACCAACCTCATCACTTCACTGTGAGTGACCACCACTTACTGGGGCTTAACAAGATGAAGGCCTTCTGTGGGACATTCCCACCAAGGCAACTCTTAGCTCAGTGACCTGCTGTGATAGTGCTATTGGGGCTGCCAAGGTCACAGGCTCATTGATACTCCTGAGGTCAGGAGGCTGGTTTGTTTTGTTTGCACATCTAGCAAAACTTCTCTTGAGACAGCACAAAACCCAAAAGGAGCATAAGTACAAAAGTACATGCTGATCAGAGCAGACCCATCACCTCTGCTGGATAAATGAGCCAACTCCCATGTTTAATTCATGAGAGTCTTTCATTTTTTTAAAGAAAGTCATTCAAGTGTTCAACACACTGGTGTTCACGGAACCATGAATTAGAGCCTATCCTGGCTCAGAAGAAGCAAAGAGGTGGTGGTACTAAGGTTGATGGTCAATAGAGGGGAGGGGCTCACAGACATCTCACAGAATTGGAAAACTTTCGTCATTCTGAGTTCTAGCTCCATTCTTGTCTGATTCTTGTTAAATCTAGTCGCAGACTTTAATTCTTGACTGCTGACCATCAACTGTCTTCTTTTCTTTAAATAAATATGTTCTATGGAGAGCTATTTAAACACCATGTTTTGTTGAAATTGACTTTCTTCTCTACATATGGAGCATTTATATTTCTCTTCTGACTGCATGAATTAAAGACTCTGAGTGGTATAATTCTAATTTTAAAAGTATTTTTCTCTCTTTATAAAATGAACAGCTGAACACATTTTGTTCTCATGCTGCGAAATACATGTTCAAAAATAACAGTTTTCATTTTCAATCATTCCCTCTTGGATCCCACCCCTCACACTGCTTCTTACTTACAGAGCAAAAATGTAAGAGTGATTTTATAGCCCAAGCATATAAATAAAAGTTATCTAGAACAAAAGAAGCCATTACAATGAAAACTCTTTGGTGCAATAAGAATCAAAATTATTACAATGACCATAGACAGTCATTACAAATATAATCTATCATTCAAAGTATCCATATAGTTTAAATGAAATAAAACAATGAGGGAAAAGTTCATAAATGTGTGATATATACAGTGAATAAATACAATTTAAGTTTTTCACATAATATTTTAATGTGAATATGTAAAGAAAGTTAAAGAAAACAGGAAATTCCCTTGAAATAATAAATATTCAAAGAAATTTGACACCCCCCAAAATGTGATTGAATGCATGTATCCATGCCACTAAACATGCACAGGTCTCTTCCACTTTGAAGAACACATGCTCCATAGTGCTGGCTGAACTGGCCTTCAAATCAGCAGTTACAGCTAGACAGGTCAGTGACCCACAGGCCTCTGCCTATGACAAGACTGCCTCCTTCACAGGAGCTGGCTAGGTACTAGAGCTGGGGCCAATTCCATCCTAAGTCCTTTGCTCTTCACAGAAGTTTGCCTGCATAGACAGGATACTTGAGTCCCTCCTTCCAGGTAAATGTCCTCTCCTACATATTGTCCAATATGTAGCAGGTGCTTGGGCAATGCCACTTTGCCTGAGGCATTGTTTATACATACTTTATGAACAATAGGGGAGCTTTTTCTTGTCATGATTAGTTCATCTCTATTCTTTGCAACAACATTGTAATAGAAAATCTTCTAGCTAACTTTGTCTCCGGTCACATACAAAATACTGTATCAATATGACTATTTTGGTTGAATGAAGGTCATAGGGCTAGAGGCCAAAAAAAGAGATAGAAATGAAGATAATTGATTGAAGCCCAGCTTGATGGAAAATAAGGACAGTGTGATTTTGTTCTTATTGCTTTCAAGCACTGGATAGCAAACAGTTGAGCACTTTACAAGATCATAATTATCTCCTCCTCCTCCTCCTCCTCCTCCTCCTCCTCCTTTTTTTAAATCAGTGTAAAACTGTGATCAGTTTTGGAGGTATCTGGAGAATTTCCACCCCCATGGCCATAGCAATCACACTTAGCAGGTGGAACTATCACCTATTCATGCTGGGCCTGACGTCATTCCAGAAATGGACTCCTGTCTCCGTGAGGGCAGAGGAAGACAGAGAGACAAGAGAAGAACTTCCCTTCAGTGCCACCCTTCCAGAAGCTTTTTTCAAATCATGTCTAAACCATGCATTTTGCTCTAAAATGACTGGGTGACCCAAAAAACCCTACAAACTCAAGGCTGCAGGCCTCTGCCTCTGAGGGCTGGTGCTGCAGGCGAGTCCCTTGTGGTTCATCTGTGACTGAACAGACCTCACAGCTCCATGTTCTCTATTTCTCCTCCCCTTTCATTCTTACTACAGCAGCCCCCTGATGACACATAACAGAACTCACACGTGTTCTCCGAGGACTTTAAGGAGGTTTCTTCTTGAACTTTGTGAAATCTGAAGCCACAGGTATCTTAGACATTTTTTCTGACCGCTTCCTCTCTTTGGGGAAATATTCTCTCCTCCTGTGTGTTTGTGCATGTGTGTGTGTGCACACCCTGTGTGTCTATTCACTGGTCTGTAAGCACCATCATATATTTAGCCCCTATTTGCCACCTGCTTTTATGATTTTATTGTGAAAGGATGACCATATGTGTTATCCTACCTGTTAGTTGTATGCCCTGAAGAATAATTACATTCCCTAAGAGGTTAGGAGAATGATTTGATGAAAAAAGATTTCAGAAATAACTATTGGCATGAAATGAAAGCTTAAGAAATGTTCACATTGAAAAATCATGAATAAAATGAGCCAGACATGGTATTGCATACCTGTAGTCACAGTTACTCAGGAGTCTGAGGCAGAAGGATCACAAGTTCAAGGCCAGTCTCTGCAACTTAGTGAGACCCTCTTTCAAATTTAAAAAAAAAAAAAAGGGCCGGAATGTGATAGAATGTTCCCTGGATTCAAGAATCAGTACAATAAATAAATAAATACAAATTATAACAATGCTGTTGCATAAGGGAAAGAAGGCAAAAGTCATATAAACTATATACATGAATTCTAATATTTAGTAGATGTTTCTATGGCTAAGATATTTATTCACTCAAATTTAGTAGCTGATTGAATAGGGGAAGGAGAATAAAGAAGAATTAGTAAAATATTACTGACTGTCTAAATGTGTTGAACACTGTTGTGTGGACTCCGGGTTATCTCACTTCATATTCACACCACCGCATGTGGGAATGCTCCCCTCTCTCTAAAAGCAAGGAATCTGAATCCCAACTTCACTAAGGTATTGGCCAGTAATCACACCACTATTAAGTGACTGGAGATTTGAGCCCAGGTTTATTATAATTTGAGCCTCCTTTTTAGACAGAAAGCCTAGTACAAAAATGCAGGCACTCACTTTAATTTTTCAGAACAATGCACAAACCTATGAACATGACTTTTATTTAATAATAAGAAAATTATTGACTAATCAAATCAAGTGCCTTCCACTCTACTAGAAACAAAAAGATTAATAGTAAAAAGCCACTTCTAAACGTGGATTTAAGAAATACTAAAATCAAAAGAAGAAAACATCATATGTATAAATATATGTTATCATGGTTATCATGTCTCCTAATGATCATATTTCTACTCTGCCCTGAGCTGGGCCTGTCACATTCTCTGCGTGGATCTAAAAGATGGCTGGGACCAAATCGCCTCCTGCTCATCATCAGGTTCCTGGTACTGAGGTCCCAAGCTACTCCATGTCTGACTTTTTTAATACTGAGTTACCCGTGTGTTAGGGTCTCCAAAACCACCCTTAGGCTTTGTGATTCTCTAGGATTTAGAGAACTCAGAAAAACTATTAAGCTCCCGCCTACAGTTTATTATAGCAAAAGGATATAGATTAAAATCAGCAAAGGGGAGAGGTGCATTCCCATGGAGTGAAGTCCAGGAAAATGCATTCACCCAATTTCCAAGGTGAGTGACCTGCCCCTTCTGAAGCAGAGTCACATGGAGATGCACTTTATTTTTTTAACAATGATGTTTGACAACACAAATTGTTGCCAACCAGGGAAACTAAGCCAAACCTAAGTGTCTGGGATTTTTATTGGGGACACACAGTTCCCGTGTGATGGGCATCAGCTACTCAGACTCTAGCCCTCTTTCTCACTCCCAACCCCAGAAAAAAAATGTTAACCAAAATAAGATTGGTAATATAAACAATCTATTTAAAGTGGTACAGCACAGCCAAACCCCCTAACACAAAAACAGATACTCACTATAAACATAGTATGGCATAGGGTCACAGATATAGAGAAGCAAAATATGCCAAGTGCTCAGTGGTTATCTCTCTATAGCCAGCCAGGGCCACTACTAAGATAGGATTTTCTCTGGAATGTGCACAGTTTAAACAACACAGGGCTTCTGAGTTAACCCTTTCCTGCTAATTAATCTTTTTCTCATACTCTGAAGCACCTAGAATCCTCTCAATAGACCTCTCCTCTGGGTTAAACCATCTAAAACTAATTTTGTTCACAAATGGAACATGACTGACACAAGTCTAAATTTATTAGTATGAAAAACTGTTCTGAGTCAAACTATATTTCAGAACCTCCCCACATCCAATGATGAGATTCCTACAAGTGACCCCAAATCAATTCATTCTGTAAGATAGGAATGAGCATGTTCAAAGGAATCTGATTGTATGTCTTTTCTATTCTAAGTTATAAATTTTAATTGTGCAAAAATGCACATTAAAAATGTTTACCATTTTAACAATTTTTTAGTGTAATTGTTCAGTAGTGGGTTATTTCCATATTACTGTGCTACCATCTCCAGAAGTATTTTCATTTTGCAAAACTGAAAGGCTACACACATTGAATGACAGCATTTCTACTTCCTCCCAGCTCCTGGCAAGCAACACTCTACTTTCTTTTCAATAATTTTGACTATTCTTGATGCCTTATATGAGTAGAATCATATAGCTTTGTCATTTAGTGACTGGCTTATTTCATTTAGCATAAAGTTCTCAAGGTTGATCCATCATTTCACAGATGACAGAATTTCTTTCCTTTTTAAGGTTGAATAGCATTTTTTTTTTGTACATAGATACCACACTTTTTGTATTGATCTCTGTGTTAGTGGATGCAAGGTGTTCTCCCATCTGGATACTGGGAATAATGCTGCTATGAACATACATGTATCAATATCTCTTCAACACCCTATTTTCAGTTCTTTTAGATATATAGCCAGAAGTAGAACTGGTAGGTTCTTTGGCAATTTTATTTATTTTTATTTTTTTCAGAAACTACCATAGTTTTCTATAGATTCTATCATGCAAAAAAATAAAAACCTACTTTGAAACACTATTAGTATATCACCATTTCATTGGTGAATATCTATACATTTTCTACCATCTTAGAGTTCCTAGTAATCAAAACCACACAGCAATAAAGTAGATTTTTCAGCATTCAAGATTTAGCCCTTAGCAACCACAAGAGTAAAATCAACCTCTCTTCTGCCAGAACAATCCAGGTCCTCACCATAATCTTGTTTAGTTTTCTACCAAATGCTTTTTCTTTGGGGGGAAGAACTCTCAAAACATTTCACAACACAGAAAGCTATGTACTTTAAAATACTAAACACACACCCTATGACTCAATATTTGTGATTGCTGGATACCTTGTGATACCAATAAAATAGAACTAGAAAATGTCTAGCAGAAAGCCCAACCCACTGAAAACCACCTCCGGTGAGACGCTCACTGTTGAGCACTATCAGGCTTGTGTGCTGCCTCAGATGCACACAAAATGTCCCTCTGTGCACTGTGTGGGAGGTCTTAAGGCAAGGGCTGCTTCTCAGGACACATTCTGAGCATCCCTGAGCCCTGTGTGCACTGTGGTGCCTCACTTCTGGACCCAGATAAACCATGACTTCCCATTTAACTAAAGTTCAGTTAGAAACACAGACCCAGAAGAGAAGTGGGGAGGAGAATTCCCACCCCAGGTCCAATCTCGAGCTTTTCCATGTTCTGATGGTCATCCGCAGGGTGGGGACAACAGCCAAACAGCAGGAACAGAGAGGTGGTGGTAAGGGAAGAGAGGCTGACCAGCGGATGTGAAGCAAGTCACCTCCCCAGAGGCTGGCAAACAGCCCACCACACTGAAACACCTCAGAAAGCTGACACAGCCTTGGACCAGATCGATAAAGCCGATAATAACCACAGATGATGGCCAAATAAAATTCACTTGATGTCTGAAAGGATTTGTTATATTATTCAGAACATCGAATTGAAAGTTCCCAATATCTCTGGAAACGAGAAGTAATTTTAAAACTTTCTGTGTCATCTGTTTCTCTGCCAGTGCCTTTATGAAAGACCTATTGTGATTATTTTCCACCTCTATTTGGCAAAGATACGAATGTAGTTTCCATTCTTTTTCATTTTCCATGATGGATAGCATAATCATTTCCACTTCCTTGATTATTTAATTCAATTCTGAATAAATATCTCAAAAGGCAATAACTTCCCTTTAGCCCAGCTTTCAATCAGCTCAGGAAAACTCTGCTCTTAATAATTCTCAGATATAATAAAAGTTATTTTCACTATGTAGTATAAAAGAAGCACAATCTTCAAGTCATTTCCTTTATTCTGTGCAATATTGGTATTGTTCTTGATACCTTTTGTTCACACAAAATATGTGACTCATTAACAAATCTTGTTTTTGTTTTCTTTTTCAAAATTCATCCAGAATCCAGCCATCTCTTATCTCCTCTACCGCCAGTATCTCGGTCCAAGTCACCAGTCCCTGGCCTGGATGACGACTTCAATGACCCCCAACTTATTTCCCTTCTCAACTTGCTCTTCTTCAGTCTTTTCTCAACAAAACACTTTTGTCATCTCCTCTTCTGCTCATCTCCCCCATTAGAATGTAAGATCCAAAATACATAGATTATTTCTCTATTTTATTCACTGCTACATGCTCAGTACCTCAAATATTGCCTGATTAAATAGCATTTAAAAATACTTGTTAATGAATGTATGAATAAATAAGATATATTTCTAAAGAAGGAATTTTGAAAAATATTATTTAAATGTTTATTAACTGTAAAAACTTTGTAGGACTTATTTCCATGTTATCAATGAATTATACCCCTTAAACTAATAAATGCTATTCATCTTGAAATGGTGATTTTTTTCCTTTCTAATTTTTAAATGCATATTTGGAAATAACTAATTTATCAGTATGTTTAGGGTTAACAAAATCAAAATACATGTGTTTTCCCTGATTTTATTAAGGCATAATTGACACATAAAATTGTATATATTTAGAATGTAAAAATGAGGTTTTAACACATTGTGAAATGATTAAATCAAGCTAACAACATATTCATCACCTCACATGTTTAATGTAGCTTTAAAAAAAAAAACTAAATAGTGATTTCCAGGGTGAATAATTACATTTGCCTTTCCCTCTTTGGCCCTTATTATCTTGTATTAGTTCACTAGCAGTTCCACCAAAGTGCATGCAAGGAAACAGATGGGAGAGAAATTCAATCCACAAAGTGTTTCCATGCTACCTTTCACCACTGTTGGCGAAAAGATAACTGGGGAAGATGAAAGCAACTAGGAAAGTGATCTTCTATGACTGTGCAGACATCATTCAAGTTGTAATTACTACGTGTTGCTTTTTAAAAGAACAAGGAAAATCCCGTGTTCCTTTTAAAGGCTATGCATCTAACTTTGTATTAAAACAAAATGTGCTCTTAATGGATCTCTTATGGTCCCAAATATATATTGAAATCTCAATGCCTGCACTGCAGAATGTGACCTTATTTGGAAAGAGGGTCTTCAGAGAAATAATCAGGTTACAACGAGGTCAGTAGCATTGGTCCCCATCCACTATGACAGGTGTCTTTATATAATGAGGTAATCCTGACACAGACACAGGCATGCACAGGGGAAGAGACTGCAGAGATGCAAGCTAAGGAATATGAAGCACTGCAGGCCACCTCCAGAGGCCAAGCAGACAAGAAAGGATTCCTGCTGGAGTCTGAGAAGGAACATGGCCTTCTTCCTTCCAAACTGTGAGAGAGGAAAATTCTCATTTCAAGTCAATATACTGTACTTTGTTACAGTAGCCCTGGAAATTAATAGAAAACCTGAATAATGTTTTAAGACTTTTTTTTCTTTTTTTAACCAGTTCTTCTAAAGAGTAAGAAGATGCCTATATTATGCCTGAGGTCATTCCAAAGGCAGTGTTTGAAATATTTGGTGCCTATGCTTGAGAGATCTACAAATATAAGGCTGGCAGATGGAAAAAGGATTGCTCATTGCATATTGAAAAGAAACACCATTTATAGAAACACTAAAAAATGGCTGAGACCTATTTTTTCCCCTCAAAGGGTCTAGTTCCAACCCATATATTTTACAGCTAGATATCATAAAGATTGAACCAATGGGGGTTTAAATACAGTTTATTCTATTTGACAAAATGAGAGAAAATGTGAAATTGCAAATGAATACAATCAATATGAATATTAATATTATTTATACTAATTTCTCCAATTTAAAAAAATCAAACATAAATTTTGTTGGAAAAGACATATTTAAATTGTTCCCTTTGGATGGCCAGTGTAGCACCATACAGTTATAATAGCTATGGATCATGAATAAATTTGGGAATTTAAAACGTGAAAGAACTAACATTTTAACTGTCAAAATTTAACATATTTTTCTAATAGAATCTTTTTTGTTCAAAAACGCATAATCACACTGGCAAATCTGCGACATCTGTGACCATCAGGTGGGGACCCCTTCAACTCAAGTGCTTTCCGTCTGTCTTTTAATGTCTTCACCTCACCCAAACTTAGATACATCCATACCCTTCTTTCCACTGGTCTCAAGGAAAGAGATTTCTCTCCTCTGGTGCAAACGTACACCCCCCACAAGTGCTCTTGATTCTTTGTCCCACTCTGCCTCCCTTTGTACCTTCAAACTAACCTTCCTTCTCTTCTCCAGTCTCTCATTCTTTACTAGTTCTTGATCATTCCCTTCTTCACAGACACTCAAGACCACCCTGTGTTAAAAAAGCACTTACTATTCATCCAAAAGAAATGAAGTCAGCATGCTATAGTAATAATACATGCATACCAGAGTGTATAGCAGCACAATCCACAATAGTCAACCTAGGTGCTCCAGAGCTCATCAATAGAAAAATGAATAAGGAGAATGTGGTGTGTCTACACAATATATACAGAAGCTAGAGACCAAAACCCAGAAATTTAAAAAATGAGACTCTTGAGAAAATAGAAGGGAAAACAATAGAATAGGAGCCAGGGGACCAAGGGTGAGGGAAGAATAGAGGCAAAGGGGAAGATCTGTGGAATAATGTTGAGTAAATTACACTATGTGCATGTATGAACATATCACAATGCATTACAATTTATATATAACTCTAATGCATCGATTAAAAATAAACAAACAAATAAATAAAAGGAACCAATAAAGTAGAAGAAGAAGAGCCAGGGGAGGGAAGAGGGAGGGAAGAGGTAGTATTGGGGATTGAAATGGAGAAGACTAAATTATATGCATTTATGAGTATATCAAAATAAATAACACTATTATGTATAAGTATAATTCACTAAAATTTTTTGAATGCTATATGAAAAAAAAAGTCTCTCAACAGATCCAATTTTCAGCACTAGCTAAGATTCCATCTCATGAACATGTCGTAGGTACTGAGTGTCCTAACTCTCTCACCCTTCATCAACTCATCAGTTAACATGAATCTGGTTTCTATTGTAATGTGGACTCCACTCCCAACAGTGGACAATGCGTCCTAACTGCCAGGTCACATGGATTCATCTCTCAGAGAAATCAAGTAATTTCTCTCTCTGAGCCAGAACTTAGTACACCTTTTTCCCAAGCCTCTTATAATTTCTGATCTATATGACTGATCTTAATTTCTCAGGTCAGGAATCTACAAGTTATCCTTAATTTCCTGCTCTGGGATTCCAATTAAGCCTCAGTTCCATCAGGTCCACCCCTAAACATCTATTTAATTTATCCATTTTTTTCCATTCTCCCACCATGACTTTATTTTTTTATTTGTTTTAATTAGTTACACATGACATATCTTGACATATCATACATTTGAATCAGATGAGGTATAATTTCTCATTTTTCTGAGTGCACAGGTTGCAGAATCACATTGGTCATGCAGTCATGTATATACATACAGCAATAATAATTTCTATTTTATTCTGCTATCCTTCCTTTCCCCCTTCCCCAGCCCTCCCCTCCCATCACTTCTCTCTACCCAATCTAATGTGACACACTTCTTTTTTTTCTTTTTCCTACATCATCATACATGTATTTGTATAACAGTGAGGGTCTCCTTCCATCTTCTGTGCAATTCACTTTAGTCCAACCTGTCTACAGCTCTCATCTGACTTACTGCACTCCATCTCCAATCTTACTTGCTCCTGCTCTAATTCATGAGAAGGGGAAGGGGTTAGAGCCTAAGTAATCATTTCTCACCCTGCATAAGATTCTTTATTTTGGGCCTTCTGCCCATGGTACGGGTCCAAACTCTCTTTATGACTGGCCTTTGACCAATTCTGTTTTCCATGTTGCCAACTCCCTCCTGGAACATTTTCAGATATTCCTAAATTCTTCTATTCCCTTTACTTTAGAACCATCATCTTTCTCATCTCTCCACATTTGAAAACATTGTTCCCTTCACCTACCCACTCCTGAGACATTTCTCAGGCCTCTGATTAAATGTTTCTTCCTGTGAAAGCCTACAGACCTCTCCTTGAGATCATCTGTGTGTCTGGCTATGATTGATACGTGCTCCTGGTCACCCTGAACTTTCTTTCTCCTAGAATTCATCATACACACTTCATTATAATTGTGGGTCTCCTCTGCTAGACCACTAGTTCCAAGATGGCATGGGCTGTGTCTGTATTCACTGATGTATCCACAACACCTACCACAGAATAGGTGCTTAGTGAATGAATGACTAAATAAATAAATGAAGCCTGAGAGTATGACACAGTGGTTGATGCCTGCTGTGGACTAAGAGGTTGAATGCCTCCAAAATTCATATGTGATGATATTTAGAGATGGGGTTCCTTGGAAACTATTCTGTTTAGATGAGATCATGATAGTGAGGCCCCCATGATGGAATTGATTAATAGCCTTATAATTGGAGGAAGAGAGACCAGGGCTCCTTTTCCTCCTGCCAACTAAAGACAAGGAGATGGCAGCCATATGCAAGCCAGGAGAAGTGCCCTCCCAGGGAAATGAATGTTTCAAGACCTGGATATTGAACTTCCCAGTCACCAGAACTGTGGGAATAGTTTGTTGTTTAAGCCACTCAACCTATGGCATCTCTCATAGCAGCCTGAGCTGACCAACAGTGCCCAAGCTCAGGAGTGGTGGGATTGAAACCTGGCTTTGTCCTTTGTTATGTGACCCTAAGCTAATTAATTAACTTTTCAGGCTTATAACTTATAAAAGAATAAAAATGATACATTTGAATGTTGTTAGGATTAAATAAAATAAGATACAGTTGTTAAAGCACCATAACTGGCACATGACAAGTGCTCAATAAACAGCATCCCTTCAGTTTAGAAATGCATCCCAACAATGAGTGCTAATGTGTTAGACCTGCATCAGGAACCTAACTTTGAAAAACTACCACTCAAAATAAATTGGGCTAATTAAATAAGAAATATTTCATCTTCTTTCATTAACAGAACTAACATAAAAAATGTTTCTTCTTGATAAAAAGAAAATTATAGGTTTCATGTCTAAAAAGGGAGCCCCATCTCTGAAACAGATGATGGAGTATATGAAACAACTATAACTACTAATTTTTGTGAATGTCATATTGTAGTATATTGACAATTTGTGATTTTCGATTCTTTGCATAATTGCAGAGACATAAAAACTTCCATTTAGGAACAAAGCAAACATCAAAAAATGAAAAGTTAATTAGACCCATAAATTTTAATAATCTATATCTGTGTACTAAGAGTGATATAAAACACCCACAGAGGGAAAATCCTTAGGTTTGCCCCCGATTTTCGATAAAATATTTTGTTTAAGAAAAGTATATTTTACAAAAACATATTGGACTTTTGTTTGTATCTTATTTCTTCATAACTTCTGTCATAATATTTATAAATAATTGCTATAATAGAATAGAATGTCATCAGTAGAAGAGTTTCTTATTTAATATGTCATATATTGATGTGAAACCAAGACAAGCAATCAAGAACAAAATGAAAATTTCTTATTAAAAAAACCTCTTCAAACTCACTCTCAAAATCATTTCCAATAGTCTCTGATGCACCCAAGATTTAATGACCTTGGGAAGAACAAGACCACCAACATTTTTTCTTCTCAACTCAACATCTCAACTCTTAATCCTGCCATTATCTGTTATCAATGCTGTTTTGGGAAGTCAATTTGCAAAGAAGATTTTGAGAAAATAGATACATTTGCTTTCCAAAGACAGTCTTTCAAATTGTCCTTTAAAATAAAAATTGGGGGGCTGAGCATATGGCTCAGTGGATTGCCAAACATGAGGCTTTACATTCAATCCCCAGCACCACAAAATAATCAATAAAAACTAAAAAATAAAATTTTATTATCTTTAGATGGTTCATAAACATTAAAGGAGGCATAATATTATCACAGGATTTATGATTTACCATTCTAACTTAAATACATACCAATTTCCATGACTACTATGCAAAAGTTCTCAGACAACAGAGATCCTGTGAAATATTTACAAGTTGCATTCCAGAAAAAATGTCAAATTCTTTTTCCTAGTCAATTTGACACTTTTTCTTGTTTTTAGATATAAAATAACTTGGAACATCATGTAGCATAAGTAACAGGTGATTTGAAACTATTATTCTGATTACCAGAAAAAAAAGTATACTTTCAACATGGTTCATTTTCTTACTTTTATTAGTAAATGTAAACAAAAAACTATAGGAAAGGGGACAATCAATAAGACCAAGGAATAGAATGCAACTCAACCATTCTCAATGGTTTCATTGTCAGGTTAATGGAAAAATTCCAAAGAAAACATCCACCAGGAATAGGGGTAAGTGTTTTCAGGGTAGAGTTCCCACCCCTGTGTTATAGATTCAGAACTTCTCATTTGCTTCCAGTCAGACTTCAGACTGAACTTGAGGCCTGTTACGGACTAAAGTTCTGTGGCTTGTATCCCCACCAAAATTCATATGTTGAACACTTAACCCCAATATGGTGATATTTAGAGGTGGGGCCTTTGGGTAGTATCTAGGTTTAGGTGAAGCCACAAATGTGGGGCCCCACTGTGTGATTTATTAGTGGCCTTATAGGAAGATGAAGAGAGACCATAGCTCTTTCCTGCTGCCATGTGAAACACAGGGACAAGGAAAATAGCCTTCATCAAAACCCAAATCTGTTGGTGCCTTCATTTTGGACTTCCCAGCCTCCAGAACTGTAAGGAATAAGTGTCTGCTGTTTAAACCACCCAGCCTCTGGTATTTTGTTACAACAGGTTGAATTGACTAAGCAGGACCCAAATTCACTGACACAACAGGCTGAGTCATTACTAGACAATGGAGAATTAGCAATGCAGGAAAAACACACCAGAGCAGACTCAACCTGATCCTCAACCCTGGTACCCCAGGTCCACTAAAAGCCAACAGCTTTGGTTACTCAACAAGCAAGAAGAGGGAAACATGACTCCAAAAAGCTCTGGAAGATCAGGAAAGACTTTCAGATGAGTCAAGCTTCTTCTTTGTGGATTATTTTTTCTAAAGAGAAATGTTCTGAAACATAGCTTTGGGCCTGCTCTGTGACTGAAAACCTATTGTTTGGGGGAGATTTCAGAGTGTTGCTGATGATCAAGAGACAAGAACCCCACATTTAAGAAGCTATATCTTTGAGAGATTTAGTAAGACCCTGGGCACATGCTCCTGAAGGAATTAGCTGACTGTGTGTGTGTGTGTATGCATGTGTGGTTAGTGCAACAGCCCATGTATGCTAAAATGAAGGGTCCAAGCATGCTCTAGCACCCGGAGTGGTGTTGGCAGCAAGCCTTCTTACAAAGCATCAGGAAAAGTGACACAAGGTCCAGAGGCCAGATCACATATGAAAGTGACTGCTTTTGTCATAGGTGAGGTATTCTCATTCTTAGAATTCCTTGAAGTAAGTGAGGACCTGTCATGGGGAGGGAAGTGTTTGCCTCCCTTTTAACTTGAGGACATACGTAAATACAACCTCAACGACACTGTGAAGTTTCGGATTTTCAGACTAAATGTGTTTTATAGGACTAGTACACAAATAAAATAGAGATGGAATAGGGTAAAGATAGGGACAGGGAGACTGAGATAGAGATGGAAAAGAGACTGGGCTGGGCTGCGGGTGTGGTGGCAGAGGAGATGGCATGGAAGGGACAACTGAAATGGGATGGAAGAGAGGTGAGAGGGAGAGAGAGAGAGAGAGAGAGAGAGAGAGAGAGAGAGAGAGAGAGAGCTGTAAACAGGACCTCAAGTGGGAACAAGGAGGGCAAAGGATGGGGACAGATGAGTGGCAATATGTCGTCAGCTGCCGAGACAAACACAGACACACCAACCCTACAGCTCTCCTTGAGTTCTCAATTGCCACAGCAGGGAACTGGGGCCAGATCTCATTTCAGAAAGTTTTCCAAATATAAGGAGTCAGAAAACTAAAATATCATCCTACGCTTTCTTAGGTTTGGGCTATGTTTAATGAAACACCATAACATTGGCATAAATAAGTTCAGGAGAACAAGTTCACGTATTGTTCTATTTCACTGTTTAGTTTTCAAAGTGGCCCAAGAAGAAAAGAAATGACAAGTACAGAGGATTAAAAAATAACATATGGTTAAGTTTATAATAGGTTTTTATGGATACGGTAATTTTCTGGGCATTTCAAAATGATATCATTCATGCACAAGTGTGTAATGTTGGGGAAACACAGGGACTTCAGGTTCTTTTCTACATTAGAATCTTTCTAGGCATGTGAAGACGTACACTATCAAAAGAAAAATGGAAAATAATATTTGAGTCATACGTCTAACTGGATTGTGTAGTAATTTAAGGTCACTTTAACATTCTTTATACTTTCTAAGAAATTCATTATTAATATTACTTACAGTTAGCATGTAGCCTTTTTACGGCATGAGAAACAATAACTCTATTTTCATTTTGGAAATAAAAATCTTCCCTGATAGTTGCCAATTCTGTAGTGTAAGTAGAGTCTGGCTGTCAACAGGTTTGAGGAAATGAGCCCCCAGAGTACTCAGGCCTACTGCAGTCACGGAGTAGAAAGGAAGGAGGAACAGGACGGATTCTAGGTGCAACCACTGGACCAGAGAATTCTCCTCTCATCAAGTAGCTTTTGGAAAGAGATTTTAGGAAAGGTGATCCCAGTTTATCCTGCACCTAGACACATTGATCTGTTTCTTTATTGCTGGATTGTGAGCTTCTCAAGTCCTGGGAATGTTTTCTACTATATTTTCCTTTCCCTAAAACCTAGCAGAGACACAGGTACACAGTTAATCTGTAGAAAGGAATTAAAATCAACTGCCACACTTTGTTTGCTATTGAAGTATAAAAAAAAGGGAGGGAAGGGGACTTCAGGGATGTATTAATTCACTCTGTTATTGAGATTTACTTTGGTTTACAGTATGGAGGTTTCAGCCCATGGACAGTCAGCCCATTGCTTTTAGCAAGGCAGCACATCATGGGGAGGGGGCATGTGGAAGAGCAAAGCTGTTCACCTCACATCCAGATTGAGAAAAGAGGAGGGGCTGGGGTCCCACAAACCCCTTAGAGAGCATGTCTTCTGTGACCGAAAGACCACCCTAAAATTTATTTTATATCGTAGTTATGTGCAAAGACATTAGAATGCACACTAGAAAGACTAAGATCACCTGGCACAACCTAATATGGACAATCTTGGAAAGATGTCAATCTTTCCAGTGTCTTGCTTCCAGGGTTATTTTTCATCAAAGCACCAGGGAGGGGCACTGTTGTCACCTCCTCAGATAAACCTCTTTGCTCAGCACAGACCACTTATTCTTTCTTCCTGTTCCAAATAGACATAAGCACATCTGAGCAAAGACTCTGACAATTAAGATAGAAGTAATATCAGTGAAATATTTGAGCAAGATCCATGGGATTGACATGAAGTAACTGCTCTTGACTGGCTGTCAGTCCATTTCTTTCCAAAGGCAAAGTCTGTAAATGCCTCATTTAGGTGACGATTAAACCAGCGAATAGGATGGCCAATGTCATTGATCAGTAATGGTGACAAAAACAACAGCAACATCCCTCCACATTGTGCACTTCATGACTTTTTGGCTGAAACTATGCAAACCTGTAACTCTGGGTTGTCTCCCTTACCTTGGCCAGATGAGAGTTGATCCATTTTGTGAAAGTGCGCTTTTGTACAATCTCTTGCTCATCTAAAAGAAAAAAAAAAGAATCTGGTTAGATAGCATAAAGTATCATGTTTATACTATGAAAAAGGTCCAAGGTATACAGCTCTAGAACTAATCGTAAAACCATTTTATCTTCTAATTCATTGGAACAATTATTTTCTTTCAGGGTTGACACAATTCTAAATACATTATCACACGGAACTATTCGAATAAAAATTATTACCAAATACTTTAAAGTTTGCACCACATCATCCCTATGTTTACTCTCATTCACTTACTGAAAGTTCACTGATTAATTGTCCCTCAACAAAGCTGTTAAAAATAAAAGTTTGCTAAGTCCAACTAAATGTCAAGTTCTACGTGTAGAGGGAGACAGAGAGACACAGAGGTGGAGACAGACAGACAAGGGCATATGTATATAGTGGGTTACACAGCAATATTAAGGTAGAGCTATAAACATGAGGTATTATAGGAACTTAACCCAAATGAGGAGTGGGGTGAATACACCCTGGGCAATCTCCAGAAATCCCTACCTCCTGGAATCCACACTTTTGTGTTGGTAGAGTGTGGGCAGATCCTGTGACTTGCTTCAAGCTAACAGAATATGAAATGGTTGGTGGTGGGGTGTCACATGTGATCCTGTTGCCTTAAATCACTCCATTCTAGCTGAGGCTCTCCGAGCACCAGCATGCTGTGAACCATCTGTGAACGTGGTCAAAGGCAGGGAACTGGGTTTCTTTCAGTAGTGGAGAGCTGCCTCCAGCCAACATCCAATAGGAACCTGGTTCCTTGACTAACAGCCACAAGGAATGGATTCTGCTAGCAATGCAGACAAATTCAAAAGTAGGTTGAAGTCCCTTAAAAAGAATGGGGATGTGGATGCAGTCCACTAGCATCTTGTAGCCTGTGGGACTCTGAGCAGATACAGCTATGCTGTGCATGACTCCTGACCCATAAACATGTGGAGACAATAAATGTGTGGTGCTTTAAACTGCTAAGTCTGTGGTAATTGTTATGCAACAAGAGAAGACTAATGAAGAAAAAAAAAGAACAGGGTTCAGGAAAGCTTTAATCAGAGGTTTAAAGGCATGAAGGCCAGAGAGAGGAGGCATTTAATCCCTTAGAAAGAAGGGTGACATCTGTTTGCTCAGCCAACCTTTCCTGGATGCCAAATGTTTGACACCAGACAAGATGAGATGTTGTGGGGGATACAGATGAGCACACCTAATCTCAATTCCTCTCCCTTTGGGGGATGATGCTCAATCCACATTTCTAGATCTGACCTTACCAAGGTTTCACCTTGGAATCCGACTGTCTACTAGGATGTAAACCTGATCAACATTGACAAATAGCAATGAATGGATGAGGAAAATAGATAACAAGACCTTTTAACTTGGAGAAGCTTTGGATATGTACATAAAATTTGCAGAATGCTAGTATTTCTAAAATATTTCCAGCATGCTTTTTTGTTTTAATTTTCAAGTATAAAAAAAAATCAGCATTACAAATTGGTAACATTTCCTATATACAAGGTGCTCCTATGCATGCTAACACACATTTATATGTATTATCTGTATAACGTGACATATATCACATTATATTTTAATTAAATTATTATTTATTTAATCATTATATAACAAAATATAATGCACGTATTAACTTTCATTCTTACAACAAACGTATAAATAAAGCCTATTATAATTCTCATTTTACAGATAAGAAAGCCAAGGCACATAGAAATTAAGTATTTTTACCAAAATCACCCAGCAGAAGAGCCAGGTTTTGGATTTCAGAAGTGTGGATCCATGATATTACATTACTAATTGACAATAACATAAAAATTAGTATATTGGTCTTACCAGATACTAATCACATGAAAATGATAAATTCATGGTTAAATATGAGATTGGCTTGGAATCTTCAGGTTCTATAAAGTTATACTGCTGCAAAATTAACTATTCAAACTAAGCGTGATGAAATTCAGAACTTTATGATACATAAAGTGCAATTCTTTGTCTAAAATAGACTGAAGATACAATTAGAGTTTATGCAAATTGTGACACTTAATTTGAAATTATATATTCTTTTATAAACCAAGATGTCATTGTTTTAAAATGTTAAAATAAATTAGCATGAGTTAGTGTAGGATGTCATAAGTTTAAGAATACCTACTGATTATATGTTGCTTCCTGATTTTAAATTTTTACATTTTCACTGCTACCACCTTCAGATTTACCATCTGATGGCAAATCTTTGATTTTATATTTAGACTTTAGTTAAAAGACCTCCTTTTAGAGAGCTCAAATTATCTTTTTTTGTGTGTGTAGCATTGTGTATATCTAAATGTCAAATTCTCTACATGCTTCCTTTTATGCCTGCAAAACCAGATTTTTCTGGATCCTAAAAGTCTACTTTTATATTTATCAGATGCAGTCAGCTGAATTCTTAGTAAATATTTCAATTTTATGTACTATTTTCCTAAAAGAAAAAAGAATTCTAAAATTTCATTGTTAGCAAACTCTTATCTTTATGTAAAACCTGAATAATTTACTCCCACATTTGTTAATTAAATCTAATATCGATAACATAAGATCTTTAAAGTGCAGAAGACAAGTATGCCATAAATGTCTATCAACCTACATAAAAATAGTCATGAGAACACTTCTTTATAATCCTATTGACAAGCAACTGAAATAACTCCCATGACGTAAGCTTTAAGGTTCTCTTGATATATATGCCCTTGCTTTTAAAAGAACATTGTTTAAGGTTAGCAGTAACTTGTTCCTATGGCCATTATGGTTCACCCTGGTGTATTCATGCAGTTAGAAGCGAAGAGGTCAAAATAAATGGTAGCTTGGGTTACTACAGAACCTTTGTCACTCATCATACAAACATAGAGTCTAGAAGTATGTTGATTACCTGGTAATTTTATTATGAATAATGGAATTGACATGTATTATTAGTTATGTAAAACTATGCTACAGAATCTTGTGCTCATTAGTTTGTAAATAGCATTACTAAATAAAAAGAATATTAAAATACATGCCAATATCCATTTTAACAGATGATGTTTTTGGAATGTTAACAGTAACTGAAATGACTATATTAAAATATATTGAACAAATTCTTCCATAAGAACTTATTTCTGAGAAGTACATGAGTATTCATGAGTATGCTCTTAATAATGTACAATAAATTCTATCAGAAGCATGAAAAATCATAAAGAGTAAAATCATGAATTCCTGAATACATCTAATCAATGTCACATTTAATATACAAATACTAAGAAGAAAACTACATTGCTTAAATAAATATAGTTAAATTTGAAAAAAAAACTCTGGCAAAAAAATACTAAAATTATCTAATATTAATGTATTATTAATAGTTTGCCATAGATTATTTTTTAGTGGTTAATTTTTTAAATTTTTATTTGTTGTTTTTAGTTATACTTGACAGTAGAATGTATTTTGACATACATACATGTAGTATATGTTTCCATTTTGTGGTTGTACATGATGTACAGTTACATTGGTCATGTAATCATATATGAACACAGGAAAGTTATGTACAATCCATTATACCATCTTTCCCTTTTTCTTTATGGCTGAGCAATATTCCACTGGGTATATATACCACATTTTCTTTTTCCATTCACCCATTAAAGGGCACCCAGGTTGGTTCCATAGCTTAGCTATTGTGAATTGAACTACTATAACCTTGATGTGGCCACATCTCTATAGTAAGCTGATTTTTAAGTCCATAAGGTATATGCTGAGGAGTGGGATAACTGGGTCAAATGGCAGTTCTATTTCAAGTTTTCTGAAGAATCTCCATACTGCTTTACAGAATGGTTACACAATTTGCAGTCCCACCAGCAGTGTATGAATGGACCTTTTCCTCCACATCTGTACCAAAATTTATTGTTGCTTGTATTCTTGATAATTGCCATTCTGATTGGAGTGAGATGAAATCTCAGTGTAGTTTTAATTTGCATTTCTTTAATTGCTAGGGATGTTGAACATTTTTTTCATATATTTGTTGACCATTCATATTTCTTTGTCTATTAAGTGTCTGTTCAGTTCCTTAGCCCATTTATTTATTTATTAAATTATTTATTTATTCTAATTTGTTATACATAATGGTAGAATGTAATTAATTTCATATTACACATATAGAGCACAATTTTTCAAGTCACTGTACACAAAGTATTTTCACACCATTCGTGTCTTCATACATATATTTAGGGCAATGATGTCTAACTCATTCCATCATCATTCCTGCCCACTTCCTCCCTCCCTTCCCTTCTCCCCCTTTCCTCTATCTAAAGTTCTTCCATTCTTTCCATGCCTTAGCCCATTTATTGATTGGGTTATTTGTTTTTCTGGTGTTAAGTTGTCTGAGTTATTTATGTATCCTGGAGATTATTGCTCTATTTGAGATGCAGGTGGTAAATATTTTCTCATATTCTGTAGGGTCTCTCTTCACATTCTTGATTGGTTTTTTTTCTGTGAAGAAGCTTCTTAGTTTGATATCATATCATTTATTTACTCTTGATTTTGCTTCTTGTGCTTTAGGAGTCTTGTTGAGGAATTCTGTTCCTAAGCCAACATGATGGAGATTTGCACCTACTTTTTCTTCTAGTAGGCACAGGTCTCTGGTCTACTTGTGTTCCTTTATACCAGTGATGAATCCACTGAAAGAGAAATTAGGAAAACTATCCCATTCACAGTAGCCTCAAAAAAAATTGGGAATCAATCTAAAAAAGGGGTACAAGACCTCTATAATGAGAACTAAAGAACATGAAGGAAAAAAACTGAAGAAGACCTTAGAAGATGGAAAGATCTCCCATATTCTTGGATAGGCAGAATTAATATTGTCAAGATGGCCATGCTACCAGAAGCATTATATGGATTTAATGCCATTCCTATTAAGGTTCCAATTATATTTTTCATAGAAATAAAAAAAGCAGTCATGAAATTCATTTGAAAAAAATAAGAGACCCAGAATAGCCAAAGCAATCCTCGGAGAGAAAAGTGAAGCAGGAGGCATCACAATACCAGACCTTAAATTATACTTACAGAGCTATAGTAACAAAAATAGCATGATATTGGCACCAAAATAGACATGAAGACCAATGGTATAGAAGAGAGTACACAGAGACAAACCCACATAAATATAGTTATCACATACTAGACAAAGGTGCTAAAAACATACCTTGGTGAAACGATACCCTTTTCAACAAATAGTGCTGGTAAAACTGGAAATCCATATGTAGCAAAATGAAATTATACCCCTTTCTTTCACCACACACAAAACTCAGCTTGCTATAGATCATTATTAACATTTTTTTGCAGATTATTATTATATCCTAATAAATATCTTTAATAATAATGATGGCTTAAATAATAATCTTAAAGGTAACTATACCATAAAATGTAAATGCTAATTTAAAATAAATAATCTTTAAGGTCACATTGCCCCTGACTGTTTCTAATAATTGGTTTTCATTATTTTTGATGCATCAATAAAAAAGTTGGAATGAAGTTTAAAAAAAACCAGAAAAATGCAGACTGAATTTCTTGCCACAACCAAATAATGTGCCTACATAGGAAAAAAACAAACACAAATGCATAAAGATGATAATGCAGTGGTTATTAATTAACAGCCAAAATTAGATCACCTGAGTCAAATAAATTGTTTTGAGATCAGAATTTTATTTTCCCTGTTGTAAGTATATAATTACTAATATCACTACTTTGTTATACATAAGTAGGATCCAAGGTATATTGGATGGTTGAACATAATAAGATAACTAAATGTTCATAATTACTCATTGTTAAAACTTTTAAATCAAATACATAAGTGAAAAGAATATTTACAGAACCAGGCTGTGACAGACTGTGAAGTGTGCCCCTAGTTCTTCCCATCCTGGCCGGCATATCCTTTGTGATGTGACTGTGTCACTCCTCTGATCAAGAGGTCATCTTCTCTCCCCCACCTGCAGTCTGCGCTGGCCTTGAGACTTGCATTGATGACAATGTGACGAGTGATTTTATGTGATTTGTAAAGGTGAACCCTAAGAGGCCTTGAGCTTCCATTTTTAGCTCTTGGAACTCTTCCCTAAGGCAATCACATAAGGAAGCTGGTCTAGGATCCCAGAGGATAAGAAGTCACTTGGAGGAGAACTGAAGCACCCCAGGGAACAGCCAACAACCACAGCAAGGCCATCTTGGGATCGGCTAGTCTAACTGATCCAGTGAAGGCAGCCACCTGAACCAGCCAGGTCATAACTACTAGGACACTCAAAGAATCACAAGTCACACATCCCTGTTACTCTAATCCATTAAAATCAGGTGATGGTTTCTTGCACAGTGCAATTTAATTGAACTAGAAATTGCTACCCAGAGTGTGGCAGTGCGGGAACAGAAGTCTAAAACATGTGGCATTGGCTTTAGGACCAGGTAGGGAAAGGAGGCTCGAGGACAGTGAGGTAACTGCTGTTGGAGATTGGAGGAGGCTACAAGTATTCTGTACATTATATAATATGTCATCTGAAATAACAAATGTGTGCATCTGGATAAAGAGAGTTCCCCGAACAATGCTGAAAGTGTCAAGTGGCTTCCTTTAGCTGTGTGTTGTAAGTTCTGGAAAAGAAACTGATGAACCAAAGAGGAAACCATTTTGTTTGCAAGCACAGATTAGAAGAAACATCGAAGGCCCAGGCTATGGTGGATTGGAAAATAAGATGGTCTGTTATTTTCAGTCTTTGCAGGAAAATGATTTGCAAAGGAATAAATAGCTTCAGGGTAACAGCAATGAAGAATATGTTTGTAAGACCCATGGTTAGGAACCCAGGAAGAGTTTGGCTTTTTTAGATTTCACATGTGAGGTCATACAGTTTCTTTCTGTGTCTAGCTTGTCAGATTCATCCATGTTGCAACAAATAGCAGGATTTCCTGTGTGTGTGTGTGTGTGTGTGTGTGTGTCTAAATAATATTGCCTGGTGGATTCTCTTTATCCATTCATGAATGTGTTCTTTTAGGTTATGGTAATTATACACAACAAAGTATACATATATCCAATCATCATGTTATAAATCTTGAAATATATATAAAGTTGCATCTATCAATTCTACTTCATCATAGGATTGGAAAACAAAAGAAAGAACTCAAAAAGCTTTCTAATAGAGCCTACTTGACCTCCTCCACTAAACAAACCAGCTTCTAAGGTTTAAGTTTATTAAAAGTACCTTAAGGAAATTAATCTTAAAGGCATTGCCCAGAGCAGCCTTCATGTGTCCAAAGTCTGCTTTATTTATTTATTTATCTATCTATATATCTATTTATTTATTTATTCATTTATTCATTTATTTATTGTGTTACTGGTGATTGGATCCAGGAGCTCTTTCTCTGTGCCACATCCCCAGACTTTTTCTTTTCTTTTCTTTTTCAATTTTGAGACAGGTCTGGCTAAGTTGCTGAGGGTCTAAGTTACTGAAGCTGGCTTTGAGCTTGAGATCTTCCTGCCTCAGCCTCCCAAGTTGCTGGGTTTACAGGCATGCCACAGCATGCCCAGTACAAATATTAGATTTGGGAGAATAGAATGAACCCCAAACAGACGTTTAGGACACCAGCTTGTACCAAAGGAGCAGATTGGTTTAAAAAGAGTAGAAGACTTTGAAAACATGACTTAAGCTAGGAAGAGGCTGAGAAAACTGCCACTTGAAGCCATGAGTCACTTCTTATCTAGAAGACAAGGAATTGGCCTGTCAGTTAAAGGAGCTACACATGTGTCTTGCTGGATTTCAAAATTACTTTGGACTATGACCGTTAATTCCTGTGTGTGTGTGTGTGTGTGTATGTTTTCCCCTTTAGGACAGTATTGTCCATTGCAATGACCTATTCTTCTCTGATCACTGCATGTGGAATACATGAGGAACAGATAACTTCTGCTTTTAATTTACAGGTCTATGGATCAAGAGGAACTGTGGTTGGAATCTTGTCTGTATCTGCACCAGATGTAGGTGACACAATACTGGACTTGGAGCTTGATGCTGAGATTGGAGCTGGACATGACTTTTGGAGTCTCAAGAAGGAATGTGTATATTTTGCATGTAGGAAGAATACCAATAATAATAGACCAGAAGACATTTTAAATTAGGATCACAAAAACTTCTCCCAGTATGCATCCTCCTTTGCAATGTGATCTTGCCCTTCCTCCATCAAGGGTAGAATTGACTTCCCCTTCCTTTCAATCTGATCCCATATTATGCTTTCTTTGATTAATAATACAGCAGAAATGACTTTATGTCATTTGACTCACTCTTGGACTTAAGAAACCTGGCAGCTTCTGTTTTAGCTGTCCTGAATTACTATCTGAAAATTATCGAGCAAGGAAAGCAGTCTGGTTTTGAGGATGCAAATCCACTTTGAGAAGAACTGAAATGAACTTTCTGATAGCCAGAACCAGCTTCCAGACAAGTGAGGTGAGGTCATCTTGTATCTCCTCGCTCAGCAAGTCCTGCAGAGGAAATCAGCCACAGAGGAGCCAAGGTGAAATCAGCAAATCAAGGCCTAAGACTTCACGGCTACTGCATCTGATACCAGCTCTATCCTGCACTCACCCATACCTGATCACAAAATCCTCGAGGAAAGAAAGCTTTTTCCCCATTTTGTATCCCTAAACACTAAGTCATTGCCTGGCACATTGTCTTATATACGCATCCTTTATAAAAACCATTGCTATTTAACTGTGAACTCACCAGCCAGTCCACTGAGGCACAGATTGTGAGAAATAATAAATTGTGATTGTCGTGAGCCACAATGTTTTGGAGCAGTTTGTTACACTAAGAGTTAACTGAAACAAAGCCATTCATTTATGTGACAGATAGAAACATGGAATAAAACATAGTAAGGAACAGGGTATATGAGTTACTCTGCATTAGATCCAGCATGAATTGGTGGGAGAGGACAAGGAAGGGAAGAGGGAAAGAAACTCTATAGCTATCAAAAGTTCTAGAGTTGAGTGAAAAAAATGAGCAGAATAAATTTTTAGGGTTTTAATGTTGAGTACTCTAATCACTACACTTCAGTGATTTTTCAAGTGAATGTCAGTAAAGATTTATTGTTCTTATACTTTTAGGAAATGGAGCTGTATTTCTTTTATATAGAGAACCAGGGACTAGATCAAGAGACCAGTTTCATTAAAGTTACATTTGCAAAACTTGAAGTCATTTCACTTCAAGTCTAAGGCACAAAGGAAGAGAAGAACACAATTACTTCAGTTTCTAAGTTGGAATTTCTCAACTTCAGCACTACTAACATTTTGGGCAGGATAACTCTGTTGGGAAAGGGCATCTTTTGAATCAGAGGGTGTTAGTAGCATCCCTGGCAGCAACCCACTAGATGCCAGAAACATCCTTACTCCAGTCTCATAATCAAGATGTCTTCAGGCATTGCCAAATTTCTACTGGGTTAGACGGAGCAGGCAACCATTCTCATTGATGACCATTACCTGAACTCTGCCCTGTGAATTTAGGCATGATGATAGACATAAATCAATACAAGCATTTACTGCTACTGTCAACATTTCAATTAAATTGTTATTGTCCAATTAACAATAAACAATTGGAAGTTATTATTGTATAAGCTTATTACCATAATTAATATGCTTATTTGGGCATAAATCCTTCACCCTGAGATACACCTATTTGAGAAGTGCCAAAATGCAGACAGTCTAATAACTCTGATGAAAGGCTATGTAAAAGTGACACAATATTTCCAATGTGAATGAAATATCATATACTTCATGTGACAGATACTCTGTCATTCAAATCTGGTCCTATATGATGGAGAAGGAATGGGTAGAAGAGGGCGCATTTATCCTGGTATTTTGTTGTATTTATTTTACTATTATAAACATTAATAACTTTTTTCAGAAATGTAAACAATAAAGAAATGAATAAAAATTGAAGTTTATAGTTTTAAGTGGTTATTGTGGGTTAAAAGTAGAGCCTGAACCATTTATTTTTAACAATTTCAATATATTATTGTCAGACCAGGAAAACTATATGGCATGTCAATCAGCTAAGTGTAAGAAAAAAATTCTAAATTATAAAGAATTGTAATGTTGCTTCATAATGGTGTATTTTATTTACAGGTGACTTTAAAAATATTTTTCAGCTGTATTCCAAAGATCAGATTAATGACTCACTAGTGTATTTTATGTCAATAATACTGGCCTTCAAGTTCTACTCATAAAAGGGTAAAATTCTAATAAAGAATTAAAATAACATGGCAAGCACTTTGTTAAAAATACTTATCCATACTTTCTTTAGAATGAAGACATATTAAACTATGAAAATTAAAGTGAATTATAATTGAAACAAGTGACTATTACTTGGAATGGAACTGTTAAAGGTTTCCATCGGGGATGATGTGTTCCCTCTTAAATTCTTATTAATGTTAATAATAAAACCTGTCACTGAAATAAATATGCAGAATTCTAAAAAAAATAAATGTAATGCATTTGTTGGGGTGGAGTTAATTAAGCACGTACAGCTTTATAAGAACATACATCAGACCATATTTCATGTCTTGAGTTAGTCCCTAGGGGTGCAACAATGGGAAATGCTTTGCATTTATGAGCATTCCGTAATCTCTAGAGGATTTGGGGGAGTGGAGGTAACAGGTGCATCAGCCCTCAAGCCTTAGCCTGGAATTTGATAAATTTTAGTAACTCATTTGGTAGCAAAAATGTGATATAAATTGAGAAGAGGCTATCAGTAATCTGTTATTCCCTTTAATATGAAAATTAATACTTTGCAGAAATATGAAGGTCTCTGATGGCAAGGTGTTGCCATAGATAGATTAGAAATGATACATACATAATACATAGTATGTGTGCCATATTATATTTTTGAAGTCCTAAAAATTCTGAATTTAAATTTAAGCTGGTCCCTTAGGTGTCTGCATAAAGGACTATATGTACAATATGGAAATACAGCAATAGTGACAGAGATGTGCCCTCATAAGAAAATCACTACAATCAAGAGAAGAAAAATATAATAAGAGTGAAAACAGCAGAGCTTATTTTGGCAATTTCTAATACCTTAAGTTAATAAATTTAAATACTTTGGGCAAAGTTTTATTGCTTTTTTATACCTTTTCTACCTCTATTTGTGAATGCAAATGTTGCAGAAAACATTGATCATATGATAAAGTAACAATTTGTATCTGCATAACATTTAAATTGACATACTTTCACATGTATGTCTCATTGGTTTTCACAAGTAAAGGAGGAGGAGGTATCATCAGTCAGGATGGAAACAAAGAAACTAAAGCAGAGGGCGCATTAAGAAATGTGCCAATGACCTGAAGGGCATTGTGCTAAATGAAACAAGCTGAGTACAGAAAGACAAACACTGCATGATCTCACGCACACATGAAATCTAAAAATCTTAGTCTTGTAGAAGTTGAGGGTAGAAGGGAGGTTATCAGAGGCTGGGGAGAGTGCTAAGCTCCAGCTAGACAGGAAGAATTTCTAGTGTTCTATGGCACAGTAGGACGCCTAGAGTTAACAATAATGCACTGAATATCTCAAAATAGATGGAAGAGAGGATTTTGAATGCATTCTCCATAGGAGATAACAAAAGTTTAAGGTGATAAATATGCTAATTACCCCCAAATTAATCATTACCCAATGTTTACATGAATTAAAATATAACATCATACTTCATAAATATGTAAAAATATTATGTCCTAATTAAAATATAAAATTAGTTTTAAAAAAGAGAGAAATGCCTGGAATTTATGTTATGTAACAAACTCAGGAGAATTACAGCATCAGGACCAGAATTTAGGTTATCAAACTCCTACCCTAATGCAATTTCAACTAGAGTCATAAAACAATTATTTGATTTGCTTACTTAATTGATTTCATTGTCTTCCCTCTATGTGCCAGCCACTCTGCTCTGACCATCTGTGGGGGCAAACTGAGAGGATCATTTGGGTCCTCAACATCCAGCAAGGAAAACAAAATCAGAAAGAATTATATATCATCCAATGGTTGATATATGCAAAGAAAAATTAAGAACAAATAATGACATGCAATAGTTACCAGATTTTAAAAAAGACTATTATTATTGTATTAAAGATAGAATGAATGTGGAAAATATGGAAACCAACCTATAACATTTGTTAGGATAGAAACTAAAGAGAAAATGCTGGTCCCATATCTAAGATCTTTCCTAATAAATTCCATGTGTAGATATCTGTGAAGGACAACTGATGTTGATAAAGGCATTATTTCAATTAGAGAGTACAGAGTTGGGGCTACATGAACTTGACACATACAAAAAACTGTCTTTGCAAAAAAGGGGGCCTCCTGATTTTGCAAGGAAGACACTGAGACTCTGAAACCTTTTCCTGTTGTGAATTGTGAGCAATTCAGAGCAGCAGAAGGAAAGGGAGGATTGGGAAATTTCCTGCAAAGCCACCCTCCTCATACTAACAAAATTAGTATAAATTCAAATTCAACAGTTGCTTTCAACATTAAACTGTGCTTCAGTGCTAGAATTTTAAGAATCAAAATACAGGGTTATTTTGCATAGGGGGAGAACATGGAGAGTACTTGATCACACTGTTCATATACTTGATATCTACCACTTAGTCTAATCTTTAACCAAAAACAAAACAAAAAAACCTACCAAATAAAGGTGGCTTTTCCCCAGTTAGTGCTTTCAAAGTTTGGAGGTTGTTATTGTTCATCGAATTACTACCCGTTTTCTTAAATGGGCTCATGATTATAATCCATCATTTTACATTTGGTTATTTCATATTTCATGTACCTACTAATATTATTTGTATTTTCACCTGGTGATCTTAATATTTTTCTCTCTACCTATATTATTTTATCACTATCAAAGCACAAATGCAATAATTTCACACAATTTTACTTATATCTCATATCAAAAGAACTTCAATTACACCATCACAATTAATAAACTGGAGATAGAGATGACATGGAAAAAGTAAACAAGAAGCTAAAAGAGCAAAACTAAAAATGCGGTCAAAGGGCAGTTTAAAGAGCAGATGTTGGAAATTCCAATCTCAAATTCAGCCTGAAGAACACAAAGCTCCCTTGGCCATCTGGAAGACCTGCACACAGAGCACCAGAGGGTGCTGTAGCTTTCTGTTGTTTCAGGATTGGAGTGATATCAGTGACCTCAGGAATAAGGAAAATCAGGATAATAGAATAGACTAAGGATAATAGAACCTGCTGCAGGGGTGTCCATGTGGGACAGCACCTGGAGAGTGGTCACTGACAGTTCTTCTGGGTGTCAGCCCCAATGTACTTGAACAAGCTCATTTATATAATAATGTAATATTTTAAATTTCATTTTAATAATAACCGTCTATCATTTAGTTGGAATGTATATGGCAGACATCATGTTGCATACGGTCATTATTCACATCATCAAACAGTTCAACAGCCCTGTGAGGAAACATGCCCCCACCCTATCGTGATTTTATACTTAAGGTTAATGGGAAAAAAAAAAAAAAGGTTAATGGGAACTACCAAGGTTAATCAACTTGCCTGAGGTTCACAGAGACACCAAGGAGTGGGGCATAGATATTTGCATCCGTGTCTTCATTCATTTTATTCCACTCTCATATCCAAATAGCCCATGAGGATTTCCAGAAAAAAAATGCTTATATATCATCTGATCCGGAGACTAAACAATGCAAGTGCTATTCCCAACTCCCAGATGGGGTGACCCCATTTCAGAAACAGTGTCTCAGCAAATGCATGCCGAGGTCCAATGAATTCCTTCTGACCCTTTGTCCCCCTGCACTATGTTAGAAATGATTTGGCTAGAATCTAGTGGACTTACAGAGCAATACAAAGTTAGGCTCTCTATGGTCACATCTTTCTGAACTACAAACTAAAGACTTCTCCCCACCCTCCAGTGACACCCTGATTTCCTCTCATCAGTTCTGCAACTTTTTACACCCTAATTCCCAGCCCACCTCATACTTGCTTCAGCTTCTTCAACAGGAAACAGAATCGAGTCAGATGTTCATGGAAGTTGGCTCCTGTAAGAATCCACAGAAGAATTTCCCTTCCTTGGGTCTATATTTGTATCTGGCACTATCGTGTGTCATAGGTTAGGTTAACAAGGAAACAGATTCTGCAAGGGATTTGTCAGCAGGAGGCTTTTGGGAAGGTGCTCTCAGGAACAACTGTAAGGGTGTGAGGGAAGCAAGCTTGGGCAGAGGGAGATGTTGAAGCAAGATCTCTGAGGTTGCAACAGTCTTTCAGAGATGTTCTAAATGAAAGCAAGGAGCTGAGACTTTGCACCCTGGTATTTATCAGTTGTTAGATGTGGAAAGAGGATGTAACTTGGAAGAGGCAGATGTCCTGCCTCTTGTCCAAGGATGGCTCCTGTGAAGCTTTAACAGTCAATTCTCTGCAGTGATGGGAATGAGGACCTCAGAACTGAAGGGCAGCATCTAGGTTGTGCCCTAGAACATCTGCTGCATCAGCTACAGCATAAGCTACTAAGTCCTGGAAATTGTCTCTGTCCAAATAATAATGAGAATAGAGGCTCTTTTTATTTCATGTTATGTCAGAGATGCCACATTTAGAGGAAGCCGAGACTTGCTCCCATTTATGCTTGACCCCAAAGCCAAACCCTTTACCAACATGAGGTGCTGTCTCCTATCCTCTACTTATTTAAAATTGAACACTGTACCCAAGGCCCATTTTTGCACTTTCCTAAAGACTGGATCAAATGTGTGACAGTGTGCTGCTGCCAGGGAAGGGAAAGGGCCACATCATTCATGACGCAGTTAGTCACATGCAGTTCTTCAAATCATGTCAGACTTCTTCATTTTTTTAAATCAGTTTGAATGGTTTCTTACTGATTCATATGTTTCCTTAGTCAACCAACCCAAACTAACCTCTGGGCCTCCCTACCTAAGGTACCGTTTTATTCCTCTAACTAGACAACTCTGGCAACCACTATCAGTCCTTCCCTTTGGTCTCCATCCTTCCATGTTCCACTCCCTCCCCTGGAAGAGATGCCACTCTTCCGGCTTATAAATGTTTTCAACCAGGCACCTACACCGTGAGAAGCAGGTATTCGCGTATAGTGACATATGGGAAGAATCTGGGTCCAAAATGTATCTCCTTCCACCAGCAAAACCCTAAGAAAACATTTTAATTAGTATGTTTTCCATCAACTTGTATTTTCCACTTTGCCACGGACCCATTACTCTATTCTCTTAAACAAATTACCTCCTAAATCACCCGAAGATAACTGTATTTAAGGTATTATACTGAAATATTTATTCCACACATGCACAGATGGAGGTAAGATAAGGAAACTAAGGAAGAAATAGGATGAGAAATCTTAGAGATAATAAGCAAATAAAGACACCCAACTTAAAAAAAGTCTACCCTCATTGTCTAAGGCACCATCAGACCCTATGGACTCAGGTGACATATTTTTTTGTTATAATTTATATCTTTGTTATATCTATGTTATATTGGGGGGAAAGGGAGAAGAGAATTGTTATCATGTTCTCACATTTTTTAATTTCCTCTCATAGTATTTTAAATTTGTATAAATGTTAAAAAGTATTATTTCATGGAAACTCAAAATGATTAGAACCAAAGAAAATTTACATTTCATGATGTAAATATATCAACAAATTCATGAAATTTGATAAATATCCATTCAAGATCATATGATTTTAGAATTTTTATATATAACCAAGTAGCAGATTCCAAATTTCAACCAACTATCATAATGCATGGCACATTTTACATAAAACTTTGTAAGTCATGAGTCTATATCAAGAGCGCAACTCCATGTAGCCACGTCAGCATAAGACTACTATATCTGCATTTGTTTTCTATCAAAGAAATGGTTCAGCTACCTCCTTATGTTGTAGGAGGTGTCACTGAAGAAAATTATTCTTACGGAAGAAAACTAGAATATATCGACATAGTTGAAAAAGAAGTAAAATTCCGAGTCACCTTCACAGGATGTTGAAAAATAATGACATCCATAAAATAGTGAAGAGAAGTTTCTAGTGCCTACCCCATCACAGAAGCATCAATTTAACAGTCATCAGAAGAGTTAAGGAATCCAGGTGAGAAATTCTAGCACCTGACTGGAGCACAGTACACTACGAAAAGGTGTACCTAAGAAAGTAAATCTGCATAGCACAGCATAAAGAAAGATTTCCTCTGTGTGGGGGACAGTAGTGAAATGAGTGCCTGACCTCCACATTCCTCAGCGTCTGCCCTGGTGAATGCTGTAATCAGACCCAGTCTCTAGACCCAACCCCACAGATCCAGGGCCCAGGACTTTCCCAGGTGCACCTAGATGCCAGTCCCATCCCTGCTCAGGCCAGATCTCATTAACTCAGCAAGAGATCCACACCAGCTCTAATTGAGCCCCTGTGGACTCAATCTTCAGTCTAGCCTCCACGGATCCATTGCCAGGGCTCACCCCAGTCCACTATAGGTCCAAGTCTACCCTCATTGTCTAAGGCACCAGGTCAGACAGTATGCACTCAGGTGACAAGCTCATATGCCCCCTGACACAGGCATCATGTCAGCCTGCCATAGGACTCCAGGAGCAAGCCTGTCTAAGGACAGTTAGCAGGTCTGCCCCAAATTCTATACAGACGGACTAGCAAAGGGTTTTCCCTGCGAATGCCAGTCTGTGAATACAGGAAGAGGTGCCAAAATATGTAAATGCACAAGCACCAATAGAATGCCATAAGGATCACAAATAATCAGATAAATATAATACCATCAAAATAAAGCATCAGTAATCAACTCTAAATTAATGGAGATCTATCAACTACCTAAAAAATAATATTCTAAAAGATTACCCATAAATTACAGAAGAACACAAAAAGACAATTAAACAATATCAGAAGAACAATATACATAACATATCAGTTCGACAAAAACAACTAAACAAATTCAGGATGTGAAGAACACAATGACCAAAGTTTAAAATTCCAAGAATTTCAACAGCAGATTCAATCAAGTAGAAGAGTGAGTTTGAAAATAAGTTTGAATTTATCTAATCAGAGTATCAAAAATTAAGGAAAAGAGTAAAATAAAGAAAAAATGTGGGGCTTATTGGATACCATGAAGTGAATCAACATACTTATGATGGTAATTCTAGAGTAATCAAAGACAGAGAAAGAGAAAAAGGCTTATTTTAATAAAAAAATTATATCAGAAAATTCCCCAAATGAGAATAGGGTAATAAACCTTGAGATTCATGAGTCCCAAAGAAGAAACAACACAAAGAGTTCTTCTCCAAGACACATTATAATCAAGTTCTCAGAAGTTCAAAAGTAAAGGATATTTAGAAAGCAGTAAGAAAAAGGGAGACTTTTTACATGTAAGGGAACCTCTGTAAGGTTATGAGCAGATTTCTCAACAGAAAGCTTATGGACTAGGAGAAAGTGAGAAGATATATTCAAAAGCCTGAAAGAAAGAAAAAAATGCAAACCAAGAATACTATATTTGGCAAAGTGGTCTCTTAAAAGGAGAAGATGAAGGAGAGATATAACAATAAAACAAAACAACAACAACAACAACAAAAACTCACTTTCTCACATAAACAAAAGCAGAGGGAGTTCATCATCTCTAGACCTACCTTACAAGAAATGTTAAAGGGAGTTGTTCAGGTTGAAAAAAAAGATGTAAACTGACAATGTGAAAATATAAAAAAAATACTAAGTTAACAATATGGTCAACTTCAGAATACTCTAATACTGTAATGATGGTGCAAATCACTTATAAACTGAATATAAAAGTTAAAAACCAAAAGTGTTAAAGATAACTGTGGTTACAATAATGTATTAATAGTGAATGTAAAACAATGTAAATTGTGATACAAATAAAATTTAGGGGGAGAGGTTAAATATAGAACTTTGTATGCAGTCAAAGTTAATTTGTTATCAGCTTAAAACATACTATTATTATAACTATAAGATATTTCATGTAACTTCCATGGTAACCCCAGAGAAAAGAATCCATCATATACAAAAGGGCATGGATTTGGGGTTTATATTTTGTCCCTGGTGAGTGGGGCTCTCTCTGCTTCCTGATTGCCATATCTTGAGCTGTGTTCCTCTTCTACACTCTTCTGCCATGATATTCTGCCTCACCTTGGGTCCAGAGCATAGAAATCACCCATCTACCAACTGACTGAGATCTCTGAAGTCATGAACCCCAAATAAACTGATGTCTCAAATTAAAGATACCATTTCTTAAAATACCTAATGATGAATCACCTAAATGTTCACTATTCAAAATTTTCACTACAAATACTGGTTTTAAGTTACTGACAGTCATGACTACGAACCAGTATTATTCATGTTCATTCATTTTAGATTAAGATAAAATAGAAAGAAAAAAAATTAAACTTTCAGAGTTGGTCTAAAATTTGTACCAGGGATTCTGATTCAAGTTATAGCAGAAGAAAACAAGTATACACACACACACACACACACACAATACACCCCCCCACACACACACACACACACAAACATTAACAATAAAAGCAATAATAAAATACCTTTTATTGCTCCTGGAGTCTTGTAGTTTATTTTTATCATATTCTGTTTTAAACTAGTTTACTGGCTTTGAGAAGTTGCCCTCATTCAGTCAATATCTAAACAAAACATAGTTTCACCAAGGAAACTTGAGGCTCTCCTAGCAGCAGTCTCCTTAAATTATCACTATAGCAACACCTTTGTAAAGACCTAGGTTTTCTCATTCTTCAGCCTTACCCCCTGTGAGCTGACCAAATGACTGTCCCCACTACCAGCCCTCTAGGGAGCAGTCTCCACATTCACTTACAAAAAGTGCTTCTGATGCATTTTCAGTGAGGGTGGGGGAGAAACATTTTTTCATTTAATATTTAGAAATTCAGGCATCTTTATGATGTTAAGACCTTGATGTTAATTTGATTATAACAATCACTTCACAATACATACATGTAACAAATCATTACATTGCTCCCCTTAGATATAGATATATACACACACCCACACACACATATCCCCCCCTATATATATACATGATTTTTATACATGTACAAAATTTTTGTCAAATATATTCTAATAAAGCTAAAAAATTAAAATCTAACATTAAAAACTTTTAAGGGCATTTTTGTTGGGGAAAAAATCAACTCATAAGAATTCTCAGAATTGTTATATGAAGTTTTAATTTTAGAATATGGGAGAAGAAACTAAATGAATCTTTCATAGAACAACATTAAAATGGCATTCATTTATATTTAAGCATCCCTGGGTTCAATCTCCAGAACCACACACACACACAGTTAGCTATTGTTATTCTTGTTTTTACTCTTACTGATTTAAACATGATAGCAAGGGCAATGTTGTTTCCATGTCAAGGAAATAGAAAAGACCATTTCTTTCTTTTATCTTATTAGTGGGATATTATCTTAGCAAAGGGAGGCAAGTTGAGCATTCCTGCAAGCCAGGAGAAACCCGGTTATTTACATGATTCCTTTGTCCCTCCTTGCTTCCTAACACCAAGAATCTGAGCTTCATGCAAAGTTGAGACATTCTAGCATGTATCTACTGAGCAAATCTGAGCCATTAGGTTTAATTTTTCTTAATATGTTCAGGGCAATTAAGTTAATTAATAAGTAAAACAAAGTAATCCTTACATCTTAAGAATAGGCATAGCACCTAGCTTACCCCTAAGGGTTAGCCAGCGCCAGCTCCAGGGTGGCTTCTGTAGCAATCGTGGTTTTGTGCAAAGCATGGGTTCAGTACTCTTGTGTGTCCTGGCATGGTCATTTCATAGTCCATACTCCCTAGAGCCCTCCACACCCAGAACCAGTGTTTTCAACTTTGAATTGTCAACCTTATTAGTCTTGAGATTCTCACTTGTATTCAAGATTCAGAAAAGTATCAAAGGCTGCTAAAATTTCCATCACTTTAAACATCTGCCCTGCAGAGAAGGGGAAAAAAAGGAAGGGCATATTTCTAAGAAACTGAGCAGATGACAGGGAGATGATTTAGCATCACATTACATGTAGAATTTCTTATCCTTTCAACTTTCTCACTAAAGTCTTGTTTCCATTTGGCAAGAAGCTAAAGGGTATAACAAGTTAGACTGTGGATATAAAAAGTTAGATTCAGAAGGGTCTGAGACCCTAAAGGAGGACCACTGGGTTACTTGGTGCCTTAAGAAGCACTCACTCTGCAGTCTATGTGCAAGGCTCTTGCTGGTTACCTTGGGGACTTGGTGGGGAGGGCACAGGAGCTAGACAGAAAGAAAGATGAAGAACCTAAACCTATTGCCCTCATAAGCTAACTCCTTTACAGCCCTGAAAAGTACTATTTCCTCAAACAGCACTGCATCTGTGTGTATTTGTGTGTGGGTGGCTCTAGAGGGAAAGGATCCGGAATGTAGCAGTCCCTGATTCATTACCAAATCGCCTCCCAATGGAACCCACGGTATATGTGTGAACCAACCGCTGGCGTTTCAGAGCATCAACAGAAGTGAAAGATGCTGGCTTGAAAATGATGTGTTGTCTCTGCTCCAACTGGAATACGCAACCACATGACCTTCCCTTTTATTTTTGGTTTTCACTGTCAAGGGCAATGTTGTTTCTTTTCAGGAAGAAACAATACCAACCTTGAGAAAAAAAAAATTACCATTTAAAAAATAGCAGCAGAAACAGTGGGATTGGAAGGAGGGGCAACAGGGACACAGGAAAAGCACTGGAATATAGATTCAGAGGCGATTTTGGTGCAAGTTACCACCTTTCAAATTAATTTAAAAGCATGGTTAAGAGTAGCATTTTGGGTACTAAATCTCAGGTTCCTGGTGCTGTAGGATAAGGATTAGTGGAATTATCAAGAGTGTGGCTGCCATATGGACATCAGGCAGGAGGAGGAGCCACAGATGTCCTTTCAGCAAGGTGTCTTTGCAGGATTACTCCAGTAGAGCTGGGCTGGACTCAAATAGTCATTTCACAAACAACGGCAGGCACAGGAGTGACACTCACCATGTAGGGGTATAATCTCAGAGGCAGAAAAATAATCCACAAATGCTTTGCTGCCACTGAAAAGTATCCCTTATCTTTCTACATGTTATTTTAAACATTGACTTTTTTATTATATACATTTGTAGTATACAACATTTATAACTCTCTCTCCATATATATATACATATACATATATATATATATATATATATATATATATATATATATATATATATACACACACACTACAGCCAAGCAATTAGTAGATAGAAAAAGACATTGGGAGAAAAATGGAGGCAAAAAGATTCAATAGACTCATCCCAGCCATCTAATATATATGCTGTACTTCACTGTTACCTTTCATGTATGGTAAGAGTATCTGAAATCAAGTCTCATCCAATTTCCAGTCTATAATACAATGTGAACTATAGTCCTCACACTGGAACTTAAATTACAGACCTACCAGCCTTACAACTCAGTACACTGTGACTTATACATCCCTCTTCCAACCCTCCCCCTGCATTTGGTAACTACGTTCTGCTTTCTGTTTCTCTGTGTTTGACTTTTTCAAGAACAATGTATGCAGTATTTTTCTTCCTATATCTGGTTATTTCACCTAGCATAAAGTCCTCCAGCTTCATTCATGTTGCCAGAAATGACAGAACTTCCTTCTTCTTAAAGCTGGCTGGTATTCCACATTATATGTGTATATGTATACCACAACATCTTTTTCTATTCAATTCTATATTGAAGAGTGGTCGGACATTAAATTTTTAATCAGGCTAACTCTTCAATCAAATAGATTTTCTTTCTTTTTTTACAATAATATAAATATACGTTATTTTGTTTTCTTAACTAATACGCCTCTTATAATTTTTTTGTTTATTTGTTTTTATACTGGGGATTGAACCTGGAGGTGCTTAACCACTGAGCTGCATCCTCAACCCAAATATATATATATATATATATATATATATATATATATATATATATATATATTTTTTTTTTTTTTTTTTTTTTTTTTTTTTTTTGAGACAGGATCTCACTAAGTTGCTTAGGGACTCACCAAGTTGCTGAGGCTGGCCTTGAACTTGTGATTCTACTGTGTCAGCATCCCAGAGTTGCTGGTATTACAGGCATGTGCCACCATGCCCTGCTCTCTTAAGTTTGAATAGCAAGATCTCTATTAGTGTGTGTTCACAATCCTAGAGTGAAGTACACCGTATATATTAGATGGCTGGGATGATTCTATTGAATCTTTTTGCCTCCATATTCCTCCCAGTGACTTCTTTTACCATCTGATACAAACACTGGAGAAGATGAAAAGAAACAGTGTTTTCTAATGTCATGATGTCCTTAGCCTGCAACTCTCCTGCTATCTGAATGTCAACTAGTTATTATAGCATTAACTTTGTGTTAATCAATTTTTGTACAAAATCCAAAAAAAATAATGCTCTTTATTAACTTGTCAGAAACAGCTTCATAGGTATTTTCTAAAGAGAATAAAAGAGGCCTGACTCCTGTATGGAAAGCATCTCAGATAAGAAAAGAAAAACAATGGATGAGGGGAACACAAGGCTTGTCCTATCGAATATTAAAATATAGTAAAAAGCTAAATTACTCAGTGCAATGTGACAACAGGGAAGGAAACGCCACAGAATAGAATGGAACACACAATCCAGAAGGAGATTCTGACCTGTCTAAACAAAGTGAAAAGGGTATGAATGGTTTATAAGACAGATTATAGTAGAAAAATCCATTTAAAATCTCAGTTTTTAACCAAAATAATTCCAAATGGTGTAGGGAATTAAGGTAAATGAAATAACTGTAACAACTACCTATAAATATGACATCTGCATTTACTAAAGACAGACACTCCAGGCCTTCAGGTGACAGAAGAGGGACAAATTTCATTGCATATCCAAATAAAATTGCATGCTCAAAATATTATAAATAAAAAAGAGTATATTAGGAAAATATTTGCCAAACATAACCTAATAGCCTATTGCATTGTTAAGCAAAGACATGAATGAACTAGCAACTCTCAAAAAGGTTTTAAAAATATGTGGAATTTAAATTTGAAAATATTTACATTTTAAGGAGATCAGGATGAGATAAATATCATATCCAGAATAATTAAACAAGAAGTTAAACTGCAAAATGTTCCTATTTTTGAAAGCCAACATTTTCAGTTATTATAATGAAGATTAAGCAACATTAATAAGCTGCTACTGAGTCCTCATGTGGTCTCCATGCTCTCGTACATGAGTGGTTCTAAAAGCACCTGCTCCATCAGCATCAGCATCACTTAGAACTTGTCAGAGGGATAAATATTCAGCTCCAATTAAGATCTAAAGCATCAGATAAGCAATCCATTTTAACAAACTCCCAGGTGATGCTTATGCACAATCACGTTTGGGAATCACTATATGTGTCACGGTGGTTTAAAGAACTATAGCATAGTGGTTAGCAGCATGCACCCATGATGCCTGGGTTTAGTCCTGCCTCCACTTCTTAGGCAAGTTACTCAGATTGTCTATCTTTTAGATTCTTTGTGTGTAAAAGAGGGATAATGAAATCTCCATCAAAATACCAATGACATTCTTCACTGAACTAGGAAAAATATCCGACTTCGAATTATAGTAGAGACATACAGTAGCAAAACCAGTATGGTAATGTCATAAAAACAAATACGAAAACCAATGGGATAAAATAGAAGATGTAGAAAAATTACCAGATACAGTCATCTCATCCTTGACAAAGGCACCAAAATCATACACTGGAGAAGACTATTATTTGAACAAATGGTATTAGGGAAATTGGATATCCATATGTGCCGCAGCCCTGCTGGCTGGGCAAAATAACCAGGGGGTGACGAAGAACTTGTGTAGATTGATACAGCAGGAGTAGGAGCCCTTTATTGCAGGACAGGAGCAGTATTTATACATTCCACACAGCTTATCGAATTAGCATAAACTAGATACATCAGTCAACCAATAAGGAATCTCCACACTTAATGGCTTGCTTTTGTTACTTCTCAAACCACTCCCTCTGGCATTTTGCCAGGCACCATCCAGACTTGTTTAGAAACTCTAACATTCCCCTGGCAAAATGCCAGGTGTTATTTTGACTTGTTTACAGACTCCAACACATATGTAGTGGAATGAAACTAGATCCCTATCCATCACCCTGCACAAAAGTCAACTCAAAGTGGATCAAAGTCCTAGGATTTAGACCAGAAACTTTGCAAATGGTAGAAGAAAGCATAGGATTAACTCTCCAGCATACAGGCTCAGGCATTGGCTTTCTTACTAAGATGTCCAAAGCTTAAGACATAAAACCAAAAGTAAATAAGTGAAATGGCAACAAATCAAGAGGCTTCAGTACAGCAAAGTCAACACTTAATAGTATGAAAGAGAGTCTACAGAACGGGAGGAAAAACTTTGCCAGCTCTTCTTCTGACAGAGGATTAATATCATAACATATAAAGAACTTAAAAAAAAAAAAAAAACAGTACCAAAACCCCAAATAACCTAATCAGTAAATAGTTAAATGAACTAAACAGACATTTCTCAAAGAAGGAATGCAAATGGCCAAGAAATATATGAAAAAAAAAGTTACATATCCTCAGCAGTCAGGGAAATGCAAATCAAAACTACTGGGGTTTCATTTCACCTTGATTTGAATGGTAACCATTAAATATATAAATAATAAAAATACTTATAAGGATGTGGGGAGAAAGAAACACTCATACATTGTTGGTAGGACTACAGATTAGTACAACCACTTCTGAAAATAGTATAGAGATTCCTCAAAAGACTAAAAATAGAAGCACCACAAGACCCGGCTATCCTACTCCTTGGTATTTGTCCAAAAGAGCTGATATCAGCACACTATAGTGACACATGCATACCCATGTTTATAGTAACACAGTTCAAAATAGCCAGGTTATGGGCCCCGCCTTATTTTCCCTCAATAGATAACTGGTTGAAGGAAATGTGGTATATATATACACAATGGAGTTTTACTTAGTCATAAAGAAGAAAGTGGGCATTTACTGGTAAATGGACATGACTGGAGAACAGCATGCTAAGCGAAATGAGCCAGAGTCAGAAAGTCAAGGGTCAAATGTTTTCTTATATACAGAAGCTAGAGATAAAAATGGAATTAAAAAAAATGGGAGGATCTCATGAAAATAGAAGGGAGATCAGTGGGGCAGAGGAAGAGGACAAAGGTGGGTAGAGTGGGAAAGGGGAAGTGGAGGAACTAAGAAATGAAATTAAATTTTGCTATGTGCATGTGTGAATATATCACAACGAATCCTACTTTTATGTGTGATAAACTAAAAATGAATAAAAGGGAGATCAATAAAGTACAGGAAGGAAATCAGAGAGGGAGGAAGGAGGGAAAGGAAAAGAGGAAGCAAATTATGTCATGTACCTATGTAAATACGTCACAGTGAACCCCATTATTCTGCATAATTATAACTCACTAATGAAAGCATAATAGAAAAGGGGGATGATATTGGCATCTGCCTCATAAGTTTGTTGGTAGGATAACATGTGTTAATATTTGAAAAGTACATGAAACAATGCTTAGTGTAGAATTTAGCTCATTGTGAAATAAAAATAAAAATTACTTTTTAATCAAAAAGGCCAAAGAGCAGATGAAAAAATTTTAAATAAAGATAATTGATAATCACACTATTGAAAACGATGAACTATTTGCATGTCTGTGCAGGAATGGAAAAATAGTTAATAGTGAGAATTTTTTAGTATTTTGAAATGATGAAAAATAGGGAGAAGAAAAAAAGAATAGATACCAGCTGTACCCAATTTCTCAAGTATTCTGACAACTGAAAACCAAACACATCATTAATTCCGGGATCTTTTTGAATATAACCCTGGAAATGTGAATCCTTTTGCTCAGATGCAAAATGATTTGGGAATATAGACTTTCATTCTTGGGTGGTAAAGATGTGCCTTTTTGATTTTATTTGCTAATAAAATGACCAGAAATAGTAGCTACATGGATTGAAGCCAAACCTTGATGAAATAAATAACCCTTTATTAAGTTGATCCAAATATCATCATATGCTATTAATGAAATGTATTCTTAATGATTTCATTCTACATATTAATCACTTCTTTGATTTGTAATTTAATTTTCAAAATACTGTAAAAACTAAATGTACTAGGATAGCTGTTATTTCAGTGTTGTCTAGACCCTGTCTGACAACTCCACCAAATTTTTTAATTATCTAGTTGTTAATAACATCTAAATAATCATGAAGTCACAGCAAAATAACTGAAAACAATTACATTTTCTATTTTTACTCTTCTTACTCAACAGTAAGCGACATAATATAAAAGTTAAAGTACTAATATTTTCCTATGTTGTTGGATATCTGATTGTCTAAAATGCAGCAAAATACTTTCTCTTAGACTTTCAAAAAAATCTTTTAAGTCTCTGCCTACTATGCATTTATACCATCACTCTTCTACCTCTGTGCTTGATTTTCATGTGAACAGGAAAACCCGGGAATTACCTGTGCCTTTGGGTCAGGTAGAGGGGAAGTCAGAGGTTGCTGAAGTCTAAAGTGGTTGAGTTCTGGGGAGGCCCAGACTCGCTTCACCAGGGACAGGATCCACCGAGACCTGGTCTCAGCCTTGATCTTCAGCCTTGAAGTACTGGGTCATTTGGTCCCTTAACTCAAACAAGTTTGAGATGGGTTACCTGTTCCACCTGCTCCCACCAGGAAACTAGGTTACCTCTAATAACTGTTCCCATAATCAGGGGCCACTGAAACATTGGCATATGTACTTTTTTTCTTTTTACAAATTTATGTAGGGAGCTATCAGGAAGTTTTAGCCCCCAATTATCAGTGGTAAGGAATCTTTCTTTAATCATTGACTTCACTGAAAAGAAAAAAAAAATGATCAAACTCCTGCCCGTAGCAGTACAGACAGACTGCCAGTGAAGTGGGCCTCACCCAGGTGGCTTTCTACTAATGGGGCCCAGGTGTGAACAGATTCCCATGAGACCCCTCTGCCCAGGGTCAGGAAGGAATGAACAAAAGGAGGTTGTCCCTCTAGTTGTAATGCATGAAGGGCAGAGACTCCCCTCCGAAATCAAGTTGCTTCTTTAATCTGATGGTCTTTTCTTGACCCATACAAGAATGCAGAGATATTTTTTTAATTGACAATTTTCTATCTCAGTGACCTAGATTCAGTCAATGTCATCAGGGAACACAATAGCGTTCAATTCCTTTTAACCCCACAGAATGGAAATGCTCTCTGCTGAAGTTTTTGTTTTGTTTTCACTTTTTGCTTCTGAGGTTGCTTAAGAAAAGAAAGAAAGTACACATTACTAATCTTACTTTTCAAACAGCAGCCTTGGTGAGGACCTCCAGCTGAGAACTGGCACTGCTATTCCATCTGAGTGTTCATGAAAAGATAATCCGGGGAGGAAAGAAAAATAATACAATGTGCAGAAACCAAAAAGATCTAAGGGATTCCTTAGATGAACGTACATGTGCATATGAATCCTGTGTCAACACAAATTTAGTGCTATGTATCAACAGTTCAACAGTTTTGAGGCTTATCAGGATGAAGGGAACAACATACATAAATATACTTTTACACACAACAGAGAAGGAATGCATATTACCTTCACTTCATGAAATGCATGACAATTTAACTTTACATTACTTTAAAGTACCCACAAAGAGAGAAGGGAAATGGGTCTCAGAAGCAAAATTGTCTTACTATGGCTGTAATTGTCTAGAATTAATTACTATAACTGCATTTTCTTTAGCAGAAAAATATTAATATTTTATTTTCTTAAATAATTTAAAAAGAAAAAAGTAACATGATCAAACTTTTTGGTTCCTGCTTATTTGCTATGTGTAATTGATTTCTTATTTTTAGTAGATTTTAAAAAACCATAATGCTGGTTTACACATGATCACAAAGTTTCTAAATGTCCTTAACAAAAGATGATCATATTTGTAGGAACAGTGACAAAACCTTTCTGGTCTCTTCCTAAATTGAGGAAGGAGGGTGAGGGAGGTTTGTAAGCATAGTCCTAAACTGGCCTTTTGCTTTAAGCATCCAACAAGATGAATAGAAGTCAATATATTTTTATAAAATGTCTACATTTCCACATGATGACACTCCTGAAGGTGTCCGGTGGTATTTCCATTGTCATTACATAATGCCTAGCATTTTACTGTAGTGCCTATAGTAACCAAGGTAGTGTTTATTACAATATTTATATAAGTTGAAACTTCTACAAATGAAAGTATGTTTTCCTTTCTGTCCATGTTGTCTATCTGTATTCTAGTGTTCTCATTATCCTCTATTGATTATAGCTCCCCCAAATGCACAATAATCTATTGAGCTGTTGGAACAAGTCACTTCAGTCCTAAATGTCTTGCTTTTTGTAAAGTACTCATTTTCTGTGCCTTGTGGGAGAAATTATTCAGGTTGGAAGGACTTCAGAGCAAATAAACAGAAGAAGGAGACTCACAGAATAACAGAATCCTAGAACTAGAGTATTTTTGTGGATTGTGACCCGCCCAATGTCACAGAACTTGTTTAGCCATAGAAAGTCAGAAACGATGCTCATTATTCTGGAAGAGTCAAAAGCTCTTCCTAGGCAGTAGGAATGATGAGTTGGGGAAAGTCCTTTCTGAAGGGTGACTTGCCTTGTGCTAGGGACTGAAGAGGCACCTATCTAGAGAGAGGGGAGGTGAAGGGAATTAATGTAATGCCAAAAGCTATAGAATAAAGCCAGTTCCGTGAATTTTGCTCATTGGTGTTTTGTGCTACATGGGTGATAAGTATTGATGTTTTCCTGCCCATTGGTTTTCTAGGGTAGGCAGAGAAAGCATAAAAAGTATTTCAGACACAGTTTCTGAAACAGGAAGTTGCCTTGGTTCTAATCAACATTTAAGGAAGGTGAACCAGGGAAGGTAGGTCTGTGAGTCATTCACAACTCATCACCAATTGCTCTAATTAGGTAGCACCTTGTCATGACCTCAGGCATTGAAAAACAAAGGGTGCAGTGGGAGAAAGGAACAGGTTTCTAAGGGTGAGGAGCTTACAGGCCAGACTCCCCTGGGGTGGGAGGATAGGTAGTCCTGTTCCTAGGGAGGAGACTGGCATCCCCAAATGAGAGAAGTAAGAGCAAAAGGATAAAAAAGTAATGGGTTCCATTGCTCACATGTCTCCCTCCCTCCAAGGGCCCCAACTTGGCATTCTCTGAATCTAGGAATGTTTGAGAGGTTTCTAGACCCAACCTGCAGAAAGTCCAAGAACGCAACCTTGGGATTCTCATAAATTAGAACTCTGCACACATTTTCTGAGGGTTTCCCTAGAAACTATTACCCCAGCATTCTAATGCACCTGTTCAATTGTTTCAATCTTTTTTTTAAAAGTTCAATTAAGATAATCAAACTAATAATGACAATGCACCTACTTATCCTAAAACAAGCATCAATAATGAAAAAACAAACACGGGTTCATTTTTGGAATGAATAACACTAAAGCTTTGTTTTACCTGCTGGGACCACATAACATATTTTGACTTGACAAAAAGCGATTTTTTTTTTTTAACCAAAGAACAAATATTAGAGATGTTTAACCAAGCTCTGAGTCATTTCTTTATGAGTTGTAGATTCTCAAAAACAAGTTACAAGAAGTGCCAGAACATCCTGATTCCAACCTGGGAGAGTGAACACAGATGCCATCTGACAACTACAATCTGAGTCTCAGGATAGAAGGAAGAAGAGGGACAGAGTTTACCATGTTGGTATTGTGTATCTTTGTCTGTCTGTGCATGTAAGAGACAGAGAGGTAGAAGTAGAGAGCTGTCTAGCTCAGTCCTGTGTGTTTACCTGCTCTTCGCTCTTGTACCTGTCCTTCCTTCCCACACCTGATTGCTAACTTCTCTAAATGGAGAGCAAAGGCTGGATGTCCTTCCTGGTCCCCCTTACTCTCACTTCCTGCATGACTCTCTTCTGGTCTTGTTAGCTGATTAAGCATCCAGAGTTTGATAATGAATACAAAATCTTATCTCATTGATTGGCCTAAATGCAGCTCTGTGGGCTGAAAAGAAAATGAGTATAATAGACGTTAAGTAAATACCACAGTAGTTTTTCAACCACAGAAAATTCCACCTGAAAGGTAAACTCTTTACTAGCTTTCTATGTAAGCATTTCAGGTATTTGAGGTATTTGTAGCAACCCAGGTGACTTGCCCCAGTGTATGAGCCAGCTTGTGGTTTTATCTGGCAGTTTAAGCTTTCAGGCCCCTATGCTAGTCACATTTAGTGTCTGCCATCCACTGTTAAGTCCTTAAGAGAAGAGCTTCTTGGTATTCTTAGCCGTGTGTGTGCGTGTGTGTGTGTGTGTGTGTGTGTGATTTTTATTGCTTTAGTCTCTTTAGCACCATGGGAGTACTTGAAGAAAATAACCCTTGCAATCATGTTCTTTTAAGCAAAAGAATAGGAGCAACTGTATCAAAGCACTATATATAATAACTGCTACATCTGAGATGCAAACTCTGAATTACCTGGTGGTGTACACAGTTGATAATATTTTCTCTGGCCTTCATGGTACAAGATATAGTAGCCTTTAATATGGAAATGGAACAAATGTCCTAGAAGAGTACTTTGAGGAGACACACTTTATAAACTTTTTCCCAATGTAATGCTACCTTGAGCAGAATAACTTTCCAAAAAGCTTTCTTTCCTTCCTTCCTTCCTTTTTCTTTCTTTCTTTCTTTCTTTTCTTGTTTCTTTCTTTCTTTCTTCCTTTCTTTCTTTCTTTCTGAACTGAACTATATTTCTCTAGATTTGCCTCTGTCCAAATGTGGTTCATAAACCAAATGCACCAAACTGATGCTTGTTAGAGTTGCAGATTCCTTTGTTCTGCATCATACCTTCTGAATGAGAATCTCTGTTAGAGGTCTCCATTGGAACACATTCCTCATGCAAATCTTATGGAAGCTGAAGTTCAAATTCACTGCTTTAGATTCTTAAAATGTTTGCATGATAATTCAATGATGCTAATTGCTAACATTTCAAGAGGGCATTAAAGTTTAGTAATCAAATAAGATATTCCATTTTTAGAGTGTGGTGACACGGGAATAAACACAATCATTGGAGTTAGAAAAATGACCTAGATTCACCATGACTTTGTATGACCTTGAACAAGTGTCTAAACCTATGAGGATCACATTCCTCATCTCTAAAATGGGGAAACTAATTATAGCTACCTCACAGAGATGGGGGCGGGGCAGCTAAATGAGCCATATATGTGCAAATTTAGAGTGCAGTGTGGGGACCATAGTACTCACTTGGGATAATGGCTAGAGTTAACAGTACATGTCATTGTTATGACATTCCCTTTTATCAACTTGGTGTGACTGCAACCTTATTAAACATATTCAATTTAAACAAAGCCCCATACCTCTTATGGCATGATGAGTAATGTTCCGGGAAAGGACTAACGCACAATCTGCCAAATAAGGACAGAGTGGACCTTGACACATAGCAAACGTGCCCATGCATGCCTTTCTGGAGGCCAGCTGGCCAGCTACTGAATTGTTCCTGAGGTGGCTTTTTTTTTTTAATGTGTACCAACCCATCTTTCTTTACTAATCTTAAATCTAATCCGTATTAACTACTTGCTTCCTGCAGTTAGTGGCATGTGTTCACAATCTGTATCTACAGGACATTTCCAAAATAAAAAAAAAACAATGCACTCCCTGAGCAGGTGCTCAAGAGGTGCAGAGCAGGCCAAGTGTCACAGTGCCTACTAACAGAACAAACTGGTGAGAGAAGTGAGGGGCAGCTCACAGCTACACACTGGAAGAACTGATTATCAGGCACTGATGGCAGAGAAGCTAGCAGACACTCTGTTCTTGAGGTCCAGTCCTGCTCTATTTACTTTGCAACGTGCCCGTGGACATATATGTCATGTTATTTTTTGTTTCCATCAGTCAGTTTCCAAGAGCACAGGGTGCTCACAGTTTTTAATGATGAATCCTATACAACTTGGAATGTTTAGCTACCCCTCTGAACCTAGTTGTTTTGTTATCAAACTCATGTCTCAGGCTTATGCTCCCAAATCTGTCAAAGATAAGTCACTAAAAAGTCAGTAGTATGGAAACACAGCTCATGCATGCCTCTCAAAACAAAAACAAAAACAAAATCACAGAGATTTCCAAAGGAGACAATGACTCATCAACCAAAGAGCTTTCCAAACCTTGGCATATTTTGGGTCACGGCAGGTGCAAGGATGGACAGCCAGATTCTTGATCTGCCTATCAAAATCAGCTGATTCTTTACATTCTCCCAAATCTGCCTGTCAAGAATCAGTGGAAAAATTCATTTTTGTTACTGAGCTTCCCAGAGTCTAATCGCATTTAGTCCAATTAGATTAAATAAGAATGGATAACCCTCAAAGTGAACTGGAAATAGAGATACAATTTGACTTAAGAATTGAAGACTAACAAAGATCTATGGAAAGAAAATTGTGAACTAAAGCAAAAAGGATTTGTAGTAATCATTTTTATACAAAAGTGCTTTTAGAAATAAATTGAGGAACACATAAATACCAACTTTCATTTTCCAACAATGAAAATGGTTCAAATATGGAAAAGGAAATTTTTGGCAATTTCTTAAAATTAAAGTGAACTTGGAATAGCACAACTATTCATAATCAGTAGAGCTAATGAAGTGTTTTTGCTTTTTACCAAGAATAAAACCTACTACAGATCATTCAATTTGGGGAATAATTTTACTAGGAGTTATAATTATGCATTACCTTGCAGCGGTGACATAGCTAAGCTAGGGATCCTGGTTTCTGGAAGAAATAGGCGAATCATGGTTTGTTTTGTTTTTACAAGAGGTTGTATATTCTACTACTAAAAATCATTTGCTAAATCTACAAAATCACCTAAAAATTAAAAAGTTCAGATGTTTTAAGTTATAAAAATATTTTCTGACACTAAAAATGTTTCTAACCACTTTGGTAATTTTTCTAGGCAGATTTTGGAATGAAGCTCTATATTCATTTATCTGGTATCACATCTCCCCACGGAGTTTTTCTTTTCTTTTGTTTTTTTAGCTTTTTAAGCAATATGCCAACAAAATAATTTTTATTTATTATACTATATCTTGCCTACTTATAAAAGACTTACATTACAGAATAGCCATACTCATAAAATAACCACAGTTATTCACATATCTTATGTACAAATATATAACAACAAATGCCACTCTTCTGTATAATTATAATGCAATAGTAAAAAAACGAAAGTAGCCATCAAGAAGAAATATTTCCCTGGGTATGGTGCTGCACACTTATAATCCCAGCAGCTCAGGAGGCTGAGGCAGAGGATGATGAGTTCAAAGCCAGCCTCAGCAAAATCGAAATGCTAAGCAATTCAGTGAGACCCTGTCTCTAAATAAAATACAAAATAGGGCTGGGGGTATGGATCATGGTTGAGTATCCCTGAATTCAATCCCCAGTACCACCCTCCTTCCGACAAAAAAAAAAAAAATATATATATATATATATATATATATATATATATATATATATATATATATATTTGGAATAACAAACTCCACATCTTCCCTATTTCCCATAGGTCCTGTGAGGTGATGCCAGGTTGGTATGAGGGTGGGTATATACCTGTATGTCTGTAATTTGTAAAGTGTCATTCTCTCTGCCTACTGCACAAATATAGACTGCAGTGCCCAGAGAAACAATAGCAAATTCTTTTTCTTTTGTTAAATGCATGAGATTTAGTCCCTTAATAAAGTTAAGTACTGAAAAAAACTCACTAGATTTATACTTTCATATTATTTGTTCTGGTTTTGATTTCAAAATTCCCTATTTTGGAAATTGTTGTAGTTAGCTTGTTTGGCCACTGTGACCAAAAGACCTGACAAGAACAATATGAGGAGGGAAAGTTTCCTGGGGCTCATGATTTCAGAGTTCTCAGTCCACAGATGGCTGGCTCCATTTCCTGGGGCTCAAGGTGAGCAGAAGAACATCACAGCAGAAAGATGTGGAGGAGGAAAGCAGCAGGGAACATGGCACACAGGAAGCAGACAGAGAGAGCGCTCCTCACCACAACAAAGTGTAAACCCCAAGGCACAACCCCAGTGACCCACCTCCTCCAGCCACACCCTGCCCACAGTTACCACTCAGTTAATCCCTGTCATGGGATTAATTCACTGATCAGATTAAGGCTCTCATAATCCAACCATTTCACCTGTAGACCTTTTTGCATTGTCTCACACATAAGTTTATGGGGGACACCTCATATCCAAGCCACAAGAGAGGGATTAAGCCTTTTTTCCTGTGAAGTCTTTAGATTCTGTTTTCCTCTTTCATAATTGAGAATTTTGACCTCTAATTACCACCCATGTATCTCTTCTATGAATTCAACTTAATAACATTTTATGTGGCCATGACTTCTCTGTTTATTTCATTATCATTTTTAAGAGTAAGAGCCAGGTTTCATTTCCAAGTTTTCCAGTTAAATATCTGTCATCTCCAGAAACAGATTTAATATTCTATTAAATTAATAATATTAATTTAATTAATATTAATTTAATATTCTAATCCTCTCAGAAGATATTGGATTTCATAAGCCTATAACCAAAGATGGAAATCTACCAGAAGTATAATGACACTTTATCTGTTAATTCTCACTAAGTGGGTTTCCTTACTTTGAATTTAATAAGGACATTTCTTATTCACCATATTATCATTTACCTAAGTAAGGCCCATTGGAGACTACAAGCCTAGAAAGATTGAATTTTCCAAAAAAAAAGACAACAGCATTTACAGTCCCACATGTTCTCCTGGAATCTTGCGACTAACCCATTAGGAGATGAAACTGTTCTCCTTCCCCTTGAAATCAGGTGTAAAAGTGGCATGGCTTCTGAGGCTAGGTCTTAAAGGCACAAACGCCTGCCTGGCTCTGTCTCAGTTACTCATGCTTGGAACCCAGCTCCTCTGCTGTCTGATGCCCAGGCACATGGAGAGGACACACACGCAGGTGTCCTGGCTCAAGTGCTAGCCAAGAGCCACAACCAGCTGCCAGATGTAGTAAGAGCTCTGTGTTGCTGGCAGCCCTTGCATTCAGGTCGTCTGGCAGAGCACCCAGGCGTTTTGAAACAGAGATAAGCCCTCTGACAGTCCTATCCAAAATCCCTGATCCACAAAGGGTGTGAGCATAGTCATAAGTGACTGTGGTTTGCTACCGACTTCTGTAACTTGTCACAGAGCCACAGATATCCCGAACACGTGGGACTTGGAGTAAACAAGTGCACTGTTGGCACTCACCATGCCACATCTGTTACCAGCTGCAAAGTTGCTTTTCTCTTTGTGTTTAAAAAACCATTTACTTTCTCCATTTATTAGTTTTTCTCTGCTTAGTAAACCTTACTAAAAACTACCTCGCAGAAACCGTCAAGATGAAAGATTTTTCCATCAACGCACGCAAAGAGCTGCTTTGCTGAGAATGTCCTGCACAGCATTGATGTGCCAGTGACACCAGAGACCAGGAATGGGCCTGAACGGGTGAGCACGTTCCTGTGAGCAGGTGAGAGGTGATGTCCTGGTGCATCCAGACGCGAGGATCACGAGTAGCTTCTACACCTCCTTTGTCTGCCCCTCCCAGGCCAGTTTCCGCCTAAGACTTCTCAACTTTCCCTTGATGTTTTTCCAGGGGGCTTAGAGGCCCAGCAGCCTAAGAATCACGGACTCTGCTACCCACACATACCCCCTGGGCCACTCCAATGTCACTGAATCAGAATCACCGGTGGTGGGAGCTGGGGTCTGAACTCTAGTGACTCCTCCCAGCTGGTCCTTGCACACCTGCTCTGGTCCCCTGACTTAGGTCTCTCTTCTTCCAGCACAGCTCTGAAGATTTCACTCCCTTGTCACCTTAAAATGGGTTACCACGGCCTAGCTGGTTCTTTGCTCCATATCCCAGAATCGAAAACTTTTTATAATCTGGCCTCAACCTACTTTTTAGTCATGTCAGCAATAACCCATATAGAGCTAGTTGTACTACACTGCAGTTCCCTTCTGTAGCCCAGCCTCGACACTTCCCAAACACAGCCTGGGCTTCTCTGTCCAGCTGCCTCCCTGCCCCATCTCTTCTCAAGTTGGCCCTACCACCTCAGACACCTTCAGCTCCTCTGTTGCCATCAGGTAAGAATTCTCCTCCTTAACCCCTTGTTCAATGGTAAGACCTCTTGTGATATCATTCTACCTGGAAGTTCTCTCCCCAACTCTCAAAATCAATTCCTTGCATCTTGTCTTAAAAACACTATCCCAGCAGTTTTGCGTCCCTCCTTGTGATAATAATGTCAATATTTATCTAACAGCTGCTTAACATATCACATAAAAATGCATATGTGCAGGTAGGTAGGCACACACCAACTTAAATTGGTGTTAAAAATTTTAAAAATTTAAAAAAAGACAACATTTATAATTTATGGCAATCCTGCACAGCAGCAAGGGTGTTCTTTCAGCAGGAACTTCAGAAGAAAAACCATGCTCTATCACCGGTGATTATTTATTCTATTAATATCTAGTCAAAGGACTTTTGAAATGTAAATGGCTATCTTAATTCCCAAATAATATACTATAAAATATAACTTAACTTAGAGTTTCAATCACCCTAATAAACTGTTTTAAAAATTCATGTCTAAGAAATTGTACTTTTCTGGACAAAATAATGATGACTCCTTATTTTTATAATTATTAGTAGCCTCAAACATAAATATTGTATCTTCTTTGTGCACAATTTTCTTCCTTTAGGTCCTCATCCTCAAAAGTCAAACACTCCTGGCCTGTTCAACATTGTTTGTAATCCCACATGAAAATGTAATTCATAGCCTCTAAATTCTTTGTAGAAGATCTCAATCATAATATATTTTATTTTACTTTATTTTTCTCATGGTGCTGGGGATTGAACCCAAGGCCTTGTACATGTGAGGCAAGCACTCTATCAACTGAGCTATATCCCCAGCCCTCAATCATAATATCTTTTAATTTTTTTATCAGATTTCTATATTGAGCATTTATATGGTTACAAATATGGACAAAATCATGGAGTGCTACTAGAATTATTAAATGATGCCTTTGTTAGAACAGAGGGCCTCTGAGGTATCATAAATCTTATATATTTTATAATTATTTTATTCATAAGAAACCATTAATAAGTGGCTCTTTCATCACCTAAAATTTATTTTGCACCACAGGGAATACATTAAGCACGTTTTGAGTTACCTCTAAACAGACATTAAGTCAGCTACCCTCACAACATGTGCCAGGGTTTCTGGTGTGCCCTGGCCTCGTGGGTCACATTCTAAAGTCAAGGAAGCTCCGAGTGGAGGACAGGTCTTTAGGATCTTCACAGTCAACAGTCCCTTTCTCACACCCCAGCCCTCAGCTGTTTCCCAAAGAGGACTGACGGGCTCTGTAGTGACATCTCTGACATTACTAATCCAGTGGCCTGGAGCAACTTCTCCGCTCTAAGCCCCATTTCCACACTTATGAAGTGGTGATGATGATGGTGTCCAGAGAGTCCTAAGGTTATCATTAGAGTTGTACAGCATAATAACAAATCTATAAAGTCACCCATTCTAACAATCCCGGCGTGTGGTCATAGAATCTTCAACAGAAAACAGCCAGGGAACTCCCTACCCTCCAGAGACTGACAAACAGGTCATATCTGCTTCACAGGATCCAAAAATTTTCCTGTCTAAAATTCCCTCCATCAACCTCCAACTCCAGTGACTCAGAGAGCCTCTCCTCTGTCTGCAATTTTCAACTCGTCTCCTCTATAGAAGGGGATATTTGGAGACAGTCACTGAGCCGTATTGGTTGTCCGTCCCTCTACGTGGTTGAATTTATTAGTTATTCTTTTCCTGACAGCAGACGTGGGTGGACTAAATAATGAAGGAAGAAGAAGGGATGGATTGGGAATGAGAGTCATCAAAATCATTTTCCAGGCTGGGGTGAAGCTCAATGGTAGAGTGCTCACTTGGCATGTGCAAGGCCCTGAATTCCATTCAGCACCACCAAGAAGAAGGGGAAAAAGGGCATGTTTATATATGATCTCCATCCACAGTATCCTGATCTGCTGACTGAACTGGGAGCATAATAATGAAGGCATTCATTATTATGAGGTTTAACTAAGATAGCACATGTGATGCCCTCACCACAGTGCCTGGCCACAAAGTTTCCACAAATATGGAGAGAAAAATCACAAAATAGGGTAACATTATACTTTTCTAACATTTTCTGCCTAATTTATCTTATCGGTAAGACATCTCCTCCTAGACTATCCTTCAATTTCTAATATACTGTTTAATATAGAAAGTCAATATAATGACATTTTTATGTATATACCTTCACACTCTTATATAGAGACTAGTTCTATGAGGAAAGTTACATATATTCCTGAATCTCCACATTTCCATATAAATAAATTTTCCTAATTTTAAATAGATGCATAATATTTCATTGTGTGGGAGAATTTTACTACTGGTAAAGATTTTCCTATAGGAAAATTTGAGATGCTTCTACCTTAAATATATACATTTAAATATTTAATATAATATATATTTAATATATACTTAAATATATATTTAATTATATATTATATATGTAGTTTAAAATTTAAAATACAAAAATTTATATATAACATATAATGACATATATTATATATTATTAATAATGTACTATTGTATATAAAATATATAATTATATACATATATAATAATGTTGCAATCAACAACTTTGTAATATAGGTTTGCATACAAGTGAAAATAGAACCACAGGTTATTTTCTGATGTCTTTTGCTTACTTTGTATTAACTGATGTTCTTTTACTTACTGGCATATAAATACTTTTATCTATTTCAAAACTGTGTAATTTTTGTCATATGCATAATAAGTATTTCCCCAACTTTCTCATTTTCTTTCTGACCCGCTCTCCTCTAGCTCTTTAGGAACTATATAACAAGGTAATGTAAACTCTCCTCCTGTGGCAACATAGAACACAAGAGCCTCGGCCTCCTCTCTGCACAGACTTTCCGGCCTCCCTCTCTCTCCTTCCCCTGCCTCCCTACCCCTGGTGGCTGTTCTTCTACTCTTTACTTCTGTGATAGAGCAAGAATATGTACAGATATTTTTATTTACTCAAAGATACTAATCAGTTTCTTTTTGGCTCTAAGTCTAACAAATGAAAAAAAGGATTTTCCCATAACTGGATAATTTTTAAAAACTTCTATATTTTCATTAATAGTTCTATGATGTATCTTTTTAAATTTAGTTTCAATTATATAAATATGTCAATAGTGGTTTTAGCCTATAAATTATCAACTTCAAACAAATACATTGAAGCCTTTGGTCCAATTGAAGTTCTGTGTGTATGTATCTGTGTGTGTTTGTGCATGTGTGTGTGCATATGTGTGTTTGGGTGTGGGTGTGTAAACCACTTACATGAACACATGTGGGGTACAAATTTTTTCATATTTAAAACCAACTACCTGAGCAACTTCTCTTACTTTTTTTTAACAGTCTTTCCATTGGTTCTGTTATGGATTTTAGTCATACTTTATATTTTATGTAACTAATGATGTTTGTCATACTTCTCATTTGTGTGTTTCTGTCCTTCTTTGATTATATTGGTTGGTATGTGACTGCTGGCTTTACTTGGAATCTTCTATAACTTATAAGTACTGGCCCTGGACACACACACCTATACACACATGATAAAGATCTTTTAAAATTCAGAATTAAGTGCACATCTCATACAATTTATTTTGTACTTGGATAGACATATAATTATTCTCCTTTGATTCATTTCAAAGTCATATTAATAAAATTCACAATAATAAAAAAATCCTGAAATTCCTAGGGGAAAAAACCCATTTGGTGGTATATTATTACTTTAATAAACCGCTAAATTCTATGTATTCTAGATCAGAAAGAATAAAAATAACTCTGTGTCCTTCTTCAACTCTCAGCTGATGTTCCAGAGGGAGATGGGTCTGCCCAGGAATGTTCTCCATGTCTGCAATAGCTTTCCATGGCCCAGTGTGGGATCTTTGAAAAGGCTACTTGTGGACCACAATGCTGTCTTTTAGAGTATTCTGTGTCCTCCTTGGCCTCTGGAGAAGGTTCTTATTTCTCTCTACCCTTCACTTCATCTGATCCAAATACCATTATTATTTGGACCGGGGGTTAGATTATAACTGTTCTAAGTTTACTATTATAACATTTTCCCATTAGTTTTGCATTCTGTTTTGTTGTTCTGAGAGTCAGGAAGAACTAAGATATCCTTCCTCACAGTCTTTCACCAGAACTCCTACACTGTTCCTCTAAAGGTTGTCACTTTTCTCAAGGAAATGTACTTACCTAACAGTCTCCAACTTTTAGAAATTCAGCGTGTTCAAAATTTTCCTGGTGACTACTATTCACTGGAACAAGGGAACATTTAGACAGTCCTGGATTGGAGAAGATTCAGTTCAGTCACACAAAGTAACAACTAGCAGAAAAGTAGAGAGACGTGGAATAATGAAGAAGGGATTCAAGAACAGGTGCTGGTTTTATGGGATGAGGGACCCAGGAAGAAAGGAACAAAAGGAAAGGAATCTCTTTAGCAAGTTCCTCTTATATGCTATCATCTTCTATTTTTCCTCCCCACATCCTCCCTCACACAAGATGTCTTGTGGCAACATGGCTGAGAGCGATTAGAACACCTCTCCCTGGGTGTGCAAGGTGCTTAGCTAAGCTCAGTAGCTTCTTCTGTTTCTATTTTCTAGAATTCTCGTTTGAAAATCCAGTGTTACCATTAGTAATCACAGACCAAGGTCAGATTATTGTTTGGAAGAAACTCTCCTGCTTGGAACTCAACTAATGTAAGTTATAATTATGGTGTCAGGTCATGATTTAGAGTCAGCTGGGCAGTCCCCTTGAATACTCCTACCTTGGGTTTGAATATGTTGTTTCATTTAGCAACAATGATTGCAACGTTTTATTTGCTACCAACTTAGACATACATGCCACAACATTTTAAACATGCTTTACCTTTCTCCTTTGTCTACTAGAAGTGCCTACAGATTTACACAATGGCTGGCATTCAAAACTTGCACAACCTCTCACCCTCTGCTTCATGATACAGGTATCTCAAACCGGATAGAGTGCTACCTGGGCAGCCAAGAGCTAAAGAACATGAGTATCAACAACAAAAAGCCACAGGGACTTTTAGATAACTGCTCTGTTGAAGCTCTGTGCTGAGCAGAGAGGATAATGTCTAACAAGGTGCCTTGTATCTAACATTGCACTGGGCAGAACAGAAGATACATATAAATGACAACTTGCAATGTGTAAAATAGTCTGAGTCCAAAATTATCAGTGAAACAGTATTACAAAGAAATGCAGGAACTATTCTACAGGTTCTTCCCTGTCCCCAGTACTGGGGATCCAACCCAGGATCTTGCACATGCTCAGTAGCTGCTTTACCCTCCTGGCTGCATCCTCAGTCCCCTGCAGGTTCTTTAGTCTGGATTTTTTTGTGGTTTCACTCCTTGAGTCACAGAGAAATTCAATAGCCAATGAGAAGCCTGACAAGTGGTTGGCTGGGTTACAGGACAGCCAGGTTAGGATTACAATTGAAGAAGAAAAAAGAATCCTCTCAGATGGACAAGTAGCTCCTGCATTGCACATGGTACCAGCCAGGGAGGAGGGAGGAGTGGGTCATATCAAACTTGCCAGATAAGCTCTTTTGAAACACACTTGCCCAGGCTTCCTTTTCCTACAGTTCTGATAAACGTTAGAGAGAGGGGAAGACACACACACACACACACACACACACACACACACACACCTTAAAGAAGCTCCCAAAGTAACTAATATTCTTCCTTCCCCACATTGCATCAGCAAAAGATTAATGGGGACCACTGCCTGCTGTCATCCAGCTAGGCCCTGGGAAGGACACTCCACACCAGTAGCATCACCTCAGACAGGCAGATGTACTCTCCTATAGCCACACAGTAAGCAAGAAATCACTCAACTAGGAGATTGCAAAAGCAAAACTACACAACTCCAGAGTTTTAAATGCACATATTTAAATGGTCCCTTTTAGGAGAGATAATGGCATTTGTTAGTCTTTTCATGGGATTATAGAAGAAATACGTTAAAAACGTTAAAAAAAAAAGAATCCATTAACATTTTATTAATGTATTTGATTTCCTGGATTTGATTTTCTGAGAAAGGCTACTACTAATCTCATAAAACCATTTTCTACCAGAAAATTTAAGATAATATTGTTTATTTTAAAGTCATAAAGATTTTAAAGTTATATTTTATAATGGCTTTAGGTTAAAACCCAACTAATCTGAAAAGTCTTCATCTTTTTACCAGCCTATCAATCACAAAGATGTGTTTCAGCATTAAGTGAGTGTAAACAAAGAGAAAGAGAGGATCCACACCATCAATTACAATTTTAAAAAGTACAAAAATAGAACTGAATGGGGCTTTTTGTTTGAGAAGTCTGGAGTCAATATTTCTTTCATCAATTTATGCCAGGCTCTCTCAACTGAATGTGAATCACAGTTATCCACATGAAAAGCTGAATGTCAACTTTATGAAATCTTCTAGGACAATTTCAGGAACTTCTCTGTGTTTGATGCTTCACAAAACTCAACTTACAGCAAACAGGATTGATTATTTTAAATTATGGAATTTTGCACCAAACTTACTGTAAAGTCTCTAAAAACAGTTCATTAAAGTAAATGCCTCCTACATAGATGCATAATATTTCCTCCAGCTACCATCAACAGTTCTACTCTCCCCCAGTAACAGTTCTTCCAAGGCATCCCTACTTTCTGCTGCCTTCTCAGTCTCTCTTGATCTACTCCAAGTCGACCCTCACCCTCTCCTCAGTGTCACCCTTCTGAATCAACAAATTCCAGGATTTTTGCTTCTCATGTTGTTTGACTCAGCAGCAAGCATTGCTAGTTTCATCCTTATTCTTAAAACTCCATTCCTGTAGATACCAGCTCATCCACCCCCTTGTCCTTTGGCTTTTCTTGCCATATCACCACTCCTCCTACATCTCCAGCACTGTCTCCTCTCCTTTTGCTGAGGGACAGGTGCACAATGATCACTTCCTTCTACACTGACGACCTTCCTTCAGCAGATCCCATCCAGATCATGCAATCTGTGTGCTCTGGAATCACAAGTATATGTCCTCAGCCTGAGCTATCCTCTGAGGTCAAGTCTGCTCAATAAAGCTGATTGCTCAGCCTCCCCGCAGGAGGTCTCAAAGCATCTCAAAGTGAATCTTTCCAACGAACAACCCGTGATTCCATGTCTTATCCACCAAGCTCCAGGTACATTGACCAAATGTGTCCCACAGAGTTCTACACTTGCTCTTTCCTCAGCTGAAATGCCCTCCCCTATTTCCAGACTCCATTATTGCCATTCAGGTCCCAATCACATGTCCACTCTTAAACATGCCTCTGCTGACAACTCCATCCCAAGGAGCATTGTAGAAGTTTATTAAACAGTTGGCGGATGAATAAATGAGCAATCTATGTTTTTAAAATTCTAATCCCTAAAATGCTGCTGCAAACTATTCCAAACTGCCTTGCCAAAAACTATATATTCTTTCCCAAATTTGGATACACTGGAACAGAAATATGTCAACAGAGCTGTTGCAGGAAAACGTGGTTGGATTTACATCTGCCCCTACGGGGAACTCTGGAAACCTCAAGAAAGGGTTGTGATAGTGACACGGGACCAGGTGTCAGGTCTGACAGGACATCTACTTCCCGGCCACAGCTGCCTCACCTGTAAGATGTGGCTGTTGGATTCACATTCTCTACAGCACTGTTCAGTCCAAAAGTTCTAGGCTCTCATGATTGGAATACCCAGTCCCATGTAACAAACTGGAGAATTAGACCTCACATTGACTTGTTCATAGGAATAAGACAAGAAATTGAGCTGTCTTCCCTAATCAGGGACAGCAGAGGTACAGGGAGGAGGACTGAGGCCGACCAACAGATTTGTTCACCATTCCTTGGATCTCTCTCCAGGAAGAGTGTGCTTGGACCAAGGAAGGGACTTTAAGAACAAAATGGCCCTTTCTGATTCCTGTTCCCTGGCTGGAACTTCCTCAGAGAAAAAGACATATTGGTATGTATCCCTAAAGGCTAACTTTGCAGGATGAGATAATTTTCAAATTATTTTTTCATTTAAAAATGGTTTGGTTATAGTTTTGACTCAAGTCCTCTTGCCTATTCTCCACTCCTTCCATGGAGGAGGGTGACTGGGTGATTGTCTAGCTAAGCACAAGGTAAGTGTTACAGATTATCAATGAAAGGAGAATATAAGGAAGCATGATTTTGTAGGATTATTTCAGTTACATCATGTAAACTATGGAATTCATAAAGCAACAGTTTTAAAACATTAATTTAAATCCACCTGTTATCTCCCCTTCTTGTTATGTTGGACAGCCTGAGGTAAATTTGGCATGACAGGCTTTCTAATCTCAGGTCTTTGGTTTTCCTCATGAAAGACTCTTCCCGCACAGAGGCTCTGACAAAGGCGCAAGCACACACTGCTCATAATCTGTGCCAGGAACACGAGCGCGTCCATATGTCGAGCAGAAATGTGGGCATCAAATTAATAGACCCAATGAAATCACTTGCCTCTTTTTAAACTACAGGTATTTCTTTAACTACATGGAGGGTTTTTGTTAAGTTGAATGTGAAAGGATAAATTTCACCCATGTGAACTGCTTTGGGATGAACCTGAAGACATTTGAGTTTTAGCAATGAGATGAGATGTTTTCCCATTTATCATCTATAAGGAAATATATTTGGAAACATTAAATAGAACTGTGCATGGTGGTGCACACCTGTAATCCCAGCTTCCCAGGAGGCTGAAGCAAGAGGATTGCAAGTTTGAGACCAGCTTGGGCAACTTAGTAAGACCCTGTCTCAAAATAAAAAGGGTTGAGGATGTGGCTCAATATTAGAAGCCCCAGGGTTCAATCCCCAGTTTAAAAAAATAATAATAACAAACAAACATTAAATTGACATATTAACAGAAACTAAATTTACATCTTAGAGTAACTAAACTTCCTAAAGCATTTTCTTCTTTACCTCAAACTTTCTACCTTATGAAAATGTTGCTTTTCTACCTTAGTAAGAGAAGGATAAATATACATGGAACTAATTTTGACTTATCTAATTATGGAGTGCCTGTCTTGTAAGCTGCATGTTAAGAATTCCTTTTTTATTGTAACTTAGTACAAATATTTTCGTAAGAACAAAAACTTAAAATGCATGCTTAACTATGTCATATATATATATTGCAGCCAAATGGAAAGTATTTTTCCCCCTTGGGGAAAACTACTCTTTTCTTTCACTGTGGCAACTATGGTGATGATTGATGATACTTCCACATACATAAAAATTGTCTTAATATTTCTTAGACTAGGAATTGATCCATAAACTCCCATCTACATCACTATCAGAATAACTGCATTGATAAAGTAGTGACAAATGAACTGCCCTTTTATAACAAATGAGGTAAGAAAAAGGAAATATTTCCTGGGGCTTAAAGGGAGAAAAACAGGCTGGGATACTCAGATTTGGGAACTGAACATATATTTTAAACATTAAAATGACATTTCTTTAAATAAGTTAATTAAATCATATTTCTCAGTTTCTCCTAAACACAATGGTGGTTTAGCAATCTCTCCCATGATAAACATGATCTCTGTTTCAGGATTTAACAGTATCAAGTGAACATGGTATACTCTACATTTGCAAAGTTAAAAGAAAGTGTGCCAGGTTTGCAACTGGATGGCAGAGCACTGAACTAGTCTCCAAGAAGCGCAGCGTTCAACCCCAGTCCAGAAAGAAAAAAAAAAAAAAAAACGTATCCCATTTATTGACCACAAGGGACAATGTAGCAATTATGTATTCCTTGTTTAGTTATAAGAGCCTCTAAGAATCTGGGCTAAAAAAATCTATTTTTTTTTTTTTTGGTGGAGGAGTTACCGCAGATTGGACTCAGGGGCACTCAACAACTGAGCCACATCCCAAGCCCTATTTTGTATATTTTATTTTAGAGACAGTGTCTCATTTGAGTTGCTTAGCACCTTGCCATTGTTGAGGCTGGCTTTGAACTCGATATCCTCCTGTGCAGTAGGAAGAAAATCAGGTAGGTTCAGTGTCAGTAAGTTACAAATATGCTTTCAATATTTAATCTCTGTGTGACAGATAATGCAATGACAAACCAGAGTATTTTGTGACATAATTGATGGTGTTGTTTTCATCTCTGTTCATCCCTTCTAATCTAGATGTTTTGCTGCTGCTCATCCATGCCACAGAAAGAAGCAGAATAATAGCAATTTCAAGTGATGTCATTCTCTTTCATAAGAGGTCAGAGGCCTCTTCTGAGTCTTCCACAATAATCAAATAGCAAAATGAGAACAAACATCTGGATTTGATTTTCACTCTTCCTAAGAAATAAATAATAATACAGTCCAAGCAAATTCATCAGATTTAAAAAATAATTTCCATAGAAGTTCATAGGGGAGAAAAATTATCATTCTAAATTTATTTAAAGCACTAAACATAAACCCTTGTGAGCTTACGAAATTGTCACCAGTTTCAGACTGGAGAATCCTCTGGTTTATTATAGCTATTCAGGGCTGCCAAGTAAAACATCATTGTAGGTTGCTCTAATAAGCACTTGGAAAATGGAGGAAGAGTGCTTTTGGGGGGGGGGGCAGTCATATTTGGATCTACTTATCTGATGGCATTAGGTTATCACCCACCCACAGGGCTTTCTAGAACTCCTCCCATTTCCGTCCCTTGACATGCCAAGCAATCCTACATTGGTGACATTATCAGATCAAAGAACTAAAAATGTCTCTAGTTCCCAAAGGAATAGCAACAAAAGAACAATGATAATTCTTGGAATTAGCATTCTGGACATTCTGTATCTTCCATAGTCAGATATATCAGTGTTTTTCTCTTGATTTTTCAGATAAAAATAAAGTGCAAAAAGGTACATGATGCTTGGTCATTCCTTTTTAAGTATCCCCAAACTGCTGATTGCAAAACCGATCCACTACATATCTATATGCTACCTATTGATGGTAAGATTTAAAATCCATTACCCAGGTTCACTGGAGTCAAGAGTGTTCTGGGATGTTATTTTATCGACATCATCATGTCTTCTGTGGTCTACTTATTCTCTGCATGCACTAGTGTTTTAAATGTGTACCTGTCCTATAGCACCAGAGGTGGGGTAAAGTGCTACAATCAACAGATTAGTACGTGGACTAGCTGGTAGGTGAAAAGTGGAACATAAGATCATTGGATACACAAGAACTGCTGGAAGATAAAGAGTAATATGTGGATTGAGAAAAAAAAAGGAAAAAAAAACAGTGTAGGGTTTGAAGAGATGCAGTAATTTATTTGAAATGTCTTTCTCATAGAACCAGCAAAAGCCAACAGAACCTAGTAATATCAGTGAGGATTGACCCCTTTATTATGTGCAGTAGCAGCTGATAAACCCCAAAACTTCATATATAATAACAAAGATGAACAGTTCAACAACCAGAGGACAGCTCTGAGGTGGCAAAAACCTTAGAAGAGGTGACAGAACAGGAGAACAGATGGCAGCAGCTACAAGGAACAGGTGCCACCACCAGGTGAAAAGGAACTGAGAGTCCAGACAAATCTCCCCTTTGCTAACTTTGTTATAGACACAGGAATCTAAATGTACCATATAACAAGAATTTTTGTTGTAAAAGCTAGGAAATGGTGACAATTACTTTAAAAAATGCTTCCTATTTTAAAAAAAAGCAAACAATTTTTTTGTGTGTGTCTTTTCCTTTATCTTATTTGGAGAGCTAAATGCAAAAATTTTATAACTGGTCATGACTGGATAGAAGCTCTATTAACCTTTCATCCTGGTGGTAGAAATGTTTGTAACAGAAAGAAATAAATCTGTTAAAAATCTGTCCCTGTAGGTTTCTTCTAAGTAATGACAATCTTCTAGCTCCAACCTCAGTGTTCAGGATCCTCTTTCTTTTCGTTTTTTCCCTTGGATGGTTTTCCTGGATGTTCAGATAAATTAAGAGATGGGAGGGCACACATTGAGGGTCCCTGGAGGAAAGATGTCCTCTAAATGGCTTTTTATATAAGCAGAACAAAAAAGATATAATCTGAAAAGTTCTCAGCAAGTCAGAAAACGAATTTACACACCATGAAATTAAAAGCTTTGACACAACCACAGTGAAAATATTTCAATAAAGAAGTAAAATTCCAGTGAGAGTATGAATAAATAGTTTTCATCTTTTCTTTGTGGAAACCGTGCTCTGATTCTTCCTGTGTGTTTGCACTGTCTTAAAGTGGCAAGCTTCAAATCAGATCATTTGAGAAGACCACTTTCCAAACACACAAAGACAATAAAGAGAACTCAGGTGTGAAGATGATATTGTTCTGAGGTTGTCTGAGTGAGGAAGCCTTTACTTGTGGAGTGAGAACAGGGTATATGCTAATAATGTACACCAAGGCAGGGAGCAGCCATTCATATCCAAAGTAGTGTCGAAACTTGGTAGAAGTTCAATAGGGACTTAGGTACCTAAAAATAGGAAAGAGACAAGCATTTCCTGATCACTCGGGGACAGAATTTATGGATAATGGTGACAAACATCAAGACCAAAAGCGTGGGCATAATTTAAATAGAAGAAATTGAGGATCGCCTATCTGTGTATTTCTCCTTATTCATGGGCTAAGACATTTTAGGTAAATTGAGGAAGGTTGAGGATGACATTGAACAATCATTCAGGAGATGGTCCTGCTAAATAGCTGCAGAGAAAAAAGCTATAAGAAGGAGCCTTGGACATCCACAGAAAAGATGATAAACCGTCGCCTGAAATGCTTTTGGAATCACTGGGTTGAACACTAACCAGTTCCAGTGGGAATTTAACTGGTGCTGCAGTTTGGATGGGCTTGGTAAGTCATTGAGAGGGCTGGTTCATGGGCAAGATCACAGCAGAGGTAAAATGAGCACCGCTAAGCCGGAGTGAGCAGGGTCCATTCCCTGCTGACTCCATACTGACCCCTTTGACAGACCATCGGTCACAGGCTGTGGGCAAAGAGCTGCGCTGGCTTTGCAAAGTCATCTCCAGGATTCACCTGGTCACCCTTGCACTTCCAGATGCTCTTTGTCCAGGGTTTTCTTGCTCATTGAGTGCCTCTCATTTGGGTTGGGTGCTTGTGTCCCTTAGATTTATTTCAAAGGCCAATGCTCTTGCCCTTGCAGACATGCTGCTCCATGAATCTCCTCTCTCTCCTCTCTGCCCCATCCAAGCTCTCTAAATTCCCAATTTACATTTTGAAACCCTATCCCCTGGGCCACTGACTACGACCTTACTTGGAGAAAGGGTCTTTTCAGAGGTAATGAAACTCATTAGGAAACTCATTAGGGTGGACCCTAATCCAACATGACTGGTGTCCTTATTAAAAGAAGAAATTTAGACAGAGATATCCAGAGAGAGACTCCATGTGAAGAATACAAGGGAAAACAAGCCATGTACAAGCCAGCGAGGGACATCAACAGGTCCTTCCCTCACCATCTCATGAAGGGACACCTTGCAGGTCACTTGATTCTAGACTGTCAGCTCCCACCAGAACCATGGAACACTATGTTTCTGTTCTTTGAACCACCAGTTTGTGATGTTTTGTTTTTTCAGCCCTAGCAAACTAACCCGGGCCTTCTGCACTAAGAATGAAGCAGTGTTAATTAGTACTTTCCATGGGCCTCGCTACTTCCTTATTCAAAAATGAAGCACATCATTTTTGTTATTTTCCGTCCTTTCTGGAAGAAGGAGGGTATAAGTAAGGATTTCTCATGCTCTGAAACTCAGGCCACAATTGTTTCCTCTTTGAGTTAATACCTTGGAGTTTTAGGTAGCTACTACCAACAGAAAGAAGGGACAAAGGAAGAGAGGGGCTGCGATGTAGCTCAGCAGTAGAGCATTGGCCTAGGATGCACAAGGCCCTGGGTGTGATCCTAGAACTGAAAAAAAAGAAAGAAAAGCAAAAGAGAGAGCAGTGACTTTAAGAAGTCCAAGCGGTATGTGCCCCCTTCTAGGGCAGCAGCAGAGAGAAGTCCTACCCTAAGGGTATCCTGATGGCAGATACCCCCTCTGCAGCAGCTCCTGGGGAGGCCAAGCAGGCTGCACCTGTGAAATGAGGGGGGAAAGGAAGAAAAGCCAATGTGAGCCCGGCCAGGGTGGACAGGCAGCACTGGGGCCAAGCAGGCAGAGGATCAGTGTATTTCCAGCTAAAATAATCAGTCTGAGCAACAAGACCGTTGCCAGGAATGGGAGGCAGGACTTGTGCATCTTGGCACCCATTCATTTCAAGATTTCTCATAAGCTCTCACTTCCACTCTTAGCACCAAGGAATGCAGCTGACCATGAGCCAAGGTGGTTGTCTGGGTGATTCAAGGAACACCAAAATCAAACTGCAATACCTGAATTGCAAGATTGGTGCATGGGAGTTGGGGAGACCTCTTGGCTACAAAACAATGCTGCGCTTTGTATCATAACAACTCAATTCAGTTTTAGCCTATCACAGGCAGTTGTTATTTTGCAGAAAGGTATTTGTGCCATTTTTAAATGAAACACGACCAACTGTCCTGCCCTCAGCCACACGGGAACCAGTGTGATCAAAGGAAACAGCATCAGATCCTGACAGTTTCCTCTCAGAACTTTCCAGTCAAGTGGAAAGCGTATGCCAGAGAATCACCGCTTCTAGGTCAGGTAGTTTATGACTCTGTGAAGGAAAGGGCTGGGAAGTTCATCTGAAAATATTCCATACTAATTAAAATCCATTCCATCTTATTTTCAACTTTTATATTGCTAATATATTCATTATACTTTTGTAGTCTTGGAAACTTGTCTCTTAAAATGATTAGAAACTAGGTTTTTTGTTGTTGTTGTTGTTCATTTGTTTTTGTTGTGGTACTGAGCATTGAACCCAGGGGCACTTACCACAGAGCTACATCCTCAGCCCTTTTTATATTTTATTAGAGGCAGAGTCTTGTTAATTTGCTGAAGTCTCCCTAATTTGCCAAGGTTGGCCTGAAACTTGTGATCCTCCTGCCTCAGCCTCCTGAGTCTCTGGAATTATAGTGTACACCACTGTGCCTGGCTAGAAACTGATTTTTTAGAAGGTACAAAAGTATATAAATATATTTATATCCTATTTACAATAGTGAAAGATAGATACAATATAGAATAAGTTAAATCAAGTGGCACATATATAAAATGGAATATTATTCAAACATTCAAAGATGATACAAATATATATTTATGGACATATGAAGCTGTGCATAATACGATTTTTTGTACAAATACCCACATATTATAAAGCAGCATTTACAGTGTAAATTTATTTTTATGCATAATGTACATGCATAAAACATGTGAAAGACTATCCACCAATATACTTACACCTGTCTATCTAATTTACATCTGTCTATGCACTCTTATTGAGAAGTATTAGCAATTTCTTCTTCATACTTTCTATATTGGTTGAGTTTTAAGAAGCTTGCATTATAAAATAACCTGTGGCAAGTGAGCCATTTAATATGAAAAAAACATTTCATAAAGTCTATTTAATTACTTTTGTGGTTATATCACTCACTGATAGGCTACTAAAAATCACTATGGATTATGAAGATTTTTTTGTTGAAAACATAGAAATCTTACTAGTTTCCATTTTGGCTTATTTCTCCTCTGAAGAAGTGATGGCATCACATTTTCTAAGTCACCTTATTATTTAGCTTTCGAGCAATGAGGAAATTTAAAAATGGACTCATTTTTCCTCTGAAATCTGAAACAACAGCAAGTAGCTGTCCTTCAAAGTTCTGACTGTCCTTGAATCATCAATGATGATCAATATCATCAATAATCTGACCCGTATCAGAAGCTGTTTTGGATGACAGGAAATAGTTCTAGGTATCAAACATTAAAAAGCTCACATTAATGTGTAGCTGATAAAGTGACTTTGCCCAGAAGAAAGGCATTACAGCCCTTCAGTCCATACCTGAGGCTAGTTCAACATTATAAAACTCCATTTTTGAGGTATCAACAACTGAGCCAATTAAGACCAGCTCCAGGTTGAAACTCTACACAGAGTATTCTGGGCAGACGGTCTCTTTTCATAGTGCGTAGCACAGAAACAATTTGACTTTTCTAAGTGCAGCTCTTTAAAGATATTTTCATAGTTTTGATTTACATTCAAGGTTTTTATGAATTTTAAAAGTTTTTCTTTCTTTTTCTTGGAGCTAAATGTGCTCATTAGAGTAATACTTGGTTCTAAAAAGAATGAGAAACAGTATACCATTCAAGTAGTCCTGGCCTTCCCAGAGCCAAGCTAAAGTATTAAGTTCAGAAAAGTAATAATTATTATTTTTAATTCCTAAATGTCTTAGGTATGAACAAAAGCCAACTTTCCCCCGTAGAAAGAAGAGTCGGGTGACGCTGCGAATCTGTGGTATAAACACACAACGGACGTGCTGTGGGCAAGGAAGTGAGCAGCTATGCCTTCCCTGGGCACAGTCTGAGGCTTGGCAGAGGAGCAGCCAGTTTGTCATCCACAACCCCAGGGCCATATGGAGTGTGGCAAGTCGGGGAGCTCATTGGCAGTTCTGTCAGAACGTGGCCTAGTTCCTAAAACCTGGCATGAGGATCACAGGGAGGGAGGGCCAGCACCAGACAGAGAGCTTTGGGGCCGCTCCCTGGCATGAGTCTGGGAGAAACCTACATCAACTTCCAAAGGTCCTCTGACCCTGTCCATAGCGACTTGCTGAAGACCTTTTCAAGAGCAAAATTGGCAATTACAATTTTTCCAACTTCAACATTCCTCAAGATCCAGGACAAAACCATGAGCTGCAGAGTGAGGTCCCTTAGGTGTGACTGTATGGGGACATAGGAGATGCTCACTTTACATGTGTCACAGGAAAAGGAAATCTGCTGAACTGCACTCTCAACTGCACTTTATGAACAGAAGATTGCACAGATGAATCAATCAGAAACCAAAGCTTTCAAAAAATGTCCTTATACTTTAATGTTAGACTAACAGCCAATATTTACCAGTTCAAGTGACAAGTAGGGACTAAATGGGAACAAAGGAGAAATTTCTCACTTTTAACATCCCTAGTGAAGCAACAGCTAAAAGCAGATGTGATGAGCTCATAAAGACTGCCTCCCACCCTCACACTGTCCTCTGCATCTCTGTCTCTTGTTCTCCTTCTCTTCAAAGACATACAGTGGAGAAGGTGAGTTCACTCATCTAAAGTCATCCAACAAATGTTTAGGGAACTTTACTAGATTTTCCAGAGCTGAAACATACACGAATATGTCTTAATACTCCAGTGGTACAATTACAGGTACTGTGGTTTGGACATTGAATGCCCACAAAGGACCATGTTGGCTTGGTCCCTAGGGTGGTACCATTGGGAGGTGCTGTGAACCTTTAGGAGGTGGGCCACTCACTGTCATCATGATGCATTGCCCTCACCAGAGATCCAAAGAAATGGAGTCACTTGATCTTAGACTGGAAGCTTCAGAACCATGAGCCAATGTTAACCTTTCCTTTTTTGTAACTCAATTACCTCAGGTAATTCATTATAGTGATAATGGAAAGATTACTAATGCAGCAGACAAGTTCAAAGTTTATGATTTTATAATCACACACTAAATGTCAGTCTTGCTTTTCAGCTATATAATTAGCATGAATATATCCAGAAATAAGAAAAGTAATAGCTAGGTTCTCATTTTTATTACTTAGTAAGACCTAAATGGTTTTGGTTGGGAACTAGATATTAAAATAATATCAATATTAATATTCAAAAGCTAAAAAGGCAATGTTTCTTTAAAAAAATCATATGATTTTGGGCTGGGGTTGTGGCTCAGTGGCAGAGCACTTGCCTCACATATGTGAGGGTTTAATCCTCAGCACCATATAAAAATATTGTTTATATGTATAAGTTTTTTTAAAAAAAGCATATAATTTTATCATGATAGAAAAATCCCTTACAATTTCATAACTGTAGAAAATCAAAAATCTAGGTTCTATTTTTATTTTGCCTTAACTAAGTGCATGACTTTGCACTGGTTATTTAATCTTTAGGAATCTGAATTACTTGTTATTTACTCATCAAGCTGATCTTTTTAAGATTTTTGCATCTAAAATTGTGAGATTCTATAAGTCTTTCAGGTCACATTTCAATAGTTAACTGTCACCAAGGAAACTTCAAAACTCGCATATCTCTTCTATAGGTAATGTAAAATTGTCAAAGTTGGATTCTAATATAACTGGATTCAAATATTTGGATTATGTAATTTGGATTCAAATACTTACAATTTATAATTTTTTCTTTTGATCTCACTGTGTTGCCCAGACTGGTGGCAAACTTGTGGGCTCAACTGATCCTCCTGTCAATTAGCTGGGACTACAAGTGCACAGCACTGTATCTGGCTTCAAATAGTTATAAATATTTAATTAAGTTTTATGTAATTGTTGTTGTTATAAAAACCCATAAAGGTATATCCAAGACACCAAGAAATATGCACAAATGCGTGAATATAAAGTTATCCCCAAGTTCCCTCAGAGTCTCTCAAATATCTAGTAGTGACCTAGGTTTGTCACCCCACCACTCTAGAATTGCTTTTTTTTCATCTGAAAAAAAATAAGGATATCACACCATGAACTATAAGCGCCCTCCAATGTACTCTTTTTTTTAAAGTACAAAGTAACAAGAGAAGAAAATATACAAAGCTTCAAAATACATCAAAAATGGCATTCATTCTTTTCTTGATTATTATTATAGAGATAGCCTTTATTACTTTGGAAAGGAATCATACCACACAGGTGAGACAAAGGTATTTTTTTGAACTTGTAAAATCAATAAGTGTTAAAATGATATTTGTATACCCATATTTCCAGTCTAGTTTACATATGCTTTATATTAATTTATTAATGGATTCACTAATTATGCATAGATCCTAGTGACAATGTAACTGAGGAAGTATCACAACATTAGGATGCAAAATGACCTCAGAATATCTGCTGCTTCTTGTAGGAGAACCATGAATCTGGCAATGCTTTCTCAAGGAACTGTCTTCACGCCTTTGACTTGCAAATGTAAGAGCCAGGCACTCTTGAGGGATTTTTCACAACTTCATTGAATAAGATAAAGTCAAGAGACAGAAGTTTTCAACACATCTTTTTGTATGCCATACATCACATTTCTTACAGCTTGATTATAGTGCTACTAATTATTGGGGTAGAGAAATTATAGGAATAAAATTAGCATAAAAATGTCCAGGAATAAAAAAAAATAATTGTTAGTCTCTCATCATGATGAATCAGTATGAATTAATGTTTTGGGTAAAAAACTGGACATTAAGAGTTTTGATTTTCATAATGATCTTTTCTTTTGTAGAAATATATGGGCAAGTTTCAATTCACCAAGTGATCACAAATTCATTTTTATGGTGAGTTGATTTGAATCAAGAGAAGTAAGTTATAAGTGATGGGTCACCAGAGTGTTCAACTCGTGGAGAGGTTGGCTCATATTGCCCATGGATGAGCTGTGAATTCTGGCAAGCTCATGCTGAGATGGTCATGAAGTCTTCTCACTTCAGTGTTATGCAAGACCAATTTTAGGTATGATTTTGAAACACTTAAGGGCTCTCTTGATGTGTTGCTCCTTCTCCCCTTCAGTTCTTTTTTACCTCTTCTGAAACAGCCTAAAGTCTCAGGGTCCTAAGTCTCCCAGAGTGATTTCCTTTGAGGGCTGGTTTCACGGGTGCTTAGGCTAAAGAGCACGAGAGGGCCCTGTGCTTTGGTGGGCCCCACACACATTTATTCTCTGTTGCATATTAAATTATTCTTATCCATTCAACAAGTGAGTTCCACATTTTTATGTTGTGCTGGTCCTGAAAATTTTGAAGCCAGTCTTATAATGACCCAGCCAGCATTAACAGCTATGCCCAGGATAACTGCGTGGATTTCACATGGCACTGTAGGAATGTCGAGATGCTCCTCAGTTCTCTGAGATTGGACTCCATCAGTATCTATTATCTAATTAAGACCTTGGTTTATCACTTCACTGCTCTAGAATTCTCTCATTTCATCTGCAGAATGAGAATGTCATATTAGGAACCCCAAGTCCCCTTCCCATCTACACAACCACACTCCCCAGTATAAAACTAGGGACCCATGATTTTAAGATAAGATGTGAAGTAAAAAAACACATGAATGTAACAGAGATCATTGAGTAGTTTACTACTCTCATCAATTCACTTAATTATCCATCTATTTTGTGGAAAGTTAATTTATTCATTCACTTATTCTTCAAATCTATATTTATCCATCATATCTATCACCCAATTTAAAAATTCTTTGATCGTTATCTTTGCATCCAGGACACTACAGTTCTATGAAGACAGGAACTCTGTACATCATGTTCATATCAGATGACTTGAGCACAGATGTCCAGTAAATATTTGTTCAATGTGTGAATGTACAACTGAGTGGACTAGGCACTTACTAAAGGTCAGATTTGTGCTCAGTAATGGATATGTAGAATTGCATAAGCTACAGGCCCTGCCCTTGAGGTCCTAATGTTCTAATTGGACATGGATAATAAAAGAAGCCCTCATGGACTGACATAAGCTTTAACAGACATATTGCTCAAGTAGACCATCAATAAGGGAATCTTTCTCTCCGGCTGGTGTATTAGGAAGGCAGCACAGAGGAGGGAAGATTTGAGCTGGGCCCTGAAGCTTGAGGAAGGCAGGGGTGGGGGTGGGGGCAGGAATGAGACAGGCCCAAGTGAGATCACAGATTAGTTTGAAGGGAGCTGGAAGTGGTTCAGAGAGACCAGAGTCTGTGGAGGGCTAAGAGAATGAAGATAGGAAGACTGGCAGGAGTCAGATAATGAAGATTCTTCTGCCACAATGAGTTCATTTTGAAGGTTACCATGAGACAGAGGAGCAGGGAAAGGGGCACAGCGGAGTTGTGCTTTGAAAGATCCCCTGCTACCTGACTGAGGGTGCAACCTATCTAGGTTTGGGGATAAACTCTTAAGAATTCCACATTTTTCTCTTGACTAGGAATGCTCATCTCAACCAAAATTGAATAAGCTGAGTTAAATCTGTGAGAACTTTCAGGAAAGCAAAGGAGCTGAAAATGTAGGCTATGAGGATGTAATTAGTATAACCCTTAGCAAACTGCACACTGCAGTTCACAATATATTACAACAACATATGGCAGGTATCACCATAGATAACGACAACAACCCAAGAGGATAAACCCTGGGGACCTCAGCATTCTTCCCAAGTTAATGACCAGTCAACATAATAATCAAAGAAAAGCAGTAAAAGGGATTTAAATGCCATGGGAACAATGTTGGTGACACATACAAGGAGACAGAAGCAAACAAAGGGCAATTGTGTAATTCAAGGTAAATGATCTTTTGAACATAAGTGTTTACTAAACACAGAAGATTAATATCAGTAGAGGAAGGAATTGTTTGTTTTTGATCTGAGAGGTCATTGAAAACAATGAAAAAAAGAGCATAGGTTACCATAGAAACCATTTTCAAAATACTTCAAGCAAATTTCACTACATCCAAAGACTCCGAAGAATTCAAAATCACCTATGGGTCATTCAATGCTGAATTTGTTTGGGGCAGTCACCTTCTTTCAGATGTTACCATTCATTTACCTGAGAAGAAACAAAGTACCATTTGACTATCCTCAGCATATAGTAATACTGTATATATTCTTATAAAGTAACTTTGCAACTATATAAGATAAATGCATGCATCCTCAACTGAATATCTAACCTTAATAATTGCTTAAACTATGAACTGTCATTCAAAGATCAGGATAGATATTTTGTTGTGTATACACAAAAAGAATGGATAATATCCTCATTTGCCCTAACCTGAAAGAAAATAGAAAAGAAATTTTCCTGAATTGGAATGAAAATAAAAGAGAAAAATAATAACCTGAGACATGAGTTGTTTTTGTTTAACCTTTGAAAATATATGAGGAATTTCTCATATAAACTTAGAGTCTAATAATTTTTTGTTTCTAGGTGTTTATTACCTTAAAATCTGCATTAGTGAAACTCTAGTGTTCGTGGATGCCTCATCAGAAGCCAACCCAAGGCCCCAGGTCAGATCCAACACAGGCAGGGTTAAATAGCTACGAGCATGGTGACTCACTTGTACAGTTTTGCTTAAAGCACAGTTGGGAGCTTATTAACAGTCCTTGAAGAAGACCTCCTAGTGTCCTCACAATATTTCAGACAATCAAAACACATAAGATGCCACACTTTGTCCTTTCTCTTCATGCAACTGTGCCCTAATTGAACAATGATCAATGCCAAGAAAACGATTCCCACCAACTCCACAAAGACTTTCTCCAAAACACAAGCAGGATCGGTACTAGTTTCAATATGTGGAAAGAATCTAGAAAATAATGTCATGGGGAGCAGGTGGAGATATATGAGGGAGGAGGTAAACAAAGCAGGAAGTCAGCCGGGATGTGACAGACACTCAGGTGTCCACAAAGGCATCAACAGGAGCACCATCCCATGAGAACTGTTCTTGGTTCATGGTGGGGCCCCAATTCCATAAGGGTATAAGACTGAGCAGGGCCTAAGGGAGAGACATTTCACCCTTGGGTCTCATATCTCCTGCTCTCTGTCATTTCTGCTTGATCTCTGCATGAAGTAGAGCAGAATTATATTTAATAATCTTTTAAGGAATGTCTCTTATCTAACTCATTCCCTAGAACCTTGCAATTCCTGACAGGCCTCACACAGGTCCGTTCTTTAGTCTTCTAGAAATAATTTGAAATTATAGGTACACGCACTTGCACCTACTCAGACCTAGTATTTATATGTAAAACACACATATGATATTTTATACACGAAACATATAGGAACAGGTGCACGTAAACATTGTAACATCAAACACAGTTGATCACTCCCTCTTGGAACTCATTGTTCTCTTGCCCTCCGGGTCTTCCTTCTTTCCTCTTTCTTCCTCCCATATTGGATGGAATGTCTGTCTCATGTGTGACGCCCATCCACTATTTAATATACTTAATATCCAAACCATGGTTGTCTCTTGGCTTATTAAAAAGAGCCTTCCCTGATTTCCCAGCTTCCACTATTGAAAATCAACATATTGTCATTATATCATTATATAATGCTCATGAAACATCCACATTATGAAATACTCTGTCCTGCTAGTGTGGAGGGCACCTGTGAATTTGACCCACTTCCTGCTCTCAAGGTTTTATACTCTGGGTACCTGGGTCAGACACATACATGAGACAGAATGTGAATCAGTACTTGGTAACTGGTGAGAGTGCTGAAAAGTGCCAGAGGAGTATGGAGGGAGGAGGGAAATTGTCATAATATTAGTGTAAAAGCCTTTACAACAAGGAGGTTGCATTTAATTTAGATCCATTGAGTCTAAAGTTCAGTTTTAGGAGAATGAAATTCAGCTCATTCCTGAAGGTGGCCCAGAAGGAGACAGAGACAGAGCATTCTCAGAGCATGGTAAATAGTGTCATTTGCCTGAAACATGTAGGGAGCTTAAATGTTAGTTGTTAGAATAAGGAAGCCAAGAAGCTAATTGAGACTTTAATTGGGAGGTCAGGGCAATAATTTTGTTACATATGTTTAATGTCATGAGTGACAAGATTAAAGTAGTGTGTTAAAAAAATTTTAATGTGGAGGCACTATGATGTATGGGGACGCTTTCCCATTTTCTTCATGGGCATTAGACACTCGATATCAACTGCCACACTCCATATCAAGTTCAATGTAGAGTATCCACACATAATTTTTGGATCAATTTTGATTTACATTTGACCATTTGACATAATATTAGTACTTGTAAACCTTTGCTATTTTTGATTCAGCATTTTTTTCCACTTGATATATAATATTCTAAAGGTTTTCAAAGACCCTGAAGGCCCAAGACATTTTCTCCATGTAGCACAATAATGAAATAGCTCTACAAAGAAAAAGACTTGAAGGACCAGAAGTCTAGAATTGTGAGCACTTTGATACATATAAAAGTAATATAAACATGGAACTATATTCTTAAGAAGGAAAACTTATTTAAAGCATTCAGTCACAAAAACAGCACATACATCTGAGAAGTCAGTATAATCACCCATTCAGGCAGAATGTGTGTTCTTAGAGCAATTTTATGTTGAAAGCCCCAATAAACACAATTTAGGTAACTTTTTCTAAAAGAGAGCAAAGAGACCCAATTTTAATGGTTTGTTCTCTTGTTTTAAGATGCCATGACTAATTTTATGTTTAGTTCATTAGTTTGGGGATCATGACTTACTCATTTATTCAAATATTTATTTAACTATGATGTTCTAAAATACAAAGAAATTATTCTTGTTTTGTGTCAATTTGGATTTCAGATACCATCATACAACATTCTTATAGGAAGAGAAAGAGATGAAACTCAAAAGAGAGTTGTACCTAAGTACAATTAATGGAGTTTGATGCTGCTTTTTGGTTTTATGTGATGATTTTGTACTGAACAGCTAGCAAATTTCATAAATAAGCTTCCAAAGGTCAAAATGCTTCTCTATTCTGTTTTTCTTTAAATCTAGTCACAAGATTAAAAGATCAAATTTTCACTTTGCAGAGAATAATCCTACTTTTTAAAATCAGCCCATTGTGTGTGACATTTTAGCAGATCCTTTGTTTTTTGTCAATTTGGATTTCAGATACCATCACACAACATTCTTATAGGAAGAGAAACTAATGAAACCAAATAAAGAGTTTTCTGGATCTTTTCTGGCATTTTCTGCTTTGTCTATAAGATTGTGTCAATGTCACCCCGCTGTATAATACTCAACATTGATGCATTAATTTAAAAATCCATAAAGTTTAATACATTCAAAAGAAAAAAAGTCATTGCTAAAGTTAGTCAACAAATGTTTTAAGTAAATGTTATGCATAAGCACTATGAAAAAATTACAAAGGTCTTTACAATATCGTTACTTTCTTGTAAAAACAATAATCTAAAGAGTTGAGACTTTTATTTTCTTAGATGTGACCTTAAAGTGACTCTATAAACTATTTGTCAAACGGATCTCTTTAGTTAGCATTTAAAAGCAAAAATATATGTATACTAATCATGTGCATTTTAAAATTTAATACACCCCTATTACACTCTTTTCTTGTATTTTCTTTTAAGCCTATATAGAAATTGATTAAAGTTACAGAAACCCTTATTATTCTTAAGACCAAATGAAACTCCGCATTGCAGTCTGTCTGTTCATCCATAATTCAGGATCCCAGCCTAAAACATTATGCTCAAACAAGCACAAATATTGGCAAAGGTGAAATATTGAACTGTTACAGTAGCAGCTAAATTATGTAGCAATCTGTGTGTGTGCGTGAATTCCCTAGCACTGGGAATAAAAATTAAAAACAGAAAAATATTCAACAATTATAGTTATAGACTAAATAAGCAAGATAGTAAAGCCATTATTTAAAGTGACATTCTCTTTATTTGTTATTCATGGTTCTGAAATGACAGTAAACCCAAGAGGAGAAAAAAACAAAAACAGGAGTTACTCATTATCTATGCAAGCAGAGAAAAGGGAATTCTAGAAAAATGTGCTTATGGACTCGAACTTTGAAAATGGCAAAGTCTGATTCTATTTAAGCTTATAGAAAGTTATCTTGCCTCAAATAAATTTCCTCATTTGTCTTAATTATCTGGGCAATAATGCCAGCCCTCCACTTATTAGAACCTCGTTCATCTATCTGGAGGTTCCAGCAAGCCCATAAATACACTTGGTAAATGACAGGTCTCTTCTCTCTGGGAGGGCTGGCCCCTGTATGGGTGCAAAGCATCAATAAGGGTACAACAGGAGAATCAAGAGCAGGAAAAATGCCCCTTGCCCATTGAATCAGCAGAATTAACCCAGAAGATGGATTTGTTAACAGACACACCCAACAGGTCACTTTCACTTCCTGTCATTTCACTTCACTTCCTCTAATGCAGACTAGGTGTGTCGCATTTTGTAGCAATGCAGACCTTACATTTGTGGCCATCGGTAATCTATATACAGTAAATAATTGATGCTCATGAATTTTCTTCCTTCAGGATTTTAAGGCTTGTTATTCTAACTTTGTCAGGTATCCTTCTGATTTGTTATAACTTTTGTAGAAAGGAAGAATAATTAATACAATAAGTATAGTCGCCTCATTATGTAATAGAATTACTAGTGTCATACATCACTGAATACATTAGACCATTAACATTCTTCCCACAATCTAGGTGATTAGAAAAATTTTCAAGAAAGATTTGCAACAACTTATCAAGCTGTGCTTTCTTATGCAATGTTCTTCTGTGACTACTGGAATAGCTCAACATAGCACAGCTATTCAAATAGTTTGTGAAACGCCTTTAATATATTATCTCCTAAGATTCACAACACAATTCTGAAAGAGTCTAAGCTGGGTGGGAGCGGTTCATATTTTGCAAAAGGGGCACCCACATGCATGTGTGTTAAACAGGGAATCCACTGCCATGGGCCCAGTGTGGAATGGAGATGGGGACTACTCTCTTTCTCCCACTCCATACATTTCTCAATAAAAACCACTTATACATCCATTATTAAAAAAAAAATCAAGCCATCAGTATTCTTCATTCTCCTCTCACCCCAACCATAGCCTTAATAAAGAGACTTCCATTCACACCAAGGTCTGAATGATGGGTAGTGATTGCAGGACCGAAGTCTGATGCTAAGTGATTTCAATTTTTCGCTTCACAACATTCTTCTATTGTCAATGTGTTTCTCATCTACAGAAGTTTCACATTTAATAAACTTTTGGGGAAATCTGCTTTATAACCTAAATTATCTTTCCTATACTTTTGTACTTTTGTAAGAGACCTATAGGTTTCCTTTCTATCTGTTCATAGCTGCCATTACTGAAATGGTTCAGTGACTTGCCCTCTGGCACACAGTGAAGCCAAACATAGACAGAAGAATGAACTCCAAACTCATTTACCCAAATCAAGATGCTCAATAAAAATTGGAGCTCCCTGGTTCTGGGCAGAGCCAATCAGATAATTTTTCAGCCTATATATATCTATATATTCAGCAGAGATCTGGTTTTTTTTTTTTTTTTTTTTGTACCAGGAGTAGAATCCAGAGGTGCTTTACCACTGAGCTACATCCCATCCTTTTTCATTTTTATTTTGAGATAGTGTCTCACAAAGTTGCTTAGGGCCTGTTCTTTAATTCAACAAGACTCTCTTTGGCATGACAAATGGAATTGTTCAACAACAAACTCAAAACTTAAGTTACCACTCACCCTGAGGCATCACAAGTCCCCCTGGGCAGGTGAATACGGTGGGTTCACTGGCCACAGAGCACTCCATCAACTGGTTATCCTGATTTTCTATATCTATGAACATATTCTGGGCATAAATATCCAGATTTAAGAGCTCAGTGTGTATTTTGTAAGTCAGGAGTGCTTCACTGGAATTTACTGCTGTGGACATCAAATATACTATAAGCAAAGAAAGTAGGATCATGACACCATCTTGCTGTGGTAGCTGTAGTGCAAAATCACAGCAGCCATTCATTGGTAGTACTAGAAAACTTAAAAGTTAAACTGTAACATTATTTTTAAGCTCTCTTGACAAAGGTTAGAGTAAAACCCTCCTAATTGGGAAATCTTTGTATCCTGAAAGTATACATTGGAGCATTGGGATTATGACAAAAAACAAAACAAAACATTTTCACATACCTACAGGAGATAATTTATTTTATGGTTCAAGGATTATATGCATGTAAAGAAAACTGAGAATTGGGAGCTCCCCTAAGAATAGCCATAACATTTTACTATTAATTCTCTTTTAGAAGACAATCCACTGATAAAGAAAGAGCACCAGCGAGAAATGCAGGACTAGTCCATCTGTTGCCACTGATCATGACTGTCATGTCCTTCCACCTCTCAGAGCCTCTTTTGCCTCATTTTGTTAATCATATATATATATATATATATATATATATATATATATTTTTTTTTTTTTTTTTTTGCGATGGTGATGCTACTGGGGATTAAATCCAGGTGAACTGCATTCCCAGCTTTTATTTTTTACTTTGAGATGAGGGTCTCTCTATGTTTCTCAGGCTGACCTAGAACATGCCATCATTCTGCCTCAGCCTCCCAAGTAGCTGGGTTACAGGCTTGAACCACTGCATCCAGTTAAAACAAAACAAAGCCAAATACATGCGTTCACTGTCTGGCCACAGTACATGGCTGTGTGTAGCATTGCCAAGGTCATCTTACCAGGCACTGTCATTAATTTTATTGAAGGAGAGCCTTAGTACAATTGGCACTGAAGGGCCACTTGGATCACACTAATGCAGACAGAATTCACAAAGATCCATATCTTTATCTTTTCTTTCTACCTAAACAAAACTCATCTTAAGAAGGCATGCACTTGTTTCAAACAATGGAAAAAAGATATCCACTCTATCATTTGCTCTTCTTTGCTTTGCTTTCAATTCATAAAATTAAATAAAAATCTAAGCAAATGTAGATTCTCAGTTATGTTGGTATTTGGATTTAAAAGTGTATTCAAAAAAACAATACTGAGATTTCTGCCCCTTACCTTGCAGCCTCTGCATTACATTGGCGATGTCCCGAGGAGAACGCGAGGTACCTCTGGAACTTGCCATGGTGTTTCTGTGGCATGAAACCAACACCACTGAGAGCCTCTTCCCTGAGGCAGTACAGGACTATGCCACTCCAGAAAACATGAGAGGACTTTCTAGATGTGAGGAGTCACAAAGGAATCCAAGGTACTGGCAGCTATCAGTGAGTAAGGGCTTCCAAACCTTCCAAATATTGAACCTCTTCTTCCTCTTCCTCTTCCTCTTCTTCTTCTTCTTTTTTTTAAGATTGTCCTCTTAGATGAACTCTGGAATCTGAAAAACAAAACAAGAAAAAGGTATATTAATAATTTTTAAAAATCTACTAGGTCACCATAGTGCTAAAAGGAGAACTCTCTCCATTCAGTGTGAATTCCTGATTCATTATCAACTGAAATAGCCAATGTAAAGAACACTTATAAAGTGCCATGCAAATGTTAGAAATTTATATGATATTTGACAAAATTTATATTGGACCTAAAATAAAATTGGTTGCTGGAAGGAGAAATACACTTCTTTCCATGTTTTTTTTTTAACTATAAACTTTATCAATCTATGAATTCTGTCTCAACACACTGAGTTCTACTTCTCAATTTTCACAGGTTCTCTTATCTATGCTATTTTGCAAACATATTTTGCTGTGTTTTGTTGTAATGTTTCTAGGAATGAGATCATATCCTAGCTCCTAATAACAATTTGACGAATTAAAAGAGTATAAAGGTAAAAATTATCTCAGTCTCAAAATCTGACTTTTAAATATTCTAAATTTAGAAGACAAAATGGGCCGTGTTTAGCTTTCTTCTTCCCTATGTAGAAAGACTGTAAAGTAGGTTGTAAGGCTGGGTTGAGCGTGGACTAATCAGGGAGGATATTGCTCTTCTAAGTCTTGCCTGAATTCTCTGCTTTGGTCAAGTGTAATTGGTCATTCAGGAGTTGGGTGGCGAAAAAGAGGTAGGCAAATATTTGGAGGAGTCTTGCCATTGAGCAGTGTACTTTTAACAAGCATTGCTAACCCAAGGAGTAGCTGGACAGGTCTTGCCATGAACAGGATAATCAGAAGAAAGGGCTGAATAATACACCCAGAGAAAGGCACTTAACCAAGGGCCACAGAAGAGGCCCATGTGAGCCGGATGTTCTATTACGATTCATACTACATCTCTTGGTTATGATGATGATGGGTAGGGGGAAATGGGGGTAGGAAGAAAAGAAGGGGGACAGAAACATGAAGAAATCACAGCACGTATGTGTGAAATTGCCCACCTGCCTGAAGGAAAAGGAGAATCTATGCATGCTACAAAATTATGCTATAATCTCAATGTATAGTCCTTAAAATTAGCATTATTTATGATGAATTGGTTAAGCAATAGAGTATAAATACAAAGTACAAATGATTTTTTTTTTTTTTTTTTTGGTACTGGGGATTGAACTCAGGGGTTAAATCCTGAGCCACATCCCCAGCCCTTTTATGTATTTTATTTAGAGACAGGGTCTCAATGAGTTGCTTAGTGCCTTGCTTTTGCTGGGGCTGGCTTGGAACCCTCAATCCTCCTATTTTAGCCTCTGGAGCTGCTGGGATTACAGGCGTGGGCCACTGCATGGGGCTGTACAAATGATTTTTAAATGGTATTACTAATACCAGCATATATTGCACATATCTTTAAAGGATGAAAAATGCTACACACTGCTACTGCTATTGCCCTGTGCTTAAAAAAATAAAAACAAAAAGGAACCATTAGAAAAAGAAGACCTCCCTGACTGCTCACTTTGCCAGTTAGAGAGCAGAGAAGAGTAAACAGTGTCAAGTAGTAGAGAAATAGAAAGGCAGACCTATCTTGGCCACTTGAAATCAGATTAGTAGGAGAAGGACAAAGTAGTTGGCATCTTCTAGGCTAGAAGGCTACCTCTCAGTGGGTGGATCCCTAAGAGATTCTCAGAGGGAAAATAATTATGTATGGCTGGCCTGTCACACATCATGTCGTACAACTCTGCCAAAATTATGTTCCCATTAGCAGTTTGAATTTCCTGGGTAATATTCCTACCTGCCCATGCACAAAAGCAACCTTAACTTGGAAAAATAACAGAGAGAAAGGCCTGAGGAAACTTACAACTGGTCTCTTTCTCTAATCTGTTAGAAAGTTAGGTTCCACAAATATAAGAGTACAACTTTCTGAAATCTGTTTCTAAAACTGTGTGTCTGTCAATATCATTCATCTGCATGTATTCTAAGCAGGGATAGGGAAAGCAATTCACTTCAATCCAGCTGCCCTACATTAAGTCCTGCTTAGCAGGGTTAAATGACTAAAACATAGCCCCCACCTTTAATCAAGAATTACAGAATTAAAAGGGATTTCTGCAAGTCATTGCATTACAGATCATTCTGCTTCTACCCTCTTCTAGATAACATTCATGTAACAGAAAAGATTAAATCTAACGTCAGTTAATCTCTCTCTCTCCACATTAAACTCAGAAATTCCTTACTTGTCTCTAGTATGCATCCAGTCTTACAGCCAAAGCATAAGCTAACACATTGAGTGACAATATCAATGCTGGGGCTACCAAAATGAATACGACACAGGAATCTAATTTTGCGGAGCTTAGAACATAATGGAAAAGACAACAAAGAGAAAACAATACAAAAATCCCAGGAGCAAGTGCAAATATAAAGATGGAGGGCTAGAAAGGAGAAGGTTTTGCCAATCTGGGGGTTCTGGAAAATTCTACTGGGAAGGCGATAACACCTACATTCAGTCTTGGCCAATGAGTTAGAGTTAGGTGAAAATATGGACAATGCATTCCAGGTAGAGTGGCCAGTTTGAGCAAAGGTATGGGAATGAGAAGCAGCATGAATCATATGTGGAACAGTTAATAGCCTGGCCCTGAAGGCCTCTGCCAGGTGACACTCTGACAAATGAGGGAGTAGCCAGATGGTGGGGGTCCCTGTGTACATGTACAGAAGAGTGGTTCTGGTTTTCTAGGAGGCAAAAAGAAACCATCGGGGCATGTTGGGCTGGACGTGAGAAGAAATGACCTAGATGAACAGCTATGGTTTTTAAGGGTGTATTTGAAGTGGTCAAGGCAGGAAGACCAGTTAGGAAGGTTATCTCAGGAATCCAGACAGGAGAGGATGAAAGGCAGAAACTGGAGAGAGGGAAGAGGGTGAGAGTAAGACAAAGAGAAGAAACCTTCACAGGGCAAAATTTGCAAGGCTTGGTGATTGGTCAACTGGGGCTGGGAGTTTCCAGAGTGGATAAGGGAGACTGAGGCGTCCCAGAGGATGTTCAGGGTTCATGGTGCCACTAATGGAGCTCAGAGAAGAGGAGCTGCACAGGGTTTACTTCCAAGTACTCTTCCAAGTACACCATATCCTCCTAGTTTTTGGAAGGAGCCATTTCTTCATTGCTCCTTTGCCTCACTTCTGGGGAAACGCTCCCAGCTGAGCAAATGCAAAGCATCATTCACCAAGGACCCCCAGCCCACCTGAAGCCCTCCCTAAAGATACTTGCACACATCCAGCATGGTTTTCCCTCGATTCCTCTTGAGCACTAACACTCCACACTCTGGCCTACACTCTGCAGTACTGCTAACCTTACTTTAATCAGAACATGACCATTTTGCTGGAATAAGGATTAACTATAACTGTTACTATCTCCACAACTCACTCATTTACAGCTGATATATCCCCAAGCACATATGAAGCCCTCAATATGTAGTTTTGTTTTGTCGAATCAGGTTCAAAATACTTTATGTGGGTGAGACAAACCCCAGAAAAACCCCTTACTCCCCCCCATCACAACAGAAGTTGAAGCAACATCCTTCCTTTTTTGGGCCTCAGATAAACCAATTTGCTTTTATCATTTTTTATACACAGGTCTTATATAGAATTATGATTTTCTTGCTTTTTACTGATACTTTAATTTTGTGTCATGTGATTTAATAATAAATCTAAAAATGCTAAAAAGAATACAAAAAAGAAGACTGTGATTAAGAGATACAAATTCTAAGCTTAACTTTGTCCCAACTAGTGGGTCAATTTTGAGAAGGCTCTCTGCATGAATGTCCTTGTCCTCAACAACCCACTTATTGGAGACAGAATGGTACAGGAAATGCACAAACTGGATGAAGAAAGACCAGGAAGGAGCACACTCTTAACTCTGTCTCTATGATCTTAAGAAAGGTTAGCTTTTCTGAGCCTTTGTTCCTTCATCTGTAAAATGAGGTCAACTTATGTGAAATTAGGCTGAATCAAGTAGTGTGCTTGCCTAGTATGCCTGATGCCCTGGGTTCAGTTGCCAGTATGGCCTAAATAAATAAATAACCGATGGCATGCCATTGAGTTTCAGTAAATCACTGGTTTCTCCATCAACTGTCCTCTGTTTCTCCATCAACAATTTGAGAAATGGCCCCCAAATGGAAAGATGACCCCAAAGGTGTGCCCCAATTCCAAAATCAATGGTAGCATAAGGGACAACAACTACAGGTGAACAGTGATAAGAGCCTCAAACTGAGTAGTTATGTGGTGGTGTTCTGATTGTGAACATGACCTACAGAACCGGTCACCAAAGGGAGATCCAGAAAAAGCAATAAGTTTACCATCCCAGGGTTTTGAAAGGAGTTTTTAATAGATGCAGGATATTGTGGGGTGAGGAGTTAGAGAATAAAGGGTGAAACCGGGCACTTGGATGGAAGGGGAGAATGGGGTAGACATTGATGGATCGTACACTACACCATCTCTACATCTCTCCAGAAGAAGGAACTAAGAAAATGCAGTTAAATATATTTATCATACTTAGCAGAAAGGTAATATTCCTGTATTTATTATTTCACTGCCAATATGTATTGAGAAAATATTTGTAATGGATCTCAGTGTATACTGAAATGGTGAACAAGAAAGACCAAGTGCCTCATTGAACTTACAGACCAGAGGGGGAGATGATATAAACACTATTGCCACAAATCAGACAGGGTGACTTGTAATGGAGAAGTCCAGGCCACAGTGGGGACAAACAGAACATTCAATCAATAACTGTCTGCTGCACTCACAGTGCAGGATGCAGAGGGAATTTCGACTCTGTGCTATTTGGGATTCTGCTAGCTGATTGACAGTGTCTTCTTACCACCAATACCTGTGAAAAGCACAGTTATGAAGTGTCACAACTCAACTTGTTCTGTCTTACCCAAAATGTACCAAAGGCTACCACAGCACTTTCTTATTTGTGTGACTAGAAAGGAATACACTAAGGAAGCAGTAAGAAAAATACTACCAGGCCACAAGAATATACCTTTAAGCAATACAACCAAAATTTTAGATATTAGGAAACTATAGCAGAAAATTCCAAACCCTGAAAAAATGGGGGGAAAAAGAATGGAGACCATAAATGCATAAAAAGATTCACAGCAGTATGATATGTAAATATTGCTTAGTTATATATCTAAATATGAACATGAAAGCAATAATATTGAAATTCACTACTAAATTAAAAATGTAAAAGTTCTTTCAACCACCCGCTCCAAGACTTTTACTGGCTTAAATTCACATAATTCTCTAATTTTAAATGTAATTATTTTTTGTCTGTTCTGCCCTTAGTAATGGCATTACTTAATAAACATTAAGATGGCTATGAAGTAGGAAAGAAGAGGGACATCATTGGCTTAATATAAATATATTTACTAATATATGTACTCAGGTTATTAGTAAATAATTCTGTTATTCACTATTAAGAATTATTCAGGACAATGATAAGAAATGGTCCTTTTCCTAGAGTCACACGAATACCAACAAGTAAGCACAAGACAAATTATAGAAGAAAACAGCATGAAAAACATTCAGGGTTATGATGCAAATGATTTTGTAAGCTGGGGGTATAAAATGCACCCAAAGATAACTGCCGCCTTCTTTCCATACCTTGCTCAATATGTATTTCACTTCTTGCCCAACATTAGTTCTCCTTAGATTAGACCTCAAGGAAGGACACAGTTAAGAGACATCTGCCCCACAGAGGTGTCTTGGGCGCTGCTCACCAGTCACATTCAGGCCACAGGGTGTGGCTGCAGTAGCTAGAACTGCAAAAATGCCACCCACCTTGCTCTTACTTCCTGTTATAGTCACACCTCCTGACAGTGGCCAGAAGCTGCAGGCTGCATAATTATCAGAGAGTAGGACATAGTGAAGCACCCAGCAATTCTAGACATTTTTCAAATGGTAAAGTAGTTTTTCCCAGTCCCTGCTCCCTGGTAGCAAGGAATCAAGTGAAAAGAATGCTTACTTGGGGACAATAAGGACAGAAGCAAATCAGTTTGTGGAAAATCATTAGTTAAGAAAAATAAAAGTAAGGCTATGATGTAATAGTTGATTGAATATTTTTCAAAGGCTAGCGATATTATGATAATGGTCTGTCTGAGCATGTTTTTATTTTTTTTATCTTCAACATGAAACATTAAGTTAGTAGTGATCCGGTACATTTTGTTCTAAATCTGCTACAAAGTAATAAACAGACTGAAAAACACAAGAAAATTAGTTACGCATTTAACCAAAACTTTTTTTTATCCATATTATTAATTTGTTTCATCATGGGGAATAAAAAGCCTCTCACAAAGAACAATCCTCATGACTCACAATTAAATCAGCATTTTATGCAGATGTAGGTCATATTAATAACCTTTGCTTGATTTAAAATTAGTAGGCATTCTCTTGCATAGGACTGGCTTTTGTACACAAATCCTGCCTTTAGGAAAGTAGTTATTAGATCAAGACGAATAAATTTGCATTAAAGAACAGAAAAATAATTCATTTGGGGCTTTCTTAACCTTGACAAAAAAAAAAAAAATCCGATACATGTAAGTTTTTCACTCCAAACTGAAAAGCTCAGAAGTGAACATCACAGGCTGCTGAGGTTTCAGAGCTGATATTTCTTATTTGAACCTGACTCTTAATGGAAGAGGCCTGAACTTCCAGCATCAAACACTGTTATCCCAAGCAGCACAGCCAATCTCCTTTCCCCAGGGGCTTTCCTTTCTGGGTCTGATGGATGCTGCATTTTGCACTAAATTCTGCCCTTTGCGATGCACCTGCCCCGCTGTGAACCACCATTTCCCAGAACTCCTCCGGCAGCAGGGCAAAATCTGTCTGAAACGTGTCTATCTGAGGAGATGAAAGTTATCTTGCCCTCTAGTGTAGGCTCTGCCTGGAAGCAACTGCACCACGACTGCGCCGGGGGAGTCGCCCTGGCCTCCGCGCAGTCTTCAAGCCCTGGGCTCCGCTACCCATTTTCCCTCCCCCAGCCTTCCTAAAATAGTCTAGGGGTGGAGGAAAGGAGGCTCCTAGAAATTGTCCAACGCCCTACATCTCCTATCAGATAGTAGCAACAGTACCGACCATCACAATACGAGGGTGGCTGCCTTTTGCTTCGGTATCCTTGGAGCCCAGGGGACGTGCCACAAGCGGAAATGACAACTCACAGAGGGGGATATTAATAGGGATATCTACGTACGAGATGCAGAGGCTCCCCAACCTCCTTATCTCCTTATCCATGAGTGTCACACACGTACGCACACCACCACCGCCACTCTCTCCCTCCCACCCAGTACGCAGCGCCTCAGCGTGCAAGCACAAACTTGCTTACGATTTGTCTGCAATTTGTGCGCCTTGCACTTCTCTCTCTCTCTCTCTCTCTCTCTCTCTCTCTCTCTCTCTCTCTCTCTCTCTCTCTCCTCTCTCTCCTCTCATCTCTCTCTCTCTCTCTTTACCTTCTCTCGGCCTCGTTCAGGTTCCGGGACGCGAGCTACCGCCTCCTCCCGGCTCGCTGCGCCGGGCTCGGAGGGACCCGAGGGTGAGCAGCTGTCCGCCCGCCCTGTCGCCGGCGCTCGGGCGCGGTCTGCAGGGCTGCAGGGAGCCCGGCCGCCCTGGTGACAGAGTACAACAATCCCAGCCCCTCTCGGGGCTGACGATCACCCCGGCGGGCGCGCGCCACTCGCTGCTGCGCCGCTGCTCGGCTGCTCTGCCCTCCCTCCGCGATCGGTTCCTCCCCCGGCTGCACACTAGGGGGTTAGGCCTCCCCCATCTCCCGCCCTCCGCAGCCAGTGCTCCTGCCCGAAGGGAAAGTCACCGATGAGGTTCAGCCTACGGGCCGGGGCCCAGCACTACCCCTGGCCCGCCACACCCCCTCCGGGCCCCGCGCCGGCTCCGGGATGCACTGCTCCCCGGCGGAGCTGGGGGCGGGGACCTGAAGTCTCGCTTCTAGGCTTCCCCCTACCTCAGAAAGATGCTTGGCCTCAGCTATTTCTCTGCAATCGCAAAGTCCTTCTGCTTGACCTAACCTCTTAGCAAGCTCTGCTAGGGGTCCAGCTCCAGGTAGTCGAGGTGGGAAGGAAATGTCCCAGGGCGCTGGAACCTGCTGCCCCAGCTGCCTAGAGGAGCTGTGCTGGCCTGGCTGCCAACTATTGCCCAGGGTTCCACCGCCCGGTGGACCTCCGGAGCAGAACCTATCGTGAAAGACCGGGAGGTTCCCTGATGGTCCCAGGAAGGACGTGATGCAGTTCCAGGAACACATTCAGCCGGCTCCTCTGAAAACCACCTCCAAGAAGATTCCAACAGCTGACCTTTGGACTGTCAAACCAGGAACAATTAATTTGAAGAGACTAGTCAGGCTTTATAGATTTTTGTTACTGTTGTTTATAAAGCTTAGATTTCTTGAGATAGCATTTAAAACCTTAATTTAGAATTATTTTGTTTTTATTTTATGAGAATTATAAAAAGAACACCTTTAGGTCCTTCAGACTTGCCATGAAAATTGTGAAGGACCACAAGTCCTCCCAGTTGTGTAGGAGATTGCAGTGTTGCCTAGGAGCATTCAGGAGACTTTATTTTGTTGTGGTTTTACCGTTTCCAAGCAAAGTTAAACAAAGTTTCTCTTCACTGACAATGAAGTCCAAGTCCAACAGGATTACTGCAGCTAAAATAATTGAGGCTGTATCGCAAGAATCTCAAAAATAATAATTACTCCTTGAATCTTCGATCTTAACAAAACTCTGATTTTCTAAATTTGATGAATGAAAGGACCAATTTGTAAAGTATGAGAAGTTTGTCTCTCTCTGCCTCCTGCCTTTCCCTCACCTGCAGCCAACATTCACACTATTAGGTTTCCATTTCCTTCAAATTCTCTTTTTCTGGATCCTATCAAAATAATAACATCTGAAACAAATCTGGCAAACTAATCTGATATATTCTCTTTCCTTGAGTTTTTTTTTTTAATTAGGAGTCCAAATATTGGCTAATTATGGAACTTATCAGGAAGTTGGGGCTGTAGGAGCAGAGATGGTGTTTTGAGTTGATACCAATGGTACCCCACCTCCGCCTGAGGGTGACATACATAAAGGCTGTTCTGAGTCCTATGTGGAAATAACAGCCAGAGCCTGAGTGTTCCAAGTTACTAGACTGGGGTCCAGACTTGAGGTTTCTCAGAAGGAAAGAACTGGACTGTCTCAGTTCTCCCTGTTCATCCTCCTTCCATAGAAGGGAATTGTCCCTGCTGACTTGTTTTGGAATATGAGGTGGGAAGGTACTCTACAAACCTGAGATTCTTTGTGTTAGCAGCTGCTTCTGCAGTTGACTTATTTGAGAAGGGAGCTGGCTACTTAATATAAGCTGGAAACATCTCTCCCATCAACTGAAACTTCTTAGCTAGAGCTAATCTGTTCCCCCAGGATCAGACAGAGAGGAGCTTGGAGACTTCGGCTGGCATTTTTTTTTTCCCTGTTGAACCAAACTTATAGTCTCAGCTCATTCAACACTATTTTCCTATTTTAGACTTTTGAAAAGGGCTTGTCTTTTTCAGACTCCCCAGGGAAGGCTTTTGTTGCTCCATTGACTCAACTACTGCTTGATCACCTAGCACATACCAGATATTGTCCTGAGCTCTGGACCTAGAGTGGTCAGCAGAATCTAACCTGGTTCCTGCCTTCACTAAGCCAATGGTATGGCCAGGGCGAGACAGGAATTCGTGACAGAACTACACAAACTCTTGTCAAATCTCATTTTCCAAAAAAGGGAAATGGTGTTAGGAAGCTTCCTGTTGGGGGCATTAATTTATTTCAGAGATAGAAAGACTTAGGTATGGGAGAGTCACTTAAACTGGGATGTACAGAAGGATGGTATTGAAGAGGTAAAAGGGGCTGCTGTGGGAGAAGCACTTCAGGCAGAGGGCAGAGCAAACACAGGGGCTCAAGGGAAGAGAAGCACATGGTGCATTTGAGGAAATGAGGAAGAGAATGCAAGGGGCAGGCAGGAGGTTCAGGGAACAGGGCACAAGGTGAGGCTCAAAACATACTAGGGACCCTCAAAAGTCCCCTGAATAGAGGTGTCTTGTCATTATGTGAATTGAGTGTCTAGTAAGTGGTGTGACCTGATTGCATTTATGCTTTGAAATTTGCTCTTTGGCTAGAATATGGAAAACAGATTAGAATTGGAGCCAGAATCCACAAACACTGACCAGTTAGGAAGGTGCTGCAGTATTCCTTCAGAAAATATTCTGGCATTCTTTCCTAGACTGATAGGGATGGCAAAAATAGATGGATCTGAAAAATACTTAACAGATAAAACTTACGGGGCATAAGAACATGTGCATGGCTATATACCGAATGCCCATATAACCCTTTACACCCCAATTCACATGGTGACATGGAATGATTAAGGTGACAATATTTGGAGGTGGTGCCTTTGGGAGGTGGTTGGGTAATGAGGATGATGCCCTTATAAATGGGGTTTGTGCCTTTTTTAAAAGAGACACAGAGAACTCCCAGTGAAAAGACCATCATCTCTGAAACAGGAAATAGCCCTCCCTAGACACAGAATTATCAGGCTCCTGGATGGTTGACTCCTTTGCTTTCAGAACCATGGGAGATAAATGCTTATAAGCCACACAGTGTTCAGAATTACACTAGAGCAGCCCAAAAGCTGCATTAACACATAGGCCCAATAGAACTTAGAAAAGTTCTACTTTACCAATATAGTGGTTAAAGTCTTAGGTTTTAAGCAAGAAAGGCCTAGGTTTGAGTCTCAGCTCTATTATTAAGTGCATGTGCAATTTGCCTCTCATGAATTCAGATTTACAAACCTATGATTCAGAATTATAATAGTATCTTATTCATAGGGTCTTTGTGGAGGCCAAATGACCTAATATCTGAGAAACATTTATTACTTTACAGCTTGGCATGTGGTCAATAAGTACAAGATATAATTAGCATCATTTTTATCATTATAGTTATTATTAATATGATTCCATATATTCCAGAAGTCAGCAAATAAATGGAAAATTATCAGTCTCTGTGTTGCAATAGCCTGATTGAGCTAAGACACCATTTCCTGGGAATAGAAACATATTATCCCAGGGTCATCACAGATCAGGGCAGCAATCTGATTTTTTTCTCCAGCAGGTCCAATACCTGTCTTCTTCTGGTGTCTTCATATGGTCTCACTTTATATGGGATGCTATTGTCATGTGTCCCTAAAGCTAGGCCCCCCACTGATCCCTTTTTGCATTAATAGAAAGTAGAAAAATGTAGCAAAACTTACCTATTGCTTTCAGCTCATCTTTAGCTCAATTGCCTATTATCATTATGGCCCACATGTGTGTTAAATAAGAAATTGCGCATTTGAAGTCAGCAAATAATAATTTTTGTTTCTATCATTTCTACTTCATGTCACTCTGTTAACACTATAGGAGGAAATTGCCATAGTTAAAATATGTTGTTGATTTATAAAAAGCATCAGCCTCAGGTTCTTCCCAGAGGTGCATCTTTACTGGCAGGAGTACACGTGCAACTTAACAAGTGGGTCTCTTCTCCCATCTCCCTCCCTTGATCTTAACTGTCTTTGAAGCCAACTTCAAGTGCCCCAAAATATGTAAACAAAATAGCTCTTACTTTTCAAAGGTAAAGAAGCCTTGTATCACCCAGGATTCAGATGCAGCCAACCATGGTCTGATATAGTTTTAGGAAACTTGGGAGGCTCTTGCTAAGTAATGGCCTCAAGTGAAGTCAATATCATCTGTTAACAAGGGAAGAAAGGACAGCAAGGGAGGGGCTCACTTTTCCTGAAGGAAGTCGCAGGATGATTTTAAGTTCAAAGTTCATCCAATCCTCCACAGTGCCTCTTTTCTAATTCCCAGAGCTCACTCTTTACAACAAGGGCTTTAACTCTCCCATAAAAGACCTGCCAAATATTTAATTCATCTTGCACTATAATTTTGCAACATGCAGAAACAGATCTTTGAGGTGATTATATATATATATTTTATATTATATTATATATATATTTTATATTATATATATTTTAATTATATATATAATTATATATATATTAATTATTATATATATTAATTATTATATATATTATATATTAATTATATATTAAATATATATATATTAATTATATATATATATATATATATATATATATATATATATATTTTATAAAAAAATGTTCCTGTGACTGTATGGGCTCTAGAGGTTCTTCGGTTCTCGGGCACTTCCTTGATCCAAGAGTGTAATGTTTGGGGGCTTATCAATTTCTTCTTATGACATCTGGTACAGTCATAATGGCTGACACACATCATAGTCCTTCCTGTTCTCTTTCCTACCATGAGATGTTACAGCTGCAGCTATATCTCCTATATCCTTGTCTTCAATGGCCTCTTTACTTCAGGCAATCATAGGCATTAATTTCAGGAGCTGTTTGCCACCACCCTCCAGGTCTTAGAATTCTCTTTTCCATGGACAATGAGGTCTTCAGTAGGCAAAATGGAAGCAGGTCAAAAAACAAGATCCCCATCCTTGAAGGCCTGGAACTTGAAGGCCTTGAAGGCACTGGCAGAATGCAAATTTTATCCAAATCTGGAAAAGGAGCCTGGGAAGTGCCATCCCCAGATAGAGAGCAGAGAAAGAGTTGTGAATGAAGTTTGCTTGCCAGTAAACTGTATCCAACATAAACACAGACTTGGGTTGAACAAGATAATGAAAAAGTTTATTTAAAACTCACATAAATTTCACTTTAAATGTTGAATCCTTTTTTAATTGATTGTACCTCTTATGCTGATATTCTTTTAGTATTTTAAGTTAGGACTGTATTTGTAAAATGAACATAGAGCATGTTGGCATTGCTGATAAATTTTAGGGTGATATTATTAATGTCCCAGTGTAATTTTCTTGTCACTTTCTCTCCAGGCTTCCATCTGGATCTGCTCTTCTTAGATCACTCTTGTCCCTCCTCGTCTTTGACCATCCACTCCCAGGATCAGAATCCTGGCTTTGTTATTATAAACAATGACAATTATTTGTAATGATAATCCCAATGACAAACACTTCACTCTCTGACCATCGCCTCTGGTGTTCCCAGTCCTCTCCCTCTAGTTTACCAATTCCAATCTGCTCTCCACTAAACAGGACCTTATAACCATCAGCAGAGCCACTGAAATCTTTGAATTTTTCAATTGCTTTAATTCCATCTTTTGGAAACTATGATAAAAGGTCTTTTATTTATGAAATAAGAAACTCAAATATCGTCCTCCAGGAAATCATTATAATAAATTTACAAATTATAAATTTCAAATTAAATGGTACCAACTTGAGAGAGGTATTCTGAGGTGCATGCAGTGCATAACCCACATTAATTATATATGGCAGCTCAGTGACTACAGTATTAACCCCTTATCCACAGTTTCAACTTTTCAGTTTTAGCTACCCATGATCAGCTGTGGTCTAAAAATAAGGAAAAAATTCCAGAAATCATTCATTAGTTTAAAGTCGTACATCATCCTGATTTACATGATGAAATCTTATGCTGTCCTTTCTACCTGGTATGTGAAACATTCATTTTCCTGTGTATCCACTCTGTATAAGCTACCCACTTGACATCATCATGGTTTAATACTCCATGATCACAAAACCAAACTATCTTTGTTCTTGAAAACAAACTCTGAAATGTTTAGCAGTAGTAGTGCAGATATTTTCAACATACTCTCAAGTAGGTCTGAAAAAAATAATGTAAGGATAGATAAAGAAGATAGGGAAAGTAAATGGGGCAAAAGTAAACAATGTGTGAATCCGGCTGAGAAATACATAGGAATTCTATGTAATATTCTTGAAGCATTCCAGTAGGTGACAAGAAATATATTTAAAATCTGTTACTTATCAGCTCCACTGCTGCTGCCCTAGATCATCATTGACTTTGGGGCTATTAATATATCAGCTGCATCCTAGTGCAGCCTAAATTAGTTGAAGTCACCTCTTTGCTCAAAATCCTCCAATAAAATTCCATCTTACTTAGAATGAAAGATGAAGCCTCTTGATGATCTGTAAGGCCCTACATGATTTGTCCCTATCTCCCCATTAACTCTTTAGCCTCAACTTTGAATCTCCCCTCCTCAATGAACTGCAGATACAAACTTTGGTTGATGTTTTTGAAGGATACTATGCAAGATACTGCTTCAGGATCTTTTTATATAATGTTACTTCTTCCTGGATATTAAATTCTGAAACTTATTCCCATGGCTTACTTCCTAACTTTTTTCAGGTCTTTTATTAAACTATCACCTTCTCAGTGAAGCTTCTCCTGAGTGCCCTGTATAAAGTTTAAAATACCCTCCACTCTGGTTTAAACATTCTATATCCTTATATCTATCTCCAAAAATTAGCATAATATTGTATAGATTTTCCTTAATTATCCAGTTATTTTCTGCCTGCCTTCAGAATATGAACATGAGGGCAGATGTCTTTTCTGATTTGAATTCTGATATTCCCAACATTTAAAACTGACACATGTTGTTTATTCAACTAATACTGACTGTTGAATAAATAAACAAATAACATACTACTTTTTAATTTATTTTTTAAAATTCTAATTTGTTATATATGACAGCAGAATGCATTACAATTCATATTACACATAGAGCACAATTATTCATCTCTGGGTGTTCACAAAGTAGAGTCTCACCATTTGTGTCTTCATACATGTACTTAAGGTAATTATGTCCATCTCATTCCACCGTCTTTCCTACCCCCAAGATAATGTACTAATTTTGCTATGCCTTATAGAACAGTACCTATCATCAGTTATATAATTACATTTTTATGAAACTCCCTAGAAATTGGGTATCCAAATTCTGGTAAATCCTGATCCTAAATGGGTCAGTCACACAGGATAATCATATCTTCTGTGATGTCAAATGGAAAAAAAAAGTCTCTCCTTTCAGCTCATAATTCTATCTTTTCTTCTTTATTGACAATTTTTTAACAGCTCAGGAGTACTTCTGCTACTGCATTGTTGGCTGTTTGGATATACAATTCAATGCCAAAAATGGGTCCTGATAGGTGGGCATCTCTGAAATCACTTGGTAAATCCACTTCTGAGATTGTATGCTGCTTTCCAAATTTCCCTTGGATTTGTTTCATTCTCTAGGCATATTGGACTCTTTTCTTTGTTATTCATCATGTATTAATATTATCATCTTTTTTCTTTCCTTGGTTTTCTCTTTTGTTAAACGATTTTAACATCTTCAGAATATTTTGTAAAAGTTGGTTCATAGGCACCAACATTCTGTCTCAGTAGTGTGTAATAACCTTCCTAAATACTGTGCAGAAATGAGCTTTTGTTTACAAAATAACTGTGCCAGTAATGACATCAGGTCATGGATTAGTTTGAAATGGGAAGAGAGCATGTGGGTTGAAGAATGAAAATTCTTAATTAGATTCCTACAAATAGTATTACAGAATGGCTGAACTCACTAATGCACAGTTTTATTCCACTGGAAACACTTCAAGGAGACTCTAAAAAGGAAAGAAGATCTATTTGTGAGTTTCTTCTCCCTGATTTATTTCACTAGCCACACCTATTTTATGCTGGAAAATTTGTGACAAATCACCAGACTCAAATTTCTGTGTGGCCATCTATCAATTCAGACCCAATATGATTCATGTAAGAGAAAATCCAGCTGACACAACCAAAAGCAACACAAAAAATTCATGATCTTGTTCAGAGGATAGGGCTCAGAACTCACTCAAAGCGTCCATCGGGGGTCTGGTTTCTTTCTATGCTCTCCCATATGCCACCTGCACCTGCTGCCTGAACAGTGGGTTCTTTCTAAGGATAACTCTTACTATTGCCAGTAGAGTGCCTATAATCGGGCTAGTGCTCACTTCTTAGTTTATCCACTGAGAAAGAAAGTATTTATGTCTATAAGTTCCAGGAAAAGGTCCTTAAAATTTACCATGACTGGACTAGATTAAGCTATTATGTTCCCAATATCCACCTCTCACGAATCACCATGATCAGGAGGAATAAAAATGTTCTGACTCTTACCAATCAGGATCCATCCCTGGTACCAAACTTAACTTATTTTCCCAAAGCAAATGGCCTCTATAATCAAGGTGTAGACACCAATTTTGTGCCTCCCCCCTCCCCCCCAAAAAAAGAATTCATGTGAATTAGATTAGGATAATTTGAGATGAAGTGAATTTGATTTTGTCTTGTTCAAAGGACCAGTTTCCCAAGTGTGGATGGGAGGTAATGGAACTCAAAGGCCTAACAGGAGCTTGGAGTGAATGACATCTGGGCCGTTACTAACCCTGCCAGAGACAAATGGGAGGGAGAGCTGAATTGAGGCTGGGAGGAATGGAGGTCCTGCAATGAATGACATTGGAGATGGGAGCATTGACCCCTGAGGGACATGGGTAGCCCCAAGAGCACTGCAAGTTCATGCTGGTCCTCCTTGTAGGGCAAAGCACAATGGAAAAGACAGGGAAAGAAAGAAGGGAAAACAGAGAATATTCTGCATGGTATCTGAATCAAAGCTTGAGAACTGTGAAGGAGATAAGAGAAGATAATAAACCCATAGAGACAACCAACCAAGATTCCCTGCAGACCAGAAATACTCTACTTGCTTATCTTACCAGGAACTTTTAAGATACTTGTGATAGCACTGAGTATTCCAAAAAGCAGATAAAGCCTCTTAAAAATACTTAACATAGCACATGATATGAATATGGGGGTTCTATTACAATGACTGGAAGCATGGACCCATTGTTTATCTTAATTAATCTAGCCATATTTTGAGCCCAAGGTGTTTTGATTAGGCATAGGCTTTTTTTATACTAGGATAAGATAAACCCTAAAATATTTTCCTCCTGATTATCTTTAAGTAGATTTTAGAATTTCTCGGCTAATGTTCTAAATTCATTCTGGCAACCAACAGGCTCTAAAATGGATATCAAAATCATTTCTTGCTCCTCAAGCACAAAAATGCTGTATGCCCCAGGGTAGCTGCTGCTGTGACAGTTGTGATAGTTGTAGGGACAGTGGAAAATATTCCATCGCTTTCCACTGTTAGCCTCAGGAGATTCTGATAGACAAGCCATTGCTAGCAACATCCTCAGCTGCCTCCCTAATGTGCTTTATGCATCATAGTGGGGACAAAATCCTGGAATGGTAGGCTGGACCAGAGAATCCAAGGTTCAAAATCTAGGCACATAGGCAGTTAGGGCTCTCATGAATTACTTCAATATTTATTGAGTGCCTACTGTATGTGTGATAGACAATTTTTTGACGGCGACAAAACAGGAAAGAATCATTTGTTTCCAGGAAGTTTATCTTCTGGTGGGGAAAGTCTATAATAAACAAAATACACACAAATGTGAACTATACTGGATACGGATAACTACTAAAAATTAAAAATAAAGCAAACAAGAGACAAAAGATGTGTTCGGTAAATGGCTGAAATCTTACCATAAATCCTGGGGGAAAAAATCTAGAGGAAGTAAAGGAGGAAGTCCTTCCAAGGATACCCGCACAGAGAGCTGAGAGCAATGTCCTTGACCTTGAAAACTCCCTTTTCTATTTGTGGAACGCAAGGAAGTTAGAGTGGCTGGAGTGCAGTAGATGAGGGAGGTGAAGTTACAGAAATGAAAGGTGGTGATGTGGACAGATCCCGTACCTCTTATTGGCCACCTTAGAGAGCTCGTTGATCTTTACAAGAATCCACTGGAGAATCCTGAGCACAAGAATGGCAGGATGTGATCTGGGCTCCAAAAAGAGAACTGACTACCGTGTTGATAATACTGCAGGACTGAAACAGAAGCAGGGAACCATTGTAGTTCAAGTGTCCTCTCCAAGGTTCAGGTTGAAATAAATTGCCATAGTAAGAGTATTAAGAAGTGGGACCTTTAAGAGACAGTTAGGTCATGAGACTACCCCAATGAGTGGATCAATGCGATTGAAATGGGAGAGGTTTAGTTGTCCCAGGACTGAGCTGCTGATAGGAAAGATGAGGTCAGCCCAATTTTTCTTTGTCTCAGGTACTTACTTGCCCTCCTGCCATGTTTTAATGCAGCAGAGACCTCCACTATACATCCAGTGCCTTGCCTTGCCATTTCCTTGCCTCTAGAGCCACAAATCTGTGAACCGTTTTTTATAAATTACCCAGTCTTGGTATTGTTACAGTAGTAGAAAGCAGATTAAGGCAGGGACCAATTAGGAGCACACAGCCATTATACAGGTGAGAGATGCTGCTGGCTTGGACCAGGTGGTTGTCCATTGGAACAGTGAGAAATGATCAAGTTCTCAATATACTTTGATGCTTTTAAGATTTATTGATTTAATAGGTGTGTGAGTGATGGTAATAGCATTAGCATCTTAAGGCCAGGGGACCATCCATTTCCAAAGTTTTCCATGTAAATATTGAAATTCCAACAGGTCTGAAATTGGAAGAGTATCATTCTCATGAGGCAGATTTCAAGTAAAACTCTGGATCAATCAGAATGGAGAGAAAAACCACGATTCCAAACCCAAGATAATATCCAAAGGGAATCACAGTGATGTGAGGATGGCTAAGAAAGTCATAGCAAATTTTTATCAGAGGGTCAGCCTGTCTCTGGGCAGGAGGGCATCAAGGATGGCTAAGGCATGCATCACGATTGATTTGGGGTACTAGGCCATGGTTTGATCATCCTGAAACAAGTCTGCCACTCATTGCTTCAGAGAATGATCTAGTTACAGAGAATCAAGACACTAGCACATTGTGGAGGTAACCAACCTGAAGCCAGACCAGCAGCATAACCCTCCTGCTGCTTGGCCACTGAGTGAAGGCTCTTTATATGGCCTCTACTAAGCCAGGCAGCTATCAGAGGCCCCAGCTGTGCAGAAACCTAATGCAAAGTATAGGAGCTTGCAGAACTGGAAACCGCACAAGACCAGGAAACAATGCTTTCCCAAGGCTTTGTCTGTCTTGAAGATTCTAATGGTAACAGAACATGAAGGTTAGTAATAAATCACAGAAGGCAGTTTTATCTTTTGAGGATTTCAATTCTCTACTGCCTCAACAGCTGCCTCAATGGCCTTCTGATGATGCCCACTGTTCACTGTGTACATATCAGAGGTGGTTCCCGGGACTTCTTTGGGAGGGGATTCTTGCTATCCTGATTAATGCTGTGGTTGATGAAAAGAAATGTATTTCCAGACAGAGAGACACAGCCTGAAAAGGCATGGGAAAAAGAAACTACAGCCATGTGCTGTATAATGACATTTTGATCAACAGTGGATCACATATAAGAATGGGTCCCTTAGGCTATAATGGAGCTGGGAAATTCCTAATGCCTAGTGACATAATTGTTACTTCATAATGCAATGCGTGACTCCTGCGCTTGTGGCTATGCTGGCATAAGCAAATCTACAAGCTGCAATGACAGAGCAGTTGACTGAATTCAGAGGCCAAGAAGGAGGCATTGATGATAAATCAGAACCTGGATAACAAGGAGCGTGATATTGTCCTTTAAAAAATGGACGGGACTTTTTATATGTGTATTTTCCTCTATCATTTGCCCCTCATTTATTTTCTATAACTTCCACTTTCACCTCCTGTTTCTCTGTTTCCTATCTCCTCCAAAATGCCACTGCAGCAGTAATTCTGACAGTCTCCATTTGGTTAATCTTCCTTAAGACAATTCCAGGAAAGAAATCCTTCAGGTCACTGCTCTCATGCCCTTTTCTGTCCCCTTTCCTAGGCTTTTGGTGAGTGCAGTTGTTTCTTTTAATTGCTTTATCTATTTACTCGTTCCTCTGTTTTTCTTGGTTAACTTGCCTCCCTCCCATTTCTCTGCTTACGTCCTATTTTGTCTCAGTTATTGCCCTTAAGAATCCTCATGTCCAAGTTAACAATTGATGATTTACATGCATAGGGATGATTTTAAAGGCAATTTATTTTGACGGATGGAAACCACAACAGAAATCAGATGTACCATTTTACAAACTCTGCAGTGTGCTTTTGGAAGTCAATCTCTCGACGTGTTGCTGACTAAAATAACATAAGTTAATATAAACTCAGGAATGAGGAAACCCAAATAGGATATCATGAAAAAGAGGGCTTAGATAACTATGTGGGCAGTTGGTGGAAAATAGGTTATAATGGAAATGGTATTATTTGACAGTACTTTGCTAAGGTTTTGAAGTTTATGTAATGGCAATGCTTTCCACATGCTATATCTGAATTATCTGGGGAGCTTGCTAAAAATATATTTTCTTGGACACCAACATCCCACATTCTGGTTCTTCTGATCTGGGATAAGGCTCAGATATCTGTATTTTGAGTCAACTCTACAGGTAAGATAGACACCCAGCCAGATTCAGGAACTATTTCAAAGGGAACAAACAACTGTAGCTCCTGTGACCAGCTGAACACCTGCAGTCAGAGCTGTGATCTGACAAGTTTAGCAACTATCGTGATTTTGCCTAAACAAAAATGGCAGATGAGATACTCTGTTGACTTTGCTTTTGAAGTTGATAAAATGGAACAATCTTATAGGTAGCTTAGAAAGAAGTGTCATGCTAACAATGTTGACACTGAGAACTCTTGTGTCCCCAAAACACAAACATAAAATCCAAAAATGAAATAGCAAAAAATTAAGAATTGTTACATGTGGGTAAAAATGTCTTCTTATTATAAGTGAATATTCTGGTCACTGTAGACATACAGAAATGTTTATTTGTTTCTTCTGTTTATTAAGCATTGAAGATAAAAAATAAGTCTTGACTTCACTTCTAAGACAATCTCACTACTTCTACCCCTTATAGGGATTTAGGGTTAAATATTTATATTGAAAATAATCTTATAAATAACTTTAGTTATATATGTATGCTAATATATAAGCAAAATAAAAACAAATAATAAATATAGTAAATAATATAATAATACATATAATAAAAGAATATATTAATAAATATTGTGCTGATTTATAGAAAATGTGCAGATTCAGCATTCACAAAAATTTAGATAATTACTTCTAAGCAAAAAGTATTCCTACTGCTTATGATACAGCCAGGATTCTTGAATATTCAGGTAACCACCCAAATCACCTGATAATCTGAAAGTATATTTATACCTATTTAATGCCATTACTTCTTTAAAATAAAACAAAAATAAAACTCAAATATGCAAAATAATGACAGTTAAAAATACAATAAGCAAAAACCTTTTAGGCAAACATATAGTGATATTCCTTCCTATGAGATAGTTTATCCTAAAAGTTAATTCTTAATTATAGAAAGTTAAAAAGAAAAAAAAGATTTCTTTAACTACTGTTTTTATTCTCCTCCCCACATTCATTTCTAAGAGATTTTCTTATATTTATTATATTTTGTTACATTTGTTATATTTTACAAAGCATTTAACAAAATGTATGCATGTAATTTTAAAAGCCAACTAATCCAATAGGTCTTATCACTGAAAACAGAAATTATTTGTTCTCACTCAATCCTATTTATCCTTCCTCCAAATCATCAAACTGGAACATGCTTAGCAGTATTTAATTTGTATTCATCTCTGTATCTTTAAATAACATGCTTCCATTGCTTATTGATTGCGACATCTCAGGCATTGTCTGCTGACTGCTCACTGCGGAAGACCAGTATTTCACTGTGTTCCAGGGCTCCTCTCTGCCCCTGGCCCCATGTCATCCTGTCCTGCATGTTTCTACTAGAGTTCATCATGATTTTAGTTTGAGAAACATTCAGTATTTACATTATGATCAGGCAAATGTGCGAAAATTTGATCTACCAATTATACCAGGACCTCTCATCATTCCCTGTTCAAATTCTTGTTTTTCTTGGAGTCGACAACTTCCTTATTATTTTGTTGTCATTTTTAAATGAAAATTTAACAATCTGAAGCCCCAGATCACCTGTCAATTTTCTAGGTCTCTCATCAATATGGACAAAGGAGACATGTCTCCTTATCAACTCCTGTGCTGTGGAGGCTGATGTCAGCTCAGTTTCCTCAGACCTAAAGTTTTAGCCAGATGTGTTCTCTTTATAAAAGTACCTGGGAAATAAAAGGAGGAAAAGAAACTTTAAATAACAGGAAATGTAGCTGCTAAAGCCGTGAGGCTCAAGTTGTTTCTTTCTGCCAGTACCTCGGCAGGATGGATATTTCACCTGGTGGGGCGACCCAGACAGCCCTCATTTCTGAAGAATCTGGAAGCATTAATGGTCCTGTCTTGGATAGATAACTGCAGTACTCAAGTCAGGACAATTCAGCAAGGGAGGATTTAAAAACAAACAAACAAACAAACAGTAAATCCCTCAGGTGTCAATCCTAGTTTTCCCAACCACACTGGACAATAGCAACTTGGTTGCTCCTGGGATTGGGACATTTGTGACACTCAGTAGAAAAGCCTGTTCACTATCCCTTGCTTATAGGAGGGAGGATCTCACAGTGGCCAGTGATCAGCGAACAATATTCTTTCCAGTTCCCAGTAATCATGATGATATACCCTGATGGAAGCATTCGTCTCCCCAACTATAGGTGCTTCAAATCCACAGTGTCAAGATTGAGAGGATTTTAAACAGAAACCTTCTAGTGGGCAATTAAACACTACAGTAAGGGGTTAGCTGCTACTGTTTGCAAACTGTACACTCAGCGCTGTAGAGGACAGGTCAGCCATAATGAGTGTAAGTCCGTGTTACTGAGCTCATGCATACCTCCATCTCTACCACCATGGTCACTTTGTAGATAGGCCCTCCCCAAGCAAGGGTGAGGGAAAGAGACTAAGTGAAATTCATAGAAAAAATAATCTTGTCCACTTGGTCATTAAGAAGTTTCTCCACTTAAGTGTGCCCTCAGGTATACATTTGGGTGAAAAACAAATATATCCACACTCTCTTCCTACTGCAAGGGCTCCTTCTATATAGCTCACCAGGAGTATTAAAATTGTAATTGGATTTATCATTTTGTTATTTCCAAGTTACTCTCTAGCTAAAAATCTACTCGTCTCCCAATGAGTCATTGTAGATCAATTGCAAAGGACATTGCTCAGGCCACTTCTTCTTCAATGCAAAGTGAATGTCATCTGTACCACTCCAAAGTCCACCAACTTGAAGGATCTTCCACCATTTCTGTTTGTCTAGCGAATCTTCCCAGGTGTGCCTGAGTACAGCACTATTTACCTTTACCTGTGCTACCATAGCAGGAATTCGTCTTCACTTTAAGCTGAAGCTTTTTCCCTTAACTAATCACAGGAAACACCCCCAAAGCCAGAGCTGTGGGATGAGGATAAGGCAGCAAAGCCAAAAAATTAGAGTCTCAAATGAAGGACCATGCTCTGTCTGAAGGCTCAGGAGGAGAATCTGCTCTGTGACTCTCTTAGTTTTTCATGTCCTTTGTAATCCTTGGTTTCTGAATGTGTCACTCCAATTTCCACCTACTGTCACATGTCATTCTCCTGGTGTGTCTTTGGAGAAGTGCCTTTCTTGGGGGACAGCTGTCATTTTGGGTTAAGGGACCACCATACTCCAGCATAATCTCATCTTAACTAATTACATCTGCAATGAGCTTATTTCTAAATAAGGTCATCATCCGAGGTTCTAGGATGATCATAAACTTTGAGAGGACACTATTCAGCTCAGTATACTTATGGTCCAATGGTCAGATGTTCAGTCTCCACCAGAGCCAAGGAAACTCATTTCTAATCAAGAGTGATTATTTATAGAAGAGGGCATGGCCTTACTCCTGAGCCCTAAGGGTTTTCGTTATCATTCTCTTACTGGGCTTTTCAGAGATTCTGTTCAACAGCTATTGGTTTGTATGACCAAGGGTCAGGACAGCTCTCTGGCCTCCCACAAAGCATGCTCCTCCTCTGGACCCTGCACAAAGCTAGTGACTTCATGGATTATAGTAAATGGGCTGGTGCAGCCTGACCAAATTTAGTATGTGTTACCTGAAAATCCAAGGAAGTTCAACACACCACATGCCACTTCTCACTCAGTGGTGGACTTTGCAAGGTTTAGCAGAAAGCCTACTCTAATGGGAATATCCTGAGATGTTCCATATTAATGGAAACTTAGCTAAGGAGGTAGGTTCCCAAACCAACAGAGCATTTAATACAGGAATTTGCGGTGCTTGCCACTTCCTGCTCATCAAGTTCAATTGAATTGCTATCCATGTAATGGATCAGTGTGGTGCTCTGTGGTGTGGTGCTCTTGATCAAAATCATCAAGGATCCCTGGGACTACATTATGATAGCAGAAGAACTGATATCATCTTTAAAAGTATCCATACAAATAAAAAAAATGCTTTTCATTTCCATGATTAATAGGAACAGGAAAAATTGCCAGCTCAATAGCTGCGTACTGTCTGAAGGGCTGTTCTTATTTATTCCAGCAGTGATATCACATCCAGATGCAGTAGTGATGGGTTTCTCTATCTGATTAAAAGGGCTATAATCTACAGTTATTCTGTAACCCGTCTGCCTAGCTTCTATACGTGAGCTAAATGAGGACATGGTAGGAGTTACTATCAGGCCATAGATGGTGAAATTTATTTCTACAATTCCACAGCTACGCCATGTTGCTATTGTTCACTATTTTAGGAGGGCGTGACTGGGGGAGCTGTTTCAGTTGCAAGGGTTTCCAGTCTGTCCCTTCCCACAGAGTGGCCTTCAGTTTGTGCATCAGGGAACCAATAGAGAGGTTCTCCTGGGTACTATTTACATTTGTTTCCACTAGACATTTTGGAATGGGGAAGTAAGTATGGGGTACTATTTGTGTGTTGAAATATGATATTAGAAAGTATTTTATATATATATATATATATATACATACATATATACACACACACACACACACACAAGTTGGAAGAGTTGTCATATCTCCATCACATCCCAGACAACAGACCAGGAGGAGGATGGTCACTGACTCCATAACCATACTCCCCTGCTCTGACTATGGACCACATTTTCAGGGCCTCCTAAAATCAGGACAGAATCAGAGCACTTCTAGAAGCACTAGTATTTCCTTCCCCCCCCCCCAGTAATCTTTTTTTCCCCCTTTTTGGTCACTGGGGATTGAACCCAGAAGTGCTCTATCACTGAACTGCATCCCAAGCTTCTTTGTTTATTTATTTTGAGACAGGGTCTCAATAAATTTTCCAGGCTGGCCTTGAACTTGCCATCCTCCTGCCTCAGCCTTCTGAGTCCCATTGCTTACAGGTGTACCCACCATGCCCACCTCCTCAGTAATCTTAGAAGAATTTTTGAGAGGGAGAAGGCTTTGGGAAAGATTCACTGTTCTCTTCTATCATGAATTTATGGGATCCTTCCTCAAAGACCCAATTTTTCTCCTCAACAAAGATTCAGAGACTGCAATGTAGTTTAAACTTGAGAACAAAGAGGCTGCAAATCCACACTTTGGCAATTGGCTATTTATTTCTTTGTTCAATTTTTCTTATAGTGCCCAGGTAGTTGTTTTTCAGGGAAGGGGTGGTATTTTACCAGAGTTTTTAGTTACAATAAAAAGAAGGGATGAACTGAAATGTGCCTACATCACTGTGACAGAGCTGGAACTAATCTGATTGCATTCTAATATTAGACTATTGATGGTTCTAATGTAGTTATTTAATATGCTGAGTTTTTTGTGATTTAATATAAATTAATTTCTTTTAACGTTCAATAGGTTAAAAAACCCAGTTTTCTCCTGTTTTTAAGGTCTAAGCTTTTCACACACAGAACTATATATGATCTAGATCTATAGTAGGGATTGTTATATTTATGGCTGCTGGCAAAAACTGCTCATCAAAGTGACTTCCTCTTACTTTTGGACACTCAGTGAGAAATCTCTTGGAAGTTAAGTAGGGATTATGATATGGAATTTAGTTAGGTCTTTTATTGTTGCTGTGAGAAAAATGCCTGACAAGAACAACTTAGAGGAGGAAAAGTTTATTTTGTGCCATGGTATCAGAGATCTTAGTCCATAAACAGCAGACTCCATTGCTCTGGGCCCATGTGAGGCAGAATATCATAGGAAAAAGGTCTAGTGGAGGAAAGCTGCTCTCAGCTCATGGTGGGGTCAGGAAGCAGAGAATGGTAACGTGGCCACAGGGAAGATGCACCCTTCCACGGCATGCCTCCAATGACCCATGTCCTCTAGTCCTGTCCCCCATGCCCACAGTTAATACCCAGTCCGCTCAAACTAGGATGGATTGATTAGGTGACAGTTCTCATGACCAATGTAGACCTAATGCGTGGCAAGCCAGGGGATTCCTACCTGTTGCACTAGGCCAGCCCTGCTGGGCCTGATGAAGACACCTGCTCTGCACACCTCCATCCCTGACCCTCAGATGCATGACCTCAAACTCCCTCCTGCTTCCCAACCAACCATGAGAGAACAGAAGTGGGGCAGACCTGACTGGAAGTTCAGACTCAAAAGCTAACCAATAGTGTTAATGCTTTTCCAAACCATGATTAGCATAAGTTTGGAACCATAGCATTGACTCGCACAGACAGTGACCTGCTATCGGGTTCCTTCTTGCCCCTACAAGAGTTCTGTTCCTATTCTTCATGTTTGAATAAATACTACTCTTTTCACTCTAGTCTTCTGTTGTCCCCTAAATTTCATTTTTCAGATTCGTGAGACAAAGAAGTTGGCGATGAGTCTGCTGAAGTCTATTGCAACGCTGAGAGGCACATCCCACATTAAGAGCAGCAACACACCACTCAGTCATAGTGGAGGCTTGCTGGCTGCAACCTCAGAGCTGACCCTGGCAGGCATTCCCTGCTGGGAGTAGCTACTAACACTAAAATGGGCATTCTGGGCTGCAGAGGCCTGCAGCTCCCATAGACTCCATCTGCCAATACAAGCAGAGAATAGAGTTTCATCTCAATCTCTGGTTTCACAGTTGTCCTAGACCACCTAGTTAGTACTAATTTGTTATGGCAGCATGTAGCACTAAGAAAATAGTAACTTACTGATTGTTTCTGCTCTACTTACTTGTCTTGGATTGAGATAGTTTTGCTAGTTAACCAGCTGTTTATCCAAGTTTCAAACCTAGTATTTCATTCCAATATTTATAATCTGGGGCGACTGAGGAGACACAAGAGCATTATATCTCTGGTAGTACTGTATTATTTTTGATGCATATTTTCAAGATGGTAATTCTGTGCCTGGAAAATGTAGTCTTTTTGGTGGAGGTTGAAACTAGGGCCTCATGCCTGCCAAACAAGTGCCGTACCACTGAGCCACATCCCCAATCCTTGCTTTTTAAATTCAGTGTATTTAAAGTACAAGGAGGAAAATAAGATCTTCAAAATATTTTTGATTCTGGTAATTATCTAAATGACTTATTAATCATGCTTTCAGGGAAGCATATTATTACTTTTTAAAGGTTCTTAAATATTACTTGAAATAGTTAATAAAGATATTCTCTGTAGCTCACTTTTCTCTAATAATTTCATTAGTTGTTTGGTTAAAATTTAAATCAATGGCAGCCTATATTTTGTGAGATTGAGATGCCCAAATGCCCCTTGTACAATAAAGACCCACCTCTAAGGCACTGAGAAATAATTGGTGAGGGGAGTAGCCAGCAGCATCCCTGAGAAGCTCTGGGATGGCTGTCCTTTATTGACTGGACATGATGGTAGAAGATGGGCTAGTTGATTTCTCCAGGGTTATAGATTAGCAGAGGCTGTAGCAGCTCCCCATCACCAAAGATAAGGTGGGCCCACTTTAACTTACGGATAACAGGTTCATAATACCATGTTCTTGATCAAATACCAGAAAAATATACCCAATTCAGTTTCTAAATAGAGGCCAATGGCCACATCCCAAGCTTCTTGAGTTGGGCGCTTGTGAGCAAGGGTGCTATAGTACTGACAATTTAGCCTGTAAGTGCCTCCCCACCTCCCACCCCACCCTGGCCATTTGCTGCAATTGCTGTGAACTGGGGACAAAGGAGATATTCTGGCTCTCGATTCTAGCTCTAAATTGATGTTAATGCCTGTGGATTCAAAATGCTATTCTGTTCCATTAGACAAAGTGAGGGTGATTGTGGACAAGGGGAGCTTTGTCCCAAATTTGAATCACAGTGGAGTATTGATTTGTCCTATGGTCCATTCTCTATTTCTGGACTGGATAATCACTGTGGACCCAGGCAGCAACTGGCAGAACCCTACCTACTTTGGCCTAGGGAGAAAGAGCCATAAGGCAGGGCCAAGTGGAAGCCATTGAAACCCACTCATCTTATCACAAGGTTGAGCCTTGTACTTCTTCATAACAGGCCATCAGGCTTGAGAAATCCAAGGGAGCTGAGACTAGCACATCCCTATGGACTTTTCAGAGAGGTCTTGATGCTCCATAGGGTCCATTCACCAACTGCAGAGTTGCAGAAATACCAAGAACGGACCCCTCTTCTGAGTTAGCTGTATGGAGTCCCTCTTCAAAGCTTGAAAGTTTAATAATCCCAAGCTCTTCCCTTTGCTTCCCTAGCTTTAGAGGGGCTGCCTCTTTGATTCCCTGGTGTTCTATTTGGCTTCTCGGTCCTTTAATACTGTAACCAACAACCTGACTCCACACTGTCTTCTCCTGCTCACATCTGGGCAAGCGGTTAAGAACGACTGGCTGCGCTCTCCTTTGGTTCTGGTGGAAACCCTGCCCCCATGGGAATCCTCACTCTGGCCCCGCATCATGCACTAGCCCTAGCTGCCTCCTTTCCCTGTCCTCTCAAGACCTCTTCAGAGCCACCTGAGAAACTTGGCCTTATCTTTTTGGAAAATCCCATTATGAAAATAATAAAACTTTTCATACCCCCTTGGCATATGGGGGCCATCAGCAGTCTTGATAGTCAAACTGAATTTTGAGAGATGGTCTCACCCATTTATGACAGATGGCCACAACAAATACCTAGTTAAGAATTATTTAGATGGAATTATCTCTGGTAAGATAACTTTTGGGTTCCTGACTCTTCATGAGACCCAAAGTGATACAGTAAAGACTTCCATCTTTTCTGTGTTTCTGTCTCTTTTTATTTCCTGTAGTTTATGTTTTGCTTAATGAATGTTGACAACATTTTTAGTTGAAAACACATCCATTAGAACTTCAGTGTGTTGTCTCCAATCTATAACCTTAAGACGTTCTTCTTTTCTATTCAATGTTGTTTTAATTTTACCCTCTCTGATATTGAGGATGTGAATTTGTTATTTTTGTTCTTGCCATTGTAGTTGTTGATATTTCCTTGATATTTTTTCTCCTGTTTAAAAATATTTCCAAATTTTAGAGTCGTTCTATTTTAGTTGTGTTTCTTATGCATAGAAAAGATTCAAATTTTGCTTTGAGATTCAATTTGAATTTTATTTTTATTAGTAAATGAGTGTAGATGGTTTGTATTTCTTGATATGACAGGTATGTTTAGTCTTCATATTGCCATGATTTTGTCAGTCATGTGTGTGTGTATGTGTGTGTGTGTGGGTGTGTGTGTGTGTGCACTTCCTTTGGACATCTTTTTGTAGCTCCTTGAGGTATAAAGTCAAGTTGTTTATTTGAAAGCTTTCTTCGCTTTCAAGGCTTGTGATTTTTTACTATAAAATATCCTTTGGTTACTGCTGTATCCCATTGAGTTTCATCTTCATTTGCCTTGAGATTTTGGGGGGAATAGGGGGCCCCAGGAATTTAATACACAGCACTCAACCACTCAGCCACATCCCCAGCCCTTTTTATTTATTTTGAGACAGGGTCTCACTAAGTTGCTTAGAACCTCAATAAGTTGCTGAGGCTGGCCTGGAACTTGCAATCCTCTTGCCTCAGCCTCCAGAGCCCCTGGGATTACAGGCATGTGCTACTCAGAGATGCCTTGAGATATTATTTAAATATGTTTTGATTTCTCCTTTGACCCAATGATTATTCAGGAGAGTGCTGTTGAGTTTCCAGATACTCATGGCCAGCATCCTCAGGCCACAGCACTCATTATCTGACACAGTCTAGGTCTGTGTAAATGCACTCTGTCCACCACACAGGACAAAACTCACCACTGATCCTTTTCATAGAATCTATCTCCGCACTAAGAGCAGTGGGCCTGGATTTTAGTGGCAAGTTTGGAAAAACAGCAACAGATGGTGCTTGGTCATTCTCTGGTTCCTGAACTTGAACTCTAGTGCATTTATTTTTGACTGGTTGTCTGTTTGGTCTATAGCTGTGAGGAGCGCTAATGCATTTTTCATTTCCACGAAGAGCAAGCCTTTACAGTTTTTATTGATGGCTTTCCTTGTTCAGAAGTTTAATTCTGAGACAACCCAGCATCAATTTGAATTAAACACAAATTATTATTTAGATAATAATTTAACAATTTAATTAGGGTAGTAAGTAGTACGTTCTGTACATTTTCATTATCCACCCATAAAGGGCACCTAGGTTGGTTCCATACCTTGGCTATTGTGAATTGAGCTGCGATAAGCATTGATGTGGCTGCATCACTATAGTTTGCTGACTTTAAGTCCTTTGGGTATGTGCTGAGGAATGGGACACCTTTAGATGTCTAGGGCAGTAAGTAGTACTTTCTGTCTTTGATCAGATCCGAGTGTCTCTTGCATTTTTATAAACATGTCTGACTAATAATTTGGCATTATTTTTGCTATTTTAAGAACAACTCCATTGACTTGAAAGTGAAAAATGAACGTTTAGCTAACTCCATTAAAAAATAAAGCAAACAAATATTTTTATCTAGAGTTTAAATTAGGAACAAAACCAACTTTGTAAAATCAATCAAATCTAAAAATTTGAATTTTCTTTAAAAAATTTAAATACACTTGAAACATAGTATAACAAATACATTAATGCATTTAATTTTTAATATTTTTAAAGTTTGTTCTTTTTAGATATACATGACTGTAGAGTGTATTTTGACATATTATACATACACTGAGTATAACTTCCCATTCCTATGGTTTTACATGATGTAGAGTTTCACTGGTCGTGTATTCATATATGAATGCAGGAAGTAGGAAAGTTATGTCTAATTCATTCTACTGTCTTTCCTATTCCCACTCCCCTCCCTTCCCTTTATTCCTCTTTGTATAATCCAATGAATTTCTATTCTTTCCCACCCCCCAATTGTGTGTTAGCATCCATATATCAGAGAGAACATTTGGCCTTTGGTTTGGCGGGATTGATTTATTTCACTTAGAATGATAGCTTCCAGTTCTATTCATTTATTGGCAAATGCCATAATTTCATTTTTCTTTATGGTGGAGTAATATTCCATTGTGTATATACATCACATTTTCTTTATCCACTCATCTGTTGAAGGGCACCTAGGTTGGTTACATACCTTAGCTGTTGTGAATTGAGCTGCTATAAACATTGATGTGGCACATCACTATAGTTTGCTAATTTTAAGTCCTTTGGGTATATTCTGAGGAGTGAGATAACTTGGTTAAACAGTGGTTCTATTCCAAGTTTTCTAAGGAATCTCCATACTGCTTTCCATAGTGGTTATACCAATTTTCAGCCCCACCAGCAGTGTATGAGTGTAACTTTTTCCTCACATCTTTGCCAACATGTATTGTTACTTGTATTCTTGATAATTGCCATTCTGACTGGAGTGAGATGACATTTCAGTGTAGTTTTAATTTACATTTCTCTAATTGCAAGGGATATTGAACATTTTCTCATATATTTGTTGACCACTTATATTTCTTCTGTGAATTGTCTCTTCAGTTCCTTAGCCCATTTATTGACTGGGTTATTTATGTTTTTTTGGTGTTAAGTTCTTTGAGTTCTTTATATACCCTGGAGATTAATGCTCTATCTGAGGTGCAGGTGGTAAAGATTTTCCTCCCATTTTATAGGCTCTCTCTTCATGTTCCTGATATATATATATATATATATATATATATATATATATATATATATATATACACACACACACATATATATATATATATATATATATATATATATATATATATATATATATATATATATAAAGTTGTAGATGGACACACTACCTTTATTTTATTTATTTATCTTATGTGGTGCTGAGGATTGAACCCAGGGCCTCATGTGTGCTAGACAAGAACTCTACCTCTGAGAGACAACCCCAGACCTGAAGAATCTTTTTAGTTTGATACCATCCCACTTATTGATTCTTGATTTTACTTCTTGTGCTTTAAGAGACTTGTTGAGGAATTTGGTTCCTAAGCCAACATGATGGAGAGTTAGGCCTACTTTTTCTTCTACTAGGCTCAGGGTCTCTGGTCTAATGCCTAGATCCTTGATCTACTTTCAGTTAAGTATTGTGTAGGGTGAGAGATAAGGGTTTAACTCCATTTTTCTACATATAGATTTTCAATTTTCCTGGCACCATTTGTTAAAGAGGCTATCTTTCCCCCAATGTTTATGATGCCTACCTAAATACATTTTAACCCTAAAGTTTCAAAATTGAAAAAGAAAAACAGCTTTTGATGTTTGATTATTCCACTTTATAATTCTTGCTATTGTTTAATCTTGAATGTTGTTGAAGACAGGAAAAGGATGGAGAACTGAAGAGATAAAGGGATATCTTCCTGGGCATTCAGATTTAAGATTTATATCTCAAACTTAATACTTTTTCTTTCTTATTCATCAATAAAAATGCTATAAGTCTGGCACTCTCTCTACTGCCTGGTGATCAAAATATGCCTAGTATACACCTGAGGCAAACCACTAAATTGGAAAGGGGCCATTTCTGATTGTGGTGTTATAGGCTAAATACCAGTTTTTAATTTTCAATTTAGTCATAGTAACAATGGAGAGATCTAGAGTGTGCAGCGCCACCTTCTGGTGATCTGCATTAGTCCATCCCTGCAGCTCTGACAGCTGAAAGATGAGATTTCACAGTAGAATCTTAGGAGGCTAGCTGTCCTGTACTAATCAATACGAATGTATGTGTCCATTGAATGAACAATGTAGATAGTGACCAAAATAAAAGTACCTATTTTTAGACACAGTTTAAGTTTCAAAAGGCTGGGATAACAAGTATTTTTCTCCTTGTTGCATCCTCAGTACCTAACACTGTAGAACAACATGGGGATTCAATGTACATATATTGAATAATAATAGTAGGTTTGATTACTGTCTTTATTAAGTCTTAATTCCTTCTCAGGATCAAATGGAAATTGATTCCTGATCTGAGGCCTTAGGGTTTCTCAAACTTTTGGCCTAAATTTGTCTCCCTGCTTCTTATTTCATCCAACTTAATCCTACTGCTTCTGTTTATCAAAAATCCCGAGGAGGGAAGATGGCGGCGAGGGGAGTGCATTACCCCCGTGTGCTGCTTCACTGTGTGGGAGTGTGACAAGTCAGGACGGCTGAAGGATATCTTGTTGGGAATTTCCAGCAATAGTGGGGTGCGCCGGAACCTGGAGGAAGGATTTCCATCGCATGAGGATCGGCTACGGGGACTCAAACGCGAGAGGTTTGTCGCACGGAGGGTAACACTGCTTATTCAGCGAATCGCCCCGCGGCTGGAGTCTGCAAGGCGCGCTGGGATAGAGACGCAGGGTTACAGCGCTGCAGTTTCTGCCAGACGCGCAAGCACCGCACTCAGGGCTGAATTCTGGGTTCGAGACGGGGAAGGAAGCGGTCCATCTCGGTTCTCCACACCGGTCAGACCACAGAGGAGGCCAGCAGCCACCATGTTGGTAAACTGACGTCACCACACCTGTTTTTGACTGACCGCAGCTCATTCAGCCATAGAACAGGTAATTTCAGGCTGCAATTCGCCTGCGGCTTGCAGACAGATTGCTAGGGTTCAGCGCCTGGGGGCTTCTTAAAATCTGATCTTATCGGAGTGAACACGGAGCGCGGGGCGGCCGAGTCCCGGCTCCCGGAGCCGTCCCGGAACCGCCCTGGCTCCGGGCTGCGGAGCCTGCGGAGGCTGCTTCTTGGACCCTGCTAATATCAGAGCAAACACGAAACACCAAGAGGCCGAGTTCCGGCTCCCGGAACTGAGCCCGCGGGGACTGCTTCTTGGAGCTTACACTTATAGGAGCTTACACCGAGCACAGAGCGGCCGAGTTCCGGCTCCCGGAACCGTCCCGGAACCGCCCTGGCTCAGGGCTGCGGAGCCCGCGGAGGCTGCTTCTTGGACCCTGCTACTATCAGAGCATACACCAAACACTAGGCGGCCGAATTCCGGCTCCCGGAACTGAGCCCGCGGGGGCTGCTTCTTGGAGCCTACACTTATAGGAGCTTACACCGAGCACGGAGCGGCCGAGTTCCGGCTCCCGGAACTTCCCTGGACCGGGGCTGGGAGCCCGCGGAAACTGTGTCTCGGTCCGGGTCCTGCTGAGGGCAGGTCAGGACTCACCCATTGCTTGGGTTGCCTGGCAAGGGGAACGAAATGCTGCCATTCGCATAGGATACCAACATGGCAGAGATCTGATGTCAGCAGAAAGCGGTGGAGGAGAGATCTTCATCAATACCAGCGGTGACATAAGCAGTTGGTCTCCTGGTAAGGGGGGTGAGGCTCAGTCACCCGAGTCTCCTCAATTTGTCCTCGAGCCAGAGGGAAGGAGCCGGGCCGCCGCCAGCCCCCGGAGCAGGCCCAGCGGCTCGCCAGCGTGGTGACCGCGTGACCCCAATTGGAGAGGGGGCGGAGCGGAGCCGCCACCCACACCCGCCAGGTGGGCAGACCCACGACCCAGTAGTACATGGGCGTGGTAGGAGGGGCAGGGCAGAGCCGCCCTTCGCGCTTGCAAGGTAAACAGACCTGTGACAGCCTGGCGGGTCAGGCCCAGTGGCCTGCCAGTGTGGTACACACGTCACCCCAACTCGAGTAGGGGCAGAGCAGATCCTTATCCCACGCCCGGATCAGGCCCTGCCGGTGTGGTGGTCACGTGACCCCAATTGGAGTGGGGGTGGAGCGGAACCGCCACCCGTGCCCGCAGGGTGAGCAGACCAGTGATCAACCTGCAGATCAGGCCCAGGGGTCCGCAGGCGTGGTAGGAGGGGCAGGGCAGATCCGCCGCCCGCGCCTTCAAGGTAGGCAGACCTACAACAGACCTGCGGATCAGGCCCAGGAGCCTGCCGGCGGGGTACAAATACCACCCTAATTGGAGTAGTGACAGAGCAGAGTCGCCTCCCTTGCCAGGAACAGACCCAGCATCCTGCAGGCGGGGTAGTCACGACACCCCAATTGGAGTAGGGGCAAAGCAGAGCCTCCACTCGTGCCCGAAAGGTGGGCAGATCTGCGACCGACCAGCAGGACAGGCCCAGTGGCCTGCTGGTACGACAGACACGTCACCCCAATTGGAGTAGGGGCAGAACAGAGCCGCCACCAGCTCCCAGAACAGGCCCAGTGACCTGCCGGCGTGGTAGCCACGACACCCCAATTGGAATAAGGAGAGAGCAGAGCCGCCGCCCGCACCTGCAGGAAAGATACGCAAGCAGTATGAAAAGACAAGGAAAGAAAGGACCACAAGCAATGCAGGTCAACGCAACTTTAGAAGAGGTAACAGCTGCAGCAGATGGAATGTCAGATAAAGAATTCAGGATATACATGCTTCAGATGATCTGGAGTATCAAGGAAGACATTAAACAGCAAAATCAGACAATGAAAGATCACTTCGACAACGAATTACGCAAACAAATCCAGGAAGCAAAGGATCAACTATACAGGGAGATAGAGGTTATAAAAAACAAGCAATCAGAAATCCTAGAAATGCAGGAAGCAATAAACCAACTTAAAAACTCAATGGAGAATACTACCAACAGAGTAGAACACTTAGAAGATAGAACATCAGACAATGAAGACAAAGTATTTCAACTGGAAAAGAACATAGACAGCTCAGCAAGACTGTTAAGAAACCATGAGCAGAACATCCAAGAAATATGGGATAACATTAAGAGACCAAACTTAAGAGTCATTGGGATACAGGAAGGTACAGAGCTCCAAACCAAAGGAATGAGCAGTCTATTCCATGAAATAATACAAGAAAACTTCCCAGACTTGAAGAATGAGACAGAATCCCAAATCCTAGAAGCCTACAGGACGCCGAATGTGCAAAATCATAAGAGATCCACACCTAGACACATTATAATGAAGATGCCCAACATACAGAATAAGGAGAGAATTTTAAAAGCTACAAGAGAAAGGAAGCAGATTACATTTAGGGGCAAGCCAATCAGGATAACAGCTGATCTTTCAACACAGACTCTGAAAGCTAGAAGATCCTGGAATAACATATTTCAAACACTGAAAGATAATGGGTTCCAACCAAGAATTGTGTATCCAGCGAAATTAAGCTTCAGGATGGAGAATGAAATTAAAACCTTCCACGATAAACAAAAGTTTAAAGAATTCGCAGCTAGAAAACCATCTCTTCAAAACATCCTAGCCAAAGTATTACAGGAAGAGGAAATGGAAAATAACAATGAAAACCAACAGTGGGAGGTAGGACAGTAAAGGGGGGGGGGAAACAATCAAAGAGGAAAACAAACAATGTTTAGTAACAGAAATAAACAAATATGGCTGGAAGAACAACCCATATCTCAATAATAACCCTAAATGTTAATGGCTTAAACTCACCAATTAAGAGACACAGGCTAGTAGAATGGATCACAAAACAAGACCCAACAATATGCTGCCTACAGGAGACGCATTTGATAGGAAAAGACATACATAGGCTGAAGGTGAAAGGTTGGGAAAAATCATATCACTCATATGGACTTCGGAAACAAGCAGGCGTGTCCATACTCATATCAAATAAAATAGATTTCAAGCCAAAGTTAATCAAAAGAGATAAAGAGGGACACTACATACTGCTTAAGGGAACCATACACCAACAAGACATAACAATCATAAATATTTATGCCCCAAACAATGGTGCAGCTATGTTCGTCAAACAAACTCTTCTCAAGTTCAAGAGTCTAATAGACCACCACACCATAATCATGGGAGACTTCAACACACCTCTCTCGCCACTGGACAGATCTTCCAAACAAAAGTTGAATAAGGAAACTATAGAACTCAATAACACTATTAATAACCTAGACCTAATTGACATATATAGAGTATACCACCCAACATCAAGCAGTTACACTTTTTTCTCAGCAGCACATGGATCCTTCTCAAAAATAGATCATATATTATGTCACAGGGCAACTCTTAGACAATATAAAGGAGTAGAGATATTACCATGCATCTTATCTGATCATAATGGAATGAAACTGAAAATCAACGATAAAAGAAGGAAGGAAAAAGCATACATCAATTGGAGAATGAACAATAGGTTACTGAATGATCAATGGGTTATAGAAGACATCAAGGAGGAAATTAAAAAATTCTTAGAGATAAATGAAAACACAGACACAACATATCGGAATCTATGGGACACATTGAAAGCAGTTCTAAGAGGAAAATTCATTGCTTGGAGTTCATTCCTTAAAAAAAGAAAAAACCAACAAATAAATGATCTCATACTTCATCTCAAAATCCTTGAAAAAGAAGAGCAAAACAACAGCAAAAGAAGTAGAAGGCAAGAAATAATTAAAATCAGAGCTGAAATTAATGAAATCGAAACAAAAGAAACAATTGAAAAAATTGACAAAACTAAAAGTTGGTTCTTTGAAAAAATAAACAAAATCGACAGACCCTTAGCGATGCTAGTGAAGAGAAGAAGAGAGAGAACTCAAATTACTAGCATACGGGATGAAAAAGGCAATATCACAACAGACACTTCAGAAATACAGAAGATAATCAAAAACTATTTTGAATCCTTATACTCCAATAAATTAGAAGATAGTGAAGGCATAGATAAATTTCTTAAGTCATATGATCTGCCCAGATTGAGTCAGGAGGATATAGAAAACCTAAACAGACCAATATCAATTGAGGAGATAGAAGAAACCATCAAAAGACTACCAACTAAGAAAAGCCCAGGTCCCGATGGGTATACAGCAGAATTTTACAAAACCTTTAAAGAAGAACTAATACCAATACTTTTCAAGCTACTTCAGGAAATAGAAAAGGAGGGAGAACTTCCAAATTCATTCTATGAGGCCAACATCACCCTGATACCTAAACCAGACAAAGACACTTCAAAGAAAGAAAACTACAGACCAATATCTCTAATGAACCTAGATGCAAAAATCCTCAATAAAATTCTGGCGAATCGGATACAAAAACATATAAAAAAAATTGTACACCATGATCAAGTAGGATTCATCCCTGGGATGCAAGGCTGGTTCAATATACGGAAATCAATAAATGTTATTCACCACATCAATAGACTTAAAAATAAGAACCATATGATCATCTCGATAGATGCGGAAAAAGCATTTGACAAAGTACAGCATCCCTTTATGTTCAAAACTCTAGAAAAACTAGGGATAACAGGAACATACCTCAATATTGTAAAAGCAATCTATGCTAAGCCTCAGGCTAGCATTATTCTGAATGGAGAAAAACTGAAGGCATTCCCTCTAAAATCTGGAACAAGACAGGGATGCCCTCTCTCTCCACTTCTCTTCAACATAGTTCTCGAAACACTGGCCAGAGCAATTAGACAGACGAAAGAAATTAAAGGCATAAAAATAGGAAAAGAAGAAATTAAATTATCACTATTTGCAGATGATATGATTCTATATCTAGCAGACCCAAAAGGCTCTACAAAGAAACTATTAGAGCTAATAAATGAATTCAGCAAAGTGGCAGGATTTAAAATCAACACGCATAAATCAAAGGCATTCCTGTATATCAGCGACAAATCCTCTGAAATGGAAATGAGGGCAACCACTCCATTCAAAATATCTTCAAAAAAAATAAAATACTTGGGAATCAACCTAACAAAAGAGGTGAAAGACTTATACAATGAAAACTACAGAACCCTAAAGAGAGAAATAGAAGAAGATCTTAGAAGATGGAAAAATATACCCTGTTCATGGATAGGCAGAACTAACATCATCAAAATGGCGATATTACCAAAAGTTCTCTATAGGTTTAATGCAATGCCAATCAAAATCCCAATGGCATTTCTTGTAGAAATAGAGAAAGCAATCATGAAATTCATATGGAAAAATAAAAGACCCAGAATAGCAAAAACAATGCTAAGCAAGAAGTGTGAATCAGGCGGTATAGCGATACCAGACTTCAAACTATACTACAGAGCAATAGTAACAAAAACAGCATGGTACTGGTACCAAAACAGGCGTGTGGACCAATGGTACAGAATAGAGGACACAGAAACCAATCCACAAAACTACAACTATCTTATATTTGATAAAGGGGCTAAAAGCATGCAATGGAGGAAGGATAGCATCTTCAACAAATGGTGCTGGGAAAACTGGAAATCCATATGCAACAAAATGAAACTGAATCCCTTTCTCTCGCCATGCACAAAAGTGAATTCAAAATGGATCAAGGAACTTGATATCAAATCAGAGACGCGCCGTCTGATAGAAGAAAAAGTTGGCTACGATCTACAGTCGGTGGGGTGAACAGAAGTTAAAAGATAGAAGGAAGCACAGAGCAATGTTTCTGGTTAACAGTTGTACACTGAAACAGCAAGTGTTTCCTAAGGATTTATCCAAACAACTGATGGGTGGGTTACACATTAGAAGGGTGGTCATTGGAGGGAGGGAAATGTAAATGGTGAATGAGGACGAAAAGGAGTAAATAAACACAATAATAAATGACAGGTGAAAGCAGAGACAGAAGTATGTTAGAAAGCATGGATTGAAGACACATATCACAAAAGGACATGGGTGGTCAACTCGGTTCTCTGCGCCTAAGGACTTCTGCAAAAAAAGCAATAAAATAAAAAGGTAGCCTTTGAATGACAGCACCACCCACTAGCTTATTGGATCTCATTCTGAGAAAATTGTGCAATTACATGGAGACACAGGCCATGTAAGCAAGCAATCTTTAGCTGATGGATTCCATTTAGGGAAGAGCAGAGTATTTATAATGTATTCTGAAATAAAAATATTTAAATGAACTTTATGTTCCTAAGATCAAGACACTTTCCAAGTCTGCTTTAATATTTCACGCAAAAGCTTTCAAATGGTCAATAAGACTATACTCCGTATAGCTAAGAATCATCAACAAACTTGCATTACTAAAAATTCATGCAACTTCTTGGTATATTTGAAACATATAATAGCAAATTACTAGCATTTTAAAGTAAAAGATTAATAGAATAATTAATATCAAATTACTAAAATAGTTACTAAGTCATACATGATATTGATTATTGAGTAAAGTAAATGTGATTCTTATTAAGTAACTATTTGGTGCTCAAGAGATGGTGTGAGATTTTAAAAATATGAGGGAGAAACGTCCAAGGCATCCAGACCTAAGTAGAAAAGTTAATCTATGGAGACATTTAGAAAATAATCAGAGAATTCTATAATCAGCTAAAATTTTAATAGAAATTCAGAAAAGGAAGAGAAAATATTCTATGAAAAATGAAAATAAAATTGTAAAGAAAAAAACAGAGGTGGGAGGGAAAGGGAGAGAGAAGGGAAAATGCATGGAAATGGAAGGAGACCCTCAGAGTTATACAAAAGTACATACAAGAGGAAGTGAGGGGAAGGGGAAAAATAATATAAGGGGGACAAACGAATGTCAGTAGAGGGAGCAGAGAGAGAAGAGGGGAGGGGAGGGGAGGGGAGGGGAGGGGAGGGGAGGGGAGGGGAGGGGGGATAGTAGAGGATAGGAAAGGCAGCAGAATACAACAGACACTAGTATGGCAATATGTAAATCAATGGATGTGTAACTGATGTGATTCTGCAATCTGTATATGGGGTAAAAATGGGAGCTCATAACCCACTTGAATCAAATTGTGAAATATGATATATCAAGAACTATGTAATGTTTTGAACAGCCAACAATAAAAAATTAAAAAAAAAAATAAATAAAAAAAAAAATAAAAAAAAAAAAGAAAAAAAAAAAAAAAAAAAAAGAATGTATTTTAAATATTATTTCAGATTTAGAAAATTTTTTTCTTCCTGTCACAAAAGCAATTAAAATATCCAATTTGTAATATTTAAAAAAAAAAAAAAAAAAAAAAAAAAAAAAAAAAAAAAAAAAAACAGTATGTAGGAAAGTAATAGGGAGAAATTTGTATTATAGGTGATTCTGAAATATAGAGACACACACACATATTTTTAAGATATATATATATATATATATATATATATATATATATATATGAGAAATATAGAAAACAGAAAATCAATATATGATAATATGGTATAGCTTTTTTTGGAACGTAAAATTACAAATTGAGCCTTTCGAAAATCTTTAGTTGTCAGCAACAAAGTGGCCTTAAAAATTGTAATCAGATCTAAAAAGAGCAAAATGAATTAAAGGCCAATGATGTGATGAGTAAATAAAGCTCTTCAGTTGCTGTTTTTCTTCATTTTAGTTGAGGATAAAATTTTTTAAACCAAAAGGGGAAGTAAAGATTAAAAAGAAAGAACCAAAAAGTCCTGGAAGACTGAAAAGATTGCAAATAACAGTTAGCTGCTCTAAAGTGAGCAATATCTTCTGGTATGGGCAATTTGGATTTTAGCATAATAAGAATTTGAATATCAATCTGTCAAATGTAATTTTTGAGAACCAGGGAGAATATGGAAGATTTTATTTTTTGAAAGGATGGTGAAATTAATTCCTAAAATTAAAATAAATATTTTTTTATCAATCCTAATAGGCTTTAGAATGAGTTTAGGGATAAATGAATATGTAAAGATTACCAAAAAATTAATGCAATTTTATTTATTTTAGGAGCCTCTATTATTTCAATAATGGCAAATCATGCCAGGCTAAATTCATTCTCTTATTAAAATATGCTGAGGCTATAGGAACCTTATTGTAAACTATGATCATATAAGAGAGAAAATTGGTAAAACATTACTGCTTCTTGGAAGTCCTAAGTCCTTCAAACCTCACCAGGTGGTTTTGTTATAGAAGGGTGGGTTTGGCTTTCTCTTCTTCTGTTGTTTTTCTGACTCCCATGTGATGATAAATTAAGAATCACCTACAAGATGCCAGTACCTCCATCCTGGAGTTCCTAACCTCAAGATCTGGAAGTCAGTTCATTTCTGTTCATTATAAATTATCCAGTCTCAAGCATTCTGTTATAATAGCACATGATGGACCAAGATAGTACTTAATATCTATCCATTTTTGTTTTGTACAGTCTAATTTTTTCACCTAATTTTTCATCTAGGATATTATCCTATTTCATTTTGTATAGATTTATCTATCTTATAAGTAGTGTAGAGTTTGATGATTGTTCTATCAGTGGTTTATCTGGTACTTATTGCTAGATATTTAGACTGTTTCCAAATTCCTGTTATTCAAAAAATTTATTTCACAAAATATTGAATTGTATGATTGCAACTTATGTTGCAGGAAACTAGATATAGACCCTTACAGAACAGTTTGTAGAGTACATATTGAGCCATAATAAAGAAGGAAATGCAGTCATTTGAGACAAAGAGGATGAAGCCAGAAGATATTATGCTAAGTGTAATAAATCAGACCTGAAAGACAAATGTTTCATGATGTCACTTTTTATGTAGAATCCAAAACAGCCAGGCTCACAGAAGCAGAGAGCAAAGTGATAATTTCCAGAAGCAGCACAGATAGGGAAATGTTGGCCTATGGATGCTTATTTTCTGTCATGCAAGATGAATAGTTTCTGAATTGCTAATAAATATCCATGTGACTGTAGTTGACAATACTGCACCTTCAATTTGGAATTTGCTAAAAGATTTTGAATGGCGTGTGCTCGCGCGCAACACACACACACACACACCACACACAGACACACACACACACACACACGAGTGAACAGAAAAATCCCAAACCATGACTATGTGAGCTTGATTTCAGTGATCATTTTATGTACAAAATTTTAGTTTATTAGTTTTATCTTAGTTTTTAAAGAAGAAGAAAATATGCCTTAAATTGGTATCTGTCCTGAGGACGACTGTCAGACCATGTTGTCAATAAAATGCAATCTAGAAAAGAAATTGTTCTGCAGGTTTTCCCACCCTTCCATGCCTCCAAGGGACAGACAAGAAAAATAAAGGTCCCCTGAGAATTCCTAATCAAAGATTTGTGCTCACAGGTGATAGGGGCCTGTGTCTGATGCTGATTCCATAATGCCAGAAGATGCCAAGCTGAACAGTTAGTTTCAAGTAGCCAGCTGAGTTAGCTATGACTATGTACCTGCAGAAATAAACTTCCTCAAGGGACACACTTTAAACCAAGGGTGCAAAGAGTTCCCAGAGATAAGAGCCTATGAAATGAGAGCTTCCAATCAATAGTGATGACATTGAATTTGTCGATCACTTTGAAGAGATGAACATCTTAACAATATTCTTCCAATCCATGAGCACACAATGTCTTTCCATTTATTTGCATCTTCTTGAATTTCTTTCATCAATTTTTTATAATTTTTGTTGTACAAATCTGATTGTTTGTTCCTAGCTATTTTATTCTTTTTGTTGCTCTTTAAATGGGATTGCTTTCTCAATTTCTCTTTTTGATAGTTTATTGTTTGTGCGTAGAAATGCCACTAATTTTTGTATGCTGATTTTGTATCTTCCTACTTTAATGAATTTAATCATCCAAAGAAGAGTTACTACCAATCCTTCTTAAATTCTTCCCAAATGGGCTGGGGCTATAGCTCAGTGGTAAAGCGCTTGCCTTGCATGCATGAGACCCTGGGTTCGATCCCCAGCACCACATAAAAATAAACAAATAAAGATATTGTGTCCATCTACAAATAAAAAAGTATTTAAAAAAAATTCTTCCCAAATAACAGAAGGAGGAAGACTTTTAAATCCATTTTATGAAGTCAGGAACACCTTGATACCAAAGCTAGACAAAGATACTATGAGACAAGAAAACTACAAGTTAATATCTCACTTAGATTGACATAGATACAAGAATCCTCAATAAATCAATAGGAAACCAAATTCCATAGTGTATTAAAGAATCATATACATATGATCAAGTGGAATTTGTTGTTGGGATCCAAGAAATGTTTGAACATATGAAAATCATTGTGATACACCACATCTACAGAAACACAAAAATATGTGATTCCCTCACTAGATACAGCAAAAAAAATTGACAAAATTCAGTATCCATTCACGATAAAAAAAAAAAAAAAATCCCACAGCTAACATTATGATCCATGGGAGAAACTGAAAGGTTTTCTGTAAGATGAGGAAAAAGGCAAGAATGCCCGCTCTGGTTAGCACAGGACAGCGAGTCCTCTCCAGGACAATTAGACAAGAAAAATAAAGAAAAATATCCAAATTAGAAAGAAGTCAGATCATCTTGGTTTGCAGTTTCTATATGTAGAGACTCCAAAAAGCTCATCCAAAACCCTGGCTCTAACTCTAGGCCTCTGGCCTGTGGCTTTAGCTCTGTTTCTCACAGTTAATTTCCAGGCAATGCTTCCCTTTAATCGGATCACAGCCTCACCTAGGCACCCACAGAGGCATAGTTACTGGAGAAAGTGGCACTCTGGCCTGGAGACTCTGTCTCCACTGCAGTTTGTGAAATCTTGAAACTAGCAGTTCAATTTTCACAAAAGTAACTCAACCACTACTGTCTTCAGTCTTTCTTAATATCATCATCCCCTAACCACAGTAAATGGGTTGAAGGCAGAGAAAGACCAATTTTCATAGCATATTCACATTAAAAAATTCATGAATATGTTATTTTATCCCTTAGGTTTCTTTTAAAAACTTGAAATTTTTTCAATAGATTAAAATTTTTAATTTTTGCTGGTGGTTCTCGTATGTTCTAAGAGCATTCTCAGAAGTTGTTTGGCTCAGATTGATATGGGAGAAACAAAAGCCATGATAGTTTTAAAAGATAAAGCTAAAGAAAGGAAGCTCAAAGTCAATTATGAATTTTCTCTTAAATGTGATGATGTTCTTTTGTATTTTTAACTCTGTATTTTTATGTCAAAATTTTTAGATATTGTAATGCTTATGAATAGAGTTTTAACTTGTTTTTCAGTGTAAAGTGACAGTTTTTTATTAACCTGATCTGAATGCCCAAAGTACTTTTATCTTAAGTTATCTTCAAAGTATTACATTCTCTTACTTAATAAACATGCATTCAGAGGCTATTGTGTTCTAGATGCTATTTTAGCTACTGGATATACAAACACAAGCAAGATCAATGAAGTTCCTGCCTTGGTTCATCTTATGTTGCTATAACAAATCACCTGAGGCTGGATACATGATAAATAAAAGAGCCATATTTAGCTCCCAGTTCTGGAGACTCAAGAGTATAACACTGTCATCTCCTCAGCTCTGGTGAGGACCTCACAGCAGATGGTTCCATAGTGTCAGGAGCACACATGGAACAGATTACACGGTGAGGCAAGAAGCAAGATTCCAGGGAAAGATCATCCCAGCATCCCATTCATGGAAATGCACTCAGTCCTGTGAGATGTTACCTACACTGTGAGAGTGGCATTAGTTCATTTATGAGGGTGGAGTCCCCATGTCTAGCTACCTTCCACTGGGCCCTACCCTTCATGCTTTTACTAGGTGGGCACAACTGCACTGGGGTCAAGCTTCCAGCATATGAACCTTTGAGAAACTGACTGAAACCACAGTTCCCATACTCATGAAGTTTAATTTCTGGTAGGAAAAAAAAAATCAAAGCATATTGATACAGTCTGATAACCCCCCATTCGTATGTTGAAATCCTCACCCACCAAGGGTATGGTATGAGAAGGAGGGGCCTCAGGCCATGGGGTGAAGCCTTCATGCAGGGGCTGAGTGTCCTTATAGAAGAGGCCAACAGTGGCTCGTAGCCCATCCACAGTGTGAGGCTAGCATGAGAAGAAGGCCTTTATGAGGGAGTGAACCTTCTCAGACACTGAATGTGCAATGCTGTGAGTGTGGACTTCCCAGCCTCCTGAAATGTGAGAAATGGATTTCTATTGTTCTCAAGTCACCCAGCTTATGGTATTTTGTTTAGCAATGGAAACACACCGAGACGCATAGAGTGCCGGGTAGCTCTGAAGAAAACAGTAATGCAAACTCAGGGGAGAGAGCAGCTCCCATGGGAATACTCTGACAAGGTGGTGACTCTGCAGGAGGTGACTTCTGTCCAGACACCTGCAGGAAGGGAGTAAGTCCTGTGAATTCTGAGTTAAGAACAAATCTGCCAACGTATGGCTTCTGGAGAACTCGTGACTGTGGACCAAACTTTTAAAATAACGAACGGTAGAAAAGCAGACCTCACGTTTTTGTAAAGATAAAAATCAACTTCCTGTTATGGCATGACAAGTCATGGGATTCGAAAATCACATAGATATAAACACTCAGTGCCATGGATCTATGCCAAGGAAAAATATGAATCCTTACAGGGCAAACTGCAAGCACAGATAAGAACTAATGCCATCAATAAGCTTTTAACGAGTGAGAGAAATATTCCTAGGTCACCAATGGACAGAAAACATGTTTTCTTCAGGGTTTTGACTAGTTTCTGATTGTCTGCAAAAGTGAAAATTTATTGGTCGAATATCTCTAGGTCTAAACATGAAACAATGAAAGGAAGTCTCAGCCTGTATCCCACCCCTGAGGCCAAATGAGCTCTTTCAGCACTGAGGCCAAGGCAGACAAAGCCAGAGTCCTGAATCTGGCTCAGAAATGCAGTCTGAAGAGCTCTTTATGAAGTTATACACATTTTTGAAATTAGGATGTATCAAAATTAGGAAATCAAAAAATACTAAAACAAAATACTCATGAAGTTTAATTTCTGGTGGGAAAAAAGATCAAAGCATACTGTTACAGTCTGATACGCACCCACCATTCATATGTTGAAATCCTCACCCACCAAAGGTTTGGCATTAGAAGGAGAAGCCTCAGGCCTGGGGGTGAAGCCTTCTTGCAGGGGCTGAATGTCCTTATAGCAGAGGCCAACAGTAGCTCTGCAGCCTGTCCACAGCTTGAGGCTAGCATGAGAAAAAGGCCTCTATGTATTTAAAAATGTATTTAGTAATTGAACAATCCTACTCTGTTTTGGGTCAGTAGAGTAAATAATATTTTAATATTCTTTTATCCAGATTATATTTTTTTCAGAAATAACATTTGCTTTCAATTTTCTACTTTTATGAATTTATCAATAATATTAAGAAGTGACTATAACTGTTGAAATACAAGCCGTCTTTGCATTTTTTTACCAATAATTTTTTATTCATTGGATTATATGATAATAAAGTTTAGCAAAAAATATCATAGAGCTGAGTCTTCATATTTCCTCAGTGTATCCTATACACTCTCTATAATGTTCTGTTCTTCTCTTCTAGAATTCTAATTGTTTATGATTTAATTTTCAACAAATTTATAAGTAAATGGATAAAAATTGAGAAAGTGAGCAGAAACAACCTGGTTTTTGGAGAATTGGGACTACATAAATCAATGAGGTATTCTTTTTCCCCCTTCTTAAAACCTTTCAGGAATATATTAAAGTCTTTGCAAAGATGGTTACGCCTCCACATTAAATCATATTCTAGTGACTCAGGGTTAATTCAAGAGTCATGCAAGAGTTTATGCTAGAGTTCCTTGAGGATTGAGAAAACCAGGTCAGTGCCTGCATTTGCAGTCATTAAGTGCATGTTGGCAACTGGTATTACTGCTTCCAGTAGCTCCCCAGTGTCAGAGGATCCAGTCTAAAGCCAGAATGCTCATGGACAAAGATTGTTGAAATTTCTACTAAGCTTCATCTCCTGAAAGGTTTCGAGCAACTCTTTCCTGTATGGCTCTCTCTGATCTATCCCTGAGAATAAATAATGTGATCCTTGTACCCCTGGCTGTAGCACTTCAGATTCTGTTGTCATTGAAAGTTTTGCCCTATGTTTCCTTTACCTGATTTTAAGCAGACTCCTTCATTGCACAAACTATCTTTTCATATTTAAGTACTAAATGACTTTCAAATTTTTTATGCAAAATAGGGGAAGAGCTAAGAATTTTAATAAGTAACTGAGATTTTATAAACAAATGGTGTCAGGTAAACTTAATTGTACTTAAATAGAATATGAAATTCTAAACAGCTACTCCCCTCTTCCCTTTACTATATTGCTATGACTTTCAGACATTGGAAAATAGTCTATTTCTCAATCCTATATAACTTTAATGAAGAGCACTGTAGCTGAGCTTTGGAATGTTCTTCAATATGTTAGCAGGGTGGGGAAATACCAAGATAAAGAGCCAATGGTCCCAAAGCAGCTTCAGAGGTGGCTGAGAGGAGGGTACTCAGTAACTCAGCTGAGGAAATGACGAGAAGGAAATTGTTTTGTGTCTAGGGCACCGTGTGGAATTCCAAGATAAGAAAAACAGTTGCTAATTTGAGTATAAAAGCAGGAAACATGATACACTTTATTTCCTTTTATGCAAACACTAGTATTTGAGGGGTTGTGTGAAAATAATTTTTCTCTTGCTGAACCACAAAGACATAGACTGAAACAGCTTCTTTGGGACATACTGGCTTTACTTTCTATCTTCTCTTTCTTGTGGATATTATGGCTAATAACACAAGTTTAGGAAGTCCATGGCCAGAAAACTTTTGGGGTAAGGTATTTTCTTTAAACATTTTAAATTTAAATTCAGACTCAGAGAAATGTAGTGCATAATTTATGACAATGATGGAAATTGCTGAGACATTTTGTTTACTGTAAACTATCCAAGTTTTCATAGATTTACTGCAGAAATGTTATTTGTATAAAACATCTGTGGAGAGAGTTACAGAGACATCAAAGAACCTGGAGAAGTATAGATTTTGGTTGGGGTTATAAAATATAATTAGAAAATAAGGAGAATTTAAAAATGAGGCTAAAAAAAGAAAAGAAATATAAGGTGTAAGTAATTGCTGTTTGGAATACGACAGAATGGATTTTATTGGGAAAAAATGTGTATTACTTGTGTAAAGGTTGTGTTATGTATTTTATTGAATGAAACCAAGATGTTCTACAGGGGTTTTTGTAACTTAAGTTGTTAATGTTGTATCTTTTAATTTCCAAAGTGAATATAAATAACAAATCTATACTTGAATGAATTTAGAGCATGACAAATATAAAGAATTTTTTGCAAATAAAATAATATTTTATGTACAATTACAATAATTTTAGATATAATAAATATTATATATTACATGATAAAATAAATATAATTATATAATATGATTCCTATGTGAAATATATTATTCCATATGTTAATATATGGGGATAAGTTCATATACCATTCCAATACTATCCCAGAGATAAGAGGACCAATACCAAGGTGGTTTTTCGTTTAGATCAGCCCACACTAAGGTTTTTTTAGTGTTTTTTAGTGTTTTTTTAGTTTTTTTAGTGTTCCCCAAAGCTGACCTTTGAGCAGGAACTGGCCAAAGTCAGTTACCTGTCGCTACAGGTTCAGGGAAGAAGGGCTAGGATGTGAAATTGACCTGTCTCTTGGGTTCAGAGAAATTTAAAAATAAAGAAGACAAGTTCAGTTACATCCAGGAAAAAAAAAAAAGCTTTAAAGGAAAAAGAAATGGAGTTTATGAAGAGATCTATAGCCAGGTTCAAATGTTCAGAACAAGTTTTTAGTCCTCTCAAAAACTATTTCAGACTACTACTGTGATTTTAAGGTAAGGTTTTGAGAGCCATCAGGTGAAAGTGAATGACACTTTCTGACTGTCCCCAGCAATCAGGTCTAGTTGACCATCATCACAGCAATTTGCATCAAGGGAATTAACTCTTTTCTGTCAATAACCATTTCTGTTTGCTTCAAGCCTAAAGAGAAATTTAATGATGAACATCTTGATAAAATTAAATGATAAATTGGGGGAGAAGAAAATGAATTATGCATGCATACTATACAGAACAGCTTTAGTAATAGCTTATTCTAGTTATATACCAAGAGACAATAAGCCTTTGAATTGTGGGATCTAATTATATATTTGTGACAATATTAATTGCTGTCCTTATTTACAGAGAAAGCAATCATGCAAACCACATGCTGAAAATAGCTAGAATGTGTCTAAACTAAACCCCCATTACAAAAATGAGTAATTGTACAAATTATTCAAAAGTAAATTAACTCATATTGCAAAACTTAATATATGAAATCCAGATTTATTTTTTCAAGCCATTCATAATTTGAGATTCATATAAGGAAAATAATCCATCATCTACTGAATAAAACATGAATAATAATCATTAAAGCTGAAATTAATAAGAGAATGCTTAGTTGGAGTCCATCCCTTCATCCTAAAATGTAACATTTTTTAATAAATAGATCTGTGCTTAAGAGGAAATACAAAGTTATTATATGAAAGATAGGTCCTAATATTTCTTTTTCTTGGCATGTGAATATAATGGAAAATAGGTGGGAAAAAGAAAACTGAGCAGAGTGTTGCATTTGTAAGTATGAAAATTCAATGGAAATTGGAAAACATAAAATATTTGATCACTTGGGGGAAAATAGGTAAAAGATTACAGTATTATTTCTGTGGTTAAAAGTATTAAGTATACAATGAAAATATGAGTGTAAGTATATAACATTCAAGCATTTTCTGAGCTACAAATGTCAATCTTTTTATTTTCATTTCTTGATTTTTATTTCTAAATTGATATTGATTTTGGTAATTGGCTCCTTGAAAATACTATTTTAAAATCTTGTACAATGCATTATAACACATTGTTCATGGCTTCCAAAGATACTTGTCTGCTTGGCACTCTGAATTCATAAAACACAGAAAAAAAAATAACTTAGAAAAGCATAACTTGTACACAGAACCACAAAATTTCCCCAGCCTTAACACGTTTAAGGCACATAAGAAGTTGTTTTCCAAATATGACTTTCCCCGTTTACTTTAATGAATGGAAAAAAAAGCCAACAGGATAATGATGCCATAGTACTACCAATAATGATGGTTTGCATTTTTGTGGATATCACCCACTAAAACTTACTGAGCATTGTTCAAATAGCAAAGTCATGAGTACAGGAGTTGGCAACAAAATTGGCCTGAGAGTGACAACCCCCCTCACACCTTCCGCCTTTTCTTTCTTTACTGCACTTCCCTTCTCTATAAACCTTCCTCCTAAAAACAACAGGAAATATGGCTCATGAAAGTTTGCTATGTCTGCTCTCATGAAATAGAATACAATGTCATCGAACTCAGTTATTCTCTTAGTACTTAAGAGTCCCACACAAGACATAGCTTTGGCTGGACCTGCTACCTTTTCATGCTTTTTCTTGGGGAGCAAGGGATTGTTTCTTTTATAGCTAGCATTGTGCACAAATTGAGGAAAGGTATAGTTGATGTAGGAGCTGGCATTTATTCACCTATTTAAATCTTCACAAAGAAATGCAATGTATCTTTCAGAGGTTTAAATTCTTGGAGGTGATCATGTATGCAATTTTGTATGCATGTTCATTACCATTTTGTCATATATTATCTTTTTAATGGAGAAAATGGCAACAAATATTTACAGGAGTTTTAAAATATATGGTAAAATGGTTTCTAACTCCTTCTTAAAAGGAAATGGAACATTACCTGTTCATAGAAACGTAAGACTCAAATAGGGAGGTAATTCTAATGCATTCTGATATTCATTTTTCACTAAATCTCATTCAGCTCACACTCAGAAACATTGGCTGGGCATATTAGATAATGTGTTAGGAGTCATACATATGACATGGTTTGGAAGTTCAGAGAGCTCAGGAGAAATGTTAGCAGTAAATCTGCGGGAGTAGAATTCTCAGGCACGTTTGTGAAGAAGTGGATGCCTAATTAGGATGATCATCTTTGGCAATTACTGGGACATAGTTGAAAGGCAGGTTGAAGGTAGTATTTTTTTAAATTTATTCTAATTTGTTATATATGACAGCAGAATGTGATTCAACTCCTATTACACAATAGAACACAATTTTTCATGTCTCTGGTTGTACATAAAGTAGAGTCACACCATTTGTGTCTTCATACATGTACTTACGGTAATGATTTTAGTAAGATTTTTAATATCAGTGCAAAAGTTTGATCTGATTTAACCCCAATCACTTGCAACTTATTGGCTTCAAGCCTCCTCACATTCCACCTCCCTAGGATTTTTCTCTAAGGTTGGAAAAGGGGTGTGAGGGTTATAGAGTTCATATTCTATATTTTCTAACACACTAGAGGAAAAGAGCCTTTGATTCTTGATCAATTTCTGGCCTCTGCTGACATCTACTGACAGGTATTTCTCAAATGCTTTGGGGCATTACTCTTTCTCTTTCTGCTTTCACTGCTGAAGCCCTCACTGCAAAATCTGGCTCACATGATCTGTGCAACATTTGCTGACAGTGTGGTTCTTCATTTCTGCAAATCCCCCTGGTCTCCTGGCCCTCTTTCAGGTGCTCTTCTATCTGTCTCAGTGGCACTGAACAATTTTTAACATCAGGAGCCTGGCTTCCAGTTCTGCCCTCCAGAGAACCCAGGCTTCCCAGAGGGGCTACTAGCTTCTCTAAGTATTATCTTCTCCAAGAAGCTGGGAATGGATCCTGAGTTCCCTGGGATTCCATACACCAGTCTGTAGCTCATCACAAGCAGGAATGGAGCAATGAGCCCCTTCTCTGAAACTCTCAGTGGTCCTTTGCTACATAATCTTTTTCTTTCTCTCTCTGAAATCCTTCTTCACACTGCTCATGAAAAATGACCGATAGGCCATGTTTTATTCTTCCTAACTTTGTTTATAGTAAAAAGGTATGTTCTCGAGTCCTTTAGGTTTTTAGCATTTTGAAGTTGAAACAAAAACTTTTCTCTCAAAATACCTAGTTAGTGCAGTAACAATGTTAGTTTTCAAAACTATGATTTTTTTTCTCTATATTTAACAATTTATTTAGTAATTTTAAAGTGAAGCATTGACTTTAATTTTGCTTGCTAGCTGTCTTAACCTTCTGTGAGGTAACTGAATAACATGAATGGCTGGGAACCAATTTGGAGGGAGTTAAGTGTTATTGAAGGGAGGAATCCTTGTCTAAGAGCTGAAAATATTATTTCTCAGCCTGTAGAAAAATAGCATAAAGGGATCTTCCCAGTAGGTGGGAGCAGTGTGTTCACAGAGAAGCTGAAGGGAGCAGGCTCCTGGATGAGCACATGCCTCAAGGAAGTCCTCTGTCTCCTTCCAGATAGTAAAAAAAAAAATGGTGCACATTTCAAACTCACCTCAATTAGAGTTGTGAATGGTCTTCAACAATTATGCATCATTAGCATGACACATTAACAATGATGAATATTAACAGCCTGTTAATTATTTCTTCATCACAATTACTTAGAAAATTTGAAAAATGAGGGTTTATAAATGCTGGTCCTTAAAATGGCTATGTCTAAATTACCTAGAAAGAATTATTATAACTTGTCTCTCACTATGAGCTGAGATTGTGATTCAGTAGGTGTGAGGGAGCCTACATGCTCTACTACTGGTCAATGCATCTGTGGTTTCAGGATTGTGCGTTGAAATTAATGAGAATTGTCTTTTCTCATTATCTCCTTGCTAAATTTTGTTATCAATGTTACACAAGCCTCAAGAAACAAGTTGGGAAGCAGTCCTGAGTTTTCTATTGTCTGGACAAGTTTTAGTAAGATTTGCATTGCTCATTGTTTAAATGTTTGAAGAAAATCATCAATACAATCACAGCATCTTGGACTGCATTAATAATAGTGACCACTCTGAGTGTCCACTGAGTCTTCTGTTTATGGCAGCTGTTTATGCCCTTTTAAGTCAAACTTCCAAATACATTCTGTAAAACTTGTTTGTGACATTCTCTCATGTTTTCCCAACACTATATTATATGTACAGAAGAAACATTTAAAGAACTGTGCAGTGAGCACAGAACCTGGCTTATTTCATTTGCCATAATGTCTTCCAGATTCATCTATGTTGTTGCAAATAACAGGAATTCCTCCTTTATTTTTAAGATTAAATAATAATATTCAGTTATTATATAATGTTCTTTTACATACATACATATACATATGTTTGTTTAACAACAGGGATACATTATGAGAAATACATTGTTGGGTAAATTTTTTCATTGTGCAAACATCCAGAAAGCACTTATCAACCCCAGATGACTACAATATAATTTTATGGGACCATTGTCATATATGGGATTTATCAATCCAACATCATGTAGAAAAAAATGTGTTTATATATATCAAATTTTCTTTATCTGTTTATCCAATGATGGACATGTAGGTTGAATCTGTATTTTGGCTGTTGTGATAATGCTCCAGTGAACATGTGAGTACAGATATCTCTTAGAGATACTAATTTCATTTCCTTGAGGTATGTACCCAGAGGGATTGCCTGAATCATGTGGTGATTCTACATTTAGTTTTGAAGAAACTCCATGCTGTTTTAGTAATGGTTACACAAATTCACATTTCTTTTTTTTATTTGTTCTTTTTAGATATACATGACAGTAAAGTATATTTTTTGACATAAAATAATACATGGAGTATAACTTACTCTAATTATGATCCCATTCTTGTGGGTGTACATGATGTAGAGTTTCACTGGTCGTGTGTGTATTCATATATGAACATAGGAGAGTCATGACTAATTCATTCTACTGTCTTTCCTATTCCCATCCATTGAGTTTTACAATCTATTAAATAATATATCTCTCCATTTATTTAGGCCTTGTTTAATTTCAGCAATATTTTGAAGGTTTTGGTGCAGAGATCTTACCTATCCTTTATAAAAAAATATTCTTAGGTGTTTTATGTTTAACAATGCTATTGCAATGTCATAATTTTATATATATATATAAACACTTATTTTTATGTAGGTGGACACAATACCTTTTTATTTTATTTTATATGTTGCTGAGGATCGAACCCAGTTCCTCACACATGTTGGGTGAGAGCTCTACCCCTGAGCCATAACACCAGTCCCCGTAACTATATTTGGTAATTACTTCTAACAACAGTGTGTAAAAGTTCCCTCTTCTCTGCATTGTCATCACATACATTTGTCACCAACAGATTTTCTTATACCTATTGACCATTTTCTTCCTTGGATAAATGTCTATTCAGGTCCTTTGCCCATTTTTAAATCACTATTTGTTTTCATGCCATTGAGTTGTATGAAATATTTATATACTTTACAGTAATCCCTTATGGGATCTTTATTTTGCAAATATATTTGTTCCATTTCATAGGTTGTATCATCACTCCTTTGTTGTGCAGAAGCTTCAGAGTTTGATGTAATCCCATTTGTCTATTTTTGCTTCTGTTGCCTGTGCTTGTGATGTTATGTTTATATATATATATATATATATATATATATATATATATATATATTTTATTGCATAGACCAATGTCAAGACTTTTTCCTGTGTTCTCTTCTAGAAGTTTCATGGTTTTATGCTTTACATTTAAATGTTTAATCCATTTTGAGTTCCTTTTTGTATGTGGTTTGAGTTAAGTCCTCCCTTTTCATGCTGCATGAAAAGGTATCTGGTTTTCCTGTTACCTTTCTTGAAGAGATTGTCCTTTCTCCATTGTGTGCTCTTGACATCATTGTTAAACATCAGTTGACCATAAATTCATGGGTCTATTCTGGGATATCTATTCTGTTCACTAGTCTATGTGTCTGTTTTTATTCTAGGAACATATTGTTCTGATTACTTTAGCTTTATAGTATATTTAGAAATCAAGTAATGAGATGTCTCCAATTTTGTTTCTCTTGCTCTTTCAAATATCCTTACATGATGTGCTATGGTTTGGATCTTAAATGTCCTCCAAAGGTTCATGCTGTAAAAGCTTAGTTTCCAGTCTGTGGTTCTGTTTGGAGGTGGTGGAACCTTTAAGAGGTGAGACCTAGTAAGAGGTCTTCAGGTCGTTAGTGGATAACCTTGAGGGAAATTTGGGGACCATGGTATCTTCTTTGTCTCTGCTCTCACTTCCTGGCCATGAAGTGAGCAGCTTTGCAATGCCAAGAACGCCTGCCATGCTGTGCTGCCCTCCACTCCCTCCAGAGATCTAAAAGCAATGGGTCTTCCTGCTCATACACTGGAAGGTCCAAAACTGTGAACAAAACAAAACTTTCCTCTTGTTGACTTGGCTCAGGTACTTACTATAGTGATTAAAAGTTGAGCCAAGTTGACTTGGCTCAGTACTTACCTTAGTGATAAAAAGCTAACACACAATTGAAATAATTTGCAAAATGCCACAAAAATCCTGTTAATTGATTTCATTGAATCTGTAAATAAATTTAAGCAAGTTTGGCTTCTTAACAGTATTGAGTTTGACAATCCACAAAAATAATATATCTCTCCATTTATTGAGGTCTTGTTTAATTTCAGCAATATTTTGAAGGTTTTGATGCAGAGATCTTACCCATCATTGTAAAAAAGAATTCCTAGGTGTTTTATGTTTAATGATGTTATTGCAACATTATAATTACATTTGCTAATTATGTATTATCATATAAAATATTTTTATATATTAGACTTTATTGCTTAATATAGTTTATAATGATATTTTAGAATGCTTAAGATGTTCTAAATAAAAAATAAAGCTAATAGATCTATTGATATTCTATACCAAGTTCTTTATAATAATACATATGTAAAATATATATAATTATAAACCCCATATGACAATATTTTTATTTTATTTTTTCTAAAAATAGCTATATATGTATACATCCATGTGTATATGTATTTATACATATATTAAAGATTAAGGGGAATGAGTTTTTTTAATACCCTGATTCTGTTCCTGACATTGCTAATTTCTTTGAAGAGCCATGTTTTTACCTCTTGTCATTTTCCCCAGCCCTAGTTGTCTCTGGCACACCAATTAGTGTGGGTGTGTTGATGGACTTGAGTTCTTGTTCCCCTGAAGAGTGTCCACTTCACTGTTACTCCTAAGGGATATTATTGTGGAATACAGAATTCTACACAGAGCACTTTTTAATCACTTTAAAATATTGTTTCTTACTAGAGATGAGGAGTTATTCAAATAACTATCTCACTAATGTAATATGTTATTATCTTCAAAGATTTTTAAAATATTTGATATTAAGATATTTGAGTAAGATGTGTACATGCTTGGTTATTCATATTTTTTCTGCCTGATATGACCAAAACTCTGGATCTGTAGATTGTTTCTGTCACAGTTTTTTGAAAAATTTCAGCCTTATTTTTTTGAATATTTTTCAGCTTTGTTCTCTTTTTCCCTGTTTCTGGGACCATAATTATATATGTGTCAAATATTTTATATTATTTTATAAATCATAGAGGTGCCATGGGGGATTATATATCTTATCTATAGCTCCTCATTCTCTCTCTCTCTCTCTCTCTCTCTCTCTCTCTTCTGCCTGCCATGAGATGAACAGCTCTCCTCTATTATGCCCCCCACCATGATGTTTTGTCTCATCTTGGGCCCAGAGTGATGAAGTCCCTGAGGGCTGAACCTCTGAAACCATGAGATCAAAATAAATCTTTTCTCCTCTAAGTTGTTCTTGTGAGGTATTTTGCTTATGGTGGTGCAAAGCTGACTAACACACTCAGTTTAATCTAATTTTCTTGCTTTTCTCTAGCTGAACTGTTTGTGATATGCCCTGTGTATGTGTGATTTAGGAGTCAGCAATAGATATGGGAAATATTTATCAACTAACATTTGGGGATCTTTTTCTCTAGCTTTTTTTCCCAGAATTTATTTCCCATTAATATTCTGTTAGCTCTGATTGATATGATCTCTGTCCTCTATTTCTCAAGATCGAAATAATGCAAGTTTTCAGTTTTGGTTCTACCTGCCTCACATAATTCAGCCTGAGTCTGTTCTCAGGTTAGAGGCTTTGGGAAATCAAAAACTTGCCCAGAGCTTATTGATTTTCTTCTCCCACATATCCATTCCTCTGTAACAGAGGCAAACATTTGGTCATTCTTCAGTGCTATTAGGTATAGCTCTTTTTTCTTACATTCAGTGTTCATAGTCATTTTACATGGAAGAGTCGGTTCACAAGTTACTTGGAATCCTATCTTTCTTGAATGTTTCTGTTGCTTGTGTCATCTGTTCCAATGTCACTAAAGTTTCATTCTAATATTGGTCTGTCTCTTTCTCTTTCTCTCTCCTTCCATCTGGTCATTCCTACAGTAGATTATTAATTTTTTTTTCATGGAAATCACACTTTGTTTTGAAATTTTTCTCTTCGTATCTTTTAATTTTGCTTTTTTCCTAGATTCTGCTTTGTCATAATTGTCTACTGTTCTCTATTTATATTTATGTTCAATTTATTGGTCTTTTGTTAACTCCTTTATATGGATGTTTAAGACATTGATATTTTATGTTCTGAATGATATAATCCCTAAATTTATAAATTTTCTCTGAATGTGATTTTAGATGCATCTCAAATACTTTGGTATTTCACATTTAAAGTACAATACAAAAAATTTTTTTGAATAGAGTACAATGCAGTTAATAATTTTCATTAGACATTTTTATATGATAATTTTCATAGATTCACAGTCTTTGCCCCAAATTTTCAACTTATTGCATATTTTTAACATACTGATTCATGGTTATTTTAACCTTTGTGTGTGGGAATTCTAATTTGTTTTTGAAGTACTAGGGATTGAACCCAGGGTCTCATACAAGCTAGGAATGCCCTCTACCACTGCAAGACATCCTTAGCCCCTCCAATATTTTGATAACTGGATATTTTCCCATTATCATATATATCTCTTGGTTTTTGTTCACTTATCCAAGCTTCTTGGAAAGCCTTTTAGTATATCATTTCCACCCCCCGCCCCGCCCCGGCCGGCAGCTAGTTAGGGGAAGTCATCTTAGTTTAATCTGGTACAAATGTGCCTTTCTTTGTTTGGTCTTCCTTCTTATCCTCCTCCTTCTTCTTTTCGTGGGTTTTGGACAGGATTAAGAGACATTAAATATATTTAAAATCTTTATTTTATAAAATTTTATTTAAACAAATATTATATTTGATACAAGTCATACACAGAAAGTGTTATGTGCCACCCTGTTACTTCTGAATTTACTCACCACTGTGGCAATACTGTTTACTAATTATATTCAGAATGTTGCTGGCTATTGGTCAAAACTACTTTCAAATCCTCCAATGCCTTATTTATTTGTCTACCACTTCTACACAAAAGGGCATCCCAAATTTTATTTCTTTCATGAAATTTTTGCTAACCACTCCAAATACAAGTTCCCCCCTATCTTTTAAACATAATGATACATGGACCACAATACCTATGCACCAAGCTCATATGTGAGACAACGCAAGAACTTTCAGAAGTAATATAATTAGGTTGTGAAGTGTGACTTAATCAGTGTATTTATCCATTGATATGAATTAACTGGGTGGTAACTGTAGGAGTCAGCTACGGAGCATGGACTTAACTACTGAAACCATGAGCCAAACTTTTCCTCCTCTATGTTCTTGTCAGGTCTTTTGGTTACAACAATGAAAAATCTGACTAAACCCCATTTAATTAATTTTTTAAAAAGAGTTCACATTAATAAATCTAATTTCCATTAATGGCAAAATAAAAAAGAATATCAAGAATGCTAATTTTGCATAAGAGATAGGATCAGATGTACTTTCAGATAGAGTGGACACTTACTGTTTGTATAGACACAAATTACAAAACTTTATTTGTCTGGTATGTCTTATTAATGTTAGAGTTTGTTCCTTTTGCCTTTAGAGGATAATGTATAATAAGAAGATTATGTATAAATAAGAAACCTGAAATTCACCACATGAAGAGCTATGGAAGGGTTTTAAGGAGCACATCATAACTAGTGCAAGGCTGTAAATCAGGAGCACATATGCTGTGTTTAAGAACCAGCAAGGGGGGAGAGTGGGATGAAGCTGAGTGACCCAGAGGTAGAGTGGACGAGATGAGCTCTGACCACCAGGGGTCTATCAAATAGGGACTAGGAGGCCAGATTTAGGAGTTTGCTTTTGCTGTGGGAGAAGTGGAGGTGATAGAACAAAAGAGTGATATGATTTGACTCACGTTTTGAAGAGTTCACTCTCTTTACTGTTTGAGAAAGGACTACAGCTGGAGTGTGGGAGAGGCACCAAGGACAGATACAGAACACCAGCATTACAATAGTCCAGGTGCACATGGTGGTCACTTGCTCCAGAGAAGGAGCAATGTAGACGGAGGATAGTGAGCTCTGGGCTTTTCATAAAAATAGATCAAATAAGATTTTCCAGTAGAAGAGGTAAACAAAAAATTTGTATTCTTTGACAATTTAACTTATAGTTAATCAAACTTATGTGCCCTAAATAGTATTCTTCTTAAAAATATCCTTTCACCAAAGTCTCCCTGTTGTTTGAACCATCCCCCTATACACTTTTAGGCTACTATAAGCTTCATGGCACTTTCGTCAAAGGTGAGATTATGAGTCTAATAACTGCAAAGGGTTTTGAATGTTTTAGTCAATGTTCTATTGTCTCTGATAAGCCACTTTCAGATGTTGGAATGATTCAACTCTAGGCCACTAGGTGGTGGCCTCCACTAACTTTGAATACCAATGGATGGACTCTGAAGTATTCACTATAGACACTGAAAACCCATGATCAATTTTAGAGTCTTAGAATTGAAAGGCACTATAGTAGCTGTTATTAGACCAAGAAGGGAAAATGACTTTAGTTATGCAACTATTACTAGGCATGGCTAGAATTCACTGAGATTTTTTACATGCCAGAGAGTTACCGTTTGTATAGACACAAAGCTTTATTTATCTGGTATGTCTTATTAATGTTAGAATTTGTTCCTTTTGCCTTCAGAGGAGCAAAGTTACACAGGTAATAAGACCAAAGTTAAGTGTTTGGTCTCGTTAGTAACATTAGCTTGAAATTATAAGAAATAACATTATGACTCCTTTTTCTTTCCCTGAAGTTATTGAGAATTAAGGCACATAGTTTTCAAAGAAGCAGCATCTTTGCCAATAACTTTATTTGGGGAGTTACAGTTTATTTTATATTAGGATTTTAGAAAAGCTCCTAAGGTCAACAGCCTGTCAGATGGATTTATGTATATGAAAGAGTTGAAGTTGTATGACCAGTGGATACATCTTCCACAATATGTTTTCTGAATTCCACAGTATAGGTGGGTCAGAAAAAAATCATTAACTACAGTTAGATGAAAAGAATTCCATGGAACAGGCTATACTTCAATTATGATTTTTGACCTTTCTTTCTCTGCATTTTTAAACTTATTTTTGCAGTTTGGACTTAATGGAGTTTAACAAGATAAATAAGCTTCTTGCTTATCTTAGGTAGTCTTCAAATTCTTATGTCAACATTCTCATTTATAACTGTTTAAAAAATTCTGCATGCAGAGCAAGGGTATGAGACTCGCTTTACAGGTTAGGAAGTAAAGTTCATGGTGTTCTTGGAGTTTGCTTTTGCTCTGGGAGAAGTCCATTCGACAATTATTAAGCAAACCCATATACCAAAGGCAAATGTTTTCCTATCTCATTATTATGGCTTCTGTAGCTTCATCTTATTTTATATTCATTCAAATTTTAATTGCTTATTATAGATATGCATATATCATTCCCATGGCTCTTATGTATATTTTAAGTTTATATAATCCTTCCAGATATCAATGTAACCCTGTATTCAATGGTATTTTTAGTCATTTCCCCACCTTTTGAGCAATTTTCAAATTGCTCTCCTAGAAATATAACTCTAGTTTTAGTGTCAACAAAAATTATCCTTTTTACTCATAAAACTGAAATACATCTTAAGAAGCCTGGAGTGATCCAATATGGTCTTTAGTGATTTGTCCTTTGGAGTTTGGATATAACCATAGTTTTACTACATCAGAAAAATAATATATTTTGGAAAAATTTAATTTACATATAAATTTATTTCTCAATGTATTTTTGTTGTCTTTGCTAATTTTCTCAATTACTTTAATAGTTAAAAAATTATTTTCTCTTAATTTACACTTCAAAAGTTTCTAATTTTTTTTTACCTGAAACTGACACTTGCTATAATTCCATTATTAATAGTATTTATATCATGAATATTCTATTTGTTAGGAGACTATAGTTGAGAGTCACAAGGGTATACAAGGAGACTGTATACATGAGTTACTGTAACCTTTAAATGCTGCTGTTGGGTATCTGAGTCTGTTTTCTCAGTCAGACCCTATGTAGACCTTAAGAAGATCTAATATACAACACCAAGGGCATATACTTTGTGAATTTGAGTCTTTGTCTTCTCAGTTTACACAACACATGAGTGTAAATAATTGTCCTCTGACCAGTGAATGATGTTAATTAATTATTAAAATAAATAAGATGTTAATTCTACCACATAAGCTCTAGCTTTTGTTTCAATGCTTATACGATGAGGAGAATGGGCCAAGAAGTTTTGAAGAGTCTCTTACCTAAAATCCCGTTTCTGTGAGTCCATATTTGAAGGTGATGATATTTAAAATCCTCCACTGGAGGCTACTGATTCAGAAAAACAGATCTGTAGAGCATGCAGTGTGTCTTGATCGTCATTTTCCCAAGAATTCATGTTCATAGAAGGCTCCCAGAGACTCTGGCACCAAATTGTTACAATCTTCAGGCATTTTATGTTCTTCATTTTCGTTTTAGATTAATGTTTTTAATCTTATACTTTAAAAATAAGCAATTTAGCTATTAGTACCTTGGACTCACAGCCTCACTTGACCCCTTCATCAATTATTTGACTATGGATTTGTTAATTATATCTCTCAATAGTCTCACCTAGTAATTAAATGGGAATAACAGTAGTGTTTCCCTTATGGGGGGCTTGAGCATTAGGTGATACAATACACTTAAAACAGCCTGCTAAGCTGTGAGTAGTTATTTCACAGAGTAGATATGAAGATTAAGTTTGAAATTAGAGATTGTGCTACTTAACAAGGTAATTAATTAAAAGTAAGCATTACATTTTATAAATCATATTCCTTCAAACATCAATTTTTTAAAATCAATGTTGCAGTGAAGCCTTTGTAGGTGTGGAATACTGAGACTGAAGCTTTTGTAGGTGTGGGATACTGAGACTTCACACTTAGAGGGAGCTCATGGTTTGCCTGCTAGGCTCTCTACCTAATTTGTTACTTTCCCATTCAAATGCAAAACATGCAAATGGACCACAGGACTCCCCATTCATTCATTCCTTATGGAAAGACCACAGAATTTCTGAGGAATTTTGTTCATATTCTTTAATTAAAATATGTCTTGTGATAATTAACTGACAGATTCTTTGGGGTATAAACTTTTCTGTGAATAAATAGACTCTTCTAGGGACAATTAATCACTTAATGGCATCAAGTAACAAATTAGTCAACTTCCTCTCACAAAAATAAAGATTACCAGAAACTCTTAAAAAAAAAAAAAAAGGTAAAGCTAGTTACTTTTTAACTAAAGCACCATATGCAGTAAAACACCTGTACTCATGTAGTTATTCATAAGGAAAATAAAGGACTTGGTCATATGAAATACTTGAGCAGTTCTTGGTTTTTATTTAGTTCTTTTCTAGATCATTCCATTAAGTTCGATGAGGACATTTTTCAGTGAAATACAGAATTTGTCATGACCACAAGTGGCAAAAAAAAAAGGAAATCTAGTATTAGTTATTACAAACAAAATTTTGAGTAAACTCTTTCCTCATAAACTATTATTATATAAAATGATACATACATCCAAAACATCATGGAGTGAGAAATGCTTAAAGCATTTCCAAAATATTCTGATGTAATCTGTTTATTAAATTACTACTTAAAAATGATAATTTAGATATTTTAAGAGCAAAAGCCCCTAAGTCTCAGTTCACCACCACTCCCAAATGTCTTATTTCTAGTATACGAGATAGTATGATGCTTCAGAATAATTTTTTGTTTTGAGTTTTTTCATGAAATATTTATTTCTATGCCATATTTATTTTAATCTCTTATTCTCCACTTTATACTTTCATATTTTTTTCTTAATATAGTTCACAAATAATCTTTTGCATCATCTCTTAAATTAATTTTTTTTGTATGTGTGTGTGTGTGTGTGTGTGTGTGTGTGTGTGTGTGTGGTTCTGGGACTGAACCCAGGGCCTTGCGCATGCAAGCTATATTCTGAGCCCTTAAATTGATTTTTAACTGATACATAAAAGCATGAAAATTGTACATATTAATGGAGACATATAAATGGAGCATTGTGTGATGATTCTATACACGTGTACATGATATAATGCTCTAATCAGATTAAACATATGTGTTCCTTCAAAAATTTATTTTTTCAATATGGTAAAAACTTTTAAAATCCTTTCTTCCAATTTTTTGAGTTGTATGGTGCATAATCAGAGCTCCTTACTCTTATCTAACTGTAACTTAGATTCATTTATCAACCTCTCCCCAGCCCACGTTCCCCTCTGGCATAATTTTTACTTTCTCTTGACTTTGGATCTCTTAAAGGAAATGCTCATTCATATCCTGCATTGTCTTTTTTAATTCATGTAACTGTTTATTTGTATTCTTTTGGATTTCATTGAGCTTTATAAAATCATTCTTTTGAATATATTTTATCTCCTTTGATATCTTTAGAATCTGTTACTATGCAATTATTAACTTTAGGGGTGTCATATTACCTTCTTCTGAAATTGTGTCTTAGTGTATTGATTTTTGTGTAGTGTTTGCCCTTGACTCCAGTTGGATTTCATAGTGTAGTCTCCCTGTGGCTTTCTCAGCTTGATTAGGGGATTTTGACACAATGTGTACCATGTAGGGGACTGAGGGACCTGTTTCCTCTGTAAGTCAAGCAAGAGTCAGGTCCCTCTAGCCTCCAGTGGTTCAGGCAGATGTGGTGTAGACAGAAGAAGTAGAGGGGTGCACCCTATGTGGTCGCTCTTACAACGGGAGTGGAAGCCCCTATTAGTTAATGGGGGCTGTTTTAGTCAGTGTTGTGTCGTAATGCAAAGGAAAAGTTTATTTTGGCTCACAGTTTCAGAGGTTCATTCCATAGTTGGCCAACTCTGTAGCCCTGGACTGGAGCTTCAGGTGAGGCAGACTATCATGGAAGAAGATATGGCAGAAGAAAGCAGCTCAGGACATAGCAGCTAGGAAGCAGAGAGAATTCCACTTACCAGAAACAAATATAAACCCCAGTCATGCTCCCAGTGACCTACTTTCTCCAGCCACACTCTGACTCCCAGTTAATTCATTCAAGTGGATTAATCCACTAATTGGGTTACAACTCTCATAATCACTTCACCTCTGAACATTTTTGCATTGTCACACACATGAGCTTTTAGGGGACACCACATATTCAAACCATAATGGGAGGGGGGTGGTTCTTCATGTACTGTTGATATTGGTTCTGTTACTTGAAAGTCATTCCAGTACTGACTTTTCCAATTGTTGTGAAGGGTCTGAAGCATTTATTCTGTTTATACTTTTGTACAGAACTCTGTGTTTCTCTGAGAGACGCAGGAGTTGGGGTAGCCTACCCTCACCTCCACCCCATCTCTTTGGCACTCATTTAAAGTCTTGTCATAATTGTATGATCTGATGGGGTGTGTGACAAATTTGAGATCCTTGACAGGTGTGGTGTCCACCACACTTGTGTTATTTCTCCTGCTATTGCAGTGTCTAGAGTGGGCTGTCAGATTCCCCCAGCTGGGCTGCATTGGCTAAGGATTTTGTTCCTCCTTTTCTTTAAGTTAACATATTCTCCAAGGTTTGAGTGGGACTAGGTCATGGGTGGAGCAGGGCTGGGAGTGTATTCTTGGTAGGGAACTTGCCCAATGTGGCCAAAGTCTCGGGCTTGATCATCAGTGCTATGAAGAAAAAGAAAACCCAAAAACTCAATAAAATAAAACACTACCAATAACCACTACACTCAAAAATAGAGGAAAAATAATGTAAACTAGAGTCAAAAGTTATAAAACAATAGAAATAGAATTCTTAGGATGGAAAAAAGAAAAATATAATTTAAATTCTAAAAAGGAGGGGAAAAAAAAGCACGTGAAAAGTTTTTAAGAGTCAATAGTTGTGGAAAAAGGGAAGAAAAATGAAACAACTTCCTGTGGCTCTTTTCCAGTATTCTTTTTGTGGTAACTTGAAGTTTTGATGTTCATCTTCTAAATAGGCTGAAGGCATAAACCATATTCATGATTTTATTTGTTCAGTTTGTTGTTTTCTCCTTTTTTAAATTTTTTGTTAAGAAATGTTGGAAAATGGGATTTTCATGGCTGTCATTGTCTTGGCAATGCAGAATTCCTAAAATTTCTTTTTAAGCAGAATTTTAGTTTTCAAATATTTGTTCACTGATAGCTAAATTAGGAATCATACTGTGCTACCAACAAGGCCAGCTTTAATGTGGACTACATCTATTTGCTTTTTTTTTTTTCTACTTTCTGTGCCACCCTCTTTTTTTTCTTTTCTTTTCTTTTTTTTTCTTGGTGCCAAGGATCTAACCAAGGGGCCTTGGGCACTCCCAACCTCCATTTGCTTTCTTTGGATGTAACCTACCTCCACAAAACCTGTCTGAGGACATTGTACCCTAAGGCTATATCAACGTTATTTTTATGAGAAAGATTTTAGAATAACAGTTCTAGGCCTAGCAAATCTGTCTTAAATCATCTTGTAATTCAGAAATTATCATGTTACTTTTGGAAAACATATCATTTAGATTTGGTATAAATCATTGGTTTACAGGGTTTTGATTATAATTGTTTTTGAGGATAATTGCCAGAAAAGATACCACAAAGGATCCTTTCCACAGGATATAGATGTGGCAGTATATGGTAGAAGGTCAATAAAATTAGGCAGAGTGATTATGCTTATGCATTTGTTAAGATCAACTTGTTATTTCTGTCTTACAGATTTTCTATACATTAACATAGGTTACAAGAATAATCTTAAAAAAAAAACTTTGGCAATCATAAAATCTAACTCCATCATTTAAAAAAATACTGAAATTATGGAGTCCAAACAAAGTCCCCTACAAATCTCATAATGGGGAAAGATCTGCATTTAGAATCTTTTATCAGTGAGCTCTTGGTCTCTATAATGCCCCCCAAATCATGGTGATCTAAAGCAATGATCATCTACTTGCTCATAATTCCATGGGCTGATGATTTGGGATGAGGTCAGCCTGATGGATTTTCTGCTGATTTTCAACCTTAGCTGGTGAGTTCACTAGCAACTGACCTCTCTAGAATTATCCCTTTCACTTGTCAAAGATAGCAGGCTCTTGACCAGAGCAATACAGGGAACCAGGCCATGTTTTTCTGTCACCACCACTGGCCTTATCCACATGCCCACAATGAGACAATTCCCAAGCACAGCAAGGGTAGAAAATGAAAGTCTACTGCAGCTTAGGCTTGAACTTGCAAGGTTTGGATTCCATTGCATTCTCTTGGTCAAATTGAGTCCTGTACCCAGCCTGGATCCAAAGAATAGAAAAACAAATTATATTTTATTGGAAAAACCGAATACTACAGGGATACAGCCACATCAATGTGTATAGCAGCACAATTCACAGTAGCTAAATTGTGGAACCAAACCAGATGCCCTTCAGCAGATGAATGGATAGGGAAATTTTGATATATATATATACACAATGGAACATTATTCCGCATTAAAAGAGAATGAAATCATGGCATTTGCAGGTAAATGGATGGAGTTGGGGAATATAATGCTAAGTGAAGTCAGCCAATCCCAAAAATCCAAAGGCAGAATGTTTTCTTTGATATGAGGATGCTGACTCATAATGGCGATGGGGCGGGGCATGGGAGGAATGGAAGAATTTTAGATAGGGCAAAGGGGAGGGAAGGGGTAGGGAGGGGACTAGGGGGTAAGAATGATGGTGGAATGAGTTAGACATCATTATCCTGAATACACGTATGAAGACACAAAGGTGTGAAAATACTTTGTGTGCAATAGGTGACTTGAAAAATTATGCTCTGTATGTGTAATATAAAATGAATTATGGCCTTCTGCCATCGTGTATAGTTAATTAAAACAAATAATTTAAAAAGTTGTATCCAGATATAAAGAAAATCATATGGGAAAGCACAGTGGTTTAGAGGAAAAGGCAAGCTTGGGGACAGGGAGAAAACCAGCACCGCTTGTGAACTATGTCAAGAGAGTGGAGAGTGGAAAATATGGTCATTAGTGAGGCTGGAGGGGTCTTTAGCAGGAGGGTTTTTTTCCAGTTAAAGTAGGGATAAGATATTGAGTTTTATTCAATAAGATTTTATGTAGCTTGTACAAGGCCCAGAGTTCCATCCCTCCCTTTCTCTGCCCCCTCCCACACACACAATGCTTTTAGTTTGAAAGAAGCAGTAAGATATCATTTCTATCTGGGAAAGGGATAGACTTCTTCTTCTTCTTCTTCTTTTTTTTTTTTTTTTTTTTAATTTTCTGTTTTTTTTCCAGGATAGGGGGAAAAACAAAAAAAGCAAGTTCTATGAATTGGAGGATACAGTTAAGTGTCTACGTGAAAGAGACTGAATGGGACTGTATGGACATTCAGGGGACAGGAATTCCATTATCACAATCAGGACTTGATAGCAGCATGAGCTGGAGCCCAGGTGCTGCATAGTCATGGCATCGTGGAGTCAGAGACCATCATGAGATGGTCTTGAAGTTCAGGAAATAAGGCATCAATCAGTCAGCTCTCTAGATGGTTCTGTGCCAGTACTTCCTGTCTCAGAATGAGCACAGGAAGTGAGGCATCATGAAGAAGGCTAGTGGGAGAAATTAGTGTGATTGACAGCAGACGGAGGAAAAGGCAAAGTGACCAGGAAATTCTTTATCAGTTTGGCACCTAGGTTGCAATTGTCAATCAAAAGGAAATTATCTTTGAATAACATTCGCAACTAACTGATGAGCTAGAGGATGGCCTTGGTGAAACTATTTTTAGTCATAAATATGACAAATGGCATAAGCAACCCGGAACGCTGCAGCTAATGGTGTCATTTGTATCTTTCTGTTGGAATGAATGGAAGCATGGGCTCGAATTTGTGCCCATCCATGTAGCACCATTTCTCTTATCCAAAGTAGGCTTAAATTAATCGTTTCCCATGAATTTACAGTTTACACTCTGTCCTGTGTTTTTAATGGAATACTTATTTAAAAATCAATTCAGCTGTTTATTCTTTGTTTCAGAGGACCTTCTAATGTCCTTCACGGTATCCATGGCGATCGGGCTGGTAATTGGAGGATTTATTTGGGCATTGTTGGTTTGTCTGTCTCGAAGAAGAGCCAGCGCTCCCATCTCACAGTGGAGTTCAAGCCGGCGATCCAGGTCCTCGCACACCCAGAGCCTCAACAGAACTGGGTTTTACCGCCACAGCGGCTGTGAGCGCAGAAGCAACCTCAGCCTGGCCAGCCTCACTTTCCAGCGACAAGCGTCCCTGGAGCTAGCAAATTCCTTCCCGAGAAAATCGAGTTTCAGAGCTTCCACTTTCCATCCGTTTCTGCAGTGTCCACCGCTTCCTGTACAAACTGAGAGTCAGTTGATGACCCTGCCTTCTTCCAGCACATCCGCCTCTGTCAACTCCTCCCAGCCTCTGAGCCGGCCGGACTTCCACTGGTCCAGCGACAGCCTCCGGGTGGGCTTCTCGATCCCGCCACCACCTGCCTATGATTCCATCATTAAGGCATTTCCAGATTCCTGAGTAGGACGCTTTCTTTCTTTTTGTTTTTCCTTTATTCCCCCCCCCCCCTTTATTGAAAGGAAATAACAAATAGGCAAAACAGTATTTTGAAGGTTTGGTCCAAATGACAGATGAGTTTCCAGTGAATTTTGAATACGCTCACACAGGCTGGGTATTACAATGTAAAACACATCTTCTTTGAACACATTTTTTTCCACTTATATCTGGCAAACATAATAATAATAAAATTAGCATTTTCCCCAATAGCTATATATTTATATACTTTGCATTCTATGTGAGGCTTATTCATTATAGTGATTCTAATCTGTGAATCCGTTATGATGCAGTACATGCTTTAGATTAAAATAAAATTTCAGCTATGTGTAGTTTATAATCTTCATTTACTTTCCCATAGGACTGTACAGAAAAAAAAAAGTCACCGTTTTAAAAAATCTTCTAGCCTAAGGCATTTTAGTTTTACTTCCTTTAGTAATTGAACCATAAAGTATTTTACAATCTTGGATTTTTTATGGATTTACACAGGCACAGAATGGCAGAACATTGGAGACTCTGAAGTTCCTTGATTCCATTCGTTTATAAGTGAGAGAAGCAAACAAAGAAAGCCGACCTCTGTTGCTGTGGCCAGATGCTCCAATTTTGACACGCGTTTTTCCAAGATGGACTCTTATGGTGCTTATCTCCTCAATCATTATCATATTATTGAAGCAGAAATCCTTGAATTTTCTAGTGTGAGGATTTAACTTCTTCACCACTGAAGTGATGTTGTTAGAAAAGGAACAGCACACATTCAATTAATTTGACCTAAAAGCAAACTGGTTTTGGCATTGAGCTCACATTTATCTTAAGGGATTAATTTTCTTTCTTAAACTTGGTTCTAGCAACTGGAAAAGCACTTTATTTAGGGATCTTCTCTTGTAACTTTGCAGACAAATAAGGATGAGTAACTGGGGAGACAATCTCTTATCAAAAGAGAAGCTTCAATCATGGAAAATTCTTCTTCCTGGATTGGTTCTCAGCCATTAGGAATCATCTCCTGTCTGTTTCTCTATGAATTTCAACCCAAGTTTCTCTGAAGAGTCTTTGTGGAATGGTTAAACCATGCCATGTGGTTGCTGGTGCAGACAGCTATTTAAGAGGACCCTGTCTGCAGGTGTCCACCTGTGTCCAAGAGGGGACATCCTTAAACGTGGGCACCAGAGAGAATCTGTGGCCCCATGTCAGGGGCTGCCTTTTGAATTTAATAACAGAAATCACTGGAGTATCATTCAAAAGCTTGTGGTTCATTTCTGAATAAGAAAGTATTTAGTGTATGTTGCTCTTTGTTTCTCTAAACATTGGGATTTTTAGTGAAGAAAATATACTCTCATTTTAGCTTCTGCAGCACAGTGGTCACAGCTAATAGTGTCTAAACATATTTTATATAATAAAACATTCCATATAGCATTTTTTATTAATTTCATATAATTTTTATTATTCATTGTTCCTCAAGGGAAATTTTTCTCCCTAATGTCTATAGAAAGGTGCTCTCTAATTAAATATGCACACAAGCAAAGAAAGAAGGAAAGGGGAAAGATGGAAGGAAGAAAGCAAAACAAAACCAACAAAAAAACCACAGGATATTCAATTCTTGTAAATTATTTTTTTTTAAATAAGAAAATTTAGAAGTTGCGATAGCCAAGTAAGATTTCAAGAGAGCTTCAATCTTAATAACAAGGCTATTTTAACTTTCAAGTCATTCTTAATGTTTAACAGGAAAAGAAGCAAAGTATATTTTTTTCCTAGAATTTTTGTGGGGAGTAAAATATCTGCTTTATAGCTCTCAAATGAGGGAAACAACAGCAGAAATTCTTTGGTATATATAACTAAGGCTGTTCCCCAACCTTAGTTATAAAATAATCAAAATGAGAATCTTACAAATATTGTGCACTGTATAAAATGTGAAATTAAAGCAAAAATTGGAGATTTTTTTAGTTGTACTTTTTACTTGAAATGTTTTGTTGATTATGAAATAAAATTAAGTTTATTTCAATTTTGATTCACATTTTATTAATAAAAACACTTCTATAAAGTGAGAGTAAGGAAATTATATAATTATGATAGGAGTCAGAAAGCCCTTTAGATAAAGAAACATTATACTACGTTTTTGGACTTGTTAAAACGATTGAATAAAAAGTCTGCTAGGGTATTCTTTATAAGTGAGCAGACTGAGACACAATACCTTTTATATAAAAATGTGTAACAGAAAAAGGGTGACAACAAATAAATTTAACATTATTTCATAAGTTAATGCAGAGAGACTTCATGAGTTTGTTCCAGAATTATTTGATGTATGTTTAGCAAAACAATAAAATAGTAAAAGGAAACATTTTAAGATCAAAGGGATTGGATGAATTACAAGGGAAAAGATTAATAGCTTTTTTTAATAATTATAATTTTTTTAATAAATAAAAGATTAATTTGATACACAGGTTTCAGATTAAAAATTCTGAAATCTGTGTGTCAAAAGATTTATTTGTCAAAGTTAAAAAGGAAGATTAAAAGAAGAAGAAAGGAAAAGACTCTTACTGTAATTGTGGACAACAAATAGCCAATATCATTAAAGGATCAGAACAGATAATTTGCCAGAAAGAAATTTTAATTGATTAACAAGTGTTTGCTAAAATATTCAGTGTTCCTCCTGAGACGGTATCCATGTACATTTAAACAATATTCTAGCTTTTTTTGTTGGTCACATTATCTAATTACAAAGGAATGAATTCCTCACTGTTGGCACAGGTTTCTGGGGGAAAGATACATTGGTACTGCCCTTTGGAAGACAGTTTGAAAAGAAGGTTCAACAGCCTTGCCCTGGCCAGACCATAAAGTCTCAACCTGCCTACCTGGTGTGAAAGTAGCAGTGGATTTTTAGGGAGAACAATCCTGCTATACTGGCCATGTGTGACTGAGCCAGAGCAATCCATAACAGAGGGTAAGCAACTGAGCAAATTAAATCTGCCCTGCTTAGGGGTGAGAAGTTAGGATGAAAGGAGAGAGTGGGAGAATTGCCACCATGAGGCACTTTCAAGAGAAAGAAGATATTAGAAAAGCAGAGACTTGCGTAAGACGCCTGAAGTATCCTTTTAACAAACTCCCCTTACTTAAGACATATATATATATATATATATATATATATATATCGTACTATATTTCATATGTTCCCATGATATATATATGTATTATATATACATATATATGTGTATATATATATCCCTTCTTTTTTTTTTAAGAGAGAGAGAGAGTGAGAGAGAGAGAGAGAATTTTTTAATATTTATTTTTTAGTTCTCGGCGGACACAACATCTTTGTATGTGGTGCTGAGGATGGAACCCGGGCGGCACGCATGCCAGGCGAGCGTGCTACCGCTTGAGCCACATCCCCAGCCCAATATATCTCTTCTTTTTTAAGGAAAAAGCAATCTTTTTGATATTAAGTTAAAGTGGAATTTACAGGTAGAGTTTACGGTTTACTGAGCGATGCAGAGACAATTTGGAAGCCACTTGAAAGAATTTAACCTCTGTGGAAGAGGATGTAATGATAGAGCAGATGTCTATCCTATATGAGGTCTGAGGTTTGATCCTCCCAGAACCCTGAAAAGTGGAAAGAGAGCGAGCAAGAGAGAGCAATGGATAAATTAACACCTAAACTAGTGCAAGGAACAGATGATGAAAAACAGAATCTGAGATCCATGCATTAGGATAATTTTGGTCTGATCCAGACAAGCTGGACTCCTATCCAGGGCCTCACTTTTTAGAGCACCTTTTAAAAAATGTTATAAATCTCAACTTGATGAGCAAAATTCACCTAGACAGACAGTACCATCTGGACAAGGCACCTAAGCTTCTAGGACCTCTCTGAATCCTAACCTCCTCTTTGCCCTTTTCAGGTCTCACTGTTGAATAGGTATTGTTGACCAAATACTTAGCAATTCTGTGACTAACACTACAGGGTCTATAGGGTAGAATCCCAATTCTGGGAGGATAATCAGATCACTTCTGCAGAGAATAATGCATTTCTTTCTTGGAATTACATGATATTGGAAGTCCAGAATGGGATTGACAAGCCAATTTGGGGGATCTTCATTAATAACAAGGAATTTTCATGTGCACTCAAAGATAGCAAGTAACTATATAAGTAACTCTTCCCTTCCCATTTAAAACATTACTGGAATGATCACTATATTTCATATGTTCCCATGAGTTTTATAAAACATTTTAACCATCTTTTTTCTCATAAAAGATAGGGTCTGGCAAATAGTATTTTTCCAGGGCCTCACACACCCTGGGTGTGACCCCTGTGTTGAGATAATATAGGGAGACATAGGGCATTTGTCTGATCTGATTTGCAAAGCAAGCAGGCCATGCTTTGTTCTGCTAAAATCATGTCATCTTTGATCCATGTGGTATAGACACTGTGTTTACTGAAGAGCAGTGAATGTTGTAGACAAGCTCTAGAGTAGTTCCAAGAGGTGAGGCAATGCAGGAAGCAGAGATTTAGATAAGTCATTCTTATGGGACAAGTCAAATAGAAAGGAGCTGTGGAAGTGTATCAACACACCTTGTAAGGCATGTTCTCATAAGGTATGCTAGAGAAAGGGTGGATGCTCTTCAACAATGCCTGACAGGAGGACGTAGAACTGCAGGTCAGCATCTGTCACTGCAGCTGGAAATCCTTGCTGTTTTCAGGCTGCACTTTGAAAATATGGAAAAGCAACCACAGAAATGGTCACAGTCATGCAGGAGTATCAGGGACTCTGTGATAATGGAGGGACTTAATTTAAAAATTGGACTTTATAGGTAAGCATCTGCTTAGCTAAGGCAGATAGTGGGAGGGTGAACACTTAAACTGGATTACTTACTGCAATGTGGCAGGAAGGAATAGAACTGGTGGCTTTGAAGTAACAAAAGGCAAACAGAAAATGGGAAACTGAGTGAAGCTATGCTGGGTGTGATGTATAGGCTAGGATGTTTGCTCAAAGATGAAGAGCACAGAGACCATTTTGATGAAATTCAGGACAAATAATTGATGTTATTTATACGGAAAATACTTAAGATCAATGAGAAAAATCATTACAAGGGAGAAGCTAGAAAATAATCAGTGAAGATGAGCATAAAGAAACTTAAATAGAAAAAAAAAGACCCTGAAAGTAAGGAAAAATAATAGCTTTGTAAAAACTCACAAAGAATAATAACAAGATGCAGTAGAATTCTGATGACTGATCAGGGACATCAAGATTAACATGCACTTTCCAGCTCAGGGACAAAGTATAATAGTTTGGAGAAAACTCTCACATTATCTGAACATTCAGTTTGAAGAGATGTTCATGTTTTAAAGCAATCCAGAATAGAATTTCTCAAATTAAGAAAAGGGACTCGAGCAACATATGAAACACACACACACACACACACACACACAAACAAACACACACACACTCACTGTGTGAAATTATAAAAATTGATTCACTTTATTACTTCACTGCATTACTAAGTGAAGATGTTCTTTAGAAATTAAACTTCACTAATATTGTTATCAGAACCTTCAGTCATGGATTCCAATGCCAAGTCTCTCCTCTGTCTTTCTCTTCTCTATATTCACTTCTCTGAACCTGTTATTTCTTCTTTCTTTCTTTCTTTCTCTCTTTTTCTTTTTTTTTTCTTTTTTCTTTTGTAGTAGTAGTATAAGAAAGCATTATGACCACATACTACAGAACACAGTTGAGTTAGACATTTCTCAAGTTAATTATTGGATGATGAAGGAGAAAGCGTATGCCAAGAGCACAGGATACATGGTTTTGTCTGTCAAAACTTCTGTGATTCTCAAAACCACAATCCTACTCGTGTCTCTCCTTACTTCTGTCTATGGCAGAATTACCAAATGCAATCTCATTACATAGTCGAGAGCAGGCACCTGACCAAGCAGATGCAATGGCTTCTGTGAAGTGTGTCAGCAGAGGGGTCTGGAGAGAGTTAGGCCAATATTTTCTAAAAGAATAAAACTGAAAAAAGTAAAATTTAAAACCTCTTTCATATATAATATGGGGAAAAGAAAATTAGGCTAACTTGTGAGAGAAGAAGGAAAAACCAAGTGTCAATCAACTTGAAATTCTAAGTCCTTGTAATTCCTAAAGCTTTGTTATTTATGTCTCCTTCCTATGACATGAGCAATAAAATCTTCCTGGAATCCACTAGATTTCTATTAGCTATTGGAATCCAATGGCTTTCAATCAATTACAACTTTAATATAAAGAATACTAGGTTGGATTATAATAATTTGCCCAAATGGTTTCTGACTAATACAGGAATTTACTATATACCACTTCATTTCTAAAGAGGATAAACTGAGAAACACATATATAAGCAAATTATGAGAAATTATATTAGGAAATACCTATGAAATAAACTGTTTTTGGAGAACGGGCATGTGGACAAATCACAGATCATATAGTAAGTGGTAGAAAATAAAAGTAGAAGTATAGTAAAAAGTAAAAGATGTCAGAATTAAAATAAAACATTCTTCACAGAAATAATTCTGATGAGATACTTACACTCATACAAAACAATAGTTTTCTATAGTATCAAAAATGAAATTATGGCATTTGCTGGAAAATGGAGACCACTGGTGAACATCATGCTAAGTGGAATAAGCCAAACCCAGAAAGTCAAGGGTCAAATGTTTTCTCTCACATGCAGAAGCTAGACCAAAATCAGGATAAAAAGATGAGGGTACCCCATGAAAATTGAAGGGAGATTAGTGGAGTAGAAGAAGGAGATTGAGAGGATAGGAGGGGGAAAGGACAGGAAAAGGGAGAAATATGGAATCAAATTAACCAAATTATGCCAAGTATATATGTAAATGAACCACAGTGAATTGTCATTTATGGATATCTATAAATCACTAATTAAGAAAACTATAAATAAATAGGAGAAAGACCAATGGAGTAAAGGAAAAGAAACAGAGAGAAAGGGGGATGGAAAGAGGAAGCCCTGGGGACTGCAGAGGGCAAAGTATGTCCCGTTCACGTATGATGATGTCAAAATGAGCCCCCTTATTAAGTATGACATTAACAATATATTAACTATAACTATAATGCTCTACTAAAATATATTTTTTAATTTACAACTGTAAGCCTATCATATCTTGTCTAAAATAAAGTGGCTCAGAGAGGTTGAAAGTAAAAGATAGGAAAAGGTATATCAAAGTACGTCTACAAGTATCAGAAGAATTTGGTTAAAGTGAAATATAAAATAGGACAAAGAATATTACAGAACATGGTCCAAAGAGGGCAAACAAGTAAGAGTCTGAAGTGGTAAGTAACAAAGCACCGGAAATGTCTTTATAAAACTAACTGTAAACAGAGTGAGGGTTGTAAAAATAATATTTCAATAAATTTGGAAGGTTTGAGTTTTGGTTCAGAAGAGTCAGTATTTTCAGAGACTGTACACCTGAATCAATTTATAAATTCTGTGTTATTTCAGTCATAATCTTGACATATAGGCTTTGTTTTGTTCTTGTATTTGCTTTTGTTTTTTAGCTTAGATAAAGATAAAAACTTGAGAAACATTGTCATCAACATTCTGAGAAAGAAGAATAAAGACAATATCATTGGTCTTCTAGACATCAAAATGTTCTTAAAGATAAAATAATAATTTAACATCATGCAACCCAGAAAAATAAAGGGAAATAAATGTTAGAATCAATGGAGTAGAATAGTACAGGAACAGAACCAGACATATGTGAGAACTTAGTTAGGATGAGGGCAGAATTTCCAATAAATGAGAAAATCTGATTATATCATTAATGTCTTGGGGAAAACTAGATAACTACAGAGAAAAAAATAGCTTTCTCACTTTGAAATATTTCCAAATGATTGAGGAACATAAACATAAAAATGAAATAATAATTAGGAACAAGAAAGGTAAATATTTTGAAACATCTGCATGGGTAAGCTTTTTCTAAGAAACACCGTGGATGGTATGATTTCAGATTTTGTTTTTCTCTTTAATTTCGAGGTTAGATCTTTTTAAAATGAGAAAATCTCAAATGCTTTAAGTATATTTGAAAACAACTTTACTAAAATTTAATTCTTATAGAATAAATGACATACATTTTTAAGTGTAGAGATAAGTTTTGCTATATGTACACACCCATGTTGCCATTTTCATAATTAAGGAATATGACACTTCCACCATAGCACAATGTTCCCTTACACACTCTGCCAGTCAATGCCCACTTGTCACTGCCATCCCTAAGTTAACAAGAATCTGTTTTCTTCCATTATAGATTAGATTTATTTGTCTTGAAGTTTTTCACAAAAGGAATTGATTCTATAATATGTAATATTTTGCATCTGTTTCTTTCACTCAAGGTAAGTAGTTTGAGATTTATTCATGTTGTTCCAGTTTTGATAATTTATTCCTCTTTATACCCATTAAATTTATGGAAGTGATATGCTACCACTTGTTTGTTCATTAAACTACTGATGGAAATTTTCCCCCAAAATTTTGAGGAATAAAATTTCTATGAACATTGACATGGAAATCTTTGAATGGACCCATGATAAGCATAACAACAGTCCCCCAAAAGATCAGATTCTAATCTCTTAAACATCTAAATGTAATCTTATTTAAAAAATTGACTTTGTAGATAAGGTTAAAAATTTGAAATGAAGATATTGTCTTGAATTTTCTGTGGTCCTTAAACATGACAGCAAGTGTCCTTATAGGAAAGGCAGTGGGAGATTTGTCACTGATACATTAAAAAAAAAAAAAAGGTAACATGGAGACAAAGTATAAAGAGGCTTGAAAATGCTGGCCTTGAAGACTAACTAGACTTATGCAGCCACAACTCAAGAAATGCCAGCAGCCACCAGGACCTGGAAGAGTTAAGGAATGATGGTCTTGGGAGAACCTCAAGGTGAAGTAGAGGTGAGACATCATAGTCTTCTCAGATCCTTCCTGGCTATGTGCATTTCCACATGCCCAGTAATATGTTGAAACTTTTCAACACTTTATTTCACATATTTTCCTTATGAATTTTTTGTTCTGCGTCTCTTTACTTCAACGGGTGTCTCTGCATTGGCAGCTGCAAAACTGAACAACTGCTATTGATTATTTTCAGCAAATGTCAGGGGGAAATGGAGTTTGACAGCTTGTGGGCTCTGAATGAGATTTTATAAGGACTATCCCTGTGAATGGGATTTTCAGTGAGCTGGGTCAAATGGTGACTATTCTTGGGGCCTGGGTCTTTCAGAGACACCCACACCGTTTTCACTTCTCTGGTGACGTTAGGCAGTGGTAGCAAACCTATTGAATTTCAAAGCTACCATAGAGCTGGCAGCTAAAATATCACAAAGTTCATGATTCTTACTAAGATTTAGGTATTTTTCTTGAATAAATACTTCTCGTTGCAAATTTTTGGTTAATTTCCAGAGGACTGAAAAATTATTTTGTTTTGTTTTGTTTTTTGCCACTGTTTCTTATGGAGGCAAAAATTTCCCCAGGTCTTTATTCCATCACTCCAGGAGTGCTTCTGCTTACTGACATTTTGGTGTTCAGTGTCTTGCTCTTAGAATCTACTGGAACAAAGTATAGAGTCCTAAAACTTACAAACAGTCCATCAGTCCTTCACCGGAGTACTGTGGTTATTTCTCTTGGCTCTGTTTTCCTTACCATACTAAAAGACATGAAGGTCATTTCATCAAGGTCATTCTCTGGTGGATTTTAAGGGCATACTCTTCCTAAGCCAGGAATTTCTTGTGTAATCAGGTTGTGAAATTTCTAACAGTGGCTAAAAGTTGCTGTATCATATCTCGATTTCAAACTCTGGGCCATATTATTTCAAGAATTTGGGTATTTCAATACTTAAGAATAAATATCCTCCTTCATTAAGCCCATTTCTTCTGGACAAATTGTAAAATTTATGGTTCAAATCCTTTCCTCAAAGATGTTGAACAAAGGAGATGCTCATGTGTAATGTACATGAAAGCCAAACAGGGTGCCTGACAAATCTTCACCTTGGTGTGCCATTCTTCTAACTGGAGGAAATGGTGTCATAAGCAGTGTTGTGCTTGGGTAGAAATAGCAGAGGGGACCTGAATGTAGTTACCTATTTGTCCTTCACCTTTCCTCTGTGTTTGTGCTTTCTCACGGGTTGCTCCTCACAGAAATTCTCATTAGAGGAGGCACTTCGGTAACATTTCCGCATGCTTTGACATTTTTTTTTTTTGTAGAAAAATTTTCATTCTGTTGGGTTAATTCCACCTCAAGGTATTTGCATACATGGTGTGGGTCTGGCCTTTGACGTTATCTTCCTGAATGATCTCTGATTGCTCACTCAGGCATATTGTAGACACACCGTCTGATTGAATCTTGTGCTATCTTTGCCAAATCAAATCTGTAAAGTTCACTTGCAATTTAATGTATTGTTTTTGAGTCATCTTGACATTTTGACTTCGTAAGTGTAAACTGAAAACTGCATTTACTGGAAATTTGTTTTTAAAAATAAAACAACATATGCCAGATCCCTGATCTACGGATGCTTTATAAAATTAGGCAATGCTTATGAGGTAATGCTGCTGAAAGAAAATTAAAAATAGGAAATTTATCTCTAATATTTCTATGACACATGAAAGAACAAGACTGGGTTCAATACCAGAAAAAAAAACATGCCAGGAAGTATGTCAATGACAAGGTAGTAGAGTCCAGTTTTTAAAAGGGAAGCAGAAGAGGAGCATCAAGAGTGCAAATGTTTAACATTGTTGAAAGAACTTCAAGAGAAACTTGTCTTTGTTTCAAAGTTGTAAATACTGTAAATAGATAACATTTTTGGTAAGTGAGCTTGTATTAAGAAATCAGCAGGCATTGATAGGAATCAATAGCAACGTTTGGATGTTTCATAGTAAGTGATACCCTATTTTTGTAGTAATATTGAAAGGTAAATTTTTTCTGGAGGATACTTTTTATTAGTATCTTATGCAATCTAAAGATAGCTCTTGCTGCTGGATGGATCACCATATGCTCCAAGTAAGATTCCATCATAATATTTGTGTTACTATTTATCTATACACATGCATGATGAAGTCTATAGTAAACAGAATACTGCACAACATAATGAACAGAGTGCTAAGTGATGCCCTCAGGATAACTGCAGCAGGAGTCTCCTGGCAGTGTGTTTCGCTGGAGGCTGTCACCACCACCATGAAGTACAATAAACACCATCAGTGAGAATCGTCCTGTGGAGGCAAACACTATATCATTGAGGTGTTCAGAACTTCAGTGATTTGGCAAGGAGGTTTCTGGAGAATATTCAACAGACCTTCCTAACCAGATTCAAAAACCCAAAGGGATTGATAGATACAGCTTCAAAGATAAATCCAGGAATCCTGTGTATCCTCTGAATGTCTTTCTTTGAGGACAGAATTTGTAGTTTTCATCAGAAGGAATTTTGCTTCAAAAAAGTTTGAGCAATGTGAAGAAATTGCACATCCATTGTGAATTTATTTTTTAAAATTTAATTTTCCTAAATGTGTACAATATTAATTTTGAGATTGTGCTTTCTGCCTAATTTGTAAAATGAAGAAAAAATTCTGTTATGTCACATTTGAGAATGAAAACGTGCTCTAATTTATCATCCAGCCAGAGTAGACTTCAACTCCTCTTACAAAAGTTGAGATGTTGATTTAGGGCTAATTGGTAGAGAAACATACTTCATTTATGCTTGGTGGTAAGCACAGGGTGTATGCTTAAGAAAGAAATGGCTCTTCATTTGAAATAATTTATGATATGTCCCAAATGAAATTGCAAAACTTCAAGAGATTATATAATGTCATGTGTTGAGAACTTTAACATGAGTATGTTTTATAAAGCAGGCATGACCAAAACTATATTGAATATTACAAAAAAAGAGTTGAATAAATAACTCATAGACTGTCTGGCTATGAGCAATACAATTTCCTGGAACAATATAATAAGATAAATTGCTTGCAAAATGTATCCTCTATAACTGAATGACATACGTTGCTGAATGGGGTTGTTAGCCATAAATAAATTAAAAGTTTTCTTTCTGGCAATGGAAAGTTGGTCCAGAAGTTCCTTAAGGTCTTATCTAGATTTGGATATAAAAACTTTTTATGTGTTTGTGTTTATCTATAAACTAAGATTTAGTATGTATTTTGTGTATTAAGAAATATATTGGTGATCATATCTATATCTATAGTTACATCAATCTGTCTAGTCCAAAAAGAGATTGAATATTTGCTCTAAGGTCCTGCATTATATGGAAATGGTAGATTTAGGATTCAAACCCAGGCAATGTAGCCCAAGGGCATACCCCTCAGCCACCCAGCTCTCCTCCCTCTCTGAGTAACAATGTGATCACACTGTACACTAGGCTTGTAAAAGATGGTTGTCTCTCCACTGTCTGTGAAAGGACTTGGTCAAGGGACAATGTCTAATAAAGTACTGATTAAATCATGAAAGTGAAAGTATTGTGATAAAAAGAATACCTTCCCCTACTAATTTCTATTAGAAATAAGTGGTGCTCTGTCAAGACCATTGTAGAGACTGTGTATTTTGTTCAGGGTTCATGCACAGGGCACAGAGAGGAGAGGGCAGCCAGGAGGACAGCTGGAGCTCCCCTTTGGGTCAGCTACAGTTTCAGTGTGGGAAGTAACTGCTTCATTTTTACATAATTAAGAGATGCTGTGTAAACAGCTTTTTTTCTACTTTCAGTTTTCCCAGCTAGTTTTGACTTGTCAGTTGACAGGGCAATTCTACTTTTATGAATTTATCCCATTAAAATAATTTAGGAAAAGCAAAATAGCTATATTCATGAAGACACTGAATATATCTTTATTTGTAACAGAACATAAGAAAGCATTAGAAAAAGAAAGAAAAAACAGATGTCTTAAGGTGGAAAAGGCACCTATATCAAACCCATAAATATTATGCATAATATTATTAACAATTCTAAATGTTCTCTGGAAATATGGAAAATATCTAAGTGTCACAAAAACAGCTCCGTACTATTTGAAAACACCCATTTAACACCTATTATAATTTCAACGATTAAAATATATATACTTGTAAAAGTAAATGTGAAAAAGTAAACATAGTCATAGTGAATATTTTGTTATTCTTTCCTTAATTTTGTGATTTACCTTTCCAATAAACATTTGAAAATTTCTTGACAAATTCCTGTGCTTTCATTAGTCACTGATGAACTTCCTACCTTTTAAATACTGGTTCCTCCTTTCATTAGCTGAGTAATACAGTGTCAGTAAGTTCATGTTCTGCCTGATCCAGATGGAGTTAATAACATTTTTATCATAGGACTGTTGGATAGAATGAGATAATGTAAATTAATCTTTAATACAGTTTGCTAGTGCAAACTATGTACTTAAAACAAATATATCCAAATGATTGACAAGCTCTGCTACTATTTGTTCATTGTTCAAAATTTCAGACTAATATGTGAAATATTATCCTTTTTAATGATGAGAGAAAAAAATGCAATTAATATGTCAGGACAATATTCAGTTCTGTTTTTAACCTCATCTTAATAGAGTGTAAACAGTGTATCATAGAATTCCAAGTATTCAGTACAAGCTTGCTTTTCTGATTTTTAAGAAAAATATTTCAATTAAAAGCAGCCTAAATTCAGTCATAAAATTTTTAAAAATACAGAAAAGGAAGAAGAGAGGAAACATTACCAATGGGTTCCTCTAAAGTGTCAATCACTTTGAAAGTTTAAGTCCTTGTAATTCCTGAAGCCTTGTTAGATCTCTCGCCTTCCTATGGCATTGTATTCAATCATGAATAGTTTTAATGATGTTGATATAGATTAATAGATCATATTTCCGGTAAAGAATTAATAAGGAGAACAAAGAATAAAACAAAAACAAAACAATAAAATAAACAGTAAAAAAAAAAACCTGGACTCTTTGAAAAAGCAGAGCTTCTATCATTTTAATTTAAGTCCCTTTACCTTTTTTCATAATATTATGGTGATTTCTACTCTATTTGTTGATAATTTTAGTTTTATGCATAAACAATCTATGCATATTTCTTGCTCATTTATTTTTAGGCATTTGATATTTATTGCAAGTTGTATAAATTCTTTAGGGTAAAAACTATTAACTTTATGCCAAATGTTCTTCAAGGATTTTCCCTCTCTACTTTTAATGTAACATTTTAGACAGAAGTTTTAAATATATACATATTCAAATGAACTCATAACTGCCTTTTAAATACGTATTTTGCTTCAAATTTTACACATTTTTAATCTTAAAAGTGTTAAATATTCCCCAGCAGCTCAGAATGCTAAGGCTAGAGGGTCACAAGTTTAAAGCCACCCTCAGCAAAAGTGAAGCACTAAGTAACTCAGTGAGACCCTGTCTCTAAATAAAATACAAAATAGGGCTGGCGATGTGGCTCAGTGGTTGAGTGCCCCTGGGTTCAATTTCTGGTACCCCTTCCTCACAAAAAAGTGATAAATATTTAATTCTATGTTTTAAAAAATATTGTTGCCAGGATACTTCATTTATTTGTCTGAAACTTGTTGTTTTGGAGATTAAATCCAAGTGCTTGGCCCAACTCCTACATTGGTGTTGTTCTCACTTCTCTGTTGTTTTCTCTTCAGAATTAGTGATTCCCTTTAGAGTAGGAAGAAGAAATAAAGAAAGACTCATGAAATGCTATGATTAATATTTCCTCTATTTTAAAAGCATGAGTAAATTGAAGAAAGTTCCAGAATGTTCTCATTTTCTGCTTAAAATTTTTCTTTTCTTAATGTTTTAGTCAGAATCTCAGGCAAACAAACAAAAGAGCCTTAAGTAACCAAAAACAGATAATACAAAAATAAAAACCTAAATTGAAAAATAAAAAGGAATAAAATAATTCCTACTCTTAGAAAATAATGTATTCTTCATAAGTATTAATTTGAAGTAAATGCCTAATTTTAATCAAGGAATGCTTCATTTTAAAGTTGCTCTGCTCCTAAGGAGGCTATAGTTCAGTTGTTTAAAATGAGTAAATGGTTCCCAAAGAAAATCAGCTTTAGATCAAGATGTAAGAACAAAAGGGCAATGTTTTCTTTGATAAGCATATGCTCATCCATAAGGGGTGGGGGGGGGGCGGGGGCGGTACACTGAGAAGAATGAGGAATTTGGGATTATGCAGAGGGGAGTTAGGGGAGAGGAGGAGTGTGGAGGTGGGAAGGATGGTGGAATGAGACATTATTACCCTATATACACAGATGAGTACACGACTGGTGTGACTCTGCACCATGTAAGGCCAGAGGAATGAAAAGTTGTGCTCCATATGTGTACAATGTGTCAAAATACATTCTGCTGTCATGTATAACTAATTGGAACAAATTTAAATAAATGAATAAATAAGTAAATTAAATTTTTTAAAAAGAACACTGACTTGAAGAATACAAAGCTAATTTGACATGCCTTTACAGCTCAATGCTGCAAAGAAAATTCAAAAAATGCTCTCTTTTCTAGACTTTCTATTCAGATCGGTCATCTGCTCACCAATCCTTTATCCCATTTTCTCCAAAGAAGGAGACATGTAAGCCAGAAATTATGGCATAGCTTTCTAGCACTAGCTTTAAACTATCAAATATGCCCTCTGTTGGTGTAGCTTTTGTGAATATATTGGTATTTCTTTAGCACATAATTCTCCATATTTAGTGATTATCTTAGCTTTTTTTTATGTCTATTGTTAGTATCTCATTATGAATTTATTTATTATTTATCAAACCATTGATACTTTCTAGGTCGTGTTCATGGTTTCTAGAAATGAAACAAAAATATTTACAATTGAAATTTTTTAGGGAATACTAAGATACCTTTTTCTGAGTTGATTTTCATAAAGCAAATGGCTTCTCCATGTTCTGTATACACTTGGCAACTTAAGAAGCCAGCAATTTCCTGATCATTGTGTTAAAAAGCACAAAGGGAAGTTTTAGGAAGACCCTGACATATGCTATGGTAAATGTATATGAGGAATGGAAATGGAAAAGGGTGAAATAAACCTGCAAAATCTAATGCTCAATGTAAATTGCTAGACAATTTCTTTCCCCAGCGCTTTGATGTGTTAACCTGAAACTACTTCAGAAGACAGATTGGGGGAAACAGATCCCAGTTCTGGAAAGATTTTCAATGTAGGAAAACATAAGTTTTGATGCTTTATGATGTAAAGTGCCAACCTATCCTAAGCAAAACTCTTAGCTTAAGTAGATGCCTCTTTGTTTTTGAGTGAAGATTTTAATACTTGGAATTTTGAATCTTGATCCTTTACACTTTAAATTTACAGCAAATTGCCTTTGGGCTTTTTTGTTTGTTTTTGTAAAACCACAATAATCCTAATGCATTCAAAATCTGCTGTTCCTTAGAAAAGCTACAATTTTAAAGCATCCAATTTCTAACTTTACTATCCATCAAAATTATTGAAGCACTATATCTCTCCTTACTATATCCAAGGGATTTATTTTTTTTCTCTTTTGGTTCTAGACAAGAATAGAAACACTGCTCAAGGAAGATATCTCTGAAATGCATTTTGTATCACTCCATTATTCTTGGATGTCTCTTTATAATTTTATATATCTGCTACTAATGGTACATATTAAATGCAGGTGCTTTACCATTTAGAAAAGAGGATTGAGAAAGAATTATCAAAAATATTTCCCATGGATAACTCTTATTATGACATTGATATGTATTCTTAAAGAGATTTTAATTCTTAAAATTACACATACAATATGTACCCCCAAGTATGAAAGCATGCTAAAAGGCATTTTTTTAGATCCTTTAAAAAGTTAGTTATTGTTAACATATCACTATTTAAATAAACATAATTGTAAGCATTTTGGTGTATAAAATACCCCATTTATGCATATATCATAACTGATTCTTCCAAATTTAAATATAATAAAAATTGATTATATACCCCAGGTAGATTCTATAGTGCTAGAGAAGGAGGGGAAAAAACCCAGGCACGGTTCTTACTTTTTCAGAACTTACATTCTTCTGAGGAAGAGAGACTTAGGTTATTTCTATATTATGCTACCAATACATTCCTTCATTCAGGAAATTAAGTAGGATCATAATTATTTAGGCTATAATGAGTTAGAATCCTAATTTAATCAGATTAAATTTGTGGAAATGAAATTTCTGTGTCAGTCTTTGGGCAAAAGATTAAATAAATATTTTTAACATTTGAAATATAGTGTACATACTTTTCCAAATTGACCTCTAGAACATTTAAATAACATATAATTCCATTTCTTAAACCTTCTTCAACAACAATGATGTAAGATTTAAATCTGGGAAAGATTTGTAATCCACGATTAAACTCATGCTCACGTTCTCTACTTCTGCCCATTCTGGATTCCCCTTGCTCTCAGAAGGCACACTGATGTGCTCTGTAGCATCCCTAGTGAGGAGACAGATCCTCATTCTTCAGATATCTGAGTCCTTGGGCCCCATTCCTTTCCTGGATGTGACTGCTGCATTTGTGTGCCTACTATACAAAATAAAAAATGTAGCACCCCAAAATAAAATAACTTAACTTTGAATGGGACTCTTGTGGGGCCCCAGGTGGGAGCTTTTCTTGTCTAGTTAGCAAGACCTCTAAACGCACAGGCCCAGATTTGCAGGGATGGGAACCCCTAATTCTTCGAGTGAGTCACTAAGACCCATGTAAGCAGGGTCACTCTGACTTCAGCTCTTGAGTTCAGATATAGTGCCTGTTGGTCTGCCGCTTCTGGGAGGTACGATATGTATTTACACCAGTGGGTCCAAGTTAGGTGTCATTGTTGTACAATTTTTGTACTTCCACTGCTGTGACAGGGTCCCCTTGGCCCCTGAAAGGATCCACTTTCGATAGCTCAAGCATTCTCTAAATCCTTAGATGGCAGAGCTGCTTGAAGTTCAATCACCAGTAGAGAGGCAAGCCATAGCTGAAATATGTATCAATTTCATTCCAGATAAACCTCTATCCTTTCCATAACATTTTCCAAAAGTTATTTCATCTGGTTTTCTAATTTTGTTAGTTTTCTTCTGTTATTGCTTTTTCTTCAGTTAGCTTTTTGTCTTTCTGTTATTGATTTTGTCTGTTCTTTCCCAATCTTTGACAATGAGTTCACTTTAAAAAAAACCAGTTAAATTCAAAATCAAAATATTTTAGTTAATATTAAGTTGGATTTGAGGATAGGAAAGAAGTGTTGGACATTGAACTAAAAAAATAATGACAAAAAAGTTCTAAAGCCCAAATCACATAGCATTGAACTAAGTACAATTTCCATCTCATCCATTCACGTATTTAAAATTGTTACTAAACAACTCTTATGTCAGGCACTGTACTTATGATGTTAAAGTTGTTTGGAAGTGTAGTGATAATCGTAATAATCCAGCATTCTCTGTTAGGCTATCAGAAATATAAGGTTGAACGGGAGCCCAAATACCAGGTATCTAGCCCAGATTTAATGAGGGAAAGGAGTGAGCTCTTTGTGGGAAAACATTCTGTAAGCTGAGAGCTGAAGGGTAAGAGACTGTCGTGTTATTACTTGAGAAGAAAATGGATGTGTACAAAGCCAGAGGCAAGAGAGAATATGGAACTTCTGAGGATATAAAAGTTATTCAGGGTGGCTGAAAGTTGATCGTGGAGGGTGGGAGACAGCAAGATGCTCCTAATGGAGCAACAGGAACCAGGCTTGCAAGCCTGTTTCTGGGCAGGACTTTAAGAGCAATGGAGAACCATACAAAGGCTTTGAACAACAGAGTGCTGCAGTGATAGCATCAGAGATGTCTCTGGGGTAGATCACCTTGGCAGCATCATGGAGAAGAGAAAGACGACAGGAGGTAGTTAGTGGGACCACACTGGAGTCTGCTGAAATCGTGGGAGAGGAATCAGGTTGACTTGGCCTTCTTGAGGGAATCCTCAGCTCTGTCGTCCAAAGAGCTTGGGATCCCACAAACAATTATGCCTTCTCGAGTGAGAAGAAGTGTGGTGCACATGAGTATAATTATTAAAAGGTCACATATCCACTTGTAGAGCCTCAGATGATTCCAGAAGTGTCAATTTTCATTCCCTCCTCAAGAAAAATGCCAAGAACAGTCCTTCTTGTGAAAGGAAAGAAGAAAGAATCACTGGGTGCTTTTTCTATGTAATTAGGCTCAAGACACTTGCTTGGGGAAAAAAAATGACTTTTACTCTTTCTCAACAAGGTAGTTTTTTGAGATACCGTAAAGGCCTTGGAGACAGACCAAGTCTCAGGTGGACCTAGGAAGCTATTCCCTGTTCTGATGCTCTCAATCATAGCTCATTTGGTTATGATTTTGAGTAAGAACTATTTCCAAGCAAATATAAATCACTGGAATCAACTGTTTGTTATCATAAATACCCATGAATCAAATGCCCATGGTAAGTTCAGATGATCAAACAGAAACATAGTCACACACTCTTCTCCATTCTTCTTGTCACTTTTGTTTCCAGGAAAACTTCTATTCTATGGGTTGCTAATTAGCTGGTCCCACAATCCACTTGGAAGAAGAAAAGAAGTGTCCCTGAGCTCTGTTGTTCAAAGCTATTTGACTCTTAGATGTGAAGTTGCCATAATTTCTCAACACATAGTGGCAGGACTAAATTATCTTAAAATTTTCTAGCTGAAAATTATGGTTTTATGAGTCAGAAATGAGAGCATCAGTCTTCCAGACTGGGAAGTGCATTGCAATGAGTACAGATACAGGATATTAGGATGATGATTAAGAAAAAAAAATGGGTTATCAAGTAGCCACAGCTCTTGCTTCCTAGACAGTGACATTGTCTTTCCTGAGGGCCAGGCGCCAGGAGCCCTAGAGAGAAAGGGTCATGTTTGCTTTAGGTCTTCTTCCCAGGGCTCTTCTGCCACACCCCACAAAGACCCGGGTCAGGTTCACATTCTGGTGTCTGGCTTCCCACAGCACATGGATCTTCCTTCAGACAGATATTGGGGATGGATCCTGTCTCTTTTCTTGAAGGCAGTTGAGTGGCACTTGAGGGCCTGAAGGGGCTTCCAATTTATTTGTATTTTAGCCACAATCTTCAAAACTCTATTGCTCACCAACTCAATAGAATTTCTTGGGGCTCTACTGACCTTCTTTCAAGCTTCTGCAATGATTTTCTTAAGGATTTCTCCCAACTCAAATGAGAAAAATTTGACCTTTAAAATTGAGCCAACTTTCTAAAAGCTGTGGAATCCTAAAATTGAATGTCTCCAGATACTCTTAGAAGTGCGAGGTTGGGTTCAGGTAGGGGAAGACAGCAGAAAGAATGCAGATGGCTCTTTATAAAGGTTAGTTGAGGGGAGTTTAATAAAGATTTAGAACCAATGATGTAGCAAAGGGCTAATGGATTATCCTCAGCAGGAAGCTGTTGCCACTCAAGGGCTATAGGACAGAGGCTTCCCTGCAGAAGCTGGGTCTTCTTGGAGATGAATATTGTCACTTTCAAACCATGGCCCAGGAGAAGTAAATGCCTAGAACTTTCTTGACTTTTCTTTTATTCCTTTGATTTCCTACCAGTACCTGTCTTTAGCTAAACTTAAATAGCAACCAGAGGACCAGAGAGCATGGATGTTGCAGTCTCTGAAGGTCAGTCCCCAAATGACAAGAGGCAGACTAGAGATGAGCAGAGAGGGGTCAACTAGAGAATATCCAGCAGAAGTTGATCTGTGACATCAAATGTGTCCTGGGAGACATCAAAAGTCAGGTGTACTCTGAGCTTATATCGGAATGAGCAAAAGGGACAGGTTGGTAACATAAAATCCAAGAATGGATTGGGGAAGACTAAGGTTGAGGAGCCAGATGTCAAAGCTGGAGACCAGCCAGAATAACTGAAGAAAGAAAAGGAAGAGGACACATTGTTATTATGAAAAGGGCAGACACTGCCTGCCTCCATTCTTCAGTCTAGCAGGAAGCTCAGAGTTACCAGGTTTATGCCTCAGGGTCTCTTTTCAACTGATTTTGACATGAAGTAGGACATAGGATCCTGGACAGGCTCCTCCTAGACAAGCTATGATCATATAAAACTCAAAATTGTTGGTAAAGTAATACTATTAATTTTACCAGGGCAACTAGTATAATGTACAAAGAAAAAGAATAATTTTAAAGCATTTTCTCTAATTTCCATTTCCTCCATTCCATAGCAATTATAATCCTAGTCATTTGGGGGTAAATGCTATAATTTTCAGAATTTGTGTCCCTCTTTTATTCATCAGAATAACAACTAAGTTTCTGAGAGTAGACAGAACAATGTGAATTCTAGGAGTCTGCCTATGTCTGTGCCTGGCTGCTATCTAGTGAAAAATGCAGTTCTATCTGGTCCCTAGGGATCATCTATGTTGATTCTTGATAAAGTCGTTCAAGACCTGAACATTGGTAGCCACTTTCCATTCATGTGGGCTCTTCCTAAGCAGGGTGTGGGGACTCTCTGTCATACAGGCTAGTCTCCTTTTGCCTGTACCATTGTTGAAAGTGTTTCTCTGTTTTGATAGGTCTGGTGGCAATCAGCTGTAAAATAAAGCCCTGTTAGCTTCTACTGTCCAGTCCCTAATCTTAATAGAGCACATCTGTCACATATTTTGATTTGAAGAAGAAATTTCAAAAATCAATCATTTTCTATGAAATTATCAGCACTGGTTAAGTGGGATCGGTCATGGTGTTTTAGAGTTAAGGGAGACATTATCCTCAACCATATCAGCTAGATCATTAGATGTCCAAATGCTTAGTATTCATTAAAATATTTCAGACTACAGCATTAATTTTAATAAGTTACTTTAAGGAGAAAATTGACCTTTGTTAGAACATTGTTTTCATCAAATCAAATCAACAATAGGAGATTATAAGAATTACAAAAATAAGTGTAAATTTTTTAAATTAGAGAACTAAAAGTTCTATTGTACTGTTCTATAACCAGTGCTCAGCTTTCCATTACTGTAAGGAGTAACTGTGATTATCAACTTATAAAAAGAAGTGACTTATTTTGGCTCACTGTTGTTTGTTGCCCATGTTTGGTTGGCCTCAGTGCTTTTGGACCTGTGGTGGCAGTCATCTGTAGGTGGAGAAAAACATTGACCTCATGGCAGGATGCAAAGGGGCGGAAGAGGAGAGGGGTGAGGTCTCATTCTCCCTTTCAAGGGCATACTTCCAATAACTGGAAGACCTCCCACTAAGCCCCACCTCTTAAAACTTCTACCACCTCCCAATAGCACCCCAGGCTGGGCCAGGCTTTAACACATGGCCTTTGGGAGGACAGTCCAGATATAAACTTTAGCAAGTAAGTTATGGTTCTCTATAGTCACCATCATGTGCAGTAGCACACCAGAACTTCTTTCTCATAACTAGCCATACCTTCATAGCATTAACCAACCTTTCCCTGGTCGTTCTTAGCCCTTCCATCTTCAGCCTCTGGTAACCACCTTTCTATTCTCAACATCTATAAGATCAACTCTTCTAGATTCCACATATGAGTGAGATCATGTCGTACTTGTCTTTCTGTGTCTGGCTTATTTCATTTAGCATAATGATCTCCAGTTTCATCCAGGTTGCTGTAAATGACAGTAAAAAAAAAAAAGCCTAAGGGAAAAAATACTTTGAATATTTCCACCACAAAAAAATAAATGTTTTAGGAGTTTACTCTCATTTGAATGATACACAATATATACATATACCAAAATGTCACAATGGCACAATTTTATGTATCAAAAATAAAAAAGAATCAAATATATTTTATACATATAACTTTCATGCATTAGAGTACAAAGTAAGACACTTTATTTATTTTCCAATTTCTATTAACATACTAGGCAAATATTACATATATAATATTAGATACTATGTAAATATTATATATACAATATACATGTATACTTTAAAAGTACAATGCATTTAGACACATATAAACATGTATATTACATATATACATACATATTAACATTAGCATTTTATTTATTAGATACAAAAATGTTTGTGTATGCATATACGTGTTTATTAATTTCCTAATAAAATTTAGTTTTTTAAATCTATAGGACTTAAGAACATTAAGGCAAAATACCTTCCTAAATAGGAGGTTCTAGACCAGGGATTGACAGGCCTCTTTTAGGAAGGATCAAAGAGTATATTTCAAGATTTGTAAAGTGTACAGACTTTGTGGCTACTGTTCTCAATGGCACAAAAGCAGCCATTCAGAACACATATATGAGAATTTTTCCATGTCGCACTAAAATTTCACTACGGTAACCAATATATAAATTTTACATAATTTTTACAAGTTACAAAGTAATCTTCTTCTTTTGTTGTTTTAGCCATCGAAAAATACCAACACTGAAGGTGAGCTAGGGAGCCAACCCTGTCACGCCCAGAGGCAGCAGACCACAGCTGAGGCAGGCCATGCCTCCTGGCCATAAGGCACCTCTGGTCGGTCTTTGCATTAAAGAAACAAGGGTGAATCTGCATTTCTGCTTGAGTTTGAAAATCCCTTCCATTTACCTCCTTGCATCCAAAGTGGTTCAGTATAAAATGACCATGCTTTGTCCCTGCCTTTGGTTCTGTTGGTGAATAAAGGGAAGAGGACATACTAATATTTTTATGAGCTTTCTATTTCTGTATCTGGCCAGTTAGCATCAATAATGCTAATAGCAACAATTAAAGAACATCACAATTCTTAAAGAGAAGAATGCTCAACAAGATCAGAAGCCCTGACTACCAATCTAATGTTTATTTTTAGCAGCTTGAGTGACTTGCAAAAATTACTTAAACTCTCTGGACATCGATTTACTTATTTGTAAAAGAAGGATTTTGAATATTTGATCTACCTGCACATATGAATGAGAGTTCCCCTTGTTACAAATATTACTTGACTGAGAAGCCTTAACATAGGAAACGAATTTTGCTAGACATATGGGAAAATTATAGAAAGATGTGTCCAAGTAGTGGGAAAGTACATTTAAACAGTAAATTCTCCGTTGCGTTTATTGAGTTTTGGTAACACAGTGTTTAGGACTAATTCAACCACATTCCTTTTCTTATATTTATTTCTCTGAAAGCATCACCAAGTGAACTGGTTAAAGGGCTTCTGGTTTACATTGCATTTCCTTGAAAGAAGGAAACAGAAACATATTTTGATAAAATCTGGGAATTAAGATTTCTAACCTGCAGATGGTGCTATGATCCCATTATGAAATGGTTCTGCTTTCTCATTTAAATTCAAAAGAAAAATGCAGTTTTTGATTTGGTTTATTTTATTCAAAGGTAAGAAAATTGAGTTATTCCCTTTTTATTTTATGTTCTATTATTATATTGGGAGAGCAGAAACTGTCTTTACTATTGGAAAAATCTACTTTAGTTAGTCTTTGTCAAAGCTAAGTGCTTGCTTAGACCAAATAATAATCAATTTTTATGTATTTTTCCTGCTTATCACTCAGCATTGAATTGTCTATGATTCTTAATCAATTTAGTTTGTTGTTGCTGGCCTTAAATAAAATTGCTTCACTGAGAATTGGGTGACGAAGAGCTAAAGATAAAAAAATTCCATATGAGAGCCATTTCAACCTCTGCTTTGTAATAATCAGTTAAAAAAAGATTTCCTGGAATTAAGCCACAGGAACTCTGGCTTAAGTCAGAGCTGTCAACTAAGAAACAAATTTCCAGACATTTTGAAATTTAATTCATTTAATTTTTCTTGTAAGTGAATTAGAAATATGATTAAGCATAGCAAGATATTTTTTTACTGGATCAGTCTGACTTTGAATGTAGCAAATAGATACTAAAATCTTAAAATAAAAGAAAGAAAGAGGGTTTTAGAGCCACTTTCCTTGAGGAATCTACAAATAAAAATGTAAGAATATACACACTAGATAGTTTTTAAAAATAAAAGGAAAGAGCATTTTAATGTTTTAATTCATGAAGTCGTTTATGTTGCCACATTTTGATGTTAAACTCTGACTGAATATACTACTTGAAAACTACTTTGAGTTAAAAAAAACCCACTAATAAAAATGAAGTATTAATCAGAGGACTCTACAAATATATTTAAGTAATTATCTTAAACCACCTGTAAAGTGATTGAGTCAGAAATATTCAAAAACTGACATGGATATGTGTGGTGAGAGTAGGGGTGGAAAGTAAAATAATTCATCATATTATAAGGACTTAGAAAATTAAGAGGATCACTTTTTTAAAGGAAGGAATATTTAATTCCATGAGGGTCTACAGTTGTCAGTAATTTGGGGGGATAATTTGAAGCAGTATGTGTGAAAATGTACTAAGGGTTATGACATTTTACAAAATGTGAAATAGCAGTACTGCTACTGCTTTGTGTGATGGTGTGCATATTATACCATCATAGAAACTTGCTGAGACTTTTTCCCTAGGATTGCTTTCAACATAAATGAAGTATAATGACAGAAAAGTGAAAAATCACTTTGGGTTGCTTTTAAAATCAGGATAGATTTCAAGAAATAATAAATCAGGACCTACATGGATAGTATAAAAAGGCATTAGAAAAATTGATGCTTTGTAAAAAAAAAAAGAGAGAGAGAGAATTAAACAGAAGCATGAAGAATATAAGTGATGTTTTGCTTTTTGCATTGTTTCTACATAAAGTCCTTGGTTTTTCGAGGAACCTCAGTGGTCCTGGATATCACGCTATAATCACTCTCTTAATTCCAACTAATTAAAGACTAAAATATTTCACATTATGCTTGATACTTTTGGGTCTTAAAAAATATGCTTCCTCTTTTTATCTTATGTCTTGAAGTTACTCACTATAAATTTCTTTAAATCAGTCATAATGACAATTGAATAAGAACTTCAGGCCCGTGGGAGCACGACTGTGACGTCTTTCAAAGAGCTTTGTGATTGCTCAGCCCTAAGTCTAAGCCCTATAAAATGACCAACTTTGAATGCTGGTCAGAGTGCAGAGCAGTAGCTGGCAGTATCAGCTAGCCCCCAGCCAGTGCTAAAGCAGCCTGTCTGGGCACCCAGGACTTCAGCACCTCAGACAGCTCCAGTGCTCCCCAGAATACACTGTTCAGCTGGGTAAGTACACACTTTACCTTTCTCCTTTATTCTTCCTATCTTTGAAACTTTTCTCAGGCTATACTGAAGTTTTCTCTCGTGAAAAGAATTTTACAGTACCCTTCCTTGGAAACTGCAAAAAGACAAGTTTCTCAAGTCACCTGGTAAGCATAGAGGTATCTCAGTTTTTCTTGTGTGAATTGATTATCAGAATCTTTTTGTTTGAAAAAATATTTACCTGGTTTATTCCTTTACCAAGTATGGTTTTTGGAAAAAAATGCATCCAAGTAGGCTATGTTTGCATCTGTACAGATATTTGACTGAAAGGTACAGTGAATACAATTGTTTTTTGTAGTTTTCAACTTGTTTTTAAGGTGCTGTTCTTTTTGTTTTACATGTTGATTATGTGAACCTAGAAAACATTTATTTTCCTCTTCATTTTAAGTGCTGTGAGTTTTACAGGCAGAAAGAGAAAGAAATATTGAAACCTAAATTTTTATCTAGAAACTATTTAGAAATAAAATGTATGAATCAAATGCAAGAAAAACAAGTTTTGTTTTTAATTTTTAATTTTATTTGAATTTATTTCAATGACAAAATGCTGTTCGATTATTTGGGAGGATCTTAATTTTTTAATTCTTAATTGAGTTAAGTTATTCAAAGCCAGATCCCAGGAAGTAAGTATACAGTGATATCTACAATTAAGAGAACAAAAATGTATATATAAAATCTTTTTTTTTTTTTTACTGATAGGTATGTATGCATTATATTACTATATATGCAAACAAAAATATACAAACGTGTACATGATTTTCATGGTAGAAGTATTATTAAAGAGGTGACACCCCAGTTTTGTAAGTTAGATATGAAAAGCATAACGTAGAAAAATCACTTAATTTCTTGAAGCTCTTTACTTCATCAGAAAAGATACTAAAAAATATTATCCCCAGGGTTTTTTTCCAGCACAATAGAAACATGGCATTCAATATATACTTCAGCCCACTAAGTGCCTGGCAAGTCCTGGGAAGCAAACACACAGGATCCTAGTTTTTTACTCAAACACCTGTCGCGAAAAGAAATCTTCTTGATTTAAAAGGCAATCATATTGGGCTGGAGTTGTGGCTGAGTGATAGAGCCCTTGCCTAGCATGCGTGAGGCACTGAGTTTGATCCCTGGCACCACATAAAAACAAAAAAAATATAATAAAGGTATTTTTTTTTTAAAAAAGAGGATTTTTTTAAAAAAAAAGGCAATCATATTTCTGATTGACTCTTTCTTGAAGATGAAATAACCGAGCAAGAGCCTTCAGAAATACCGCTAGACCCTTAGAATTACCTTGCGGTGACAGGGTGATGCAGAAAGCTTGTGTGGTTCTCTCTTCAGAGGCACAGAGATGGAAGCCAGAAGCAAACCCCAGCTCCTCCTGCTCCTGGCGCTCTCCAGTGTGCTCTTCTCACAGAATTCTGCATGGCCTCTCTTTGGACCATCTTCTGCTCTGAGGTAACTTAGAAGTTCACTTTTAATTTGAGATAGTCAAACGTTCCTTTATTGAAATGGGAACTTCCTACATGTTATTTTGGATGGTGCCATATTTTAAATTATGTGTCATTTATTTAAAGCTTTTAATTGCTGTGTTGAGCAAGTTCTTTGCCAACATAAAGTCAACACAGTCCTTCTGAGTCCTGGAGTTCACCTCCAGGGCCTGAGAGAGCATCATTGCCTAGTTTTACATATGGACTGGAGCCCATTTCCAAACCGGGTGGGAAGGGGGTTTGACTTTCATTGAGAACCAGTGTTAGATAAGTGAGAAGAAGCTCTGTCACCTCAGTTCAGTTCACTGTCTGGTGGAAAAATAGTTGTTTAGTTGTCAACCTCATTGTAGTTCATTTCTAAGATCAATCAGTAAACAACCATAAGATTAGTGGTTTATTAGTGAAATATGTGTAAAATCGTGTTGCACAGAAATGTATCTAGGCCCAATAACTTTGTCAAATTAAAAATTACAGGAGAATTGTTCTCCTGAAGTATACTCCCCTACAATGTACTTGGTTTGAACTAAAATCTTTAATTTAACTGTGTTCCCTATTTCAAATTCATAAAGCATGCCACTACTCACATTTACAACTGTACCTGAAATAAAATAGATTTATGTTAAAAAAATAAATAGTGAATTAAACTTTCATTAACCTGATATTTCCTTCCAGTTTACAGGAATCGTATCTAAGTGCCAATTAATGATTTCTTTGCTTATTTGTTCATTCCTGAGTTTTTGCTTCAGTTGTACTTTCCCCCCATAAAGTGAATTATCTTTCAGCCATTAGTATTCTCTGTTAAATTTGTTTAAAGCTATCTCCTACATTGCTCTGATGATGAAATAGGATGGTTCTGTCTGAGTGGCTAGATCACAAAGGATGATTGCTGGGCTTCAGACCCACAGAGGACAATTTATTACTGACTACCAGCTACTTCAACTGCAGAAGGGACAAAACTGCCCTGGAACAAACATTCTCCTTGGAGATTTACCCTAATAATAAAAAGTACACACATATACAATTTTAATAATGTGCTATTGTGAAAAATGTGCATGCACTCACAAATATAGTCAAGTTCTGTATATAGTTAACACAATTCTTAGACTTGCAGTACAGCACCATACATTCCTTACTAAAGCTGTGTTAATACATAAAGTTAGAAACCAGAAGACCCCACAAAATTCTTTGAATTTGAATGATGATTCATAAATGAAGAAATTCTTTGGACTTGATCAGTACAGAGAAATATATCACGCTAAGGTAAATCTCTGAAGCAAAGCCAAGGGACCCAGGGAGAGAAGAATAATGAATACTCATATCTTTAGAGGTATTTGGGGGCAATTGTTGCTAAATATCATCAAATACATAAGTTCCTAATAGTTTTAATACTGGTTATTGAGTTTCCAAATTTCTGTTTTATATGAATTATATCTACCTCCTAAACTTGGCTTTGCAAAGTGAAGATACACTTGGTTTAGTGAAGTAGAAGATGGAATGAACTTTGCTTAATCCTCTGATAGGATTGAATTAAGCAGCACTTATGTTTGGTATATCCAGCTTAGAAAAGTTGAATGGCATTTATTTTGTGAGATAATGAAAATATTTTCTGTTCATACTCTCATTAACCAAGTCAAATTATCAAGTCAAATTATCCTATTCTTATATTGTGAATCGATGATATTTCCCAAGAGTTTTAGTTTCTTATTTCAAATGGTTGCAAGACCATGAGCATTGCCTTCTGAGAAAGGAATGTCTTAACACTTCTAGTGTGCTTTTCTCTAACAGGTTGGATGACAGAATGCCACTGGAAGGAGCAAATGAGCCAGACCAAGTTTCATTAAAAGCAGACACTGACATCTTGCAGAATGCTTTAGCTGAAAATGACACACCCTATTATGATGTATCCAGGTGACTTCATTTTTATTGCTTTATTTTATATAGAAAATATACTTAAGAAATATAAATGTTCTAGTTATCTTACCTTGGAGCTCTGTCTGTATAATGCTACAGGTTTTCATGTGTCACTCATTCAGCTTGATTTAGAGCAGCTCCAGCAGCTGAACATGATTTTCCTGTAGAAAGACTGCAACAAGTTAGGATGAATACATCACTCTTCACACTCTTGTGTACCTAGCTTCAACATCACAGATTGGACCAGTCCTGGTAAAACCACAGCAACTTCAGATTCCATGATGGAGCAGGTGCTAAGGGCAGAGGTTCATCCTACCTAAGGAAAAGGCACCTAACAGTGCTGTTCCTTCATGGAACTGCTTGTCTAGCTTTCAGGACAAATCAAGTAGCTCCATACCAAAGACAAAGGATAAAAGGTTTTTCGTTTGCATGGAAAAGTTGGTCAATAAGCCCTAAAATCCTATCTCAAGAGCTTTTGTTTCCAAATATTTTGGCAGAAGAAATATGAAAAGATATGTCTGTGACTTTGCCAAAATCAACATATTTTCCCATTGCATATGTCTTTATTTGGAATAGCAGAAAAAATCATAATATAGAAATTATGATATATATTTCACATAAGTATTTCTTAGAAAGGCATTCATTTTACAGCTTTTACCAGGGAAAAATTTACTTTTAAAACAGTTCATTTTTAAAAATTTTCAACCTTGGGCTGCATATATAACTCAACATTTGCCCATCAGGATACAAATGATTAGAACATACCTTTCTTAACACTTCCTTTTGGACTTAAGCATTAATAGCAACTTTTATAATAAGCTGATGAATTTGTTATTTAATGAGCTAGAATAATATTCTAGAGAAACATGTATGCATTAGTAACTATCCTTTTCTCCTTGTTTTAGAAATGCCAGACATGCTGATGGAGTGTTCACCAGTGACTACAGTAGGCTCTTGGGTCAACTTTCTGCCAAAAAATACCTTGAATCCCTTATTGGGAAGCGGGTTAGGTAAAGGGAATTTATTCCTTTTCATCAAACATGTTATCATTACTCAATCTGCCAATCATATTTTCACTTTCAGTAAGTTCTTCAAAATTGACAACTCTTTGATAATGTTTAATTTAGTCTAAAAAATAATGTAAACTTTTGAGTAAAACATACTGGGCCCATTGATGAAGGAATAAGCCTTTTTCTTATATTCTTTGAGTCCAGTCACATTTATTTTTCTTAAATGGCACACTTATTTACAAATTTGAAATCAAATTGGATGAGACTCAATAAAAAGTGATTTGGAATGTCGATGCTTTGGGGCATTTATTATTAAACTCTGACATTCTCTTGCTCACATTCCTTAGCAGTACAATCTCAGAAGACCCTGTGCCCATCAAACGCCACTCTGATGCAGTCTTCACCGACAACTACACCCGGCTTAGAAAACAAATGGCTGTAAAGAAATACTTGAACTCAATTCTGAATGGCAAGAGGAGGTAAAGGAAAAGAGAACTTGCTAAAATGAGAAATTTTAAATGACTTACAAAACTAAGCTACATGCAGAGATCGATTGATTGATCGATCGATCTATCTATCTATCTATCTGCCTACCCATCCATCCATCCATCCTATATGAAGTAATCATTCTCAACCTTGATATTAGACTACTCTGGTTGATGTTAGACTACTCTGGAAACTTTTTAAAGTACTGATGTTTGGGCCTTATCCCAAACCAATTGCCAGGAAATCAGTGACTCTGGGGTACAGACTTGGACATCAGTATTTTTTTATGAGCCCCCTGGCCAATTCTACTGTTTCATCAGGGTTAAAAATGATGGCTAGTTTGAATCTGTGAACAGGTTTTATCAAAAGTATTGGCTTTTAAAACATGTAGAGTACAAGCAGCAATTTGTTCCTGCATGGACCCCCTTCATATTCAAATCCTTACTTTATCAAATTTAACCATCAGACATTTTGTACATTTAAATTCTGTAAAATCTCTATCCCTCTTTGGTGTGTAGATATTGGACAACGCAGGGGGCGTGGAGTTCTCTCTTTTTATTCCAAATGTTTTTTTGTGTGCATGGTATTAAGGATAATCCTGTTTGGGTGAGATTAGATAACATTATATTTTCTCTTTGCCCTCTAAATTGTAATTCTGAAAGAATAATTTGAGACACTTTGAGGTTAAGAAGTAATTTAAAGATGATTGTTTAGCCCTAGTGCACTTTACAGAGAACAGTCATTACGTCATTATCATTTCTTTTGAATCATTCTCTTCCAAGAGCCCTAACAGGCCCAATTTCCTTCTTCTGTTCTGCAGCAGTGAGGGAGGGTCCCCTGACTTTCCTGAAGAGCTAGCAAAGTAATGAAAAAGCTCTTGGAGTCCAGCTGATGAGAAGCGGTGAGTACATCTGTGTATTCTCACTGTATTCTCATTTTCACCATCTAATTATGTAAGGAGGGAAGAGTCACTGAGGAGGAAAAAATTCTAGAGTTAAATAATCGTTTTACAGGAGACTTCATTTAAGGATCTCTACTTGAAATGGACCCCACCCCAGAAAACAGCTTCAAATGACTCTGATCACATAAGCGGCTGTTCACAGTGAGCAGACAGTTCAGACAGTGTGCCATCTGAGAGGTTATCCTCTCTGTTTGGCCTCATTCCTACACTTGTGTTGAGTTAAAAACCAAAGGAGCCTGACTCTCACTCAAGAGAAAAACTAGCTTTATTTTTGAGAACCAAACCATGCTGCTCTTATTAATTTAAGATTTAATTCCATAATTGTCTGTTAGCTCTTCATTTAATTTAAGTGTAGGGAACCATCACCATAATTCATTGTTATAAAAGCACAAAGGCACTCTGGCACTAACACAGCAAACTTCATATAGCAAAAGTCAAATTTTGACCTATAAAGTGAGTTTAGTCATGAAAACCTGATAATATTCACTATAAAATATTTTTTTTAGTAGAGAAAACATGCACAGTTTTTTCTCTTTTTCGAAATGGTGAGCTTGTTATAAAAGTTGCTTTTGTATAAAAGTGGGCACAAGACATACTTATTTACTAAACTATGTTACATTGATATTTACATCATCTCCTGCAAATCTATTTACAATGTTTGACAAGTGCTTTAATAAATTCTTGTCATCAGCATACTAAAAGTTAGCAATTTTCTCCAAAGGCCTACAAAGTAAGTGTTTTCAGCTTTGTGGGCTATCTTGTTTCTCTTATAATTATTCAACCTTGTTGTTGTGGCATGAAAGCAATCACAGATAACATGTAAAATGAATGGGAATGGCTGTGTTCCAATAAAACTTTATTAGTAAAACCTGAAGGTGGGCAGGATTCCAATCCCTGACCAGGTCCAAGAGATTAATGGAGCCCACACAGGCCAAAGGCAGGTCACAGTCATGTCCATTCCTGATGTGGTTATTGAAGGTTTCCAAGAGAGTCAACAAAAGTGGACAGGGTGTCTTGAAGACACCTGCATGATCAATTACTTTTGTCCACTAAGTAGATCTCCCCTTTATCTTAAGAGTGGTGTAGTGTCAGATTTACCTGCAAGGATGGCTTATCACATCTAGACATTTAAGTGCAACAAGTTCTTTGCTCACAGATGAAAGCTAATCACATTCAGGGCATTGAAAAAATATCTCCAAGGTAAAACCTCCATCAAATTAAGAAATAGGACAGGCACTAAAATACACAGGCAGATTCCTCTATCCTTTGAAAATTGTGAGTTCATTTGTGAGATCACATCCTTCCTTCATATCTTTATGGAAGGGTGGCTTTGGACAAATTCTTTGGACAGGAAATCCTGCGCATTATCCACTTGTGAAAGGTTCAAATGTGTGACTATTCGTGTCTAGAAAGAAAGCAGTTCCTCTGTGACAGTCAGTCTTCTGGAAGGTACTTGTCCTTATGACCAGGGGAAATAGATGCTCAACAAATGGGCAGATAAGTGAATGAAACTAATATGCTATGAACAAAAATATACATTTGTGTTTCAAGTGTGAATTCTTTCTTTTTCAGAATTCCTGAAGGAAAATGATAGGCAACAGTAATTACATTTTGAGTTCTACATAACTAATTCAAGAAAACAACTTCAATATTGAAACCAAATAAAGTGTAGTGTCGTGAATGTCGTGGTTCATTTTCTTCTGATGTAACAACTGTGATGTTTACACTGTAAATATTATTTGAGTTATAAAATGTGTCTGTAGCTCATGAAAGGCCTGTAATTTCATATGCTGTATATTCTTTCTAACAAAAGTATATTTAATGATAAGTAGATACTAGGTTAATTACAATTATATGAGATTCTCTGGAAGACTGGTAATAGAGGGAAATTGATGTGTTTATTTATAGAGTGCAGTTAGCTGTTCAGAAGAATAGAGCAGATAACCGGTGTGTCTAAAATTGAATGTTAAGCAGATAGAATGCTGTGTTAACCCCCAAAATATCCAAGAGAATGCCAACAGAAAAGAGGAAAAAGAAATTCTTCAAAAAAGATTTTTGAGAAAATTCACCACGTTTCCACATTGATAGAAAACTTCCTCATGGGAAAAAAACTCTCACGAATCTGGATCACTAATCGCCAAAGGCTTTCCTCGGACCCGTGTCTCTGCCAAGGACTTACTACTTTGGACCTGCCCTTTATGCTTGTGTAAAGTGAATGCAAAATGGAAACTGAATAGAATGTTTGTTTTTTAGGAATAAATATTTTTTCCATAATCAGTCAGATTAATGTTTGGTCATATCAGCTTCCTCCAGTGAAAGTACATTTGAGGACACAACTATTTTTCCAAGCCGATTGTAAGAAATTAAATATAGGAAATAAAGATCTTTGACTATCATTGCAGATACTTGTGTTGATTCTGATTCTTTTAAATGACCCAACAATAACTCATTTTAGCTCTGAGTTTCCAGGCACTAGATAGTTTTTGTGAGATTTGAGGTAGGATTGCATTTAATAATGTGTGAGTCCTAAAATAACAGTGACATAAATAACAAAGAAGTTTCTCTCTCACATCAAGCGAGAAGAAGACGTCAGGAGTGTGATGGTTCTGTTCTGCAAATCTCTGAGTAATCTAAATCCTTTCCAGCTCATCCCTCATCTCTGAGGTTGCAGTGTTTCTCCTCATGATGCAAATTCATGGCTACAGTTCCGGCCATTTTATCTTCATTCTGTGCAGCATGGTGGAGGATGGGGCATGGGGAAAGGGAGCAAAAAGTTCACGCCAGCATCCTTTGACCTGATATATCACACCAGTATCCCCTGGGCTGGAACATAGTCTTATGGCCACAGACATTTGCAAGAGAGGTTGGGAAATATGATGTTTTTTTCTGCTTTTGTTCAGGAGGGAAGTCATACACCCAACTAAAGATTGAGGACCATTAATATAAAATAGTGGAAGAATGGATGTATGTGGACACTTTTTTTAAAAATGCTTAAGTTATCACCAGAAGTGGAAAAGAAAGTGAGAGTCAGAGTAGCCATGGATGAGGTGCATCATCACCACAGGGCAACACACTTTCATTTTCTTTCACTACCATTAGAACAACTGACCACATAAGGAGGGACTATTCTAGAATGACCAGCAATGGCAGAGCAGTTTAGACAAGCTAAAAATGAATTGGACTGACTGTTATCTTTTGGTCTCACTTGATCCTTCAAATTATTAACTGTTCGTTAAGTGGCTTTTCTGCAGAAAGCACTGCTGTGAGAGCAAACTTATAGGTGAAGGCTGTAGAGCTTACCAAGATCAAATGGGGCAATATTTGAATGTGAAGGTACAAAGCTTTAATTTTATCTTAGTAATAGGTATCCTTTCAATTTAATCCCTATTTCTTCAAGAACTACTTCTTAAGTGACCATTTTGGACTGTGACAGTATCTGGGAAGGGTTCTGGGAGAGGGAATAGCAAGTGCAAATGAGAAAAGAGTCCTGTGAACCTGTACAGCCAGGACACCGAGGAGCCTCACAGGCCGCTACAGGGACTTGAGAAGTGAGATGAGGAGACATTGCAGAGTTTGGACAGAGGTGTGAGAACTGCATTTGTACAGTGTCATTCTGGATGCTATATTGGGAATGGATAAAAGGACAATAAGAACAGAAGTAGGGAGAGAAATCAGGAGGCAACTGCTACAGTGATGGTGGCTACCAGAGAAGAGATGGAGGTAGGGGGAGTGGATTCTGAACATGTCTCGAGAGTAGAATCAAGTGTTGGCTGACAGAGTGGAGATATGAAGGAGAAATGTCAAGAAAGATCTCTAGGTACAGCACCCAGGCAAACGTGAGGGTCAGAGCTGCTATTAAGTAAGATGGAGAGAACTGGGAGGAGTCCGTTGTAGGAAAAAAATGAGGAATTAAGTTTGGGGCATGTTAAAGCTGAAGTTAAGAAGAAAGTTGGAGATACACATGAGTTCTGGGGAGATAGACAGTGAGAAGACTCCAGAATATAAATGGAATTTAAAAAAACACAAGAGCAGATGAGATCACCAAGGGAATAACCACAGAAAAAGAAGAAGGAGAAAGGAAGGGGAAAAAGGAAGGCAGGAAGACTCTAAAGACACTATCTAGGGCTGCTGAAACAAAGTTCCACTAACTGGGTAGCTTAAACACGGAAGTGTATTGTCTCATAGTTTTGAAGGTTAGAAGTTCAAGATCCATGTGCCCCTAGGGCTCATTCCTTCTTCAGGTCATGAGGAAGAATTGATCCGTGTATCTCCTTTGGCATCAGGAGGCTTGCTGGCAATGGGTGGTTTGTAAAAGCACTACCTTGACCTCTACCTTGATCTTCAGGTGGCGTTCTTCCTGTCTGTGTGCTTTTCCCAAAATTTCTTCTTTTCATAAGGACCCAGTTATACTGGATCAGAACCACCCAATGACTTTATTTTAACTTGATTACCCTTAATTAAAAATCTTATCACTCATGAGGTCACATTCTGAGTTTCTGGACTTTAGGACTTCCACATGAGAATTTGTGAGGGTGCACGATTCAACTCATACTATGGGGACACTCCAACATTCAGGGGAACAAGTGAAGTAAGAAAGGAGTAAAAGGGGAGACACGTAAAGAGGAGGAAATGGGAGAGTGTGTTGTCCTAGACGACAGACGCAGGATTGCGAGGAAGAGGAACTCATGGAGTCAGGTGTGAAGTGGAATTTTTCAGGCATGTGTACATGACGCTGGGAAGCTCTCTGAGACATGTGTCGTCCAGTGGCTTTGTCTAGTGTAAAGATCACATCACAAAGTGCACTTGGACCTGCACGGTGTGGCCGCACAGCTCATTGTTCCCAGGCCACCAACCCTTACACCATGGTACTGCGCTCAGTGCTGGAGTCCACCGTAACAGGAGTGGGGTTGTGCATCTAAACATGGAGAAGGTATAGAAAGTGCAGTGAAAAGGTTTAAAAAGTGAAACCCATATCTAGATCATTTACCACAAATGGAGCTCGCAGAGCTGGGAGACTGGTGAGTGGTTGCCAAGGCCTAGGGCATCACACTGCTATGGAGTCATAGACACCATACCTTTAGCAAGCACTAAATTAAAAAAAAAACAACAAAACTATTTTTATTTAATAGTAAACTTATCTTACTGTAATATTTTACCTTATGAACATTTTACAATTTTTAAACATCTGGACTCTTATAATGACACTTAGCTTAAAACATGAGTATTATATAGCCATACAAGATACTTTCTTCCTTTGTATCCTTCACTATAATCATTTTCTATTTATTTATTTCTTCTTTTTAAACTCTTCGGTTAAAAACTAAGACATGAACACACATACTAGCCCAAGCCCACACGGGGTCAGGATTCTCACTGTCTGCTTTCTATCCCCACAAATTGTCCCACTGAACGGTCTCCGGGGCAAGGACACACACAGCTGTCATCCCCTATATTAACCATGCTTTCTTCTGGGACACCTCCTGAGGAGTCTGCCTGAGGTTCTTGGACAAGTAGCATCACTCACTTCAGAAATAAAGCCCTAGTGGTTTTCTTGGTATGGATCTTTTTTCCAACTTATCAATTGCTTGTAATCAGGTAATGCACCATGAACATTCCTTCTATTAATGAAAACATTTTAGTGTTGGGGCTGTGTTTTCCAAGACTTAAAATAACTTATTGGGATCTACAGAAGCTTGCTCTAAACACTTTTCTGTGAATTTTCTGAAGAGGCTGCTCCTCCTCCTCCACCTCCTCGTCTGTCTCCACTGCTGTCTTCTTTTTCTTATTCTTCCCGCAGTTTCCTTTTCTTTTCTTCAGCTATGTATTCCTGTTCCAAAGCTCCTCATTAATCAGTTCCTGAGATGCCACCTCTAGGAGTTCCTCAACATCATCCTTATCCACGCCCACATTGAAGTTATTTGCATCTCAACCACACCCATGTCAATTTTTGAACCTCCTGATCGTTGGGAAATTTGGTATCATGGATAAACCCAGTGGTATCTTATCCCATACACTCGTGGGTGACATCATCTCAACCCCTACAAGGTTCTTGGTGCAATCATAGATGTTGTAATCCCTCTAGAACTGTACTGATATCTTCCTAGTGTCCTCTTCATTTATAACAATATCCTGGGCAAAGATCCTCCTTGGATCGCTGGTATTAAAAATTGTTATAACCCCTTGATCAAAAGTTGCTATACCCAATAGAAGGAAAATCAATAGAATAGAGGAAGGGAAACAGGGGGAGGGAAGAGAGAAGAGGAAGAGGAAGTACTGGGGACTGAAATGAAATGGAGCAAATGACATTTTACACATGTACGATTATGTCAAAATGAACCCCAATGTTATGTATTAAGTATAAGGCACTAATAAAAATATCTTTAAAATTCTAAACCTGATTGGATCAAAGTGGTACCTAAGGTACAAATTAATGTCCACTATAGAATAAAAAGCCATGTTCTTGTGCATTTGAGTTCAAAGTGACACTAAAGTTATGTTAGAAATAATTTTTAGAGTTCTGAAAAGAATATTTTATTTCTTCCTTTGGCTTCAGTAGAAAAACAAAATCTACCAAAACAAAAACACAACATTCTAAGAGCTTTTTAGGTTAAAAATGGTAAGCAACCCATGAATGTGTCTCTTCTTCCTCCTAAATATCATTAACTTAAAGGAGAGAATAAAGAAATATTATCCCAGATAGCAAAGATAAGAAAAAAGATCCATGAGCAGTCAGGAGAGCCTAATACATTCTGGAAGACAGGGCGTTGAAAAGTGGAGTCAGGAAACTGCCATGGGAAGGTGAGCTTTGAACTAATCTGGCCAATCTACAACAGATGATCTGAAATTTATACTTTAATAAGCCCTAAATCCCAAGAAAAATCAGTTCCAAAATCAGGAATGTAAAATTTTAAATTTAATGATCAATCTAGAGAGACCACTCCTTTGAAGGGATCCATTTCTATTAGTTTGCTACGGTTGTCACAACAAAGTATCACCAGCTGGGTGGCTTAAACAAAACAGATTTATTTCTTACAGTTCTGGGGATGGCAAGTCTGAGATCAAGGTGTCAACAGGAATGGTTTCTTCTGAGGCCTCCTGCCTGGGCTTGTTGATGGCCATTGTCTTCTCACATTGTTACTTGGCCCTACTTCTATATGTATCCTTGCAGTCATTTCCTTTTCTTATATGGACACCAGTTGTAGAGTTAGAGCCCACCTTAATGATCTCGCTAACTTAATGACCTATGTAGAGACCTTACCTCTAGGGCTGGGGTTGTAGCTCAGGGGTAGAGTGCTTACCTAGCACATGTGAGGCACTGGGTTTGATCCTCGGAACCACAGAAAAGTAAATAAATAAAGTAAAAGTATTGTGTTCACCTACAACTAAAAATATTTTTTAAAAAGATTAGAAAAAAAATTTTAAAAAGACTTTATCTCCAAATAACTCACATTTTGTGGACATGTTAAGACTTCAGTTTATGTATTTTAGAGGAACTCAATTCAGTTCCTAACACCACTGATGTCAGGTCAAGAGCAAGGTCAGGAAATGCTGATGTACAGTTTCCTTCTTTTAATCATTTCCCGTTATCAAGTATCTATCAGGAAGAAATCATTCTTGTATGTTATATTGGCATAAAAAATGTTATTATAAAATCATGGACTTACATTGTTGCTGTTTTTTACTGGGGATTGAACCCTGGGGTGTTCTATCACTGAGATAACTTTCCCAGTCTTTTTTATTATTTATTTTTAAACCAGGTCTCGGTAAGTTGCTGAGGCTGGCCTTGAACTTGCCATTTTCCTGCCTCAGTCACTGGAATCACTGGAATTCCAGGGGTGGGCCATCATGCCTGGCTATATTACATTGTTTTGGTTAGAGAAAGTCTCTGCAACTTTTAATATGATCTTATCACAGCAAATTTTTCACTTTTATTATAATAATTATTCATTATTATTTTAAAACTCACAAAGTATTATGAAAACTCCATAACAAGTAACGATTTTGGAGACTCCTGAGAATTCCTGTCAATTTGGATTGACAAATTGGTATTTGGTATTTCCCAAATACTAAAGATTATAACTTGTCAAGAACTTGGAAGCACTGCAAGAGAGGGCAAGACTGTGGAAGGGCCTGAACATAGAGGCTCAAATTGAAGGCTTACATGCAACATCGTTGACCCCCCATCTCTGCTGGAAAGTGTTGACACACCTGGAGGCTCAGAGAGATAAAAAATTGGAGAGTGACTCTCTAAAAAAATGGTAGAAGAGAACAATTTCCTGGAGAGGCCGGGGATGACCAGGGTGGGAGCTAGGCAGGAGGTAAAGCCTGCTTCCATTACATTCCGGTTACAGCTGGTCCCTCCTGCTCAGTCTGGAAAGACACCTGCCTTCGGATAACTTTATTCATGTTCCAGGGTCCCAGCCAGGCTTTATAATGGCTCCTTTTGTTTTCCTCCCTTTTCTTTCTTTAACACTGTATTCAACAGACCTTAAGTTCGTAGTGGAAGGTGCTATTACCAATGCTGAAATATGAGTCAACAAGCCACCATTTCCAGGGATTTGAGGGAAACTTGAAAAAAGATCAGAGTTTAAAACAAATGAAATGGATGACAAAGATAAACGAAAACAAAAAAATAACACCACAGAGAGAAGAAAGAAAATACTGCATACATAGAGCAAGAACCTAAGGCAGAAACAGAGAAGAAAAAACTCTTAGACGTATAAAAGGAACTGCCTGAATTAAAATTTAATAGGGCTGTGCTGTAGCTCTGTGGTAAAGCACATGCTTAGTATGTACGGGGGCCCTGGGTTTGATCCTTAGCACCATAAGAAATAAAATTAAACAAACAAATAAATAAAATTTAAGAGTATGTTAAAATTAGGCACACCATCTTAGAGATGATAATAAGTCACAATTAATCAATAGAAATCTTGCATCTGATCAATGGAAGTTTCAGAAAAAGACAATGGAGCAAGGGAGAAAAAATTAGCAGGAAAAAAAATTTACCTGTCATTGATGACAATTTTCATTGGATCCAACGGCATGTTTTTTAAAATTTATGAATGAGTGCAAATTATAAACTGCATTGACTGTCCCAGAATATCTATCAGTTTGTTGAATTTGTCAATTTAGGACTATATTTTTTTTATAAAAGGCATTAAATTTTCCTTGAAAATAAGTTATTAATGTGTTAAGTTACTTCTTGAAGTGTTTCTAGACATCTTTAACTATTTTCATATTTGTACCTTCTGGGATGATGCATTCCAAACGTTCAGTACTCTAATATCTCTGTAAGAATTAAAGTGAACATTTTTTTCATATATTTTTTGACTATTCATATCTCTTCTTCTGTGAAGTGTCTGCTCAGTTCCTTTGCCCACTTTTTGATTGGGTTATTTGGTTTTTTGGTGTTAAGGTTTTTGAGTTCTTTGTATATCCTGGAGATTAACACTCTTATCTGAGGTGCACTTTCTCCCATTCTGGAGGCTCTTTGTTCATGTCCTGTATTGTTTCACTTGCTCTGAAGGAGCTTTTTATTTTGATGTCATCCCATTTATTGATTTTGGAGTCTTGATTTTATTGCTTTAGGAGTCTTATTGAGGAAGTCTGTTCCTGAACCAGTACAATGGAGAGTTGGGCCTATTTTTTCTACTAGTATGCTCAGGGTCTCTGGTCTAATGTTCAGTATCTCTAGCAATTAGAAAAATTCAAATTAAAACTACACTATGATTCCATCTCACTCCAGTCAGAATGGCAATTATCAAGAATACAAGTAACAATAAATGTTGATGAGGATGTGGGGGGAAAGGTTCACTCATACATTGTTAGTGGGACTGAAAATTGGTGCAAATATTCTGGAAACCAGTATGGAGATTCCTCAGAAAACTTGGAATGGAACCACCATTTGACTCAGTTATCCCACTTCTCGGCTTATACCCAAAGGACTTAAAATCAGCATACTACAGTGACACAGCCACATCAGTGTTTATAGCAGCTCAATTCACAATACCCAACCTATGGAATCAACCTCCGTGTCCCTCAACAGATGAATGAATAAAGAAAATATGATACATATACACAGTGGGGTATTATTCAGCTGTAAAGAAGAATGAAATTAAGGCATTTGCCAGTAAATGGATGGAACTAGAGAAGATCATTTGAAGTGAAATAAGCCAGTCTCCCCAAACCAAAAGGTCTAATGTTCTCTCTGATATGTGGATGCTTACCTGTAACAAGGGAGGGCAGGAAGGGGAAGTATAGAAGTTCATTCAATTAGACAAAGGGGAATGAAGGGAAAGGAGAGAGGATGGGAATAGGAAAGACAGTAGAATGAATTGGAATAACTTTCCTCGTATCTGAATAAATGACCAGTGTAACGCTATGTTCAACAACAAGAATGGGATCAAAATTATAATGGGTTGAACTCCATGTATGCATAATATGTTGAAATATACTCTATTGTCTTGTGTATCTAAAAGCAACAAATAGAAAAGAATTAAAGTGAAGTCTATCTATTCTAGAAAGCAAAATTTTACCTTACCTACTATAAATTTTTATGTGGAAAAAAATAGTTTACATAACTACAAACACTACTATATACTGTAATAATATTAATATAGTACTGTTTCTGGCCTTCAGAAATAGAATCTATCTTACAAGATATCTCATAGATAGAGAGTAAGAATTCAAAAATCATATCTATGAATTCCTAAGAACTTTAGAGCTGCGAATTTTTGCAGATCCTGATTTTAGCAAAATATATCCCAATTATCTATCTGGCTATCATTGCATTTGGCGTTCCAAACTCAAACAGTGGCCTCTCTGGTTAACTAATAGCAGCTGCAATTGTTTTGAAAGGAGAAAGGGAAAGGACACATTAAAGGCATCTGTCTTGTCACAATCCACTGTTAACAGCTTTCTCTCCGTGATTATTACAGAGAACATTTCCTTGGTCCTTCTCTTTTGCCTTGTGCAATTGCAAGACTCTTGCAAGATACATCTCCTTTCATGCTTTAACTTCTCTCATTTTCCCCCCACACAATTGTGCTCTTTCTTTTTCTCTTCTTTGGAAGCTCGCCCTGGTTTCATAATTTTGCTTCTTTCTCCTTTGCTTTTCTGTTGCCTACAGAGTTATGGGCTCATTCCCCCAGGTGCCTGGCTCTGCTTCATGCCCTGGCTGCATGCTAGCCTCATTTGTCCCAGTGACAGAAGGTGCCTACAGCTACGTCAGGATTTCTTTTGTCTCTTAGATTTTTCTATTAGGCCTTAAGACATATGCATAACACTCATTGAGATAGGAAAATATAACAAAATATCTTATATTTTATTCCTCTTTCTTCTTAAAATATATAGACTCTGGGCTGGAACTTTTCACTGCATTCAAGCTGAAAATTTATTGCTGAAGAAATTACTATACCAATATTCTTAATTATTACTTAAAATATATTTCATCTTACTTTGATACTTACACACATAAAGAAATTTTAGCCAGACCCTTATAGACTTGGGTAGAAACTAATGAAATAAAATTTGGAGCAACTCTTCTCTCAATATACCTATATTTGTATGGAATTACAGATATATAGATCTATTTATCTATCATTTGTCTCTATCTATCTTTCTATCTATCTATCTATCTATCTATCATAAGAGTAAATCTGAAATTGCATGTAGGTAATAACAAAGACAAGATTAATGGAATAGAACAGAGAAAATTCCTATTTTAAGATCTCAGGTTTACTGAGCAGCTGCTCAATAGGGATGCTGGCCTGAAAATATGCCTAAAAAGAATAGGCAACATTGTAAATAAAAGGTGACAGGAAAATTGGCTCCAGGTAGGGATTATATCATAATTATATTTTAAACATTATGAGGAAGCTATAACACTTTTTAATGAAATATATTTCATTTCTTAAGTTGAATGTGTTGTATACTAAATTGTGGGACATAATGACCAACTTGTTTATAACAGAAAAAATGCTTGAAAATTAAATAAGAAAGTGACAAATTTGTATTGAAGTAAGATGGTATAAGTGACATTACTTCAATGATACTGTAAATGGAAAAGGAAATCAAGTTGCCAAGATTCACACTTCCCTCTTGGAAGTAAGGAATAAGTATTGGTGATGGAATAAACAACAAAGCAGAAATATTGTATTTGTTCTGAGCCTCTGAATGGAGGACCCAGAACAGGGTCTAAATGGAAGCGGGTATTTCTCAGTGGATATCATCCAGATAGGGGACCAACTTCTGCTACACATTAGCTTGGCTAAACTAGACAATTAGTGTCATTAGTCACTGTGTATTGGTGGCTAGCTTAGGGACTCTTCTTTGAAGCTTACATTATGAGAAGGAAAATATGACTCTGAAAGGATGATTGACTAAAAAATAATACATAGCAGTGTCTTTGGCTTCCCCAGCGCTGGGGAGAGGCTGCTCCAAGTAACTGAGCGGCTGTGTAGTGTAAAGGGTTCTCCTTTCCTGTCACCTCTGACATCCCTACACATTCTCAATGGGAACCAGAACTTGTTCTTGAGTTTCAAACAAAGCCTCTGTCTATGACTAGGGAAATGAAGCATCAGTGTGGAACTGAGAACAGAATCTTACATAACCTGGTGAACTTCACACCAGACCCACCTTACTGACCACAGAACTTGACCCTGCCAGGGATGGGTTGATGGGACTTTCACCCCAACTTCTCTATTGCCTGGTTTAGGTGGTGACTATCACGAGGCAGTGGCCCCTCTTTTGCCCCTTGCATTGAGGTGTCCTGAGGATCTCAGTCTCACTGTCTGGAATGCACCGGAATGACATCAGCTGGAGGACACTGAAGTGGGTGTTTAGGAGCCACAGTGCTGATCTACAGCCCTGGGCAGGCTGAGAGGAAAGATTAACTTTTCCGGGAATCAAACGCTAAGGGTATTAAAGCGGGAGCTTGTTTGCATCAGGGCTTCTTCCCCTGGGTCCTCTGCAGCCCAGGAGCTGCTTGAGTCAGGGTTTGTGTTTGGTCTCTCTCTGCGCGGTGACCTTTCCTCTGTCCGTTTGCAGGCATGGGGCCAGCACATGTATTCCGTTCCAAAGGGGACTGAATGGCCTCAAGAGCCTGCCTCAGTCTTGGTCAACAGTTCATTTCTGCTCAAGTGCCAAACTGCAAAGATGGGTTGCTGACCAATTCACCCCCAGATCAACTCGGGGACAGGAATAGCTCTTCCCAGTTCCAGTTTCACAAAAACAGAGGGAATATTGACTTGGCATTTATTTTCTACCAAAACACAGTTACAGGAGTGGATATCTTTTCCACTTTATAGTTCATGTATTGCTTCAACTATTTCTCATTTATGCCAGAAAGACCTGTAAGAAAGTCACGGAATAGAATATAGGGAAAAGAATTGCCAGTGATTTTATGTCAGCTTCATAATTGAGCTCAGACAAAAAGTAATCCAATTGCAAATTCAAACCCTGATTTGAGGCACAGAAAATTGTTTTGGAGTTTGGATTACTCAACACCAATTCATCCTGTTCCATCTCATTTAATGAACTCCTTTTAATCAACAAATTATTACTAAGACCAAAATTAAAATATATTTGACAGAAAATATATGGTGAATAGGATATTAAAAGTACTTTGAACATGTGCTTTATTGTTCTCATCAGTAGCATAGTGTACTAAAGCCCCACCAAATTTCAAATTCACTTGAGCTTATTAGTAGCATAAGACCACATTGCTTGGAAGATAATTTGAAATCACTCAGGCTAACTCTAGAGCCCTTGTCCTTATCTTTCAAGCTGCATAAACTGTAGATTTCTAACAAGTGTAGGGATAGAGATGCCAATAGCAAAGGCGAGGAAAGGAGAAAACTGAAGAGAAAGTTAACAGATTCAAAGAATAAAGAGTTGAAATGTGAGGAGTACCGAGTATTCATGAGGAGAACTTTGGTAGCTCAGAAAAGATAGTTGACCTAAAAAAGCAAATTTTGGATTCATCAGCTTGTAGAGTCAAGTGCTGTGAACAATGATGAAATATAGGAATCCAGACAGTGAAAGGAGAAAAATTTTGAGAATATGACTCTGAGGAACACTACCATTTAAGGAGTAGTTGGAGGAAGAAAAATTACCTTTTCTCCCTCTTTTCACATGCAAATAGATGAAAGTGGCCCATATTTAAAACACATCCAAAATATCTCAAAATGAATCAACGACCTGAACATAAGACTTGAAACCATAAAATTCACAGAAGAAAATACAGGGAGGAAGCTCCATGACATTGGCCTTGGTGATATTTTTTTTTTCAATAGGATACCAAAAGTACAGGGAAGACTCACACAACAAAGAAAATAGTTAACAGTCACGAAGATGAAAAGGCAAGCTACAGTTTAGAAAATATTTGCAAACCACATATTTGAAAACATCTGAAATAAAGAAACTCACACAGTTCAATAAGGAAAAAAACTCAAGAAGTGGACAATGAGAGACTGGGGATGGGATGTAGCTCGCCTAGCACACTGGAGTCCCTGGGTTCAAGTCCCTGTACCACGAGAAAAACAAACAATAACAACAACAACAAAGAACCTAGACAGACATTTCTTCAAGGAAAACATAAAATTGGCCAACAGGTAGATGAAACGGTGCTCACCATCGCTAATCACCAGGGAAATTCTAATGAAAACCACAATGGATATCACTTCATTCTCTGTTAGAATTTTTTGTTGTTGTTGTTGTTTAAAGACAAGAGATAGCAACTGTGGGTGAAGGTGTTGGAGAAAAGGGAGTCCTGGCACACTGTTGGTGGCAGTGTAAATTAGCATAGTCCTTTCAGAAAGCAGTGTGATATTTACTTGGAAATTTGAAATTAGAAAACCCATATGACCCCGCAATCCTTCTTCTGGGTATATACCCAAAGGAAATGAAATCAGCATCCTGTGGAAATATTTACACACCCTTTTTGTTTCAGGGTGGCCAAGATGTATAGGCAACATAAATGTCCATAAATAGAAGTAGACTAGAGGAAGAAATCTATATATGTAGGTATATAAATTTATATATAGTGAAATAAGCAAGCCAAACACAGAAAAAATACTCCTATGTGGAGTCTAAAAAACAAATAAAAGGCATATCCATAGAAACAGAGAATAGATTGGCAGCTACTAGAGGTACTGCGGTGGAATGGGGGAGGAGGCAGGAAATGGGAGAGGTCATATAAGGGTGCAAGGTTGCAGTTATGTTGAGTGACAAATTTACAGATTTTAGGCACAGCAACAGCACCAAGACACAGCATGAAGACTGTATTGTACGCTGTAAATTTTCTTAATAGTAGATTTTAGATCAGAGAAAGAGGACAATAAAAATAAATTTTTATATATATCCAGTAGTATACATGTACAAATGTGTTCTTAGCACTGTTTGTAATATCTCAAACTGGAAACAACTAATAATGAGAAACATAAAATTTATTTACTCATTATCCTTATTCCTTTATTCCCTTAGGACTTGTATAATTTTTTTATGATTTAATCTACTCATGTGTACATATCTATCTATAATATATATATATATATTATATATATATGTATATGTATGTATGTATATATATATATATATATATATATATATATATATATATACATACATATACATACACACACACACACACACACATATACATATACATTTCTTTTCCTTGCAAGGCAGAGATTATTTCTCTTATGGTCACCTACTGCCTAGTACTTAAATCAATACAAGATGTAAAGTATGATAAAAATAATAACAAACTATTAAATTAGAAACCATAATATTCCATGTAAAAAGTTAATAATGTTTTATAGTAAATATATACATTTACAGTGTTTGTAAAATCACGTAACATTAAAGCCAACCTCACTTTTAAAAGAATTTTACTTAATAATTTTTGTCCTCGTAACCATTTTTATATTATCCTCATTTGTGTTTTGGGGAAATCGTCAACAAATGTCACATAAACATTTTTGAATGACACTAATATATTTAATGTCTTTGGTTCTTCACGTAGGTATGAATTATAAAGTTACCCATACAGGAAAACCTAATGGACCCCCAAAAGAATGTAAATATTGAAGTCATAAATAATTATATTTTCAAAATGCTTATGGCATGGGTTAATCAAATTCATGACCAACAATCTACTCACTCACATTTTAAATGTAACCTCTGTGTTAGTGAATAATTACAAGTGACAATTGCCCAAGTGACAATTTAGCATCAAGAACGAAGGTGATTCTATTAGGATAAGAAAGGTTTTCATGTTCAATTAAGATATAGTACAGGACCTAGAAAGGTAAGAAGATGGAACACTCCTGGGACGATTCATGTCGCCAGCTCGAGAGCCCAGAACATACAGGCCACCCTGAGCCACCCTACCAGGGCATTCTGGGGGTTACCTCCCCTGAGTCATAAGCACTGGGTAGCAGAATTTATTCTGAATTTTATTTCAAATCCCATGGTCTTACCCAAATTCATATTTCTCTGTGTGGCCTCTCAATCTCTCCCTGAGAGTTAGAGACAGATCTTCATGAGGCTTGGTAAATGGTGAACTATATCTGGGGAAATTTAATGAAACTCTTCAAGCCCAGCAATGAGCTGACCCATAGAAACAATTTGATTGTTTTTTTTTTTTAATTGCTTCAGAGTAGGGCTTCAAGTTGTTAGTCATCTTTCTGTTACTACAACAAACACCTGAGATCATCAGCTTATAAAAAGAAAAGGTTTATTTTGCTCACAGTTTGGAGGTTTCAGTCCATGACCAATTGAACCTGTTGCTTTGAACCTGTGCTGGCTCAGGAAATCTTGGCAGAAGTGTGTGGTGGAGGAGGCCTGTTTCTCTTCACCTTGGAGGACATGGCTTCCTAAGGAAAAGGCATTTTTTAAGTTTATCCAGTTGCTTATCAAGAATGGGTTGTTCACTCCTGTCCTTAGAAGCATCATTCACAATTATCAAAAGGTGGCAGCAGCCCAAAAGTCCATAAATGGATGAATGGATGTGTGAAACGTGGAAGTTTTTGCTTTAGAAAAGAAGAAATTCTAGCTGGGCACATGCCTGTAATCCCAGCAGGTCAGGAAGCTAAGGCAGGAGGATTGGAAAGTTCAAAGCCAGCCTCAGGAAAAGCAAGGGGCTAAGCAACTCAATGAGACCCTGTATCGAAATAAAATACAAAATAGGGCTGGGAGTGTAGCTCAGTGGTAGAGTACCCCTGAGTTCAATCCCCAGTACTCACCCCCCCCACACCAAAAAAAAAAGAAAAAACAAAAGGAAAGAAGAAATTCTGACACGTGCTGCAACACGCATGGCCCTGAGGAGCTTATGGGAAATAAGGCTTCAAAAGTCAAAAGAATCAAAAAAGACAAATAATCCAACCAAAGTGAGATACCCAACACAATCAATCTCCTTGAAACAAAGTAGAATGATACTTGCTCAGGGCTGGGAGGAGAGGGAAGTAGGGAGTAGCTGTCTGATGAGAAGTGTTGTTTGTTTTGCAAGATGGTAAAGTTTTGCAGATTGATTGTTCAACGGGGTGATTACACTGAATATTGCTTAACTGTAAAACAAGCAAACAAAACAAAACAAACAAACAGAAACAACAAACTTTTAATTGATCCATCTGGAAAAATCTCACATGAAGAACCCATAAGCTGAGAAACAGAAATGCCCACAAGTATTTAGAAATTTGTAACAAGCAGAACTTTGCTACAAAACTCAAAATCATACAATCTCACCGCAAAGAATTTGATTCTGTAGGACTGAATTAGTGCACTTTCACCTTTCTTCTTCTAAAATAGAAAATGTTCTAAGACATAGGACCACTAAAACATAACAAGGATCTCAGCTGAGTTGTGACAATTTCACCAAGATTTCTGCGAAAGAGTTAGATCAATGCTGTCAAAGTTCAGTACACCTTGAATGCTTTTAGGGGTTATAGTAGCTATTGTTCTAGAAGAAATTTTAGGGGAGAATAGCCAACAAAGTAGCTTAAATGTCAATTGTAGATAATTTTGAAGATGAAAGGATTTGAGTGTGTTGAAGGGATCATATCTGTTGTTTGAGATTGTCAACTGTGTCCTTTGAATGCACAGAATAGAAGAAAATTAACTCTTAGAATTTCTAGAAGACACTTTAGGATTCTCAATACAGGTCATGAGATGTCTTGTAGCTAACCTAATGACCTGACTTCAATTTTTCAATCTCTGCTCTGACAGCAAGCTGGCCTAGTACATTTTATTTTTTTAAACGTATGAAGATTTTTCACATCTGTCTCTCATCAATTTACACATTCACTTGCTCATTTATTTGTTTACTAACCAATAATCAGCAACACCTTGTAGAACACTTATCTACTGTACAAATGAGACTAAGCTCAATAAACATGGCCTTTGCCCTCAAGAATGTCATATTTGTATTTAGAAACTTGAAAAATAAGTGTTTAGTTCTATTTGTTTATTCTCTTATGAGCCATTTTGCATGGCCTCTCCTTCATCCCATGACACTGGCCTCATTCCTCATCCTTTTCCTGATGTGAGCTCTGCTTTAAGTCTGCACACTTGGATATCTTTTCATCTTTATAAATATTTTCATTGATGTCCCATGCCAACTTGCCAACATTCCAACAATTAACTTAACTGATTCTAACACACTCCCCCTAAGCAAAATACATCTAATTTTGTAACAAAACCCGATTTCCTTTTGGGAGAATTATCTTTTTCTCCTTGGGTGGAATCTGTGAAATGTCCTGTTAAATGTAATCTGCCAATCAAGGTACTCAGGTCTCCTCTAGCCAGAATGAGCATGTGATCTAAGCTCCGCAAATCAGTTGCTGTTTCTGGAATTTAAGTCATATACAGAGTGAAAAAAAATTACTTAAAATATAATCCCAAATCATGCAGGCAAAAGGTCTGGGAAAAGACTATGTATTGGTGCCCAGAACTAGAGTGGCTCCTGCCCTCATCCCCCCCAATCGGTGAGGTCATTCCCTGGCCATGAAGAGTTCTGTCTGTTATTGTGGGATCACCTGAGTTGCTGTCTGCTACAGGGTCTATTTGATATAATCTTTATTGGTGAAATCTCTGTGTCTCTCGGGATTATTTATAAAGTTATGCCTCCTGTGGGAGGCCAACCTTACAAGTGACTGAGTTACATTCCCCAGCTGGGTGCTGAGGCTCTCAGTCACAGATATGTGGCACCCTTCTTGGGTTCCAGGGTCCGTGTGTTGTGCATGGGTGTGTCTTGCTGCAGCCCCATGGGTGAAGCTATGCTCACCTGTTCCTTTGTAATATAACCCCTTGCCCTGTTTAGGATAGAATCTTCCATGGAAGTGCCTTGTGTGTGTCCCCTTCTCTTACTGTGCCCTTGGGGTGTGGCCTACCCAGGTGTCAGTCAACCGGCTGACAGTGGACATCATGAAGATACTCAGCCCCCTGAAACCTGACCCCTTGCCTCATTTGAATAGCTTCCCTCAATAAAAGGGGTCAGCGCGTGCTCTCTCTCTCTCTCTCTCTCTCTCTCTCTCTCTCTTTCTGCAGACCCTTAAGGTCAGAGGAGCCGTCACAGCGACCCCAAAGTAAAAGGCATTTGTGTCTCTTATTTCGTGCAGCCCAGTTAGCCCAGTTTAACTGGAGTGACCCCTGAGCCTTTTAGTCGCGAGAACAGAAACCCGGCAGCCTCCAATATTTTGGTGAAATGCTGGGAAATATCTTGTGATGACTTGCCACTCGGTGCTGTCCACTTCACAGTGGTACCTCTGGGCATGATGACCTCACAGAAGCATGGGTACTGCCTGCTGAGGTTGGAGTCTGCAGCTCATCAAAACTCTTTGTGTGCTTTGTGCTGGCTCTGACCTCCTGGGACCTTCATATCTTAAAGCCATAAAGTGTTCTTTGCCAGCCTGAAATGAGCCTCTTTACCAATAGTACTGTTCTGTACATGAATTAAACATTTTCCCAGCATCTTAGAGATACTTAAATAGAAGAGCACTTTCTATGTGTTTCCCTATTTCCATTTAATTTTTTTTTGCTTTGGGAGATAGGTCTTGGAAAGACAATTATTAAAACTCTATTTGTGTGATTACATTCTGGCATTGATGATTAAAACTGCTCTTTGTGAGTTAAATATGTTTCCTTTGATTATACACTGGGAGGTTTTGAAATGACTGCAGAAGCAAACACCTGCTCTCCTAAATAATACATTAGAGTCACACTGAAGATCTGCCCCCACGTCTAAAATATTTAACTGTTTAAAATGTCAGGTGGGAAGCACTTATGAATTGCATAACCATATTTAGAATTTTTACTTTCCATGACGTTGAATGATGCCCATTCCTTCCATCTTACAGGTGGAGATTTTTGAGTTCCTTGGAATATTATTATCATGCTCCACCTAAACGGCCTCATGAATCTAGATCATCATCTGTTTCTATTTGCTTTCCTTAAAAATAAAGTTTCACTTCTGGTAACTTTCCTACTTCTTGTCAATCATAGAGAAAAAAATATTCATTCTACAGCCATTACATTAAGCAAATATAAGCAATTATGAAATATAAAATGTCTTTAGATTTTTATTAATGTACTTGTACTCTTTTATCTCACAGTTTACCTAGTGGAGAATATTAAGTAGTTTCACGTGTCACTTGTTCAAATATTTTAACCATTAGATAAAATAATTTATCCTTATCAATATAGAATTTAAAATTACTTATTCTTAATTTTCCATTTTTTAATTTATAATTACCTTTAATTTCATCCAGTTCTATTGGTCTCTGGTGATAAAGCTAAGTATTTATGACAATAAGGATGATTGTCATAGAAGGATAGATATTGCATAATCCCACTTACATGAGGTGTGCAGACATGATAAGACCATCACCACCATCCATTCCAACATACCCCACATTTACTGCATGTCCCTTAGCGTGTGTTGTGTGTGTTTGTGTGTGTACGTGTTTTCAAATTTGGATATTTTTTCCTTGTGGTAAAATCACTTAACATTAGATCTACTCTTTTGATAAATTTTAAAATGCACACCATCATATTGTTAACCATAGGCACCTTGTCATAGAACAGACCTCTAGAATTTATTCCTCTAGTATAACTGAACTTTCATGTTTACTGAGCAACTACTGCATTCTCTGTTGCTATATGATTTTAACTATTTTAGATTCCTCATGTAAGTGGACTCATGCAGTCTTCATTCTTCAGTGAGTGGACTATTTCACTTAATATTATGTTCTCCATGCCCATCCATATTATCACAAACATGTTTCCTTTTTTTTTTTAAATTATTTTTTAGTTGTAGTTGGACACAATACCTTTATTTATTATTTTTATGTGTTGTTGAGGATGGAACCCAGGACCTTGCACGTGCTAGGTGAGGACTCTATCACTGAGCCACAACTCCAGTCCTGTTTCCTTATTTTTAAGAACTAAATAGTATTATCTTGTACATATAGACCTCATTTTCTTTATCCTTGAATGATAAACCACACTGGCATTCCTATGATAAATTCCAAGAACTAAATGGTATTACCTTGTACATATAGACCTCATTTTCTTTATCCTTGAATGATAAACCACACTGGCATTCCTATGATAAATTCCAAAAATCATGATATAGTACTTTTTAAAAATATATTGATATATTTGATTTGCTAATTTTAAAAGAATTTTTGAGAGTGCATTCATGATGGATATTGATAGTGTCTTCTTATAATGTCTTTGCTCATAAAATAAGTAGGAAAATATGTCTTCCTCTATTACCTGAAGGAATTTGCACAAGTTGACATTACTTATTTTTTTAATTATTTGGTGTCTTTATCATTGCTAAGACATTTCAAACAAATTACTATTCTGAGTATCCATTTCTAGGACTTCTAATCTACACTTTTTCCAGCAGGCCTCCAGCAGGGCTCAGAGCACTCAGGAATGAAGGTCGAGTTATCCCCAGTGGTGTATTAACTAGGACTCACACCCACCCCTACTCTGCATGGTGAGTCTCCATGACTCATTGGCTGGGGTGGAGTGTGAGTCCTAGTTTAGGTAATACACCAGTGGGAATAGGGAATATCTAGATCTTCATTCCTGAGTGCTCTGAGCCCTCATTATCATGCTCTTATCAGGCCATCATAGTTCAACTCACTAATTTGTAGTTGAAACTGAATATGCAAATTTAAAGGTGTCTCAGTGAATCACATCAGTATCAAACACATTTCTCCCTGTTCCCAACATGGAGTAGCTAGTAGTTTCTCCTCAAGAGAAGCAGTGCCAACTACCCCTACCAGTACAGACACTCCTTTTTGTGCTCTACAGTAACTGTCTTGAGGAACTCTGTATCAGCGAATTGCTTATGTGGAGAAAACTGTCCTTGGCCTTCAGTTTTATAGAGAAAATCAAGGCAATATATGCAAAGTACTTCGTACAATGTCTAGAATATAGTAAAAATTCCACAGGTTCTTATCAGTAGTATTATAGTGGGCAATAAGCATGGGTAATAAAAGCAGGAAAAGCTATTTCTTATGAAAGAAAAATTCTGATCTCTGTGTTAATCAGTTTTCTGTTGCTGTGACAAAATACTTGAGAAAAATGACTAAAAGGAGGAAAGATTTGTTTTGGCTGAGGTGAAGCAAAGCATCATGCTGGAAGTGTTTGGTGAAAGAAAGCTGATCACCTCAAGGAGGCCAGGAAGCAGAGAAAAAGACAGAGCAAGGAGGGCCAGGGACAAGATTGACCCTTCCAGGGCACTCTCCCAGTGACCTACTTCTTCCCCTAAACCCCATGGCCTACAGTTCCACCAGCTCCCAATAGTCCATTCAATTATAAAACAATCATGGATTGATACATTGATGAGATCAGAGCCCTCATGATCCAAATACTTCCCCAAATCCCCACCTCTGAACATTGTTGCACTGAGGACCAGAGACCTTCAACAAAGAGACTCTAGGGGACATTGCAGATCCAAAATCTAACAGCCTCATTTTTGAATGCTGCACTCTTTTTTAGCTATTTGATTGTAAATTAGTTTTAATAATAGAAGGAACACACTACTTACTTTTCTCACCATTATTTACTGATGAAATCGTAACTTTTTGTTTTAACCCCCAGTACCAAAAAGGAACAAATAAAAAGAAAAAAAATCCTGACATTTTTTAAAATTGGAAAATCTTCAGCTAGTAAAATTCCATTCCACCACCACAAGACCATGAACAAAATTTGGGAGGAGGAACCGCAAAAGCTTGTGTTTCTACTAACACAATGACCAGAGCAAGTCTTTGCTATTAACTGGCCAAGAGTTTTGGGGGGCCCAGGAGAAACATCAAAGCTATGTTACATCTGGATTTATTAATGTGAGATCTCCTATCAAAGGACAGAGCTTGTATTAATTTTTTCACCCATTTATCTGTCAGAAGTATATAAAACATACTTGAGATTGAAAAAACAAGAGTAGGATGCGTATTACCAGTCATACCCAGTGTGAGTTCCTCGGTATTCTGGGAACACAGGGTCCGTGAGAAATTTATGGTTTATTCTATTGTCACATAAACTGGGTTTGCTCATTGAACAATTTTAAATTTTTTCTCTCTTTTCTCTATCCAACCTCTGAGTGTTCTGAAGAATCAATATTTGAAGGATTCCACATAGGAAAATCCAATAAGGAAACACAAATCTATTAAGAAAGGACAACAGAGTTCTAGGGCAACTTCTCCCTTTTACTAATATAAAATACAGGGCTTATTTCCTGGCTCTAAATTTTCTCGTGTATTTCTTTCTCCCACCTTTCCTTCCTTCCTTCCTTCCATCCTCCTGTCTTCTTTTTTTTTCTTTTTAAATAATTAAGATGTACAAAATAATTTAGATTTAAAGAAGAGTGGGAAATAATTTAGATTTACAGAAGAGTGGGAAAGATAGAAGAGCATTGCTATACAGCATTCATTCAGCTTCTAATGTTCTCACTTCACATAATAATGTTATATTTATCAAAACTAAGAAATTAATATCAGCACAATATCATTAGCCAAATTATAGACTTTATTCAATTGTTATCATTTCTTCCACTCTTGCTTTTATTCTGTTCCAGGATTCAATCCAGGGTATCACATTGCATTTAAGATTTCCTCTTATTTTAGTGAGGAAGCAAAATGGTCTATTCCATGTATCATTCCACATATCACCAGTTAAAAATAACTGAAGCTTGAATTTGAGATTCAGGAGATGTCAGTGAATGCAAATGAGCAGGATGCAGTAGGGACAGACACTGTAGCCAGCCTCAATGAACATGCACTTCTCAACTCCTTCTTCTGCATCCTCAGATCAAGTTGACAGGGAGGCAACGACATTGGCTTCTAATCCACCACAGGGGTAACTGTCTGCCTTGGGTCACCTGTGAGCTCTGGCTAAAACCAGGCTAGAGAGAGTTATTCACTACAGAAAGAAATGCTCTTCCATGACTGAATGGAGCAAATTAACCCACGAGGGAAGTTATATATGGCAGGAAAATTATTGTCTCTGGTATGTTTGCAAATTCCATCTGTGCTAATTATCTATAGATTTTCTTGCTTTTCAACTTTAAAAAACCCCTTAACCTGTGGTTAATTTTATTATATATTGTTCATTACATTTATGTATTTCACTTATTATGTATGTGAACCTATGTTTAAATATAGGTTTATCAATATATGACATATACACGTATATAACAGTGCATACATTAAATAAACTTTATAATATTTTCCAATTGCTGAAGAGAAAATTTGTATAATTGAATTTTCGTTAAGTTCAACAACACTGTAAATACTCATAGTTATATTTTATTTAGAATTATTAAGAATTTACCATTCTAGTAAAAGTAGCTGGAATGAACAAATTGGAAAGAAAAGTATTAGTCATTATCCTTGCAATCAACTACAGAAATGTGGGAAAGTGCCTTTAGACTGAGGGTGAGGAGATTGGGACCTAGTTACATTTGGAAAGTTATGAAAAAAAATGACTCCCTATCCTGTTACTTCAAAATTCCATCCTCCCAAACTCTGCTTTCCTGATCCACAATAATAAAATTTTTGCTATTTAAGGCCCACTCCAAGGATTCTGTTTATAATGTGTTAGATTAGCCATTTAAAATTCTCCATCCCTGTCCCAAATGTCAGTGAACTAATTTGGCAGTAACTGACTTCTTTCACCCATGAATGCTATTTCCTGGCTCCAACTAAACCAGAAATACAGGGACATAGCATAATCCTTTGTGACTCTTCCTCTTCTGCTCATGGAAAATAAAAGCAGAACAAACTAATCATCTCAAAATAGAGGAGTTTTAGTTGTTCTAAAAAACAGAACTTTGATTCATATCATCCTTTGATCTTTGACCTTAAAAATGAAAGAAAGAAAAGTTTTTGCCCTATTGTAACTTTTTTCTATAAATACAACTTGGAATTTACCTTTTTTTTTTTCCTGAGGGAAAATATTTTGAAGGATTAGTAGCAGTTTTGAAAAGCTATCGGAGAGCCAGAGGATAATACTAATAAGCCACTTCTCAGTCCTCAGCTGTCAATGAGTCTATACCTGAACACGGGGAAGGCAAATTGCACTTTGAGATTCCTGAATATGACTCAAGAATCACAGAAACAGGATGGTAGCTGGAAGCGGATGTGGGGATTTAGGTCTGTTTTTGAGATTTTCTTTTGTCTTTTCGTTTTTTAAAAAACTCAGTATAGACCTTTAACTCTGCTTCGTAGGCAGCTAACTTTGAAAGGGCCAAGATTTTTCAGATTTCCATTGAGAGTTTGACATTTTAGTATTTCCTGAAAATTTTCAGAAATTACCTATTGCATTTTGATGGTATCAGTGGTCTGGTTACGCCTTGTTATGTTTGAATTTTCAGAGTGGGAAAGAGTGTCCCGTGAAGAACACTGAATTCTTATCCCATTCACCATCCACCAGCTCAGAGAATCTCACCTCTGAGAGTGTCACCAGAGTTCCAGGCCAGAGCAGGGTCTGACTTCAGGGAGTCCCCAGAAACCAGGTCCAAGCACTTGCCCCAAAACTCAAACAGAAGTTGTGGTCAAATTAGAATGGAATTTATTCAGTATAACTAAACCAGGAAGCAAAGCCCTGAGCTTCAGATTTAAACAGGGAAGGGGAAGAAAGCAGGGGACACATAGTGGGGAGACTCCAGAAGCACACTTAGTTCAGCAATCTTGGTCAAAATGTCTCCTTGATGATTTGATGAGTATCTCGGGTCTGGGTGACGTCCTGCTGCCTCCAGGGAGGTGGTATTTGAGGGGGTAGTCATCCTTCAAGGGATGACCGCTCCCACTTTAGGAGACAGTCCCATCTTGGAATGATCTGCCTGTGAAGGTCTGGCTCCTGGAATCTTGAAATTATCTTACTCTTCTCTCAGTGAGGTCAGCCTTGAAGAAGGAGGATTGACAGCTCTAGGAGAGGGTTCCTTGTATGATAAACGTGTCTACCTGCAGAGGTGAGCAGGAATCTGACCCAAAGTTTAAGGGAGGAAAGGAGACAGAAGGCATTAGACCTCTGCTGCGCCAAGTGAAGAATCAATGCTTTCGAGTAAAAGCAGCTTCTAAACCCCTGTCACAAGGTTTTCTTAGAGTTTTTGAACCTAGGCCCCATTTGAGGGTAATGTCTGATCAAAAAGGAATCCATACATGATTTCTGAAACCAATCTTTTGTCACAAGGGCGAGTTTTTGTTGGCACACACAAAAAAAAGTTATTTTTCCGAAATAAGAATTCTTTCCCTTGTCTGAGAAGTAAGATGCATGAGTCAGATGTTAACTTTGGAGATGCCAAACACGTCCATATTCAAAAGAATTCCCAAGATAAGAGGCATTATTTGGTTTCAGGCTTAGATGATTCAGAAATGACAGCAAATCTTATGTTTATATATCTTCAATTTTCTGGAGAATTCAAAAAGGACGAGCACTTATATTTATCATTCACTCTGGGCTAACAGGGTTTTAGGGAGCTTTCTTTTCCACATGTCAATCTTCAAGCCTGACACAAACTAACCCATCGTCCTGTGTATGCCATTACCTAAGAACAGAAGCTTGGATCTATAAATCTAAACCTGTGAAAACCTAGGACAGAAAACATGCAAACTGTGGTGTGGTCACTTGTTTGCCAATGAACTTGACAAATGGGATTGAGAAAAGCGGTGTGCAGAAAAAGACATCTAAATCATACATGGTATTTTTTTTCTTGCTTATGAAACTAACGATAGAAAATATGAAATAAATTACTTGTGTGGTTTTGATTTGCATTTCTCTGACTGCTAGAGATGGTGAGCATTTTTTCATGTACTTGTTGATTGACTGTATGTCCTCCTCTGAGAAGTGTCTGTTCAGGTCCTTGGCCCATTTGTTGATTGGGTTGTTTGTTCTCTTATTGTCTAATTTTTTGAGTTCTTTGTATACTCTGGATATTAGGGCTCTATCTGAAGTGTGAGGAGTAAAGATTTGTTCCCAGGATGTAGGCTCTCTATTTACCTCTCTTATCGTTTCTTTTGCTGAGAAAAAACTTTTTAGTTTGAGTAAGTCCCATTTGTTGATTCTAGTTATTAACTTTTGTGCTATGGGTGTCCTATTGAGGAATTTGGAGCCCGACCCCACTGACTGTAGATCGTAGCCAACTTTTTCTTCTATCAGACGGCGCGTCTCTGATTTGATATCAAGCTCCTTGATCCATTTTGAATTCACTTTTGTGCATGGCGAGAGAAAGGGATTCAGTTTCATTTTGTTGCATATGGATTTCCAGTTTTCCCAGCACCATTTGTTGAAGATGCTATCCTTCCTCCATTGCATGCTTTTAGCCCCTTTATCAAATATACGATAGTTGTAGTTTTGTGGATTGGTTTCTGTGTCCTCTATTCTGTACCATTGGTCCACCCGCCTGTTTTGGTACCAGTACCATGCTGTTTTTGTTACTATTGCTACCATCTCACTCCAGTTAGATTGGCAGCCATTATGAAGTCAAACAACAACAAGTGCTGGCGAGGATGTGGGGAAAAGGGTACACTTGCACATTGCTGGTGGGACTGCAAATTGGTGCAGCCAATTTGGAAAGCAGTATGGAGATTTCTTGGAAAGCTGGGAATGGAGCCACCATTTGACCCAGCTATTCCCCTTCTTGGTCTATTCCCTAAAGACCTAAAAAGAGCATGCTACAGGGACACTGCTACATCGATGTTCATAGCAGCACAATTCACAATTGCTAGACTGTGGAACCAACCTAGATGCCCTTCAATGGATGAATGGATAAAAAAAATGTGGCATTTATACACAATGGAGTATTACTCTGCATTAAAAAATGACAAAATCATAGAATTTACAGGGAAATGGATGGCATTAGAGCAGATTATGCTAAGTGAAGCTAGCCAATCCCTAAAAAACAAATGCCAAATGTCTTCTTTGATATAAGGAGAGTAACTAAGAACAGAGTAGGGTCGAAGAGCATGAGAAGAAGATTAACATTAAACAGGGATGAGAGGTGGGAGGGAAAGGGAGAGAGAAGGGAAAATGCATGGAAATGGAAGGAGACCCTCAGAGTTATACAAAAGTACATACAAGAGGAAGTGAGGGGAAGGGGAAAAATAATACAAGGGGGACAAATTAATGTCAGTAGAGGGGGCAGAGAGAGAAGAGGGGAGGGGAGGGGAGGGGAGGGGGGATAGGAGAGGATAGGAAAGGCAGCAGAATACAACAGACACTAGTATGGCAATATGTAAATCAATGGATGTGTAACTGATGTGATTCTGCAATCTGTATATGGGGTAAAAATGGGAGCTCATAACCCACTTGAATCAAATTGTGAAATATGATATATCAAGAACTATGTAATGTTTTGAACAGCCAACAATAAAAAATTAAAAAAAAAAGAAAGAAATTACTTGTAAAAGCAAGCCAATCTTTATGAAAGAGTTTACCTTTGTATTCTCATCCAGGAATAGGGTCCCCACTACTCAGGAGTGAAGCCCTGAACTGTGTTGCTCCCTGCTGTGGGGTGAAGAGAAACAGATCCCTGCTCGTCGCCAAGAGGCTAATTTCCCCTAGAAGATGCTGCCTGTGAAATTTAATGAGTGAGACCTGGCCAGACCTTGGCTGCATCGCATCTCCTAAAAGATGCCATTGTCATTTGCAAATGAAGGGTGCTTGTCTTTGGATGGCTGTTGAATGCACACCTGCATAACCCTCAGAGAAAACCAATCTACTGACTCTCCCTCCTTCCACTCTATCTTTGCTCCTCCCCATTTAGAGAATTTATACCACTGAAGGAGCAAACTGTCATCCAATCATCTTATAAAATTTATGACATATTTTATTTTCCATTTTATACTAAAATACTCGTTCTCATACAGGAACATGTCTCCCATCACTCATGGACCTTAACGCATGTCAGACCTTGGATCAGAAAAATAATATTCTGTACTCTTTGTCTTTTATTTCTCTGATACTTTCTCTGCAGTGAATTCTCTCTCTAGAGGCTGATGTGTTTACTCTTCTGGTTGTGTAAGCCTTTATCCCCCCACCACCCGCCAAACTCTTAAAACTGAGTGTTTAGGGCTTAGTAATATAATGCTTTCTATTGAACACTGTGGTTTTGCATTTTCGAATGCCTAACCTATGTAGACTTTTTTGGCATGTTTGATTGAATGGACAATAGCAACTTGGACTTCCATAATTCCACTGATTTGCTTCCTCTCAATCTGAGTGCTGGGATAACCCTTAGCACAGAAGAGATACTTGTAAAAAGCTATTAATACATTGATGTTTGACTGGGAGAAACATCTAAAACATGAGGATGCAAATAAGGAAATAAAGGGAGAGAAAATAGTGAGCATCCAACCCTTCCAAGAACATACTATAGAGTGACCAAATATCAAACAACTCTGTAGAAGGCTTTGATTAAAATGAGTCATCTTGGGAATTGTTGCAATTCTTCATGTCTATAATGTTCCATATTAAAACAAAAATGCCTCCATTGAAAGCCGATAATAAAAATGTCAATGAGGGAGGTACCCACTGGAAATTTGAAATATTAACTAAAATAATAAAATCATTTAAGTGAGCCAACCTGTTCCTTCAGCAACCTTGCCTTCCTCACTCTCTTAAATTCCTGTTAAGGCTCATCTCTGTCTCCTTTCCTCATTTCTTTTTTTTTTTTAATTTTTTTTATTGGTTGTTCAAAACATTATAAAGCTCTTGACACATCATATTTCATACATTAGATTCAAGTTGGTTATGAACTCCCAATTTTACCCCAAATACAGATTGCAGAATCACATCGGTTACACATCCACATTTTTACATAATGCCCTATTAGTAACTGTTGTATTCTGCTACCTTTCCTATCCTCTACCATCCCCCCTCCCTCCCCTCCCATCTTCTCTCTCTACCCCATCCACTGTAATTCATTTCTCTCCTTGTTTATTTTCCCATTCCCCTCACAACCTCTTACATGTAATTTTGTATAACAATGAGGGTCTCCCTCCATTACCATGCAATTTCCCTTTTCTCTCCCTTTCCATCCCACCTCATGTATCTGTTTAATGTTAATCTTTTCTTCCTGCTCTTCCTCCCTGCTCTGTTCTTAGTTGCTCTCATTATATCAAAGAAGACATTTGGTATTTGTTTTTTAGGGATTGGCTAGCTTCACTAAGCATAATCTGCTCTAGTGCCATCCATTTCCCTGCAAATTCTATGATTTTGTCATTTTTTAGTGCTGCGTAATACTCCATGGTGTATAAATGCCACATTTTTTTTATCCATTCATCTATTGAAGGGCATCTGGGTTGGTTCCACAGTCTAGCAATTGTGAATTGTGCTGCTATGAACATCGATGTAGCAGTATCCCTGTAGTACGCTCTTTTAAGGTCTTCAGGGAAAAGTCTTCATCTCTTCAATGAGGATACTGCCTCTGTGGACCACCCGTGTTTGTCTTATCCTGATTTACCAATGGCAACCGGAGTAAAATCCAGTTCAAATCCAGTAGTGAAAATCCATCCTCACCTTCTGTGTATGATGCCTTATAATCTCATATTTTCTCCCTCTTTGGCATTTAGGATATATTACCAATATTTCTTCCTATTTCCCAAAGTACTAGATTTTATTCTCTTCTAAGGGACTTATCCCTTGAATTTAAGCTGTTGAAGCAGCAACAGTATTTTTTTAATCACAGTATAACCCACCACATATACCATATTGTCTAAAAAGTGGATGTTTAATGTTATTTGCATGAGTGGATTTTTTTAAAAAATGGGTTAATATTAGAAATGAAATAAAATAATTTTTATGTAACTCATTCTCGAGATTCAGATACTGAGGTTCATGGAAATTCAGTGACATGTCCATGGTCACAGAGTCAATCAGCAGAAGTAGAACAGGAACTGAGGTCTTTGTCATGTAAATCCTGAATTCTCTTCTTATGCTACCTGCTAAATGCAACTTTCTTCTGTAGTAAGCATCCCTAGAGTTCAAATCATGGCGATTTCATCTGAAATCCCCTGGAAGCCTAGGAATTTAAAGAATTTTAAAAGATCATATCCTTATTTATAGAAAAATATGCTGCTAAAATACTAAGTTCATAATACTACTCTGAATTAAATATTTCTAATTATTCCTCCAACTGTTTTTTTCCCCTCATTTTGCTTGAAAATTTTTCAAAATGAAACAGTGGTTTCTATCATACAAATAAGCCCCCAATTGCTCAGCCCATTTGCCAATCAGTAAAATCATTATAATGAGTCAGAAAGTAATGTTTCTCTCTTAAGCCACTGAGTCACTCCAGAGGATCAAGTCTTGAGATTGGAATCATAGGATCTCCTTATTGGAAGGAACTGGAGATGTCATCTAGTCTGAAATCTCCCTAAAGCAGTAATTTGCTTCTGATTGATGACCATTTACTCTGTAACAGAGTAGTTTGGAAGCTCCGTTGCATTTATTCTCATCTCCTTTAGAACAGCACATAATTTCTTCTGAAAAGCCTCACTGTTTCTCGGACATGGCATACAAGCTATCCAGGGCCACATGATCTGAGTTCAAATCCTCTCTCTGGTACTTAATAGCTACGTGATCTTGGGATAATTGATACCTCTGAATCCTAGTATTCCCCATTTCTAAGACAGAGGTTAATCACAGAACTGAAGGAGAAGTTATGGGCCTGCCATACAGAGGCAAAGGCTCGACAAATAATAACAGAATGACCAATGTGTAGTAAACAATGCAGAGATCTCTCTGCCCTGTTATGTTAAATTGCCAGCAATTTCCTGATGGTAGTGCTGATTCTCTAACTTCCTCAGACTCATTTCCTCTCCTTATTTTCCCCTCTCTTCCGTAAGCCTGAGAACCAGAGCTTCTGTAAGCTCCTCTATGTTCTCCACTCTAGGGTTCACTAGGTACCATGTTGATTCACAAAAATGTTCATCATCTCAGACACAAACACACACACAAGTGTTTGCTAGATTTCCTTGGTACTTATATTTCCTGAATCTCAAATTCTCTCAAGATTATCCTTGAGAAACTCATGTGGGAATTTCCATGACTGCCAGGGTTTAGAAGCTCTGACTATGTGGAAGACTTCAAAATTCTGTTCTTGAATCTGCTAGATGCTCCCCTTTCTTGGATCTTCCTGCTGATAGTCAACTGTCAGGACCAGTCTCCTTCAGAAAACACAGGAGCATACACATGTCACCCAATCAACCTGGACTGGGTTGGTGATCTCCTGGGGTATTTTTCTGGAGAATGGGATTTTGGTAGAATGATCACACTGTTGTTAAGGTCTGTGTAACTGTCCATCTGTCTTAATTTTTCCTTCTAATTATAACCTATGCACTTTAATTTTTCTGTACACTTTGTTTAAACTTACTAGTCAAGACTTAAGCATTCTGCACTTACCTGAATGTGCCAGAGCTCTGTGAATTTCATTCATTATTATCCTTTTTTTTTCAACCAAGTTTATTTATTCCTATCAAAATTATGTGATTCCAGTTGTATTATTGGCATGAATTTCGGTATGAAATAACTTCTTAGAAAGATAATTCATTGCTAGTCCAAAGCACATTGTGAAGCCCTCTGCCTGCTTTGTCTTTCCTGTGCTGACCCTTCCTCTTGTCCTACGCCAGTCCACCTTCACACTATGAGCAATCTTGTCTTATTCCCCGAGACCCAGACCCACCCTTCTAATGGCTCCCTGTGTTTCTATGATCCTGTATTTAACTAAATCCTTTCAGCAAAATTTGTAAATAACAGGGACTTGAAAAATCCTATGCTCTTTGTCTCAGTTTTAGGAATTTCCTCTAAAGAAATAAATCAAAAAGAGTAAATACAGGATTTCTCTAGAATTTCCTTCAGGCAGTCTGTCTCCAGAATACATTCTTTAATTGTGATTCGATGCCACCTTTGATATTTACATTGGTATATGAACTTAACATTCTTGTCAACTTGGTTAGAAAAATTAAGAACACTAATTTGTTTAAGCAGTATCTTAACACTTTTTTTAATTTTTATTTTTGATACTGGGGATTGAACCCAGGAGCTCTTAACCACTGAGCCACATCCTCAGGCCTTTTTTATATTTTATTTAGAGACAGGGTCTCACAGAGTTGCTTAGGGCCTTGCTAAGTTGCTGAGGCTGGCTTTGAACTTGTGATCTTCCCCAGCCACCTGAGCCACTCAGATTACAGGCTTGTGCCACTGAACACAGCCTAACACTGTTTTTTAAATATCCTGATGTATTACAGTAAGAGTATTAGTGCGCGCACAGGCGCCCACACACGCACGTATACACACACACACACATTCATTGATTTCAATTATGTGAAACCACAGATTTATCAAATAAGGTTTGAAGAAAAAGCCTAGAAAAAAAAAACAGCATGATCACATTGATAGAGTTGTGTTAATATTTTCTTTAAATCCACCTCATATTATTATAACATCCCCTTATATAAATGGAAAAAACAAAAAAGAAATTAAAAATTTCTTGTAGGTATTGTGGAATAATGAAGACTTATGGAAGAAAGATTTTAAAGAAATAATCCTTTTTGAGCTCAGAAAAATCAAGAAAAATATTAATAAAGACAATACTATTCTGTGTCTTACAGACCACAAACTTCAATACCACAAGGCACTAGATTCTAATGAGGTAGAACAAGTTAATTTTTCTCTTCAACATATTAATAAAAAAGCCATCACTGCCCCTTTAACTGAGGATGACCAGTTTTTACATTTTTTTCATTCAATAACATTTAAATTTCCTTAAGCTGTAGTAGAGTTTCTAAAAAGGAATTTGATTTCTACCATTTTCTAATCACTATTGATTAAATTGTGATTTTATTTACAAAATAAACTACTTTCAATTGTTAGGGTTTATAAAATATCACACCTTTATTTGCTAGTAGAATTTCAGGATTCTTTTCTGAATATGCACAGTCACCATTGCCAGAATACATTTTAATGTTTATGTCATATAATTTCCTTTATGAAAACTTTACAATTGTTCAAAATATAGCTGAATTTCTCCTCCTAGGGAACAGCTTCTTTTAACTGTAGACTAAGTGCTTGCATCACAGGGAGCAAAAACAATTCCAGTCACTTCTCATCTGTTGAGGACCTGCTACCTACCAGATAGGTGTGGGGTTTGAGAGGCGGGTAGAGACCCATAGGAGGAAGTGGAAACCCATACCCATCACTAGAGCAGAAATGTCTGCCAAGAATCAATTGGGCCAATTAGAGTGGGCTTTGCTCTTTGTTTCTTTGAATAATTCAACACTTTTTAAATCCATGAATGAGTACTTAGTAAAACCATATCAAAAGAGGAGGCCACTGTTTAGTGTGTTTTCTAAAAAAAATTAAATAAAGGAACTGGTATCATCCCTGAATTAGTTCATCAATTGGTGCACATAAGAAAAACATCAAGCAGCAGAGTCTTAATTAGAGGCTAGTTTGGTCATTGCACGGAATACCACTGAAAAACCAGATTTTTAATTCATTGGAGAAAAATATTATACCTTGAATTTTCATACAAATTCAAAATTTCATCAAAGCCAAAATTGCTCTTGGAACTGCTGCAAAAAATTAAAAGCTCTTTTTTTTAGCATTTGAATTTTTAAATTAATTCTTATTTTTATGTTTGTTTTTTTATTTTGGGTTAATAAAATGCTTAAATCACAACCATAAATACTGAACTGAAACATTATACATCCCGAGTATTTAAAAGCTTTAAAGGCTTGAATTGCATCGTTTGGAACCTGGAAGATTATTTTAGAGTTTGGCCTTACTAAACTATGTTCTGGCTTCCCTTGTTTCTGTTAAGAAATCACCCTTAAGTCTTGTTGCTATCTCTTTGAAAGTAATCTGTTCTTTCTCTTTCTCAGATTTTTAAAATTTGCTTGTTCTTTTGATCCTTATTGTTTTTCCCCTATTTTTTAAAAATACATTAAACATCTCTATTATATGTTGGTTAACCGATTAATTGGTGCACATTTAATGCTTACCCCCTTCCATCTTTATTTCTATGGATTCTTGCTCCTCTGACTTTCTGTAAGACTTTTCTCTTAGCTTTCATCACATCTTTCTCTTTCTGAAGACTTCTCCTTAGTTTATTAGCTTTTATTTTACTTGCACCCCTTAAATTCTGGCATTCCTTAGGGTTTGATCCTGTGCTCTTCTATTTTAATTCTATGACTCTCCCTATTTGATGTCATCAGTTCCTGTATTGTAAACTACATTTCTTAAGCCTTGACTCCCAAATTCAATTATTTGATCCACACTTCTCTGGGAAGCTTCAGACCCACATATTTAATGTTTTACTGGACAGTTCTACTTGGATACCCTGTAATGACTTCAAATACAACACTATAACCCAAACTTTTAAATTTTTATTAGGGACCCAGCTAAAAAAAAGATGACAAGTAGAAGTATTACTATAGAAGAACCCAAATGTTTAATATGTAGGGTGCTAGTCAAGTCATGCTCTGAAGCCCTTGCCTTTGTAAGTGAAGTGATCTGATGTGACTCATGGCAATGTACCACAGAGATAGCATCTAGGGCAATTTTGTCTTCCTTGTCTGTGCTCTTAAAAATGCTTTTAAATGAGTTCAGATAAGGAACATTGCCATTAATTGGTAAGGGTTGAATGCTCACCAGGCACAGATGCTAAGCAGACCTCTCAGAAAGAGATGAATGATGACCCGTTCTTCATGCCATCATCAATGGTTCACTCAAGTCAGGTCAAGGTTCATTATTTCTTCCTGTTTCTGTTTAACTTCAAGGGTACCTTACTTGCTAAGAAACACTTTATAAAAACAACTTCCATAACATTGCATAAAATTCCTTCAAATTGAAACTTGACTTTCATGTTAAATTCATATTAAAGACAAATGAGCATATTTTACTCTTGTTTTCAACATGAATTATATGATATTTTTTATAGATGGGCTCCCAAATAAAATTAAAGTCCTCTCCAACACACACTAAAGTTTGTATTTTAAAATGTTAATTTTTAAAAAAATATTTTTTAGTTATACATGGACACAATATCTTTATTTATTTTTATGTGGTGCTGAGGATTAAACCCAGTGGCTCACACATATGAGGCAAACGCTCTGCCACTGAGCCACAACCCCAGCTCTACAATGTTAATACTTTTGTAAATATTTTTACACAGTCCATGATTTTTTAAGAAAAGAATAGGAAGATATCATAAAGCAGTGGTTCTTAAATATTTAAAATAATTATAGATCAGAAAGATTGAATAAAGTTCAGAAAAGACAATAAATTAAACATATCAATATATTTTAAATCAGTAGGAAGACTACTTAATCAACCTATGACAAAAATTATTTTTTAGATCCCTACCTCATATCCTACAGAAAAACAACTACCAAAGGTTTAAAGAATTAATGTACAGATAAAAAATAAATGGGAAATCAATTCACATAAACTTTAAATTACACACACAAGGAAACACAAGCAGACATTAATATTCCCATTTCTAAAAGGTTTTAGCAATTACATGGGCCTACTGAAATATCCAAGCTTCACAATGTCTTTTGTATTCACCATGATCTCCTAAAGGATTCGTACCTCCATTTCTCATCTATGTAAAATGTCATATTGGAGAAATCTCATCCTGCCACCTTATCCCCACATGGTTTTCCATGAAAGATTATAAAATCCATGTTGCAGCTAGACAATGACCTTTGAAGTGGAGTAACATGAGACCTTTGCTCAGGAGGAATGACAATGGTGAGATCATCCAATTAGATATTGAAAGATTTTAGTTTGAGATACAAGGAGAGAGACAAGACCAGATGCCAAAGGACAGTAGAAGTCATAGTTGAGATCAAAAGCCTTGGATAATTAGAAATTGTTGGAAAACAAAAGTTTAATGTAAAAAGATGCCAGAGATAGATAGATGGAAAATGGACCCCATTTTGTGTCATTTTAAATTTCTTCAGTTATTTATTTGATGGACTTTTAACAAAATACAAAACAAAAAGAAGTCACGCACACCACTTTTTATATTTTTTAAGCCATCAGGATAGGTGGGTACGTGGGTGAGAAGCTCTCATAATTATTTGTAGGTGGCTTTTCTGTTTTGTAACTTAATTGAGTTAATGAGGGTCAATTGTTTGGGTAAACTTACAGAGAATGAGCCACAGGATAAACACAGAATTGGTTTATAATGCTAATCCTAACTCTAATTTTTATTGCCTATATGATCTTGGCAAATTCTTCTGAGCCACCATTTCTTCTACTGTGAAATGATGGTAACACCTGCTTCATGAAGCTGTTTTATGGATAAAATGTTAGGTAGTATAGAAAGCACATACCTACTACATGATAAAAAACACTTAACAAATGTTAACTTGCTCATTATCAAATGGAATCTAATATTATTTTCAGAAGAAACTATTGATGACTTAAATTTTTTTACAGATTTCCTGTCAGAAAACAATTTTATGTTTGCTTAAAAAAAAAAACACTTCAACACATATTACATTGAAAAAGGAACTCTTGAAAATCCAATTCAGATTTCAGGAAAGACTATTGCTTAACAATATTAGAAGGCTTTTAAAAATCTAGTCTCCTCTTCCTCTGAGTAAATTAGTAAGACACCACTTTTGGAAAGAATTAAGAGAATCAAAACTCAGGGTGTTCTGGAAAGATAATATGCTGACTAAAAATTTGGAGATTATCTTGATAATAAACTCTACTGAAATACTGCAGGTGATAATACGTAAATAGAAAATGAAGTAGGTAAATAATATAGTTGCAAATAATTAAGATTATGAATGGAATGAAAGACTAAACATCATTTTAATTTAAGGCTCCCTTCAGTATCCACAGGCATTTCCATATTTCCTAAATGTTAATTTTCCCATTTGCCTGATATCGTGAGGACCAAGGATGTACAACCTTGGAATAGCCAATAGTTCAGTACTATGTCTGATTTTGGAATGCAGACTAATCACAGAGGCTTGCCTACACAGTTCAGAAGAAAATTCTGAAAGGACTGCTATCATCTTAGTGTTAAGTTCTCATTCTCCAATGGGAAAATAGTGTTTGTGTTTAAGTATCATTTTTAGTGTCAGCAAATGTCACACACAGACTTTTTATTTTTTCTTTAGTAACCTGCACACAGTGTATATTTAGTTAGAAGCCCTTCCAACTATAAAGGAAGTATTTACCTTAGTGAAAAAAATATCTTTACTTGATATGTAGTTTGTATAGACTCACCAAATATATTCTTGTCTTTGAAGGTAAAGATTCAAGATGCTGGCTTAATAATTCTTTACATGCTTTTAATAATGATAAAGAGAATGTTTTTCTCTGTAATCAAATTACTTTCTGCTAGAAGTGGCAAAATACACAGTGTCTTAAAGTTGAATTTTGGCATATTAAAAAATACTAATTATGTTTTAATGTCATTTAACAATGATATTAAGATGGTTGCTTTTTAACAATTTTTTAAAATATATGGGTAAAGGAAGCAATCTCAACCATTTCCCATTGTAGTATACCCATTTCTATTTTTTGTATATTCCTGTGCTGGTTTTACACATGCATAAATAATGGATATAAACTTTGGCATTTATTCTTTTCACTTAACACTGTGTCATACATATTTTTCCTTGTTTCCATAGTTTAAAAATAGTTGTCATCTGTCAGTAATTAATTTTATGCTCTTAAAATCCCCCTCTTAGTAATTTTGAACCATTGTTTTCACTTTTTACTTTCATAGTGATTAACCCCAACTCCCTCATCTTCTCTAATGCTATAATTATGCTTTATATATTTGTGTTCTTTCAATTTTCTTCTAAAGACAGTAAGAGGTACTAACAGACAAAATTGCAACAAATCTAGTTTTGCAGATCTTAATAGGCTTAATTTGCAATTCTAGAACCAGGCAGTAATCTGGACAAAAAACGCTTCATAATACACCACCCCACCACATGGGTGGGTTATATTTACCAACAGCTAAAAGGAAGTGACATACAGAAAAGATAAATGAGGTACACATATAGGGCTTTTAGTTATACTCTTCTCTGTTTTGAACATAGTTTGAATAGCTGGCTGCTTGTGATTGACAGAAACACTGTGATTTGTTTCTAAAATAGCTTACTGTCTGTTTATATGTAAAGTTAGGTTTCAGTTCACTGTGTTCAGAGAAACCTTTAAGCCCAACTAGTATGTATAGAGTCCGAATTAGATCAACCTTAACAGAATAATTTCAAAGCCATACATCTTATCACAAATCATTACTTAAATTTAAGAGTCTGAAATTCTGATTTTTTATCTTTAAAAGATTTGTTATTATTTTAAGAACTTATTCTAATTTTTAAATAAAAGTTATTCCCTTTATGTAAACTAGCAACACCTCTTCCCCTTGTTTACTATTATTAGGCAATAACCATGCACTTTAGTGATTTTGTTCTATAGTAGAAACATGATTTCAATGGTCCTCAAAGGGTGGTTTACTTCTTCCCAGGGTCCAAAATCCAAATAGCTATCTTATATATAACTCATATTAAGGAGTTCTGGATTGTATCTTTCTTGTTGTTTCATAGAAAGGATCTTGGGTGGGAAATGGAGAGATCACAGTTTCAAGAACACCAATTGTTTTCACATACAAATGACACATTCCTGAAAAGTAGAGGGAACTGTGACCACGCACAGAGCAGGCCCAGCGGCCTGCTGAGGGGCAGAGCCGCCCCCCACCCCTCGCGCCTGCCAGGTAGGGGAACTGTGACCATGGACAGAGCAGGCCCAGCGGCCTGCTGAGGGGCAGAGCCACCCCCCACCCCACGCCCCTGCCAGGTGACCACCGACAGAAAAGGCCCAGTGGCCCGCGGTGGGACAGAGCTTCCAATCACTCCTGCAAGGTAGGCGGGCCTGCGACCCACCGGCAGAAGAGGAGCAGCGACCTGCTGAGAGGCAGAGCCGCCCCCTCCCCCTGCACCGGCAAGGTAGAGGGAACTGTGACCACGCACAGAGCAGGCCCAGCGGCCTGCTGAGGGGCAGAGCCGCCCCCCACCACTCGCGCCTGCCAGGTAGGGGAACTGTGACCACGGACAGAAAAGGCCCAGTGGCCCGCGGCGGGACAGAGCTTCCAATCACTCCTGCAAGGTAGGCGGACCTGCGACCCACCGGCAGAGGAGGAGCAGCGACCTGCTGAGAGGCAGAGCCGCCCCCTCCCCCTGCACCGGCAAGGTAGAGGGAACTGTGACCATGCACAGAGCAGGCCCAGCAGCCTGCTGAGGGGCAGAGCCGCCCCCCACCCCTCGCGCCTGCCAGGTAGGGGAACTGTGACCACGGACAGAAAAGGCCCAGTGGCCCGCGGCGGGGCAGAGCTTCCAATCACTCCTGCAAGGTAGGCGGGCCTGCGACCCACCTGCAGAATAGGAGCAGCGACCTGCTGAGAGGCAGAGCCGCCCCCTCCCCCTGCACCGGCAAGGTAGAGGGAACTGTGACCACGCACAGAGCAGGCCCAGCGGCCTGCTGAGGGGCAGAGCCACCCCCCACCCCCCGCCCCTGCCAGGTGACCACCGACAGAAAAGGCCCAGTGGCCCGCGGTGGGACAGAGCTTCCAATCACTCCTGCAAGGTGGGCGGGCCTGCGACCCACCGGCAGAAGAGGAGCAGCGACCTGCTGAGAGGCAGAGCCGCCCCCTCCCCCTGCGCCGGCAAAGTAGAGGGAACTGTGACCACGCACAGAGCAGGCCCAGCGGCCTGCTGAGGGGCAGAGCCGCCCCCCACCCCCCGCGCCTGCCAGATAGGGGAACTGTGACCACGGACAGAAAAGGCCCAGTGGCCCGCGGCGGGACAGAGCTTCCAATCACTCCTGCAAGGTAGGCGGGCCTGCGACCCACCGGCAGAGGAGGAGCAGCGACCTGCTGAGAGGCAGAGTCGCCCCCTCCCCCTGCGCCAGCAAAGTAGAGGGAACTGTGACCACGCACAGAGCAGGCCCAGCGGCCTGCTGAGGGGCAGAGCCACCCCCCATCCCCCGCCCCTGCCAGGTGACCACCGACAGAAAAGGCCCAGTGGCCCGCGGTGGGACAGAGCTTCCAATCACTCCTGCAAGGTAGGCGGGCCTGCGACCCACCTGCAGAAGAGGAGCAGCGGCCTGCTGAGAGGCAGAGCCGTCCCCTCCCCCTGCACCGGCAAGGTAGAGGGAACTGTGACCACGCACAGAGCAGGCCCAGCGGCCTGCTGAGGGGCAGAGCCGCCCCCCACCCCTCGCGCCTGCCAGGTAGGGGAACTGTGACCATGGACAGAGCAGGCCCAGCGGCCTGCTGAGGGGCAGAGCCACCCCCCACCCCACGCCCCTGCCAGGTGACCACCGACAGAAAAGGCCCAGTGGCCCGCGGTGGGACAGAGCTTCCAATCACTCCTGCAAGGTAGGCGGGCCTGCGACCCACCGGCAGAAGAGGAGCAGCGACCTGCTGAGAGGCAGAGCCGCCCCCTCCCCCTGCACCGGCAAGGTAGAGGGAACTGTGACCACGCACAGAGCAGGCCCAGCGGCCTGCTGAGGGGCAGAGCCACCCCCCACCCCCCGCCCCTGCCAGGTGACCACCGACAGAAAAGGCCCAGTGGCCCGCGGTGGGACAGAGCTTCCAATCACTCCTGCAAGGTAGGCGGGCCTGCGACCCACCGGCAGAAGAGGAGCAGCGACCTGCTGAGAGGCAGAGCCGCCCCCTCCCCCTGCACCGGCAAGGTAGAGGGAACTGTGACCACGCACAGAGCAGGCCCAGCGGCCTGCTGAGGGGCAGAGCCGCCCCCCACCACTCGCGCCTGCCAGGTAGGGGAACTGTGACCACGGACAGAAAAGGCCCAGTGGCCCGCGGCGGGACAGAGCTTCCAATCACTCCTGCAAGGTAGGCGGACCTGCGACCCACTGGCAGTACAGCCCCAGAGGCCTGCAGAGGGGCAGTGCCGCTGCCTGCACCTGCAAAGTAGACAGAACTGTGACCACCCACAGAACAAGCCTAGCGGCCCACAGAGGGACAGAGCCGCCGCCCGCGCCTGCGAGGGAGACTTTGCAACTATACAAGACCAATATAAATATATAGGGGGAAAATTCAATAACACAACAGTTTCACTAAGTAGAAAGGAACGCAAACAGTATGAAGAGACAAGGAAAGAAAGGACCACAAGCAATGCAGGTCAACTCAACATTAGAAGAGGTAATAGCTGCAGCAGATGGAATGTCAGATAAAGAATTCAGGATATACATGCTTCAGATGATCTGGAGTCTCAAGGAAGACATCAGACAGCAAAATCAGACAATGAAAGATCACTTCAACAATGAATTACATAAACAAATCCAAGAAGCAAAAGATCAACTACACAGGGAAATAGAGGTTATAAAAAACAAACAAACAGAAATCCTAGAAATGCAGGAAGCAATAAGCCAACTTAAAAACTCAATTGAGAATACTACCAGCAGAGTAGAACACTTAGAAGACAGAACATCAGACAATGAAGATAAAGTATTTCAACTTGAAAAGAACATAGACAGCTCAGCAAGACTGTTAAGAAACCATGAGCAGAACATCCAAGAAATATGGGATAACATCAAGAGACCAAATTTAAGAGTCATTGGGATACAGGAAGGGACAGAGTTTCAAACCAAAGGATTGAGCAATCTATTCAATGAAATAATACGAGAAAACTTCCCAGACTTGAAGAATGAGACAGAACCCCAAATCCTAGAAGCCTACAGGACGCCGAATGTGCAAAATCATAAGAGACCCACACCTAGACACATTATAATGAAGATGCCCAACATACAGAATAAGGAGAGAATTTTAAAAGCTACAAGAGAAAGGAAGCAGATCACATTTAGGGGTAAGCCAATCAGGATAACAGCTGATCTTTCAACACAGACTCTGAAAGCTAGAAGATCCTGGAATAACATATTTCAAACACTGAAAGAAAATGGGTTCCAACCAAGAATTGTGTTTCCAGCGAAATTAAGCTTCAGGATGGAAGATGAAATTAAAACCTTCCACGATAAACAAAAGTTAAAAGAATTTGCAGCTAGAAAACCATCTCTTCAAAACATCCTTGGCAAAACATTACAGGAAGAGGAAATGGAAAATAACAATGAAAACCAACAGTGGGAGGTAGGACACTAAAGGGGGGAAAATAATCAAAGAGGAAAACAAACCATGTTTAGTAACATAAATAAACAAATATGGCTGGAAGAACAACCCATATCTCAATAATAACCCTAAATGTTAATGGCTTAAACTCACCAATCAAGAGACACAGGCTAGTAGAATGGGTCACAAAACAAGACCCAACAATATGCTGCCTACAGGAGACGCATTTGATAGGAAAAGACATACATAGGCTGAAGGTGAAAGGTTGGGAAAAATCATATCACTCATATGGACTTCGGAAACAAGCAGGAGTATCCATACTCATATCAAATAAAATAGATTTCAAGCCAAAGTTAATCAAAAGGGATAAAGAGGGATACTACATACTGCTCAAGGGAACCATACACCAACAAGACATAACAATCATAAATATATATGCCCCAAACAATGGTGCAGCTATGTTCATCAAACAAACTCTTCTCAAGTTCAAGAGTCTAATAGACCACCATACAATAATCATGGGAGACTTCAACACACCTCTATCACCACTGGACAGATCTTCCAAACAAAAGTTGAATAAGGAAACTATAGAACTCAATAACACAATTAATAACCTAGACTTAATTGACATATATAGAGTATACCACCCAACATCAAGCAGTTACACTTTTTTCTCAGCAGCACATGGATCCTTCTCAAAAATAGATCATATATTATGTCACAGGGAAACTCTTAGACAATATAAAGGAGTAGAGATAATACCATGCATCCTATCTGATCATAATGGAATGGAACTGAAAATCAACGATAAAAGAAGGAAGGGAAAAGAATACATCACTTGGAGAATGAACAATAGGTTACTGAATGATCAATGGGTTATAGAAGACATCAAGGAAGAAATTAAAAAATTCTTAGAGATTAATGAAAACACAGACACAACATATCGGAATCTATGGGACACATTGAAAGCAGTTCTAAGAGGAAAATTCATTGCTTGGAGTTCATTCCTTAAAAAAAGAAAAAACCAACAAATAAATGATCTCATACTTCATCTCAAAATCCTTGAAAAAGAAGAGCAAAACAACAGCAAAAGAAGTAGAAGGCAAGAAATAATTAAAATCAGAGCTGAAATTAATGAAATCGAAACAAAAGAAACAATTGAAAAAATTGACAAAACTAAAAGTTGGTTCTTTGAAAAAATAAACAAAATCGACAGACCCTTAGCCATGCTAGCGAAGAGAAGAAGAGAGAGAACTCAAATTACTAACATACGGGATGATAGAGGCAATATCACAACAGACACTTCAGAAATACAGAAGATAATCAAAAATTATTTTGAATCCTTATACTCCAATAAATTAGAAGATAGTGAAGGCATAGATAAATTTCTTAAGTCATATGATCTGCCCAGATTGAGTCAGGAGGATATAGACAACCTAAACAGACCAATATCAATTGAGGAAATAGAAGAAACCATCAAAAGACTACCAACTAAGAAAAGCCCAGGACCAGATGGGTATACAGCAGAGTTTTACAAAACCTTTAAAGAGGAACTAATACCAATACTTTTCAAGGTACTTCGGGAAATAGAAAAAGAGGGAGAACTTCCAAATTCATTCTACGAGGCCAACATCACCCTGATACCTAAACCAGACAAAGACACTTCAAAGAAAGAAAACTACAGACCAATATCTCTAATGAACCTAGATGCAAAAATCCTCAATAAAATTCTGGCCACTCGGATACAAAAACTTATCAAAAAAATTGTGCACCATGATCAAGTAGGATTCATCCCTGGGATGCAAGGCTGGTTCAATATACGGAAATCAATAAATGTTATTCATCACATCAATAGACTTAAAAATAAGAATCATATGATCATCTCGATAGATGCGGAAAAAGCATTTGACAAAGTACAGCATCCCTTTATGTTCAAAACTCTAGAAAAACTAGGGATAACAGGAACATACCTCAATATTGTAAAAGCAATCTATGCTAAGCCTCAGGCTAGCATCATTCTGAATGGAGAAAAATTGAAGGCATTCCCTCTAAAATCTGGAACAAGACAGGGATGCCCTCTCTCTCCACTTCTGTTCAACATAGTTCTCGAAACACTGGCCAGAGCAATTAGACAGACGAAAGAAATTAAAGGCATCAAAATAGGAAAAGAAGAACTTAAATTATCACTATTTGCAGATGACATGATTCTATACCTAGCAGACCCAAAAGGGTCTACAAAGAAACTATTAGAGCTAATAAATGAATTCAGCAAAGTGGCAGGATATAAAATCAACACGCATAAATCAAAGGCATTCCTGTATATCAGCGACAAATCCTCTGAAATGGAAATGAGGACAACCACTCCATTCACAATATCTTCAAAAAAAATAAAATACTTGGGAATCAACCTAACAAAAGAGGTGAAAGACTTATACAATGAAAACTACAGAACCCTAAAGAGAGAAATAGAAGAAGATCTTAGAAGATGGAAAAATATACCCTGTTCATGGATAGGCAGAACTAACATCATCAAAATGGCGATATTACCAAAAGTTCTCTACAGGTTTAATGCAATGCCAATCAAAATCCCAACGGCATTTCTTGTAGAAATAGAAAGAGCAATCATGAAATTCATATGGAAAAACAAAAGACCCAGAATAGCAAAAACAATGCTAAGCAGGAAGGGTGAATCAGGCGGTATAGCGATACCAGACTTCAAACTATACTACAGAGCAATAGTAACAAAAACAGCATGGTACTGGTACCAAAACAGGCGGGTGGACCAATGGTACAGAATAGAGGACACAGAAACCAATCCACAAAACTACAACTACCTTATATTTGATAAAGGGGCTAAAAGCATGCAATGGAGGAAGGATAGCATCTTCAACAAATGGTGCTGGGAAAACTGGAAATCCATATGCAACAAAATGAAACTGAATCCCTTTCTCTCGCCATGCACAAAAGTAAATTCAAAATGGATCAAGGAGCTTGATATCAAATCAGAGACACGCCGTCTGATAGAAGAAAAAGTTGGCTACGATCTACATACTGTGGGGTCGGGCTCCAAATTCCTCAATAGGACACCCATAGCACAAAAGTTAATAACTAGAATCAACAAATGGGACTTACTCAAACTAAAAAGTTTTTTCTCAGCAAAAGAAACAATAAGAGAGGTAAATAGAGAGCCTACATCCTGGGAACAAATCTTTACTCCTCACACTTCAGATAGAGCCCTAATATCCAGAGTATACAAAGAACTCAAAAAATTAGACAATAAGAGAACAAACAACCCAATCAACAAATGGGCCAAGGACCTGAACAGACACTTCTCAGAGGAGGACATACAATCAATCAACAAGTACATGAAAAAATGCTCACCATCTCTAGCTGTCAGAGAAATGCAAATCAAAACCACCCTAAGATACCATCTCACTCCAGTTAGATTGGCAGCCATTATGAAGTCAAACAACAACAAGTGCTGGCGAGGATGTGGGGAAAAGGGTACACTTGTACATTGCTGGTGGGACTGCAAATTGGTGCAGCCAATTTGGAAAGCAGTATGGAGATTTCTTGGAAAGCTGGGAATGGAACCACCATTTGACCCAGCTATTCCCCTTCTCGGTCTATTCCCTAAAGACCTAAAAAGAGCATGCTACAGGGACACTGCTACATCTATGTTCATAGCAGCACAATTCACAATAGCTAGACTGTGGAACCAACCTAGATGCCCTTCAATGGATGAATGGATAAAAAAAATGTGGCATTTATACACAATGGAGTATTACTCTGCATTAAAAAATGACAAAATCATAGAATTTACAGGGAAATGGATGGCATTAGAGCAGATTATGCTAAGTGAAGCTAGCCAATCCCTAAAAAACAAATGCCAAATGTCTTCTTTGATATAAGGAGAGTAACTAAGAACAGAGTAGGGTCGAAGAGCAGGAGAAGAAGATTAACATTAAACAGGGATGAGAGGTGGGAGGGAAAGGGAGAGAGAAGGGAAAATGCATGGAAATGGAAGGAGACCCTCAGAGTTATACAAAAGTACATACAAGAGGAAGTGAGGGGAAGGGGAAAAATAATATAAGGGGGACAAATGAATGTCAGTAGAGGGAGCAGAGAGAGAAGAGGGGAGGGGAGGGGAGGGGAGGGGAGGGGAGGGGAGGGGAGGGGGGATAGTAGAGGATAGGAAAGGCAGCAGAATACAACAGACACTAGTATGGCAATATGTAAATCAATGGATGTGTAACTGATGTGATTCTGCAATCTGTATATGGGGTAAAAATGGGAGCTCATAACCCACTTGAATCAAATTGTGAAATATGATATATCAAGAACTATGTAATGTTTTGAACAGCCAACAATAAAAAATTTAAAAAAAAAAAAAAAAAAAAAAAAAAAAAAAAAAATGACACATTCCTGATTGTCTTGGTTAGGAACTTTTTTTTCCCTTTCAGATCCATTGATATTGCAGTTGTAAAGAGGGTCAAGGAGCTCTGATTTTACTACATTGAAAGTGAACTTTCTATATATGAAGGCTTAAAGATTTTTTTTTTTACCTTTAAAGTTTAAGAATTTTACCTGTGTGTAAGTGCTAACTTCTTATGGTTCATTTTTCCTGCAATAATGAAAGTGCTTTGAATATCCAATGATACTTGTTTCAGTTTGCATCATGACTTTGACTATCAAATATTTTTCATGTTCTGTTTTCTTCCTTAGTAATTCCTATTATTTGCACATTTGCTTTTAAAATTTTTTTATGTCAGAACTACCATTTTTACTCTCTTTATCAGCTTCTCCTATATTTTTTTATATTTTTTCTTCTGTCATTTACCTTCATTTTAGAAGTGATTCTACATATTGCTTCTATTAGAAATTTAACTTGCTGCGTTTCAAAAATCTATTGAGATCTGAAATCTCTTCTCATAACTGTGATGTTTTTTTCTACTTCCTTGGAAATGGGTAATATTTTCATTCTAAAATACTGCATCTTATATACTGTCAGGATCAGATTCTTAAGCTGTAGTATTGAATCACAAATTAATTAATAAAATGAATCTAAAAAGAAAGAAATTGATAAGTATATCTCCTAAATTCAAAATAGAACATCACACTTATTTACCTTCCATCACTACTTAATCACAAAGTATTTCTCCAGCTTTTATGTTAGAACAGAGTAAATGGAAGAATTTCTTTTGACCAGCTAAACCATATTAGACTTCCAAATTCAGGAAGTAGAGAGAATATTGGATCACAGAGTTGATTCTGATTAATATTTAACTTTTACTCTGTGTACATGCATATAATCATATATAGATCCGACTGCTATTTGTAGAAATGTATGTGAGCAGTCTCTCTTTCATCCATTTTTTAGATTTAAATTATAAGCCTTTAATCTACCTTTCATAATTCAGAAAAGCACAATACAAAAAAGTCCCAGAATTTTTCTATTCTAAGATTCTTAACACAAGTTTACATTTTTTTGTTCTTTTTAGATATACATGACAGGAGAGTATATACAATATGTCTTTTATCCACTTGCAACTTGATTTTTCCTCTTCCTTTCCCTGTCCCAACAATTTATCAATCCTCCACAGGGTAATGCTGACAACCTAGTATTATCAACCCATACTTTCTCCATATTTTCTTTTTAAAAATGGAATAGATTTTGTACACATATAAAATACCCAGTGGAAACCTGTCCAAGTGACATGACTTGTTTTTTTTTTTTTTTAATAGGCAGACAGTGTAAAGGTACACAATATAAAAATCATTTTATGCATGGGAGAGGTGTGTCCATATCTGAACATTACCTGTCATGTATTTATGAGCAAAGATTTTCTAAAAATTACTGGTCTGAAAATGTTAATGACTTGAAAAAATCTTACTTCTACTTAATGAATATATTATTTGTAATTAAATAGGGTTTATATGGACCATTTCGGAGTTTGAAACTTATAAAAGGTGATACTTTTATTTTGTCATTTACAAACAAAATATTTTTCAAAAACAAAACATTTTTAAGACAAATAAAACCATGACATTTTTTAGAAGTAGTTCTGGCTCATTACAGTTAATGTTTCTATAATAATTATAAATAACCACATTTGATGTGATGAATATACTCTGTGGCAAAGCAAAGAAGCATTTAACTCCCTTAAGTTAATTGCATTTGTATAAATGGAATGGGCTTTGTCTAGGCTGTCTTTTAATGAACTAGATTTTATGTTCAAGAGTGAGCATAATCCCTTGGTTCAAGAACACTGAGATGAAAAGGGGGTTGTTTCTCCAAATTAGAGCTGAGTTTACTTTGTAGTTTTTGTTGATGAGCAGCTGCTGAACTGCTGAATTTTCAAATTTTCGTTTGAAAATTCCACTTTCAAAATAAACATTTATCTTTGCCACCTACTTCAGGCAAGCTTTTTCAGTTGTTTTCAAACATGAATTTTCCCAGGAGTATAAATAGGTTTACCTAGTGATTATTCAATTCCATGTATGTTCCTTGTGTGTTTTGAAATAAGAATTCATCTTAGATTCCCTTGGAAAATACATAAGATGTGTGTATAAATCTTGGCTTTAAGGAATTCGACTAGTTTGTGAAATAAATTGCATTCACTGGAAGTAATTAGAGAATATCATAGATTAACACTAATTATATATATTTCATGATATAATCCTAATAGATGCCCATATTTTGGGTTCTTTTTCTATTTTTAAGGAGTCTTACAGATATTGTAAAGTTGTGCCATCACCCTGCCATCTTCTCAGAATTGATCAGTATGTGTCAAATAAGCAATTTTGAGTATTTGGGGGCAGTTTCATGGAAGAAAGGATTTTTAAATATGTTCCAAAGGATGGGCAGAGTTTACATATTTGAGAATTAATCTGATGATTTAAATTGTTGAACTTGCTATAATTACAATAAGATACATTCCATGCATATATAATCCTATCAAAATGGATTCTACAGTCGTGTATAACTAAAAATAACCAATAAAAAAGGCACAAATATGTCTTTTTTGAAATCATGAATATATTTGGGCCACATTTTAATCTGGTTCTTTTTTTCTTCCATTTAATGTTTCCTGATACAATACTTAGGTAATAGATGCATAGCTTTGATTTCAAAGCAGAAAGGAGTAGGGACACTGGCTCTCTGCCAACTCAACAAGCCTAGAGATCTTTTTCATCTCCTACAAGAAGCGCTCAGGGCATTTTGGACATTAGATTTTGAGCCCCAGGGTTTCATTCTATGTCCCTTTCCCTGTGATTCCCCAGCTCTCCAGTGTTGGCCTCGGCTATCTGCACAGCCTCTCTCAGGGAACATGCAGCTTTCTGGGGCCTTAACACTGCATCCGTAGCACGCTAGGCTACCATACTTAGTGTCTATATGAATGATAAAGCTTTACATTAAAAACTTTCATACAATTTAACCCAGATACCAACCTGCTTTGAAAGTGGTCCAGATAATGAATCCATTTTCCTACTTTCTAAAACCATTTGGGGGCTAGGGTTAGGGTCCAGTTTATAACCTAGAGGAAGGTTGTGGTTACTTAGTAGAAATATGCAATAATTTACCAGTGATTATTTCTAAGCAGCATTCCCCTGTACTAGCTGAGATTTTGCCAATCATAAAGTCTCAACTTCAAAATGCCCTGGGTCTTTATAAAGAGTAAGATTTAGTACTCATACAACATGCTAATAATTTCTATAATAAACATTATCATAAATATATTTGCTCTGATTCCATCATTGTAATGAGCATTTTGTTTTCATTTTTAGTTTTATATCATTTAAAAGCATTTTATCTTATAATTACTATAATGATTTATTATCACCAATATTTTTAAGAACATTATCCAATTTTTTTAAAACATTAGCATCTCAGAATCACAGGCAGAATATTTCCCACTAATGTTATTTGTTTCAATAGACTGTATTATTCACCAACTGAACAAAATGAAGTGACTGAATGTCTATTTATTGGTTTCTCCACTATAATGAGGACATGATTAATATCCACCCCACAGGGCTATTCTAGGGATCAAGTGAGTCGTGATGTGCAAAGTGCCCAGAACACTGCCTGATGCTCAACAGGCACCCAGCCCAACAGGCTGTGACCACCAACAGCATCATTAACATGTGGGGTTCTTTAGTGCAAATGTCCATATGTCTACTCTTGTCTTAACTGCTTCTCTTGTTGAATAAATTGGATCATTCTGAATTAAAAATGAAATTCAATTATTTTATTAGTTTTTTCACTTGATGAAATGAATTAATAAAAAGGGATATCACAACTTACCAGAAAAAAATTATTTTTTTCACTTTTTTATTAAAGGCCAGGATTTTCTAAGGTAGGAGGAGTTCCAGATAGTATAGCAACTTTTCTTTACTAAGGAATATAAATAATGGATACAGAATTCATGGTATTCTTTTTGTTGTGAAGCATTTTTCAGATTGAAATAGATAGGAACAAGTAATACTGAAATATTAGTTTAGAAGAATGAAGGAAAGAAAATTCTAGAACTCTGGGTTAATATGTTCCAACTGGGGAAAGGATCATTTTATAGTCCTTGAAGTTTAAGGGTTGACAAGATGAGCTTTGCTTTAACAAAAGTGTGGAAGAAGTAAAATTTAAACTTGGAACAACTACATTCATCAAAATTCCACTCAATTGTGGAAATTTAGAACCTAAAAATTTAGAACCTTAAAAATCATTCAGTTTTAACTGTACATCATGTTACAAGAGTCAATATGATCACATACAAGAATATAGCATTCAGGGTAGAACTTGGCCTTAGAACCCTAAGCCTCAGCATTTCTAAAATTTGACTCCATATTAATTTCAGATAGGTCAAAAGACATTTTCAGGCTCATCAACTATGAACTTTTCTTCTCATTCTCACCTACAATGCCATATCTTACACTATAGAGTGCAAATGACTTGGTGGAATATACTATTTCAGTGAAATGTTGTACTGTACATTTGTTGTATTCTGGTATCTCCTAGGATGGAGATCTAATTAAGAGACTCAAGTTCATAAGTTTGAGGCAAAAGAATAATTTCTATTCTTTCTCAAAAAGAAATTACTGTTTAGAAGAATTATTGGAAGAATTCTTTTCTATTCTTGCTTTATTCTCTTCCCACAAATCAAGTGTAGAAGGTAATTTTGTCAAAATAATAAGAACAATTACTATTTTTGAACAAATAATAACTATAAATTGTGGAGTATTGTGTGATGCTGTTTACTATGTGGTTCTTGTATATCTACATACATTGTTTATTTTAACTCCTACAATAATCCTATGACTTAGGTATCACTATGTCCAATTTATAGATTAGGAAACCACAGCTTAGGAAGGCCTCATAATATGCTTAAGGACATGGTTAATAATTGCAACCAAGGTCTTTCCAGCTCACATTCCCATGTGTCTTTAACCACTAGTGCAGAGTTTTATGCTTCCTAAAAGTGTTTTTAAAGTATCTATTTATACGCACAACTGCTGTAACTATTGCCTTCATTATTTCTATGTATAAAAATGTAAATGACTTTTAGTAAGAAACTTACAAAGCTGCATGCATGAATTCACTCTGGCATCTAAAACAATGTTACAATATACCTTTTGCCTTGCTGCTTTACAAGTGAGTTTTTTTTGCCCTTTTTACTATCCCTGATTTTCTTCAAAATAGATTGAGTAAAAATATATGTAGATAAGTAGGAGATCTACTTACTTCCAAGAACAGTACCCGTAAAGTGCACAATTCAGAATGAGCGATTTCTTCCTAACTTTCCATGGTTATTCTTGGGTGGCATGACCAGCAGCCTGGGAGAAAGCTTGCTGGGTGACAGCTCTGAAGACATGGGAGAGGAATTCTAAGGAGAAGGTGAAACTTCATGTTTCAAATTGTTCACCCCAGAAAAGAGAAGAAAAAGAGCTGACTACCTGTTTTCTGGAGCTTGAGGATATATATGAAGGAGACACTGGTGTCTACTCCTCATCTGAAGACTTCTGAGAACAGTGCTTTTGCTTAAGGAGCTCACAAAGGCATGGCAAGAGGGGTCCTGTTCTGTGGTGCCAGGGAAGAAAGTGGAAGCAGTGCCATTCATCTATTCCTGTTCTCCAAAGCCCTTGGAGATGAAGAAGAAGCTTTCTGTGTCTTTATGCAAGAAGCATGAGTTCAGAGGAGAAGGCAGGAACCACGATCCTCACCCAGGAGATACGTAGACAAAGCAAGATTGATGCCCACCATGAGAGAGCCAGTGTGTCTCAGCAGAGTTATACTAAGAAGTGTCTCTGTCTCATTAAGAAGATGCCAAAGATCGACCCAAGAAAACCATCCATATCTTTGGTTGGGAACCTTCCAGAATGTAAAGACCTTTTGCAACTGAAAAGGACAGTGTGCGCCAGTGTGGACCAGAGTTACTAGAAGGAGCTGGTGTGGGATCAGATTTACTTCCCCATCACCATCACATGGCCTGGTCAGCTAAACCTTCAGACACAGTAGACCCCAGACAGGAAGGAGAAGGTGTATGACCCAAAGTCCACGTTGGCTATCTATCCCTCCAAGAGCTGGTGTGAGAGAAGGAGAGGAAAGTCAGAAGGTGACTCTTCCTCATATTAGGTCCCCAGAGGAGGTAGTCTAAACTAGTTTAAGATTAAAGCTGCACAGATGCCCTTATGTGATGGGGAAGGAACATTAGACAGGGTGTCATTAAAGGGAGTGACCAGAGGAAAATCAAGATGTTCATATTTGGCCCCTATTACCTCCTCAGTAAAGCAGATGCCTTCACACTGAGGTAAGAGGTAGCATGCTATAAATTTTGCTTCTTTTCTTCCTTAAAGCTTTCATACTGCATTTGGCACATTATCAGTGATTTTAGTTTAAGGTATGCACACCAAATATTAAATTTGGCATATTTTGATTTGGCAGCTGCTATATAATTCACTCAGTTCTAGGTAACATACAAGACACAGAGGCAAGTAAGAGAAGGCAAAGCCTCCCATTCCAAGAGTTTACAATCACTTGGAGGAAATATATAAGCACTTCCTAAGCTATACAGAAAGACAGGAGTCAGTTAAAAATACTAATTCTTCTACCATGAGTAAGAAACAAACAAACAAAAAAATACATTTGTGTAATGTTAGAAAAACTAAATATCCATATGTTAAACCTCAAATTTTCTTCAGCTACCTCCTCCTATATGTTCTCTTTGAATCCATATTTTAGAAGTTACGTCTGGCCATGGACTTCTAATTATTACTATTAATAAAATGTGAGAGCACACAAAACATCAGTGAAAGTAATTAGTATTTGGAAGGCTTCTACAAATGGAGTCAAGCTGAAAAGACCAGGGCCCTCTTGTTTGCTGTTTCCAGCATCTGAAGCTAGAAGACAAAATCTGCTTTAACCAATTCTTGCTGATGTGAACACCTTCACCCCTTTGGCTCCAGGAGATGTCCCATCAGCCCTTCCTGGACTCCCTGGGTTCTGATACCTTGCCTGGACAATCCCTACTGTCTATTATCTGGCTTTCCAGCAACTGTGTTCTCTTCCTGTCAGTCCAGACTTCTTTCTTTATCTGAAGCCACAATTGCCTCTAAGCAGCAACTGAACCTCACTGGATTGCTTTTAGGCTTCCCTGGCTCCTAGCAAAGAACACTTACGGATACTCATTCTAAAACATCACACATACACAGAGATCTAAAAACATTTTGAATTATAGTGACTAATATATCCCTGTATATACACCAGATTTAAACTGTAAATTAGAAAATCACATCTAAAATGAAATCAAGGTATTTTTTTTTGTCCAGAAATAAATATTTGACTCATTTGAGAATACTTCAAGCTGACATCAGGAGATTTTAATACAATTTTGTTGATGAGGGAAAAATAATATAACAAACAAAACACTTGTAAATGTTTAGGTATCCTCTTAAATATAGTAATATGATAAGATAAAACTTAGTCCTCAAACTGGAACAGAGCAGTTAAGGTAGCATGAGCTGGCAGATAATCAAACTAAGGCTTGCTAATTAAATTGTACTGCAGCAGATAACAATGCAGTTGAGAATGCCCAGCATATTCCATGATTGTCACAAATTGCTGTTACTTACGAAACAGAGCAGTAGCTTTCCACTTGAATATTTTCCAGAGCAAAGAGAACTGCTTGTATATGCACATAGGCTCACAGGTGCTTGGTAGCTATTTCTAAATATTTAGGGGTTATTTTAGTATGCATAGCTAGCTTTATTTTTTTTCCATATGAATCACCACTGTTAAGTACTCCATCACTTGCAAGATTAAAGTCAGAAACCTGACATATCCTGTCTCCACCAGGAATAAGCATGTGTGCATATATATTTTATATAATCTTTCACTAATATTTCTCAGTAGATTAGAGCATGGTGCTAATAATGAGTTCTAACTCTTTGGCTGGAGCTATACTTTAACACATTATCTAACAAACATCTTTAAAACTAAGTAAACTCATGGACTATGGAATGTGCTGCCTTACAGGAACCCTTCCCAACACTAGAATTACATGAGTATATTACTAGATAGTACTGTAGCTGTTACCTGAATTGGAATTTCAACTAGGTGATGGCTGAACATATTTTGGCTGGTTAGGTCCCATTGTCATAGAACACAGGAGCTATGAGTCTGATCGTTTGGCTTGTGCCCTACTGGCAAAATACAATACAAACCACTTCTACATGTTTTTCTCAGAGTTAAAGATGAGAAAATTAGCCATATTAAAAAGGTGCCTAAAGTTATAAATGGCTACAGACCTCAAATTTGTTTAACACTCTTAAACTTTAGATAACCAGAACACTAGTTAGTCAACTCAGTAGGAAAGCTTATCAAGTGCACAACATGTGGTAGACAATCTATTCCCTGAAGTAGAAGATCTAGGTCTAATAAGTACTGTTTCAGCTGATAATAGAACCAGGGAATGATCATTTCCCTCAAGATATTGTTTACTCTGTGCCATTATATATTGGTCATATCTGAGAATTTGAACTTGCCTGGAATTTTGGACAATGGTAAAACTAAGACTATGGAGACTCTTGGAAATGAACTAAATGTATTTTGTATTGTGAGATGGGCATGAACTTTGGTGTTCTAAGGGTGGAGCACTGTGGTTTACATATGAGGTATCCCCCCAAAGCTCATGTATGAGACAATGCAAGAATATTCAAAGGTAAAATGATTGAATCATGAGAGATGTAATCTAATTGGTAGATTAATAACCCTGGGTGGTAACTGTAGGCAGGTAGGATACACTGGAGGAAGTATGTCACTGGGGACATGACTTTGGGATATATATTTTGTCCCTGGTGAGTAGAGCTCTCTGTGCTTCCTGGTTGCTTTCCAGAGCTGCTTTCCATTGCTGTGCCCTTCTACCATGATATTCTGCCTCACCTTGGGCCCAGATTTATAGTGTTAGTCAACCATAAACCAAACCTCTGATAGCATTAACAAAATGAGTTTTCCCTGTTTTTAATTGTTCTTATTGGGTTTTTTGGTCAGAGTGACACAAAGCTGACTAAAGCAGATATGCTTACACATCTGTATGATCTCTCTTCAAAGTGCTTTAAAAAGTTATATATTTCTAATTTTTAATGACTACTTAATTAATGGCTGAATACCTCGAACAGACTGAAGTCCATGAAAAAAACGAACTTGTTAATTTTCACTCTGCATTGTATATATAGTACTTTGCAGAGTACCAGGCAAAATGTAAATGCTCAAGTATTTACTAAACATGAATAAACGTATTTAAGACTTCTGGGCCTCAGTTTCTCCATATTCGAAATAAATAGATAACTCTATGACGTTGGAGTGGCATTCAGGTTTCTCACATCTTTAAGGATGATGGACTACCATTTCCTGTTCTCTATCCTTCATAAGGTTAGCATCTATTTGGAAGTGGAAAAAAGTATATAACTCTACCAGAGATAAAGATAGCCAACAATCAATCATTCTTTTGTGAATTTAAAAAAAAATGAACAAGGAAACTATGTCAGAATGTAGGATTTTGCAAGGAGGATACATTTGGAAAATGGAAAGGATATATAGGTGGACATTTCCATGTTAGTCATAGGAGAATGCAGAGCAGAAGACATCGGCAAAAGGGACATGAGGTGTGTTGGGGGAATGTGAAGTTTTTTCCTGTATGTACATGTTTGTATGATTAAAATCTCTAACTTATTCTTCTCTTTGTTTCTCTACATAATTAAATGGTGGAGTAAGTGTTATAGACCAGATCCTTGTGACTGGCTTCATCAGAATTACTTAATTATATTCACTGGTTCCTGGAAATCCAGATAACAAATATCACATCCCAAATCTCAGGCAAGCCGAATGACAATGCAAGGCTCTTCAGGAAGAAAAATGGCTATCCCCATCATGCTGTGTGGAGGCAGGTCTTGACAATAGAGATGTCTGCCTCCTTTCAAAGATAAAGGGGAAATTTTCAAGTCCTTTAATCCTGAAAAGCAGGTAGATAGTAACCGTTTATAATAGCCTCCGAAATGACCAGAAGGAGAATTCCAATTGCCTTAATGATTAAAAGTAAGACTTGAAGTCAAGAAATTCAAAGCCTGTTTACAAAGCCATGCCCTTCACATTTATGTAAGGATATATGTGATCGCAGGTACACAATTGGACAAGTCCAACAGCCTCATGGCACAATGCTTTTGATTCATACCACTGAAATCAAAAAGAAGAAATTCAAGTTGAAATAACAGCCACTAAATGCATCTAGAATAAAAAAGTGCTACAGCTAAATGCACACACAATAAAAACAACAAAAAAATGCTTTGTTTAACATGAAGGGTGAAAACGGGGGTTAATTGTGGATAATTTTTCAAAAAGAAAATCAACAAAGTATTTTTTCAACAAGTAGAAGACCATATGTGTGTGTGTTCTATAGTTTTGATTGAGGACACATAAAGTATTTAAGTATAAATATTAAAGTGATGATAAATATGTCTTTTAGTGAACTTGGGTGGATCCTTTACTTTTGGATTTAAGTGCCTAGTCCTTCCTGTTAGGCTACACTTAACATGTGCAAACTACAGAACCTCCTAGAAGAAAACATGGGAAATGTTCCATGGTACTAGAAGGGAGAAGGCTTTAAGGAACAAGATCCCAAATGCACAGGAAACAAAAGCACAAGTAGACAAACGGGATCATATCAAACTAAAGAGCTTCTATACCACAAAACAAATAACCAACAGAGAGAAGAGAAAAATCTACAGAATGGAAGAAAATATTTGTACACTGTATAAGATTCAGAATGTGGGATCTAAGTCGAAAGCAGAATAATTTACCAGAGGCTGGGGAGGTGAGAAGTGAGGGAATGCTGGGGAAAGTTTGTTATGGATCTTAAGTTACAATTAGATAGGAGAATAGATTCTGTTGTTCTATTGAACATTGGGGTGACTACAGATAACAATATGGATTATATATGTCTATAGATTTTGAATGTTTTCCCTACAAAGAAATGATATATGATTGATGAGATAGACATGCTTACCCTCAATTGAACTTCATGCAATGTATATATGCATCAAAACATCACATGATAGTGCAGAAATATGTCTGATGTGATGCATCAATTAATAAAATAAAGAAAAGAGACAACAGCCTGATTAAGAAGTAAAATAACCAAGTACCTTAACAGACACTCCACCAAAGAAGATATACACATGGCAAAGAAAATTCATAATAGTAAAATAGTCTGGCAGGGCTCTCGTCATATCCATCAATATTGTGCAAGGGTACTCGTCTCCTCTCTGAGAGCCTCCCTAACATTTTCCTAGTTCCATTTTTGTAATACAGGTTCAGCTTTCCTAGTTTGAAAGTCCAAATCCAAAATGCTCCAAACTTTCAAGGACCAACATGGCTCCACTAGTGAAAAATCCCACACTTGATTTCATGAAGAGGATCACAGTCAAAATGCTGGGCACACCAAAAATATCACATGAAATTACCTTCAGGCTATGTACATTATGTAAACGTGAAACATGAATAAATGGATTTTTTAGCCTGTGTCCTATCCCCAAGACAGCTCATTATGAATGTGCAAGAAATCTGAAATCTGAAAAACTTCCAGTTCCAAGCATTCTGGATAAAAGATGTTCCCTGACCCTTTTCAACAAGAAGAAACCAGACTCCTACTACACTGAATTCATTTACGTATTTGTTCAATACGAGGCTCTGTATTGAGCAGCTTCAGCATTTCTATCCTGTACCTCTGAAAAGCAAACCTATCAACTGGGACTTGTTTGCAGTTCTTTTTTCTGTTGGCCTGGATGAATGAAGTCAAAACACTGTATTCAGAAAGTAATAGGGTTAGTTCTCGGTTTCCCACTCGAATCTGTTATGTTATTATTCATTTGCTTTTGTGTGTATTCCATGTTCCCCCTTCATTTAGTTGACTTGGTTTGGATTATTTTTCAAATAACATGTATTAAAGGAAAAAAAACATACTAGAAAACATGCCAAGAGGTGTCACCCCTGGTCACCCTACTCTTTCCCCTGTTTCCTTTATTTTCCATCTCATTTCAAACCATCTCTGTCAAAACAGGCTGCTCATTTTACTCTTTTCTTCCCCAGACTGTCAGCTCCTCATGTTCACCACCCTGAATAACATGATTTCTGGATTACAAATGACTCTTTAGATAACAAATTATATCTCCTACAAAAGGATTACACTTTGCTTAGCTACTCATAATTAAGAGGAAACTAAAGCAATCAACCTCAAATAATTTTCTCCTATTCTAAGATAAGGAAATTAAGGTAAACCTTTTTCTAAATCTGCTCTGTTGGAAAGCTCTTGCTAAGATTATATACATATATATATACACACACACATATATATGTACACACACATACATGTGTGTGTGTTTTTAGTTTCTTAAGAGCATATTTGGAAATTAAACATTTATTCTGTCTTTCCTATATAAAATGCATGTGAGGGTAATTAAAAAGTTGATGAGAATGAGTTATTTATGAAATAATTCTAAGAAATTCATGAAGAATTTTTAAAACATGCAATATTTTTCCTAATGATATAATAGATTTGACAACATTCACCAATGTTGTTAAACTTATTAGGAGAAGGCCAATAAAAAATCTTATAAAGGTTAGGTCAAGTTGACATGAATTCAAGAATCAATCTTGGCATCACAGAAAGAGGGACAGAAACCTCCAGAACTTATGAGTCATCTGATAGTGCTTAGGAAGTACATCACCACCTACGAAATATTCTTGCCCAAAAGAAAGCAGTGACGCATCTGAATCAAACTTCCAGCTCATAGGAAATTCACACAGTAAACAAGTGTGTTTCAAATGAAACCATGATGCCAATGTCCAGATGCTGGGAAATGCCAACAAATAAGTGGAAAGAAAAAACAAGGAGGAAGTCGTTAAAGACTAACAGGTAGAGAGAGAGAGAGAGAGAGAGAGAGAGAGAGAGATATCAAACGATGGAGTTATAGACTCAGTATCATTATTTGAATAAACGCATTGAATACATTTACAATACATTCAGAGAAATTAACACTATAAAATTCTGCATTAAGAAGTTGTTGTTTTGATATGATCACAGTACAGTAGCATTGTTTAAAATCCTTACTCCTTACAGATACACTCTTGCACGCTCAGGAGTAAAATTATATTACACCTAAGAAAGGAATTAACATTTTCCAATGACGTAACAGAGCAGGAATATAGATGAAACTAAATTGGCCATCTATCAATAATACTGAATTATCCATTTTACGTTTGGAAATTTTCATGAATAAAGGTTTTTAAAAAACCAGATAACATTGTTTTTTTTAACAACTATTTGTGTGATGTAAAAATATTTTTTAAAGTCTGCAGCTATTCAATATTTGTTCTGCTAAATTTGATGGAGGTAAGAAGGTTCTAATATTTATGAAGACGAATTTCACCTTTCATTACCTCCTGACTTGAGGTATCAGTTATTCTCAAGTCCTGTGGCCTGAACATAGAGAGACTACAGGGCAAACATGCTGACTCAGGACTTATTTTTTTAATTAAATTTTTTTATTTGTATATAGCAGCGTAATGCATTACAATTCTTATTACACATATAGAGCACAATTTTTCATATCTCTGGTTGTATACAAAGTATATTCAAACCCATTCATGTCTTAAAATGCTATTGCTTATTTGAAATTGAAATTCTCTTGGATCAGTTTTCTCAAGAAGCCAAAGGTTTTTATTTTTTTACACTTTAGACTTGAGTTATTTTCATATTATGAAAAACTTTAAAACTCAAGATGTGAAAAGTTTTAACGTAACATATTGATCCAGAGTAATATTAAAATGGCATTTTATTAGAAGCTCTGGAAACAGCAACTTCTTAACATATGGTTACTCTATTTTGATACTTCTTGTAGCATGTCCTCAGAGACCTCATCTCCTTTATCAAGACCTCTCTTGGTAAAACCATGGTACTAAAATAGAAAGGATTCCAGAACTGCTGATTCTCAGGATGGCAATTCAGTTCTCATGGCTTGATGAGGAATTTCTTTTTAGATACCACATGTATATTTTTCTAAACATAAGGGCATACTCTGAAAATAATACCTCCTACAACAAGATTTGATTTTGTCCCCTAACATCAGACATTGGTCTAGCTGACTTCTGATTTAACTGAGGTTATTTTGAGAAGTCTCATAAGAAATTAGTCCTTCATAAATAGATACCATTGCTTATTTCCAGAGATCTGTAAAACAGAGATTTTGATAGGGACCCTGACAGTCCCTACCTAGTACTTTAGATACCCATTAGGGTCTTGGTTTGGTTTCAGATATGAAAAGTTGTTTCAGGGTTACAGTAGACTTAATTGAAGATAATAAAGGATGTGTATAATTAGATGAAAGGCTCCTGACTTTGCTGGGTGCAACCTTTGTTAAACAGCAGTTTCCTGTGTACAAATAGCTTGGAAATTGGAAATTATTCAGGAAATTGCTCAAAAATGACAGAATGGCGTAATATTTTAATGTCAAGTAGTTTAAATAGTTGTACTGGAGACATACAAAATCCAGAGGTCAATTCAGAATTGCATAATTGAGTTGTATACTTCAGTGTCTAAACTCTATTCTAATAGAGGAGATTTAAAGTTTAATAATAAAATACCTAGGAAGAGAGATTTAAAAATGACTAAAGAAAAAAAAACTTGATTACAAAATGGACAAAACTGCAAAGGAAAAGCGAGACATTACTGTTACTAGATAAAAGTTTTTCAAATCATATATTTCAGAGACAAAATGGCCTCCAACTATGGAGTGAAGACAAGGTTATCAAAAATTCTGAAAGATTAGAATCATCATTTCTGAATTAGGTATGGTGAATCTCAGAGGAGTTCTGAACCATGGAAACTAGACTAGCCAGTCAGAATTTTTCCTGCTTTAAATCGCCAAACACAAACATGACTTGGATCACTCAATTATAAAGAAAAAAAATTTACTTAAACAGGTAAGATCCATTCATTTCTATGTAAGAATGTGGAAGACTGTATTTTTTTTTTCAAGAGAAATAAGACAGATGTGAATCCTGACATATTTATAATCATACTATGAAAAAAAACAGAAAATTCCACAAGTTCTGGCTCAAGAACTAAGATGCTTTTCTGCTGTAAACTATGAAAGTAGTACTTTTGTAATATCAGCTTTACCTTTTTTACATTAAAAATTAAATCTATTCTCAGCTCCTATATAAAATAGTAGCTGTTCCATTAGCAGTATACCGGTAGTTAGGCAATACATGGTATGAGATAGAAACCCGACTCTTATTTCCAGTGACTTTTATATTTCCATCTTGTGCTTTTACATCTTTTTCTTAAAGAAGGACAGTGTGGAATTCTCAGAGAAGGATGTAGAGGCTGGTTAATATCCCAAAAAAATATGTCAGAGTACAGTAGCTTCAATGGCCTAGGTAATCTTGTAAATATTCTGTCATTATTCTTTGTATGATCTCATCAAAGAAGTGCTTAAATTCTGAGATAGGCAATATGAGACTACATTTCAAATCTACCTATTGTCATATCTTCAGTGTTCCAGTGAATATGGTTTTATATGCGGGAGACTTACTGAAATGCTTTTGTTATGTGTAACCCAACTGACTTTTAGATGTGGTAGGTTCTGCTAACAGGAAATCATTGATAGATTTGTTATGCAAATCTGAGGTGCAGAAATTGGAGAAAGATAAGTACTGACGAAGGAGAACTGACATATCTGAGTAGGCAATGGGCAAACATTAAGAGGCAGAAGAGGAGAGAGACTTGGTAAGAAAACGAAAGTCCATGCATTCAAATAAGACCCACTCCTGAATCTCTTTAAGGACCATTAATTTCACAAAATGCCAAGAGTATATTGATTGTTTTATAGAAAAAAAACCCTAAAAACCTCTAGTAAGTATACTAAGTTCTGTGTCTAGACTGATAAAAACAAAACAGATCAATATAAAAGATTCAAAGTCTGGTAGAGAAAAGGGGGAAACATATTAGCAATTAAGGATGGAAGGAATCTGAAGGTATCCAGCTTTGGGAAAGGAAAGAGTGTTCCAGCTGACATCTATTTATAGAAGCATTTGCAGGTATTTATATAACTTAATGCATTTAAAAGTTAATGATGCTTCTAGTTTATTTGTAAGGTATTTGGAAGGAAAGTAGAGTTGCAAACTTGTAAACCAAAAAGCTTTTTGCCCCATTTTAGTAACAACTTCTGGAGGAACTATGAGATAGCACAGCTCTCACTCATTATCTTTCTTCCTTAGAATGAGAGACTTAAAGCATCCCTTTACCTTTACTAAGATTATATGCTTCATAGGTACTATATTTTCTCTTAAAATAAAATTGTGTGCATAATATAAGACCTGAAAGTAAAAAGAAAATAAATATGTATCCATAGAAATGTACAACCCTTTGTAGTTTGACTGTTTAATTTTGGTATTACTTCAAAGAATTGACTAAAGAAACATTTTTATCATGTAATTCCAATGTCAGTTTAAGATATTATCAGGGAAGGCTACAATGTTTAGCAAACAAAAGGGATTCTGAAGATAGAAAAAGAAGACTATTATTATAAGAATGTTTTCTTTTACATAGAGGAAATATTTTTATCTTCCATTTGTTTTTTAAATCCCAGGAAAGGAAATATCAAGAGAATTGGTTAATCTACCCTAAATCCCTTCTCGAGAAATCTCTGCCTCACCCTGTACCTTAGCTCATGGCTTGGGAGGACCACTTTTCCATTTCTTGCTTCGGAAACTAAAGCCTCAGGTTTAGCAGATTTTGTATCAATTTTGAAGTTTGGTTTTCAGAGTTGCTACATATTATGTTTCCAGTTGTTTTTTTTTTTAAGAGAGAGAGAGAGAGAGAGAGAGAATTTTTTTAATATTTATTTTTTAGTTTTCGGCGGCACAACATCTTTGTTTGTATGTGGTGCTGAGGATTGAACCCGGGCCGCACGCATGCCAGGCCAGCGCGCTCCTGCTTGAGCCACATCCCCAGCCCCATGTATCCAGTTTTAACAAAAGCAAATTATGAGGCATGAAAAGAAAGTGAAAAGCAAGGCCCAATAAAGGAAAGACAGTGAGAGTTGGAAACTGTCTCCAAAATAGAGCTCAGACAGTGCTTTACTAGGTAAAGTCTTCAAGTCAGAGAGTATAAATATGTTCAAAAAAGTAAAGCAATTAAGTCTAAACCACCGAAGGAAAGCATGAGAATGCTATCTCAACACATAGAGAATATCAACTGATGGGCTGGGCTTGTGGCTCAGTGGCAGAGTACTTGCCTAGCACAGGCGAGGTCCTGGGTGAGATCCTCAGCACCACATAAAAATAAATGAGTAAAATAAAGGTATTGTGTCCAACTATAACTAAAAAATAAATGTTAAAAAAGAGAATATCAACAGAGTCAAAAACTAGAGGGACTAGGGCTGTGGCTCAGTGGCAGAGCGCTTGCCTAGCATGTGTGAGGCACTGGGTTCCGTCCTCAGCACCACATAAAAATAAATAAATAAAGATATTGTGTTCATCTACAACTAAGAAAAAGAAAGTATAATAACTGAAATAAAAAATTGTCCAGAGGAGCTGGCAGAATAAATCGTTGGTAAATTTAGTCTGAGGAATTAAAAGGAAGAAAATGAAGAGACTCAGAGCTTGTGGGACATCACCAAGTCTATCAACATAACTCATAATAGAAGTTCTGGAGGGAAAAGAGAGAATAAAGGAAAAAAGGCATATTTGAAGAAATAAAGGCTGAATGCTTCCAAAATTTAGTGGAAAGTGCTCATTTACATGTATAAAAGCTTCACAAACTTTAATTAGGATAAACTCAGAGATATCCAAACCAAGACACATAAGAAGCCAACTGTTAACAGACAAAAAGAGCACCTTCACAGCAGGAAGAGAGAAGCAATACATCAGGCACAAGGATCCTCAAGATCCAGAGGCCAGAGGGCAGTGAGATGACATATTCAAAGTGCTGAATTTTGAAAAAGATGGTTATTTGAGAGTTCTAAGTCTGGTAATCCTCCAGAACTGAAAGCAAAATTAAGACATTCTCACACAAGTAAAAACACAATTTGTTGATATAGACCTACCATCAGCAAGTACCACAGGGAACTCCTGAGGCTAAGATGAAAAAGTACTAGGGAGTAACTCAAGTTCCCATGAAGAAATAAAGGTCACCTGTAAAGGAAGCTACACAGGAAAATATAAACGACAATACACACGTGTATTTTTGTTTGTGTCTCATTTCTATCCCTGACTTTAAAAAGAAATCACATGAAGTAATAATTATAAAACTGTTGATGTTATTTGATATTAGTTGGAACCAAATTGATATAATTTAAGATGTTCTTTACAACTCCAAGGAAAACAGTAAGAAAATAAATTTTTCAAATATGGTAGAAGATATTACAAGGGAATAAAATGGTAGCCAAAAAATCTATAAAACATTAAAGATGAAGAAATAAAGGAATAGAAGAACTAAAAAGTATAAGGTACTGTGATAGACAGAGTAACACCCCCCCCACGATGTTCATATCTTAAACCAGAATCTTTGAATATGTTTTACCACATATGGCAAGGAGGAATTTGATTTTTGTTCTACCATGGTATTCAGGTATCTCCCTATTGTATTTAATTATGTATCTTCAATAAATGTCTTTTCTAATGACAAATTTTCTGTGTAGTCTAATTCTTTACTTAAAACCATACTATCAGGCCTTGAGCAGTGGAGCTCACTTATAATCCCAGCTACTAAGGGAGATGAGGCAAGAAGATCACAAATTCAAGGATAGTCTGGGCAATTCAGTGAGATCCTGTCTCAAAATAAAAAGTTGAAAGGGCTGGGGATGTAGCTCAATGGTCCACATCCCTATGTTCAATCCCTAATAGTACCCAAACAAACAAACAAATAAATAATTGTACTGTTATATTGAGGTAGTCATTTATTAACAGAGCTCTCTTATACTTGAGTAGAAATTCAATAATGGCCTTCAGAAAGAGCCAAGTTTCGCTTCAGCTCCCCTAAAGGACTTAGTGTATAAACATGCACAATAAAGAGACAGAGAAAGTCTTTAGGGTAGAACTTTTACTAAATTCTAAGACCAGCAAAATTTATTTTTATTGTTCTATCTCCTTTGTTTATTGTGGTAAGAGCAATTAACAATACTTTTTCTATTAAATTTTTAAGTGTATAATGCATTATTGTTGATTTTAGGTATGATATTCTACAGCAGGTTTCTAGGGTTCATTCATCTTTTTTGACCAGAATTTAACCGCTTGTTTCCTGTCTCCTCAGTTCCTGTAATAGTTATTACACTTTTCAATTCTATGAATTTGACTATTTTAGATGCCTTTATAAGTGGAATCATGAAGTACTGTCCTTTTGTGACTTGCTTACTTCACCTCTTATAAAGTCCTTGGAGTTCATAGAAGTCATCAGATTTTGCAGATTTCCTTTCTTAAGGCTGTATAGTATTCAAATCTAAGTGTATGCCACATTTTCTTTATCTGTTTATCTGTCAATGAACATATAGGTTGTTTCCACTCTTGGCTATTGGGAATAGTGTTTCAGTGAACACAGGAGTATGAATATCTCTTCAAGAGCTTCATTTCTTTAATTATTTAAAGAATTTCTTAATTCTTTTAGATAAATGTCCAGTAGAGGAACTGCTGCATCTGTGGATTTTTTTAAAAATAATCTCCCCTCCAGGCTGTTTTCCAATAATGGCCACACAATTTTGCATCCCCACCAACAGTGAGCAAGAGTTCCAATTTGCCCACATCCTCACCAACAATTGTTGTATTTCTGCTCTGTATATTTCTTCCTGCATTTGGAAGACAATCCTCTTCCAAATGCTGCGGAGCCTCAAATTGAGGACCACAATAATCCCATTTATATTGTGGTTGTCACTTATTATACAGGAGTAGAATTTCTCCTTTATAAAAAGTGAACAATCTAACAGAAAAGAAGAGCCAACATTTGAAACTTCATCTAACCGAGCGAGCCCTGTACTTTCGGCACACAATGTTGTCATGGCTGGCCTCTCTTCTTTCTCTGCATGTGCCCTATCATTTGAGCCTCCTACTCCAGTTGTTTGAAATCATCTCCCCCAATCAAAGTTAATGTGAAAAGATAAGAAAAGATGATCAGGATGATTTTTGACCTGAGAATTCAGGGAAAAGTTGGAGAATTCTTAGCCAGACAATGACAGCTCTGGGGTCCAGGGGGCAGAACATAATGCCAAGATCTGAAGGGAACTCTGGAGGACAGACAGGAAAGATTGATCAAACATCTAAAGTTTACCTTTATATGGTGCAACTGAATGATATAGGCATGATCTTTATTTAAGGACCAGAGGCCTAGAAGTTGGTCTTTTTGGGCTAAGAGTACAAAGATGCACTTAATAGAAGTAAATGGTAAATGTTGTTTGTGGTTTAAATATGAGGTGCTGCACTAAAATTCATGTGTGAGAAAACATCAGTTTTCTAAGGTGAAATTAGATTATGAGTGATGACCTAATCAGTGGATTAATCCACTGATGTGGCTTAACTGAGCTGTAACCACAGGTTGGTAGAGTGTGGCTAATAGGAAGTAGGTCACTAAGGGTGTGTCTTGGGGGTTTATATTTTGTACCTGCCCCCATGGAGCTCTCTCTGCTCCCTGTTGCCATGTCCAGAGCTGTTTTCCTCCACCATGCCCTTCCACCATGATGTTCTAACTCACCTTGAGCCCAGAGCTATGGAATCAGCCAACCATGGACTCAACCTCCTAAACCAAATAAGCCTTTCCTCCTCTAAGTTGTTCTTGTCAGGTCTTTTAGTCACAACAACAAGAAAGGTGACTGAAATAATATTTAATACATTAATTAGCTTGATTCAATTTTTCCACACCGCAGATGTATATCAACATCACAGTGTGCTCTCTGATTATTTGTGACCATAATTTGTCAATAAAATAATTCTGAAGCAAATTTTAAAAATGTAAAAAGACAACAGTCTAATTCATAGTTGTGGCATATTATCTTTAGTTCTCTCTTTCCTCAGTTTTACAATTTTAAATCAATCTCTGTTTAAACAACCAGATTAGTGTGGTATCAATGATGCTCAGAGTCAAAAATCATGACAAAGTAGCATGACTGGATTTAGCAACATGGAAGTATTCTTCATCTTGGAAAAAAGCTTATATAAATGTTCGCAAGGCAGAAGCCCTGTTGCAATGGACCATAAAGTGTATAGGATATATTACAGAGCACCCTATAAACATTGGCCACTGTTTCCAATGATTTGGTTATCATGACAGTGGTTTCCAATGTCAGTTAAACCACTCCATGCCACCCAAACAGAGCAAGGCCAGTTTGGGGACCTTCCCAACTTTGAGTACAGAGAAAAAAAAAAAAAAGCTTTTAACACTTTTAATATATTTTTTTAAAAAATTAATACCTGTTTTTACTTGAATTTCATTTTTTTCCATTGCAAACATTTTTAGATAGCAAGGAGTTATTTCATAGATTTTTATTACAAATGATTTTATAATTTAAGAACAAAATTTTCTGAAAGGACTTTATTAAAACATAACAATTTTTCCTTTTGCCCTCATTCTCAAATATCAGTTGATTTTTAAACGTTCCTAAAGAGAGGGCACACTGTTTTTTAAAGAGCATGCTATGCCATCAAGAATCAGGCAACAGAGCAAGTACAACACAATGTGAAAATATATGGTGTTTTATGAGATGAATTCCAAAGCAGCAGAAAATAAAATTATCAGCCAGTAATGAAATAGAAGGAGAGAAATATGGATCTGTAGTTGCTGTTCAGAGACTCAGAAATCTAATTATTGCAATTTAAGTGAAGCAAATACATCTTAATGTGTCATTTAGTATCCCTTGGAGATTTCAATGCATGAATATTTAAAGGCAAGTAATTTCAACATCTATATACCATTGCTTTTCCAGCCCCAAATACTAGAAGCATCTAATAGCTGCTCTTTCCCTGCTTAAACTATTGGAAGATTATATCATAAGTCTACAATCTTTTCCATCTTACATGGTAGTCCGTGTCTGCTGGGGAGCTAATATTCCTTCTAGAAGATACAAACAAAGGATAGAGATAGTTTTTTTAATATTTCTGGCATTTGCAAATCCTAGGAAACCACACAGAAAATTTATCAACATGACAACTTGATAAGTTTGTTCTTATTTTCCATGTGGACCACTTATCTTAGAAATATTGTGATTTGGGGTATTGTTTTATAGCCAGAACAACATATTTGACTCAGATTGTGTAATGAAGTTACAAGCTAAATCTGTTTTGGAAATAATTCTTTTACTTGCAAATGTTAGATCTTTTGGTAGGAAACATATGGCTCTGTTGTAGCAGGGAAGTTCTACTGGAATATCAATGACATTGGGGTTTAGCTGCCAGGAGGAAGGGGGAAGGTGCTGCTGCTTTGATTCTGCTAGGGGAAAAAAAAAAAAAAACTCATTGAGAAGGAAAGGACACACTGTTGATAAAGCAGAGTAGAGCAAAACTCGGGTGAGAGGATTGGCCTTTGCAATTAAGGATGTTTACTTCTCTGAGAGCAGAAGAAAAATGAGAAGATGGGTTCCACGTGCTACACGTGTGAGAAGGAGGTGAGAGAGCTGATGCAGTTTATGATTAATAACCTTGGACTAGAAAAAATCTCACCAGATCACTGACAAGGAGTAAAGCTACAGTGGTGAAGTAGAGACCTGGAAACAAGGGAGGTTTTGAAAATGGCAGTGGGTAATGCCGCAGGCAGGAGGACTGAGGAAAGCATCTGCAGCCCAGTGAAAGTCCAGCCATGCCTGCAGTGCAGGGCTCCACTGATCCAGTGCAATGTTGAGAGCTGAACCACTAGCACACATCAATAGAGGCAAAGGCAGGAACAGAGAGTCCAACCCAAGATTGGGGATTACAATGTTGCTTGCAGTAAAATGGACTTATCCCCAAACTCTCAGCCTCATCCAGCTTGTGTGACAACTTTCTGCACATCCTCAGTGCACAAGCAATGAGTGAGTACAGGTGTGTGTAGTGGATGTATACTCCCTCCCACTCTGAGTGTGTTGTCAAGGTGACTATGATAGTTCAGGCTTTTTGTTGAGAATGGTTGCGTAGATATGCCAACATTTTTTTTTTTTCAGAATTGGTGGCTATTTGAGAAGGAAGAATCACTATTTATTAATTAGGAAAATTCTAGAAACAAGACATTTTTTAAACAGACATGTCTAAAAATTCATTCATGGAAGTTAGAACTTCTTTCCTTCCGGACTCAATTTTCTTGCCTACACACAAGACAATACTAATCATTTATGTGACGGTAGGTACTTTATTCACTTCCATTGTATAGAAAACAGAAATAGAATAAATAGCTTTAAATCACATGTCAAGAAAATGAAGAAACTGGGTTTCAGACCCAGAATATCCAACTCTAGAACCCGCTTACGCAGAAACTATGCTAGATAAATACAGTTGTGGACTTAAAATCATGAATTTGGAATTCTGAAATTTAAATGCTGGAGGAATAAAACTATAGAGAGTCATAGTCATAAGGAGTAAAAGATTACTCTTTATGAGTAATCTTTTCAAGTCCAGAATGCAGAGCCTGAACATAAGAGAGGGTAGTCAAGGTAAACCAAAAACAGCAGTACAGACTTTGTACAAATTTTTGCAGCATTAAATTACTTTTCTTCTCAGGCAGCAACTTGACTAATATGGTGATTTAAGGAATGTTGTTTTAATTGGAATACAAATCTAGTATTATTTTTAAGATAAATCTTTGGACTTAAAAAAAAAAAAGTTCACCCTTTCCATAATCTTAGGCTGTGGGTCCCACATTCCAAGGATGAGTGCTTACTTCTATCATGACAGGTGCACTGGAGACAGGAGACAATCTTGAAAAACTCTGTGCAAGGGTATTAAGTATGTGAGACAAATTTATCTAGAAATTAAAGGTAAATTTGTCTCTAGAAAGATAATTTTAGGAAACACAAAGAATTTAAAAACATATGGAGTCTGTACTTTCATACTCAGTGGTTCTTCCTGGTTAGAATGACCCATGAATTGGAAGGACTTCAGTTTGCATTAGAGGGGAGTGCCCAGAGCTGATCATTGGAATAATTAACTTGCCCTCACTGCTCTGCACCGAGAATACAAGTGCGGAAAGAGAAGCTGAGACGTAATTGCTGACAAATATGCTGTGCGTATTGAAAACCAGAAAATTTGCAGCTGCCACCCAGACTCCCTCATTGTGCAGATTTACAAAGAGCCACAAAAGGGACATGAGGTAAATGTAGGGTGCATGCCATAAACCATTTTGAGAAAATATCTGGGGGACAATTTAATATGAAATATCAGCTGGTAAAAGAGACCAGCTGCTTATTAAGAAGGATGACTCAAGCTAAAACCTCTAGTTCTTATTATATAATGAAATTGCCAATATATAAACCTTCATTTGGGGGAAAAAAAACTGCTGGATTCGAATGTGTCATAGATATGCATATGGACTTCCGATGATCTGAAGATCCAGAGTTTCACTTAGTGTAGTCAAAAGTTAAGACTTATTTGGAAATCCAGTAAGCAGAAGCATTCTTAGACAGCTTACCATTATTCCTAAAATTTTCTATTTGCATTGCATGGAATCTTAATCTTCTATCAGAAACAGACATCTAATTTTTCATGTATTGACAACCAATCAATCAATCCTCGTATTCTAGCTTACTGTAAATCTCACTTTTAGAGGTAATGAATACATAAAATTCCTGGGGGTTTTCAGTACAAATAGACTTGCATTTGTGTAGCATCCACTAATGGAGCTTTGAGTTTCCTTCAGCCTACAAAGTTTATTACCTCACGTCCATCTTCTTTCTAACTTACAGAAGTATGCTGCTATCATTGCTTTGTTCTTGTAGGTAAAAGCTCTTGTAAGTATGGATGTAGATCCAATCCACCAGTGTTGACTAGAAGTTCTGCTAACAGAAAATGTTTCAACAAAGGAATCTGTTTTAAATGTTGAAATTCTGAGCATGTTAAGAATAAAAAGGGAGAAAATTGAGGACCATGGATATTCCTGGAATTCATCAAATTATTCTGTATCTATGTGGCAAAAAGCAGCCTGCTTTTTATAAATGTGGATTCCTGTGGGATATAAAGTTTGTAGATCACCTTTAATTTCATGTTAAAATTTTCAACACCTTTGAAAATTAATTTATCTCTGAATTTTGCCTCTGTGAAACTTTCCTATTAATATTTGTTATAGTTTTTCTGGTGCATTCTTTTGATGCTGAATATTAGATCATTACAGTTTTAAGCAGTAGTCTCTTAAATGGAAATAAATCTTTCCCCAGCTCATTTGTATCATTTATTTATTGACAACTGTTTCATTAATGTTGAGTCAAACTATCCCAATGCATCTAATTCTTGTTGCAAATCACCTTGCCAGAAGGTCACTTTCCACCTGGTCTTGGGTTAGCTCTGAAACATACTTTTCCCTATGCCAGTAGAGAGATAAGAACTCGCAGTCCCCAAAAAATATCTCTGACAAAAGTGAAGAATCCCCATATTTATCGTCATTTCTAAATCAAGAGCATTAAAAAATGTGGCCTCCCTACCAGGACCTCTCCCTCCTCTCCCAGGACTCCTGCCACAGCTCCTCCTAGTCTTTAGTTTAAGCAGAAGGGTGATTTAAAGGTAAAATATTCCTTTCTCACACTTTAAACCCACCTGCATAGGTGCCCCTGCCCTGCTTCCTCCTGCCCCTCTGTGGATATCGCCCCTTCCCTCTTTCTCTTCAGGTAGAGATGTGCTCTCTTGAATTAAAAGGCTTCAAACTTCTTGCTCCTTGGTCTTGATCCCCCTTTGATCTCTCAATCTCTCCAGTCAGACTTTTAGGATTATTAGACCAATACTCCTAATAATCATGTCTTCCACTCAATTGAAAAAAGAAAGGACTGACTCTGCCGTCCCCTGAGATCATTGCTCTTTTCCTTGTCACCTACACTTGATTGCTCTTGTTTCCTGCTCATCCCAACTGCTCTTCATCGTTTGAAATCAAACTTTCTAGAGCTTTGTAATGTTTTGAACAACCAATAAATAAAATAAAATATTAAACTCAGTAGAATGCTGGTTACCAGGGGTTAGGGATGGGGTTAGGAGTTGGAAGATTTTGTTCAAAGTGTTCAAATTTGCCATTATGAGACTAATAATTTCTAGAGACATAATGTACAGCATGGTAACTATAGTTAATGCATTATATATTTGAAATTTGCTAAGGAAGTAAATCATAAGTATTCTTATGACAACAAAGGATGATAGATGTGTTCATTAGGTTTATTGTGGTGATTACTTCACAATGTATATGTACATCAAATATCACACTGTACCTCTTTAATATGCACCATTGTGTTAGCCAATTATGCCTTAATATAGCTGTAAGAATCTGTAATATCCATATGCATTTTAATCTCTTGCTTTATAAAACTTCTTGTTAAATAAATTCTGATCTTCAAAAAAAATAAAAAAATAAAAATTTTAAAAAAAGAAAACAAACTTTCTTGTCTCCATTTCATTCAAACTGCATTTAAAGGCAACAGAAATCTCCTAGTAGTCCAAGGAGCCTGAGCTGGTCCAGGGGATTTTATCAATCTTCACCTCCTCAGCTTCCTTTAGAAGACTGTGATACTCTGCCCTTTGGATTCATATTTCTCTCTCTCTCTCTCTCTCTCTCTCTCTCTCTCTCTCTCTCTCTCTTTCTCTCTCTCCCTACTCTCCTAAGTGTCGTCAAGTCTTCTCTTCTAACGCCCATTCTAACTTGGATTCCATTCTCTTTATGCTTAATTTCCTTTTTTGTTTGTGGCAACCAAATATAGTATCATAGAAATCTTGGAACTTGGATTCTACTCTTCCTATCTGGGTCCAGTGCTGTTTACTGGCACCTTCTATCTGATACCAGTGATGGAGAATGAGAAGAAAGTGTATAAGTCCGTTAGCGCATATCTATAATCACATACTTTCTATTTTCACTAAACTGAAATATACAATGTTTCAATGTACATAAATATAAATATATATTTATATTTATATAATATATATATTATATAATATATATTATATATATATAATATATATATATACCACCTTGGGGGTGGGTGGAAGGTGAGCACCTTAAAGTTAACAAACAATCCAGGTGCAGTGGTGCACACCTGTAATCTCATTTACTTGGGAAAGCTGAGACAGAAGGATAGCAAGTTCTAGGCTAGCATAGGCAACTTTGCGAGTCCCTGTCTCAAAACATAAAAAAGGTCTGGGATATGGTTCAGTGGTAGAATGCCCTTAGGTTAAATAACACAAAAATACACACAAGAAGAGGCTAACAAACATACTTTAAAAAAAAAAAAGAAAAGAAAAGAAGAGAAGGTTGCTGAGAATCATAGTGATTATGTTACACAAAAAATTTAAAATATGGGAGAAGAGGAGCATTAATATGGATTATAGAAAGAAAACTTTAATAAATAGATCTCAAGAGACATTTGTTTTGTGCAATGTACAAATTAAATAATTAGTGCTTCATTACTAATTTATGGATGTGTCAAAGTTAACAAAGGAAAAAGTGGAAGAAAAAATTCATCTAAAATAAATTAAGTAGTTTGGAGTAAAGTAAAAGTTGTGAAATAAACCAGATCTCTAAGTTGTTCCACAGGAAACAAATGAGCTTTAATCCAATACCTCATTGAATCTGTATTTTGGGGTGGTATTTTCATCAGCTTTGTGCCACTCTGGCCAAAATTCCTGACAAGAAAATCTTAGAGGAGGAAAAATTGATTATGGCTCACAGTTTCAGAGGTTCAGTCCAGGGTCCTCCAAATCCATAACTCTGGGCCCAAGTTAGGCAGAACATCATGGCAGAAGGGCAGAAGGGAAGGAAAGCAGCTCAGGACCCACAGCCAGGAAGCAAAGGGACAGTTCTGCTCACCAGAGACAAAATATAAACCCTAGAGGCACACCTCCAATGACCTACTTCCTTCAACCACATCCTACCTGTCTACAGTTACCGCCCAGTTAATCCACATAGGCGGATTAATCCACTGGTTAGGTTACAGTTATCACAATCTAATCATTTCACCTCTGAACATTCCTGCATTGCCTCACATATGAGCTTTTGGAAGATACCTCCTATATAACCATAACTGGTGTGCAACTAGATCATGGGGGAAATCCTCCTCACTATCCCCTGAGGAAGAGTCTGCTGTTCCCAATTATTTGGTTATCATTTGAAGCAAAGTTTAACATGCTGCTATTCCAAAGTTGTATGGCATCCAATAAAAGCCACATCTGTCATGAGAACAATGAGGTCTCCTCTTTCTTCATTCTTTGTTAGGTTATTTATATTTTATCGTGTCTTCTTACTTTATCACATCCAGGAAAAAAAAAATATATATATATATATATATAATTTTTAAATAGATCACATCTCAAAATGTGACACATCTAAATATGACAAGCCCTGTGAAAATCCCTGGAAATAAAATCATCATGATATTATGGCCTATAATACCATCTCATCATACTGTACTTACAATAATAATATCTGCCTACAAAGAAGATCTTACAGTTATAAATGAAAGTAGGTAGTTAAAAGACTTTTGCCTAGATCTTTCTGACTTGTAAGGAAGAGTACATATGTTGAAAATTGTCTTAGAAAAGACAAACTAAAAATGTCTCTAATGTGAGAATTTAGAGCCTTGTTCTCAAGGAGAGTCAACCACTTTTACTCTCAAGCATTTCTGATTTCTTTAGCCACTTAACAAATATCTTTGCAGAACAACTCACAAATATCCAATAGTCCTTTTGCCATCTGATTTTAAAAAGAATTACCAACATCTACAGATGTTCAAGAAAATAATTCATCCCAGTAGAAACATGTAACTTTTCCTACATAGAAATGAATGTAACTTGATTAGAAGAGTATCAAAACAAAAATGGACTTGCTTCAGGAGTTGAAATATTATTATATTTACCTTAAATACATAGAAATTTCAAAACAAGTTTGAAGACAAATGCCAGAATTCACCTGGTTCTGGCCTTTTAAGTTCTCACTGTCCAGCAGCTGACACTCATGAAGGCTAAGCCCTATTCCTGATATTACAGCCACAGCTGACCCCAGAGATGGTAGGGGTGGGAGTGAGGATGGAGGAGGCATTGTATCCCAGTGATGGGTGATGACATCACAGCACAGTGACTACTAGTCCAGACCTGACCTCCTGTCTCATGGGCTGATCCCTATACCCAGACATGTATCAGGATCCTGTCCAGTCTCCCAGAGGGGACCTCTCATAATCATTAATTCACTCATTGACTCATTCAGTAAGCATTTACAGTGATAACTGTGGCAGCAGAATGAACCAAACATCCCTGATTAACTGTTCTTTTTTTCCATCAGGCTGGGGATGGGGATGGAACCCAGGGCCTCAGCACGTGGTATTCGGCTTCTCGACCATTAAGCTCCATCCCCAGCTCCACATTACCTTTGGGAGCACCAGATCCACTGTGATCTGCCTCGGTGACCTTTCCCAAGCTTTCCCAAACTCTCCACCTCTCTTCTTGCAAAGCAGATCCTTTCTTCCAGTCCTTTAATCATGGATGTCAGCAAGCATTGGAGCCAAACTAAATGTATATCCATTTGTGGGGAATGTATGACCCCTTGAGAGAAATGAAAACCCAAAAGAGTAACAACAAGAACAATTAACTTCATAGTTAGTTTTTCTACAAGTGCAAGGAGGCCAGTGGTGCTATAATGTGCCCTTATCCCCATTCTGACATCTGATTTTCCTTCCCTTTACCCAGGTTTCCAGTGTCTTCATGTTTTATTACTACCATAGCATGTCCATTCAGGTGTACCACCTCCTGAGCCAGACACAAATTTAAAAAACTTCCAAACTTATTTCTCTTAATACTCTAAAATGAGAAAATTGCAGGGGACTCTCTTCCCTGACTATATTTAGATCCATCACAACTTTTTCTTTCTTTTTAACTTAAATATTGTAATATTTAAGTTAAAAACCTAATTTTTAATTAAAATAATAATTAAACCTAATTATTTTAATGCCAATGAAGAAAAAAATCAAAATCTAAAATTACCATTCTACTTTATTTCACTACGAATTCATTTCTAAACCTAAAAAAGTGGACTTTTAAAATTAAAATGTGATCATGCAATGTGGTGTTTGGCATATTGTTTTCTACTTAATCTAATAAGAATAGTTTTCTCTTCTTATTAAATAATTTTTCAAATGTAGATTTAATGGCATCATAAACTTCTATGTGATAGGTATCTCTAATTAGCTATTTCCATTTCCTTATTAGTTTTTATTAAATTTTCTGTTACAATTATTATATGATGATCATCCTGTAAATAGATGTTTGCATAAATGTAGCACAGTCAAATAGTTTGTTGTCTTCCCGTACCCACTGTCTCATTCTTCCTTAATAAAATATTCCTAGGTAACAACAGACAGTTTGAAAATGCCACATCCCCACCTAACCCCATGTCCTATAGCAGCTTGGGGTGGTCACTTGGCTCAACACTGACCAATAAGATACAAGCAGAAGTGTATTTAGTAGGACTTAAAGATAAAAACAATTCAAATTAGTGCATCAAATGCCTTCACCTCTCACTTTTCTTTCTTTCTAGAATGTGGGTGTGAGGACAACAGATACATTAGCTGTCTTGTAAGGCTGAGAAAGGAAACCACATAAAGAAGTGAAGCCTGATCATTTTTGAGGATGGGTGTTCTGGAACTAGCCTCTGGTAGAATACTCCCAAACATCCTTTTACATGAAAAATGGAAACCTTTTCTAACTTCATTTTGCAAAATGCTTTATGTGGCTATGCTTTTATTTTTCTCCTTGAGAGGGGGCTCTATAAAATGCAATGTTTTATAGAGTTTATCACTGAAAACACATTCACTTAAAATTCAATTATCTGCTAGGTTCTGTGATGAACACCTGTAATCCCAGCTACTCCAAAGCCTGAGGCAGGAGGATCACAACTTCAAGGCTAACCTGGACAGCTTACCAAGATTCTGTCTCAAAATTTAAAAATAAAAATGGGCTGAGGATACAGTACCATGGAGAGAGCCACTCAGTTCAATTCCCAGTAACTAACCGTCCCCCTCCCACCACACACACACACACACACACATACACACGCACGCACACATTCAATTATAAGGCAAAAAAAATCTGAATAAAAGATTGAAATCAAAATATTTGAATAGCATTTCAAAGGAAAAAGAGAAGAAGGGAAAAGGAGTTGAAATGTGAATGACAAATAAGAAGATGTTCAAATTCATTAGTTGTTAGGAAATGCAAAATAAAGTCACAGAGCAGGAATTTAAAATTACCAATAAATTTTTAGCTATATTCTAGAATGACTATAATTCAAAAGATTGAAAATAATATGTGTGGGTGAGAATGTGGAGAACTGTAATCCTATTAGATGGTTAATAGGAATTGAAATACCATAGCTGCTTTGGAAGAGGTTGGCAGTTTTTTATAAATATAAATTACCATCAAACCTAGCAACTGCATTCCTAGATTTATCCAAAAGAAAGGAACATGTACATTCATACTGTGACACATATTCTAATGTTCATAGCAGTGTTAAGCATAATAGCCCAAAGGGGGTATTTTCCAAAAAGCTTTTGAATAAAAAAAAACACGTGCAATATAATTTCATTTATATGAAATGTCTAGAAACATATATTTATAGCTACAGAAAGCAAATTGATGGTTGCTGAGGGAGGGTATATCATGGTTTAGATAAGAGGTGTCCCCCAAACATTCATGTGTAAGAAATGCAAGAAGGTTTAATGGTGAAATAATTGGATTATGAGAGCCTTCACGGAAACAGTGCATTATCTCCTGATAGGAATTGACTTGAGTGGTAACTGTAGGAAGGTAGGGTGTGGCTGGAGAAGGTAGGTCACTGAGGGTATCCTGCCTTTCACCTGAGTTCCTGGTGAGTGGAGCTTTCTGCTTCCTGGTAGCCATGTCCTGATCTGCTCTCCTCCTCCAACTCCTTCTACCATGATGCTTTGCTCTGATGCTTTCCAAAACTATAGCTTAGGATCAGAGAAGTAGAACTGGCTATTTATGGACTGAGACCTATGAAACTGTGAGCACCAAATAAACTTTTCCTCTTCTATTTTGTTCTTTTTTGGGTCTTTTGGTCACAGCTAAGAAAAATCTGACTAAAGCAGGGTAGGAGCCAAGATGAACTGCAAAGACCATAAGTAGATTTTAGGAGTGATGGAAATATTTTAAAACTGATTTGTGGTGATAGATATACAATTTCAGTTTACTAAACTCATTTTAATGCATGTGTAATATACTTATAATGGGTGAATTTTGCATGCAAACTATACTTATGTTTGTTAAAATGTATGCAAATATTTTCACTGTTCTCATACTACTGTTCTCAATAGTGTTGTGGAAATAGGCAGAAATTATTAATCATATTTTTTTCTTAAGGTAAGTAATTTATTTCATGCTCAGTTGTTAACACCAACAATTTTATAATAATGTGTATCTTCCAAAAATCATTCTTATTTTGTTGTTTTTGTTTTTACCCAAATGAAAATCCAAAATTTAGATACTAATTCATACTCCTTTTAAGACATTAGTCTTTTTAACATCAGAATACATAATCTTGTCATCTTTCCCAAAATATAGCTCTGCATTTCTAAAATTCTATTATACATTTTCCCCTGGGTTTCCTGATAGAAGATCAAATATTTTCCATGGAACATATTTTTCATACCAATTTTCTTATTTCTATTCATGGCAATAAAAATCCATCTGTCACTCAGAAACCTAATAGCTGTGTCCAGTAAATGTTCATTTCCCATCATTGTTATCACCACAAAGTCTATCAGATTACTGCATGTGATTTCCACATGTAACACGCTCATTCTTTATATAGCAACTCTCCCTGGGTTCCTTCCTGGTTATCGCAGGTTTTTCAACCCATAGACAATTTCCCTAGGGGGAAGCTTCTGTTGGCTTATGTCATTGTTGTTTGTGCTGGGGCTTGAACCAGGGCCTTGTGGACAAACACTCTGCCATTGAGCTACATCTGAAGCCCTGGGGAGGTTCTTACTATCTTGTCAACTGCACTCTGTCACATCTGTCGTGAATTGTAGCTAAACAGATGAATCCAGAATAAGTATAGAATGAACACAGGTGCTACCCCAAGTCAAAATATCATGCCAAGCTTAAGGAGTTCACGTAGCACAGACTGCGCCTGCCCCAGTTGATTGCTGTTGTTTAAGTTTCTGTGTTTCTGCTGGGGGAGAGAAAGAGATTTTGATGTACGCTGTAAGATTATGAGCTATTTCAGCATAGCTTAAAAATATAGGGAAGCCAGAAGAGGTTCTGAGAAATCAGCTGAAAGTGCCTGCTTGGGGCCAGCTACAGAGGGTGGTGAACAGCATGTTGGAGGATTCTCACTTATTTCTCTAAGAACGTGTAAGGAAAAATGTCAAGCATAAGTTGTTTTTTTTTTTTTTATTTTAGTTGTAGACAGACACGTTAGCCTTATTTTTTATTTATTTATTTTTATGTTTTGCTGAGGATCGAACCTAGTACCTCATACATGTGAGGCAAGTGCTCTACCACTGAGCTACAAGCCCAGCCCAAGCATAAGTTATTATACACAACATTTCATAGCAATTATTTTTACATACAGAAGTGCATTTTATTTGGAAAGCCATCATCTACTCTGATAATTTGGAATAAAATATGTACATTATTTATAAAAATTAAACCTCAAAATACATACTTTAGACATAACAATAATAAACAGAATTCTGATTTGCGCAGATCAACCTATTGCCACATTTTATTTGCCAGTTCATTTGTACCCATTCGGCCCATAGCAACACTATGCTCCTACATTCAGACATCACAAATAAAGTTTGGGTAGCTTAGAACATTCACATGTCTATTCTCCTACCCATGGAACACCTCAGAATTCCATTCTTATTGAACGACTTCTGCAGAACTCAAAATAAAACTCTGCTTTGTGCATTTGGCTTATCAATTAAAAATTTTTTCTAGGTTTATTTATGGTTTGTTTTTCCAGAGCACATTGATCTTGATTCCTACTGTGCAGTTTCATCTTTATGGAGCCCTGTATTGCCCTATTGATGGTAATATCTCATTCTCCAGGTGTATAAAGTGTCACTCATTTGCCTTCTTTGGCTTTCTGGTAACTTATCATAGCCACGTGTCAGATCAGCTAAGTGTTCTGCACTCCAGTACCTTTTATAATTTAACCATTAACATTTAGCCAACAGTGATATACTATTAAAAATTGCTATTGCAAAATAATTGTTGCAATTGTTATGATTGTTAAAATCCGAAACTTTAGTCACTATAGCCCTGATCAGAAATCTGGCTCATTGCTGAGAGTTGATTTAATCTGTTAAGAGTGTAGTAATATATTGACATATTAAAAAATTAAAAAGACTTATTGAGCACTCATTTTGTGCTAGGTATTTGGCTTAACCTAAGGGAATTAAAAACCAAGACATAGACATTTACCTCAGAGAGGATAAAATATAGTAAGGCAAAATGTTTTTGAAAAAAACCAACTATGTGATCTAATCAGAGATCTGCAACTCAATCATCTTTTTCCTTTCTACTAGAGACTTAGCAAATGGTTAGTGGTTTATTGTTGCAGGGTGAAATATTGTAAACAAACAGACCATAATATGAATCACAGGTCTTGCTGGCCTAATAACATGTAGTAAAAGGAGAGAATTACAACTAGAAATTAGAATTTTGGAAATAAAAAAAAAGACTTATATGGATTATCTCATTTGTTCATTATCAATCCTTGAAGTTTAAGAAGATATGTCTTCTCTACCTTATTCAGTAGAGAGACATAAAGTGCTCCTGAAGGCCAATATTACTTGTTTGAAGACATGTAACATAAGCCCCCAAGTCACTTTATTCCTAGTTGAGGTTTTTATTCTGGGAAATAATGTGGGAGTTGCACATAAAAGAGAATAAATCTGTTCTCAATAATTAATGGATAAAAATGTGGCATATATACACAATGGAATTTTATTCAGCAATAAAAGAGAATAAAATCATGGCATTTGCAGATAAATGGATAGTGTTGGAGAAGATAATGCTAAGTGAAGTTAGCCAATCCCCCCAAAACAAATGGCAAATGTTTTCTCTGATATAAGGAGACTGATTCATAGTGAGGTAGGAAGGGGGAGCATGGGAGGAATAGATGAATTCTAGATAGGGAAGAGGGGTGGGAGGGAAAGGGAGGGGCAGGGGATTAGCAGGGATGGTGGAATGTGATAGACATCATTATCCAAAGTACATGTCTAATGACATGAATTGGGTGTCAACCTACTTTATATACAAACAGAGATATGAAAAATTGTGGTATATATGTGTAATAAGAATTTTAATGCATTCCGCTGTCATTTTTTTAAATCAATAAAAAAGAAAATATAAAAAATTCTTATTATTAACAATAATAACTATAAGAGGATTGATATTATTAATAAGCTTCTAATACTTTATACCACAATTCCATCCAAACCAGGATGTTTCCATAAGGTCTGTGTGTTCGAATGGCTTTTCATACGTAACAAAAGAAAAAAAAATAGCTCAAATCCAGTACCATATAATGCTAGTTAAGTGGCACATATAACAGAAACTTGGCATGCCATTGTTTCTTCTTTCTCCTCTGTAATCTCTAAAGAAAGGAATTTACCTTTCATATCATAATTTTCTGTTTTATTAAACTGGAAATAAACATTGTATAAAATATTACTGGGCTCTAGAGACAGTCTTGTAGGGCATTTATTCTTAATGTGCTAAATTTCTGCATCTGATAATTTCTAGTTGACCACTCAGAATTTTTCTCCTTCTGTCAAGTATCAATTACTAAGTCCTCTTCATTTCCAAGTCCTAGAAGCTCTTCACCTATTAAGTTGAAAAATCTGAGAACCTAACAAAAGAACTACAGTTGCTTCACCTTAGTAGAACTGAGTAAAGTGAAATAATTGTCTCTGAATTGGTCTGGACTTTCATTAAAAAAAAAAAAGGTGTTACAATAATGTATGGTCTTTTTCATCACACTGAAGTGGCATTGTTTTAGGCTTTGTGAGAAATGAAAGTATGGTATGAAGTTTTCCTGTAAAATCTAGTGAATTGCTCCTAAAATAATGGGTGTGGAGTTCATTTCTTATAACTGAGATATAACCATTTATAGTGAACTTTAAAAGCTGAGAATCTTCACTGGGTCACGCAATATCCTAGCACACATGGTACATTCTACACGTATGTAACTAGAAGGGGTATCATGCATTCGAAGAAATTACTTCCATGTCCAATACTGACCATTGGATGGACTTGGTCAATGATCCATGATGTTTATCTCTACAACCTGGGGGAAGTTTAAAGACTTCACAGATGTACTCAAAGATAGCAAAAGCAATTCCTTTATCCATCAGTAAACCTTTGCTATTTAAGGAATATCCATTGAATGTTAGAAAGTCCCAATACTTCTCCTTTGACATAGAAACACACATAGAGAATTTTCAAGACTAATAATTTTCTCTGTCATTCCTCACCAGAGGCCAACATTTTATCGCTGTTTCTAGGTCTTGTAATTCCTAAAACAAATATTTGCTTACAAAATGGCACCTGCCATCTTACAAGTATCAAAGAAACAATCCGTTAGTCACATATTTGGCAAAAGTTAATTAATGCAAGAATGGTGCATATAATTGCAAATAAGTGCATTATAATACCTTAAACGACTGGTTTCAAATGGCCACTTGAGGGCACCAAAGCAGAGACAATGAGAGTCCTAAACCATTTTGGCACTTGAAAGCTACTTTCTCTACATCTCAAGAGAGATAGTCTTTGTTCCAAACACAACTACAAAATATAAAATATCTTTAAAACCAGCAGATACAAAATGCATGCTTTCATATTATTGTATTTGGATACTCCAAAACTTTGCAACAAAGCTACTCCATGCCATCACATGGAAACATTCCTTTATTCTCTTTTTTTTTTTTTTTTTATTGTGGGTTGTTCAAAACATTACAAATTTCTTGACATATCATATTCCACACTTTGATTCAAGTGGGTTATGAACTCCCACCTTCACCCCATACACAGATTGCAGAATGACATCAGTTACAAATCCATTGATTTACATATTGCCATACTAGTGTCTGTTGTGCTCCGCTGCCTTTCCCATCCTCCACCCTCCCCCCTCCCCACCTCTCCCCTCCCCTCCCCCCACCTCTCCCCTCCCCTCCCCTCCTCTCTCTCTACCCCCTCCACTGTATAACCCTGAGGGTCTCCTTTCATTACCATGCAATTTCCCTTCTCTCTCCCTTTCCCTCCCACCTCTCATCCCTGTTAAATGTTAATCTTCTTCTCCTGCTCTTCGTCCCTACTCTGATCTTAGTTACTCTCCTTATATCAAAGAATACATTTGGCATTTGTTTTTTAGGGATTGGCTAGCTTCACTTAGCATAATCTGCTCTAATGCCATCCATTTCCCTGTAAATTCTATGATTTTGTCATTTTTTAATGCAGAGTAATACTCCATTGTGTATAAATGCCACATTTTTTTTATCCATTCGTCTATTGAAGGGCATCTAGGTTGGTTCCACAGTCTTGCTATTGTGAACTGTGCTGCTATGAACATCGATGTAGCAGTGTCCCCCCTGTAGCATGCTCTTTTTAGGTCTTTAGGGAATAGACCAAGAAGGGGAATAGCTGGGTCAAATGGTGGCTCCATTCCCAGCTTTCCAAGAAATCTCCATACTGCTTTCCAAATTGGCTGCACCAATTTGCAGTCCCACCAGCAATGAACAAGTGTACCCTTTTCCCCACATCCTCGCCAGCACTTGTTGTTGTTTGACTTCATAATGGCTGCCAATCTTACTGGAGTGAGATGGTATCTTAGGGTGGTTTTGATTTGCATTTCTCTGACAGCTAGAGATGGTGAGCATTTTTTCATGTACTTGTTGATTGACTGTATGTCCTCCTCTGAGAAGTGTCTGTTCAGGTCCTTGGCCCATTTGTTGATTGGGTTGTTTGTTCTCTTATTGTCTAATTTTTTGAGTTCTTTGTATACTCTGGATATTAGGGCTCTATCTGAAGTGTGAGGAGTAAAGATTTGTTCCCAGGGTGTAGGCTCCCTATTTACCTCTCTTATTGTTTCTTTTGCTGAGAAAAAACTTTTTAGTTTGAGTAAGTCCCATTTGTTGATTCTAGTTATTAACTTTTGTGCTATGGGTGTCCTATTGAGGAATTTGGAGCCCGACCCCACTGACTGTAGATCGTAGCCAACTTTTTCTTCTATCAGACGGCGCGTCTCTGATTTGATATCAAGCTCCTTGATCCATTTTGAATTCACTTTTGTGCATGGCGAGAGAAAGGGATTCAGTTTCATTTTGTTGCATATGGATTTCCAGTTTTCCCAGCACCATTTGTTGAAGATGCTATCCTTCCTCCATTGCATGCTTTTAGCCCCTTTATCAAATATACGATAGTTGTAGTTTTGTGGATTGGTTTCTGTGTCCTCTATTCTGTACCATTGGTCCACCCGCCTGTTTTGGTACCAGTACCATGCTGTTTTTGTTACTATTGCTCTGTAGTATAGTTTGAAGTCTGGTATCGCTATACCGCCTGATTCACACTTCCTGCTTAGCATTGTTTTTGCTATTCTGGGTCTTTTATTTTTCCATATGAATTTCATGATTGCTTTCTCTATTTCTACAAGAAATGCCATTGGGATTTTGATTGGCATTGCATTAAACCTATAGAGAACTTTTGGTAATATCGCCATTTTGATGATGTTAGTTCTGCCTATCCATGAACAGGGTATATTTTTCCATCTTCTAAAGATCTTCTTCTATTTCTCTTTTTAGGGTTCTGTAGTTTTCATTGTATAAGTCTTTCACCTCTTTTGTTAGGTTGATTCCCAAGTATTTTATTTTTTTTGAAGATATTGTGAATGGAGTGGTTGTCCTCACTTCCATTTCGGAGGATTTGTCGCTGATATACAGGAATGCCTTTGATTTATGCGTGTTGATTTTATATCCTGCCACTTTGCTGAATTCATTTATTAGCTCTAATAGTTTCTTTGTAGAGCCTTTTGGGTCTGCTAGGTATAGAATCATATCATCTGCAAATAGTGATAATTTAAGTTCTTCTTTTCCTATTTTTATGCCTTTAATTTCTTTCGTCTGTCTAATTGCTCTGGCCAGTGTTTCGAGAACTATGTTGAAGAGAAGTGGAGAGAGAGGGCATCCCTGTCTTGTTCCAGATTTTAGAGGGAATGCCTTCAGTTTTTCTCCATTCAGAATGATGCTAGCCTGAGGCTTAGCATAGATTGCTTTTACAATATTGAGGTATGTTCCTGTTATCCCTAGTTTTTCTAGAGTTTTAAACATAAAGGGATGCTGTACTTTGTCGAATGCTTTTTCCGCATCTATCGAGATGATCATATGGTTCTTATTTTTAAGTCTATTGATGTGGTGAATAACATTTATTGATTTCCGTATATTGAACCAGCCTTGCATCCCAGGGATGAATCCTACTTGATCATGGTGTACAATTTTTTTGATATGTTTTTGTATCCGATTCGCCAGAATTTTATTGAGGATTTTTGCATCTAGGTTCATTAGAGATATTGGTCTGTAGTTTTCTTTCTTTGAAGTGTCTTTGTCTGGTTTAGGTATCAGGGTGATGTTGGCCTCATAGAATGAATTTGGAAGTTCTCCCTCCTTTTCTATTTCCTGAAGTGGCTTGAAAAGTATTGGTATTAGTTCTTCTTTAAAGGTTTTGTAAAATTCTGCTGTATACCCATCCGGTCCTGGGCTTTTCTTAGTTGTTAGTCTTTTTATGGTTTTTTTCTATTTCTTCAATTGATATTGGTCTGTTTAGGTTTTCTATATCCTCCTGACTCAATCTGGGCAGATCATATGACTTAAGAAATTTATCTATGCCTTCACTATCTTCTAATTTATTGGAGTACAAGGATTCAAAATAGTTTTTGATTATCTTCTGTATTTCTGAAGTGTCTGTTGTGATATTGCCTTTTTCATCCCGTATGCTAGTAATTTGAGTTCTCTCTCTTCTTCTCTTCGCTAGCATCGCTAAGGGTCTGTCGATTTTGTTTATTTTTTCAAAGAACCAACTTTTAGTTTTGTCAATTTTTTCAATTGTTTCTTTTGTTTCGATTTCATTAATTTCAGCTCTGATTTTAATTATTTCTTGCCTTCTACTTCTTTTGCTGTTGTTTTGCTCTTCTTTTTCAAGGATTTTGAGATGAAGTATGAGATCATTTATTTGTTGGTTTTTTCTTTTTTTAAGGAATGAACTCCAAGCAATGAATTTTCCTCTTAGAACTGCTTTCAATGTGTCCCATAGATTCCGATATGTTGTGTCTGTGTTTTCATTTATCTCTAAGAATTTTTTAATTTCCTCCTTGATGTCTTCCATAACCCATTGATCATTCAGTAACCTATTGTTCATTCTCCAAGTGATGTATGCTTTTTCCTTCCTTCTTTTATCATTGATTTTCAGTTTCATTCCATTATGATCAGATAAGATGCATGGTATTATCTCTACTCCTTTATATTGTCTAAGAGTTGCCCTGTGACATAATATATGATCTATTTTTGAGAAGGATCCATGTGCTGCTGAGAAAAAAGTGTAACTGCTTGATGTTGGGTGGTATACTCTATATATGTCAATTAGGTCTAGGTTATTAATAGTGTTATTGAGTTCTATAGTTTCCTTATTCAACTTTTGTTTGGAAGATCTGTCCAGTGGCGAGAGAGGTGTGTTGAAGTCTCCCATGATAATGGTATGGTGGTCTATTAGACTCTTGAACTTGAGAAGAGTTTGTTTGATGAACATAGCTGCACCATTGTTTGGGGCATAAATATTTATGATTGTTATGTCTTGTTGGTGTATGGTTCCCTTAAGCAGTATGTAGTGTCCCTCTTTATCCCTTTTGATTAACTTTGGCTTGAAATCTATTTTATTTGATATGAGTATGGACACTCCTGCTTGTTTCCGAAGTCCATATGAGTGATATGATTTTTCCCAACCTTTCACCTTCAGCCTATGTATGTCTTTTCCTATCAAATGCGTCTCCTGTAGGCAGCATATTGTTGGGTCTTGTTTTGTGATCCATTCTACTAGCCTGTGTCTCTTAATTGGTGAGTTTAAGCCATTAACATTTAGGGTTATTATTGAGATATGGGTTGTTCTTCCAGCCATATTTGTTTATTTCTGTTACTAAACATGGTTTGTTTTCCTCTTTGATTATTTCCCCCCCCTTTACTGTCCTACCTCCCACTGTTGGTTTTCATTGTTATTTTCCATTTCCTCTTCCTGTAATGCTTTGGTGAGGATGTTTTGAAGAGATGGTTTTCTAGCTGCGAATTCTTTAAACTTTTGTTTATCGTGGAAGGTTTTAATTTCATCTTCCATCCTGAAGCTTAATTTCGCTGGATACACAATTCTTGGTTGGAACCCATTTTCTTTCAGTGTTTGAAATATGTTATTCCAGGATCTTCTAGCTTTCAGAGTCTGTGTTGAAAGATCAGCTGTTATCCTGATTGGCTTAACCCTAAATGTAATCTGCTTCCTTTCTCTTGTAGCTTTTAAAATTCTCTCCTTATTCTGTATGTTGGGCATCTTCATTATAATGTGTCTAGGTGTGGATCTCTTATGATTTTGCACATTCGGCGTCCTGTAGGCTTCTAGGATTTGGGATTCTGTCTCATTCTTCAAGTCTGGGAAGTTTTCTTGTATTATTTCATTGAATAGACTGCTCATTCCTTTGGTTTGGAGCTCTGTCCCTTCCTGTATCCCAATGACTCTTAAATTTGGTCTCTTGATGTTATCCCATATTTCTTGGATGTTCTGCTCATGGTTTCTTAACAGTCTTGCTGAGCTGTCTATGTTCTTTTCCAGTTGAAATACTTTGTCTTCATTGTCTGATGTTCTATCTTCTAAGTGTTCTACTCTGTTGGTAGTATTCTCCATTGAGTTTTTAAGTTGGTTTATTGCTTCCTGCATTTCTAGGATTTCTGTTTGTTTGTTTTTTATAACCTCTATCTCCCTGTATAGTTGATCCTTTGCTTCCTGGATTTGTTTGCGTAATTCATTGTCGAAGTGATCTTTCATTGTCTGATTTTGCTGTCTAATGTCTTCCTTGATACTCCAGATCATCTGAAGCATGTATATCCTGAATTCTTTATCTGACATTCCATCTGCTGCAGCTGTTACCTCTTCTAAAGTTGCATTGACCTGCATTGCTTGTGGTCCTTTCTTTCCTTGTCTTTTCATACTGCTTGCGTATCTTTCCTGCAGGCGCGGGCGGCGGCTCTGCTCTCTCCTTATTCCAATTGGGGTGTCGTGGCTACCACGCTGGCAGGTCACTGGGCCTGTTCTGGGCGCTGGCGGCGGCTCTGTTCTGCCCCTACTCCAATTGGGGTGACGAGTGTACCACGCCGGCAGGCCACCGGGCCTGATCCGCCGGTCGGTTGCAGGTTTGCCTACCCTGCAGGCACGGGTGGCGGCTCTACTCTGCCCCTACTCCAAATGGGGTGACGTGTCTGTCGTACCGGCAGGCCACTGGGCCTGTCCCGCTGGTCGGTCGCAGATCTGCCCACATTTCGGGCACGGGTGGCGGCTCTGCTCTGCCCCTACTCCAATTGGGGTGTCGTGACTACCCCGCCTGCAGGACGCTGGGCCTGTTCCTGGCACGGGCGGCGACTCTGCTCTGCCCCTACTCCAATTAGGGTGGTGTGTGTACCACGCTGGCAGGCTCCTGGGCCTGATCCGCCGGTCTATTGCAGGTCTGCCTACCTTGGAGGCGCGGGCGGCGGATCTGCCCTGCCCCTCCTACCACGCCTGCGGACCCCTGGGCCTGATCTGCAGGTTGGTCACAGGTCTGCTCACCCTGCGGGCACGGGTGGCGGTTCCGCTCTGCCCCCACTCCAATTGGGGTCACGTGACCACCACACCAGCAGGGCCTGATCCGGGCGTGGGAGAAGGATCTGCTCTGCCCCTACTCAAGTTGGGGTGATGTGTGTACCACCCTGGCAGGCCACTGGGCCTGACCCGCCAGGCTGTCACAGGTCTGTTTACCTTGCAAGCGCGAACGGCGGCTCTGCCCTGCCCCTCCTACCACGCCCATGTACCACTGGGTCGCGGGTCTGCCCACCTTGCAGGTGCGGGTGGCGGCTCCGCTCCGCCCCCTCTCCAATTGGGGTCACGCGGTCACCACGCTGGCGAGCCGCTGGGCCTGCTCCGGGCGCTGGCGGCGGCCCGGCTCCTCCCCTCTGGCTCGACGACAAATTGAGGAGACTCGGGTGTCTGTGCCTCAGCCCCCCTACCAGGAGACCAACTGTTTATGTTGCCACTGGGATTGATGAAGTTCTCTCCTCCGCCGCTTTCTGATGACATCAGATCTCTGCCATGTTGGTATCCTATGCGAATGGCAGCATTTCGTTCCCCTTGCCGGGCAACCAAAGCAACGGGTGAGTCCTGACCGGCCCTCAGCAGGACCCGGACCGAGAAGCAGTTTCCGCGGGCTCCTAGCCCCGGGCCAGGGAAGTTCCGGGAGCAGGAACTCGGCCGCTCCGTGCTCGGTGTAAGCTCCTATAAGTGTAGGCTCCAAGAAGCAGTCCCCGCGGGCTCAGTTCCGGGAGCCGGAATTCGGCCGCTTAGTGCTTGGTGTATGCTCTGATAGGAGCAGGGTCCAAGAAGCAGCCTCCGCAGGCTCCGCAGCCCTGGGCCAGGGCGGTTCCGGGACGGTTCCGGGAGCCGGAACTCGGCCGCCCCGCGCTCGGTGTTCGCTCCGATAAGATCAGGTTCTAAGAAGCACCCAGGCACTGAACCCTAGCAATCTGTCTGCAAGCCGCAGGCGAATGGCAGCCTGAAATTACCTGTTCTATGGCTGAATGAGCTGCGGTCAGTCGAAAACAGGTATGGTGACGTCAGCTTTCCAACATGGTGGCTGCTGGCCTCCTCTGTGGTCTGACCAGTGTGGAGAACCGAGATGGACCGCTTCCTTCCCCCGTCTCGAACCCAGAATTCAGCCCTGAGTACGGTGCTTGCACGGCTGGCAGAAACTGCAGTGCTGTATCCCTGCGCCGCTGTCTCCTCGTTTCCCAGCGCGCGCTGCAGACCCTAGCCGCGGGGCGATTTGCTGAATAAGCAGTGTTACCCTCCGTGCGACAAACCTCTCGCGTTTGAGTCCCCGTAGCCGATCCTCGTGCGATGGAAATCCTTCCTCCAGGTTCCGGAGCACCCCACTATTGCTGGAAATTCCTAACAAGATATCCTTTAGCCGTCCTGACTTGTCATACTCCCACACAGTGAAGCAGCACATGGGGGCAATGCACTCCCCTCGCCGCCATCTTCCTTCTCCTCCTTTATTCTCAACATGAACTTTATGAAAACCAAGACTTCATCCAAACCCAATGGACATAATTGAGTTAATTTTCTCTCCCCAAGTCCTTACTTGGTTTTTAATTCTTTTATTAGACTCTTTATTTTCCACTAGTATTTTTCTATTATTCTGAATCTACTCTGCATGCAAGAGCTAATTTCCATTTATTACATTAGTCTCAAAAAATTTGAACTAATGATATGACACTACCTTTGCTTCTAGTGTGCTATGAGAGGTACTTTAGTCACTCCTTCCTTGCTTGCTTTAAACATAGACCTTTAAGCTCTCAAGTCTCCATATTTTTACTATCTACTTACATAGATTTTCCTGTTAAATTATGAGCTCCCTGAGTGCAGGAGTTTTGTCTTACAGGTACCAATCTCTACCATGCAAGCTCTCAATAAAAGTTGCATAAACGAGAAGGAGAACATGATCCCTAATAGAATGTTTCTGGTAGGGAACATATGTCAGGAACCTTGAAAATTTAAATAACCAAATGATTAAGTAGCAATGATGCCCCATAGACACAATGAGTAGATATGACCATAGGTCAAGTCTAGTATCCATGTTCAAAAAGGTAACAGGAATCAGATACGATTAATTCTAACAATATGTGTATTTATCCAGATACATCAAAAGTATCATTTTGAAATCCAACCAATACAAAGCACTTAATTAGGAGATATATTAATTTTTTTTTAATCTTTAAAATACAGTATTTTACCTTTATAGGATATCTCAATTCAGATGATAAATTTTCATCGAAAAATACTCAATTTGTTTTTAGATTTCATGAAGTTGAAAATTAGAATCACATACTCAAGTTGTTCCAAACAACTTTATTCCAATAATTGAATTAAGTACCAAAAGATATTTTCTATTAATATTTATATACACATGGAAACTGACTCGTCGTTTTTTTAAGGATTGATTGGATTTTAAGCAAAAACAGACTTTTTTCTAAACCCAAGTGAAGCAAATCCACTCACTTTTAGATTAACTCAATACTGATAACATTGAATTTAAAGACTATTGCATCAATGAAAAATCAACTCTAAATTAATCAATATCAACAAAACATTCTCCAGATATCTCTTGTGATTTTATAGTTAATTTATGTAATAATTAAAATTAAAATATTCTGAATATTAATTAACAAAAATGTATAAAATTTTATTAGGGTTTTATATTATGGAACATTTAATTTCAACAGAAATTTTCACACATCTGCCTAGTCCCAAGTAATATTTTCCTTCAAATTTTTGTTATTTGAATATACAATATACATACATATTTTTATCCTCAATTGTTAAATATTCGGCAAGCATTTCTTAGTTTCAAGAGGATCTTAAATTGAAAATAATAGTTTGTTAAATTAAAAAAATAAAAAAAAACTTCCACAACTCTATTAATGAACGTTGTCAAAGAACTTAGGATCACTAGATTCCTAGACTTATTTTCTTTCAACAGTTCCTCAAACATGCAATTACAAATAGCATATATCCATATAAACTTAATAAGCATATTTTTTAAATATTTCATAGAGTCCTCTTCAGAAAACTGCACACACGCCTTATGTATCATGGAACAGAATCAAGGAGCAACAAAACAAAACTTGTTTAAAAATTCCAATATTCTAGCTGGATGCAGTGGCACATGCCTGTAATCCCAATGGCTTAGGAGACTGAGGCAAGAGGTTCACAAGTCCAAAGCCAGCCTCAGTGATTTAGAGAGGCTCTAAGTAACTTAATCTCAGTAAAAAATAAAAGGTACTGGGATGTGGCTCAGTGGCAAAGCATCCCTGGATTCAATTCCTGGTACAAAAAACAAAAACAAACAAACAAACAAAAAATCCAGTATTCTAGAGTGCTGGCATCATGGAAAAGGTATTTTTTCCTATTTTTGCTTAGATGTTTTCTTTGGAGATAATAAAAGTTAAAACTATCTAAGCCATGCAGCTGTGAAACAATATTTCTTTGTTGTTTCTGGAAGTCTTTTGAGAAGAAAGGTACCCACAGTGCCTCAATATTAATTGAACAGTGTCTCTTCCATGGAAGACTATTAATTTCGATTGCTGAAAGTTATCAAATTCACTACATATTTTATGAAAATTCTGCTTAATGTTATCCATTTTCTTTAATATCATCCATTTCCTTCATTGTTTTACATAATAGCTTTTTTTTTGTTTTGCTCTGTTATACAAATGGCAGTTGTTAGTCATCATGAAACCTGCAACATATCTTCCTCCAGTCTCTCTACCACTTTACTCTCACTCTCTAACTCTTCCAAGCATAGTGCTAGCTTCTCTAACCCTTTATTCTGCATGAGTTCCATGTCTTCACTTTACATTTAAAAATATATAGCCATACTTATTTTTTAATTTGAAAAATAATTATATTCTAATTAAAATATAATAAATTTCTCATTGTAGCACCAATTACAATTAATAGACATAACCTGTGCTGTCTGTATTAAGAACTCAAGTGAACACATTACAATGCAATATCAGCATACAGAAAACAGTTCATGCCGAGTTCACCAGTAGCAACTGCACAGAGGATGTGTTTATTTGTTTTACTAATAATGAAATATGCACCTCCCCACTGTGGTGTAATAATATCATATGATACAATAATTAAAGGAAAATAAAGTCCTACCAAAACAAGGTTGTGTTTAACAACAACAACAAAAATCTTTCACACTGCTTCAGATTTTGAATGTAAACTAATTGAAATTAAATAAAATAACTCAGTCTCAATCATACCAGCCATATTTTAAGTGCCCAATAGCCTCAAGTGGCCAGAGCTACGCTATTGAACAATACAGGTCTGGACTCTGTGTCTCTCAAGATTATGTAATGAATTTAATAGTATTGCCCACAGAACCCAGCACATAAAGAATGGTGGATAGAATTTGATATCCTAATGCCATACATGATTAAGGATGAAATCAATGCATGTGTACAAATGCCATAAATACACACACAAAAAAAAAATTTGCCAAAGAATTGAGACGTATGGGATATTAGACATTCAAAGGTAGAGTAGAGGGGAACGAGGGAAGATGATATAAGCAGCTATGAAACAAGCCAAACTCACCTTAGAGAGTGAGGGCGACAGAATGGATACAAGGAAAATAGGGAATTAGTTTGAAGTTGAGAGAGTGGAAAGGCTTCTGAGCCAGGAGTGAACATTGTCCCCTAAGTCACGTGGACCCTCTGAAAACTGGAAACAGGAAATTATTATGAAAAACGTATTTAGGAAGAGTCATCTGACATTGGAGTGGGTGATGTGTAAAGAAGTATTAGAAGTAAAGAAGCATTAGAGGATCACCATAATTAAATCAGATCAGGAGATAAGGATTGGGATGGTGGCACAGGAACCAATATGAGCAAAGAGCAAACTGTAACAAAGGACATCTCCTTGGGGTGTGGCTGAGCAGAAAGGCAGGAAATAATTAAAATGGAGTCTAAGCTGTTCATGATGTATGAGGAGAAGCATGGGCAATAGCCTTTGTAGCCTTGCTAAAGAAATATCATAATTATTTCTCTATATTTTTCTTTCTACCAAATTAAGCATTCAGATATGAGGAAAATATGTATGGCTTCACATGTATTTGCAGGCGTATGTGACTTCTGTACAGTGACAGGCATGGTCAGAGCAGAGGTTTTAAGATTTCATAAGTTCTCTGAAAAATAAAGGAAGAGTTAAAGAAAAAATGACTCAGGAATTAATGTTGAAAATGCACACAGTTCTGGAACTGAAAGAGGGAGGAAAATAAGGAAAGTTAAGAGAAACGGAAAAAAGCTTGGGCCATTTCAGGCTACCTAGGAAAACAGTTTTAAAAAGAAGCAAATTGCCAACAGTTTCAAAAAAGGCTTTGGCGGGGTGCGGTGATACACACCTGTAATCCCAGGGCTGGGGAGGCTAAAACAGAAGGATCTCAAGTTTAATCCAGCCTCAGCAAAAGCAAGGCTAAGCAACTCAGTGAGACCCTGTCTCTAAATAAAATACAAAATAGGGCTGGGGATGTGGCTCAGTGGTTGAGTGCCTCTGAGTTCAATCCCTGGTGCCCCCAAAAGAAAAAGATTATAAAAATCCCAGTTACTTAGCAACATCCAGCTCTTGCAAGGTCAAAATGCAACTCATCACTCACTTGTTTGTGTGGATTTGGTGTGACCAGAGCTCCTGTGCTGCTCACTGAGCATCGACAATTGTGCTCAGCACACACTGTGAAGACAGAAATGACTGTTATGGGTTTGTTCACAGACTGCCCTTCAGCATCATTTCAGAGTGTGCTTTTTCTGCTTACATTTACAGTTACACTTTTTAAAAAGTTAACCATAAAATGGCCTCAGACAGGTCACTCAGGAGAGACTCCAGGAGCAGGCTGGTCGTTGTATGAGATGACAGTTTCATGGATGTTACTGGCCCTGAAAACTTCCAAGGGGACAGGATGTGGGGTGAAAGACAGTGATAGCGATGACCCTGACCCTGTGTGGGATAATCTATGTATTTGTGTCTAAGTTTTTTTTACCAAAAAAGTTTAAGTAGCAAAAAATAAAATAAAAATAGAAAGAATTTATAGAATAAAAATATAAAGAAAGAAAATATTTGTGTGCAGTCATACAATGTGTTTGTGTTTTATGCTAAGTGTTATGATAGAAAAGAATCAAGAAATTTAAAAACCATAAAAGCATACAAAATGAAAAATGTTAAAGTAAGCTAAGGTTAATTTATTATTGAAGAAAGGAAAATATTTTTGTCAGTTTGGTGTAGACTAAGTATGCAGTGTTTGTAAATTTTACCATAGTATGATCATGTCCCGGGTCTTTGTACACTCTCAGGGGTCACTCACAGACAGACAGGGCAACTTCAGGACTGCAGGCTTCCTCCATGAGAAGTGGAGGGGACTACATTTAAATCTTTTATATCATGGTCTTCCTGCATTTTTTTTAAAGTCAAGATGCATAAATATTACTCCTATATTACAGTTGCCTACAGTACTCGGTACAGCAGGTTGGTAGCAGGTCCTACCATGTAGGATTGTGTCAACTACACTGTGATGTTCACACCGTGACAAAACCAGTGAATGATGTACTACTCAGAACATATCCCCATTTCTCAGCAACATGACTATAATTGGATGAATATAAAATTATTTTTCAATGAAAAATAGCTTAAAGTTATCCATCCTGTGTTTCATGAAAAAAAAATCTGAATTTTCACCATTTCCTAGGAAAAAAATACTGAGAGAATAGAAAATATCTATTTGATTCTCTACACATCCTTGAATAGATCATGCAGTTGGATGGTAATTGTAATTAAAAAGTAATTGGTGGGTGTAAGAATTAACAAAATTTAATTACATAGGAATGTCAATATGTAAATATATACATGCTGGAAATTTAAACATTACAATTCACTTCTGAGAAAGAATATGTAATTCTCAGAATATGTAATATGTAATTGCCAGCATTTCAGGTTTATGACTTTTTTATTCTTTTTTTTAAGAGAGAGAGAGAGAAAATTTTTTAATATGTATTTTTTAGTTTTCGGTGGACAAAACATCTTTATTTTTATGTGGTGCTGAGGATTGAACCCAGCGCCCCTCACATGCCAGGCGAGCGCGCTACTGCTTGAGAACATCCCCAGCCCATTTTTTTATTCTTAATGATACCACTAGAGACTGAACAAATAAATATGGCAATTAAAGTTTTTAATTATTTTATTTAAAATTTTAATTCTACTGTCCTCTCTTCTACCCCTATTTCTACAATGCTTAAAACTTCAAACAAAAAGACTGCATTCAATTAAAAAGTAAATCTTATTTAAAATATTGAAAAAATACAAAAATATTGTGTATATAATTTTATAACTAGTGAAATGATATCTTATATAATATCATGAAACACAAAACAGAATACATATATGTAAAAAATACATGTGTAACAATATCTCTAATTATGTATAAACTAAAAGGCCACCATACCAAAATAATAACATCCCTTATGTCTATTTTGAAACTAGGGGGTCACTTTCATTTTTTCCCAAAATGTCTACAATGAGAGTGGATTTTTAAAATCCAATATAAATATAAACATTTGAAAAGAAGTTCTAAATAATTTTCCCAAGTCCACATACTTCCCGAATCTTCTGGAATCAGTTTAACTCAACTAGTCTCCACAGCTGTCAGAATTTAACATGGAATTAAAAAGTCCAAGCACTAAGTTCCAACATATTCACTGAGGGTTTGTGGCATTTATTTTGTGTAGATAATTAACTACCAAAGGAAAACAGCTTGGGAAAGAATGCACTGAATTGCTTGAATAAAGGAATAACATACATAAAAAACCATCAGAAGAATGACACAGGAAGGAACTAGTTTCATTAAACCAATTTTGGAGGATTCAGTGAAAAACCTCTTGTCCTATGGCAATGAATGCTGTGTTTATACTTCAATACTTTGCAGCACAAATATCTAATATGTTGTATAGTTTTAAGGACTCAATCGTATTCTTAAAGTACTTTCTTAATAAGAGGTAAATGACGTAATAGAACACATCTGTGCTTGGTACAAAAATTCAATGAAACAATTTCAAAAATATTTATCTACTTGAGTGAATTGACTGAGTACTTGTTGGCAATTGCTTTAGTTCTCCACAGCCATTGACCCACGTGGTGTGTCCTCTGCACAGATTTCTGAAACGCTCCTCTGAGATGTGGAAGGCATTCTAGGTGCACTGGATAGGACTGCGCTGTACCAACTGAAACCTCCAAAGAGTAAAGGAGGGGAAACAAGCACCTGCAATGCCTTGGCTGCATATCTCTGTAGACATGGTTGTATAGTTTCCTTTATAGTTGTATAGTATACATCTCAGAAGAATTTAGGCCAAATTTGTCATTAAAATGTACAAAAAAAAATACAAGTCAAGTCAAACAATAAATAGCAAACTGCAAGGATGTATTTAAAATATACGTTATAGAAAATGCCTAGTGTCTCCAATGTATAAGTAGCTCATAATATATAAGGGGAAATGTATTAAATCCAGATAGAGAAGAATGGGCAAAGAACAGGAGAGTTCTCTTGCCCTTCATTAGCCTCTCCCTCCCTTCTTCTCCCTCTCTCATACACACACACATAAACATGGGTCTTAAACATGTGTGTATAAAGAATAAACAGACACAATTTATGGTGTCTATTCTATGATTTATTCATTACGGATTGCCAGCAGGACTATGGGAAGAGATTCTATCATACATTACTGGCAGGAGTACAAATGGTGAAATGTGCTAGAATTTAGCAATAACTCACAAAACATTTTTATACCCTTTGCTGCAGATAATAATACCCCTTATGCAGCAAAGGGTATAAATATATCCTAAAAATGTATTTCCAATAATACAAAAATATGAACCAAACTTTTCATTGTGGAATTATTTCTAACTGAAAAACACTGGAAACAACTTCATTGCTTCTAAAAGAAGAGTTGAGTAAACAGTGTGTTATATCCACACAAGAGAATCCTCTGCAACTGGAAACATAATATATTAGATTTCTATGAACTAATATGGAGTGGTTTCCAAAATACAGTGTTAAGTGAAGAAAGTAAAATAAAAATTACACACACACACACACACACATATATATATATATATATACAGCACGCAACTTTTGTACAAAAAAAAAAGAGAAAGAGGGTAGTGTATCTTTTTTTCTCATTGTACAAAAAGAAACTCAAGAACAAAGAATAAGATGGATAAGGGGCTGGGATGTGGCTCAAGCGGTAGTGTGCTCGCCTGGCATGCGTGTGGCCCGGGTTCGATCCTCAGCACCACATATAAACAAAGATGTTGTGTCTGCCAAGAACTAAAAAAAATAAATATTAAAAAATTTCTCTCTCTCTCACTCTCTCTTTAAAAAAAAAAAAAAAAAAAAGACAGATTTAATATCCTGCATTACCACAAGGGGGAGAGAGATGAGAAAAGAGATTTTTTAAAATGAGATTCTCTGAATATATCTATTTTTAATATAAAGTTTACTTTTGAACATGTTAATATTTTCGCTGCCAAAAAACACAAACAGATATACATAGGATTAAATAAAAATAGGATTAAAGAAAAAAAGTAAAATAGGGCATAATTGGAAAAATTAATTATATCTATATTAAATTTACAATGTAACAGAAAACACACAGAAAAATGTTAAATTAAGAAAATTGAATATGATACTCTGATAGTACCCTAAGTGGGATATATTCTAAACACAAAAAAAAATATTGCCAAGAAATCTCAATCTTTACCTGATAAGTTTGTTGTCACAAGTGATTTTGGTCAATCAATTCTGAAAATACTTTTTATATTGTGTAATACAGCCAATAAGAGTATGTTGCTATTGTTGAACGGGGAATGAGAATGTAGAACAAGAATTTCACGTGTTGAATTAGAGTTCAGATATCAGTATGAACTTTTTAGATAGATAAATGACAGGTAGATAACAGAAGATTCATATTACAATGTCACAGGGTTATAGTGATGTAATCTAGAAGCAATGACACTTCTGGTAGCAATAAACACATCTTTGCAAGTGGGGACAAAGAAGTACAGTAAGAGGCTGGAACATTTTATTTTGCCCCAAAGTAAGAATTTGCTTAATAACTGATAGACACAGATCAAAGGGTTATCATCAGCAAAAAGTATTTGAATGAAAAATAATAATCCAAACAATGTGGTATGAGCTATTAAATTGAACAGTGTTCCTAATGATATTCAAAAACTGAGGGTGAGGGAGAAAAGTCACACTCTTCCTTAGAGAAGAGTGGCAGCTAATCTATCTAGAAGGAATTATTGAATTAGAAGATCTCTGTGTTGGGATTATCCATGTAATAATTTATTCCATCAAGAATTATCAGTAGATGGTGGCTAAAACCACTGGTTGAAATTGTTTGTAAAACAGAATATTTGTGTCATCTGAAAGTGTTACCCCAGTATTACTAACTAATTACAAAGTATAGAGAGACACTTTTACATGGGATAATACCAAGTGATCAAATCTAACATTAATACCACAAACAGATCTTTGCCTCCTGGTGCATTGCTTTAGAAAGAACACTATTCCACCTATATAAGGTTTTTGCCAAAAAAAATGTTTTGAAGAAAATCTATTGATGAGAAAATAATCAGAGAATATTAATCATGGACAAAGGTGAATTGTGAGACATACAAAACCACTGGACTGGATGACTCAAAAATATCAATGTCACAAAACAAATATGTGGAAGAACTACTGTAGATTAAAGAAGTCTAAAGAAATAGACAACGAAATTCAATTTTTAAGTGTATTCTGTATTCAAAACTTAACAAAAAAGAAGTTAAATAGGGCTGGGGATGTGGCTCAAGCGGTAGCACGCTCGCCTGGCATGTGTGCAGCCCGGGTTCGATCCTCAGCACCACATACAAACCAAGATGTTGTGTCTGCCGAGAACTAAAATAAATAAATATTAAAAGATTCTTTCTCTCTCTCTCTCTCTCTCTCTCTCTCTCTCTCTCTCTCTCTCTCTAAAAAAAAAAAAGAAGAAGTTAAATAGGATATTTGGGGTAAATTTAAACAGTGAATTTGAACTACATTATGAGTCAGGCACAATATCATGTACTTTTAATCCCAGCTATTTGGGAGGATTGCTAGAGCCCAGGAGTTTAAGACCAGCCTGGGCAACATGGCAAGACCCTGTTTCAAAGAAAAAAAGTCAATATTCATGGAATTACAAAAGAATAAATACAATTTATTAATTACTTATATAGGAAGAAGAAAAAGAATAAATATAAAATAACCTATAACTCAATATTTCATTATTAGGGTGCAAATATATTTGGATTTGAATACAAAATAAAATGATCAGGCATTTGTCCCTGAATAGAGACACACCATGAATGAGACAGTTATAAATACGATCTACTATCAGTGTGCTGCATTAGTGACGTAAGCAACCACAAACAGCATTTGAATTATGGCTATTCATTTTTCAGTGGTGAGAAAAATGTGAATTTCTTTGCTTTTGCACTACAGCTGCATTGCCAATAAAAATCATCAAAAGTCAACAACATACAAATGTACTCTGTGATTAAATGTAAAAAAGAATTCGGTTCTAGGTTTTGAAAGACTTTAAAGGTATTCCCAAGTAGGTGCATATCTGGGGGTGGATTTTAAAGTCAGGCAGAATCAGGACAGCTGTTTGCTGGTGTGTTGCATTAGAAAGAAGATTATTCCACCTATTGAAAGATTTGTCCCCCCAAAAAACTTTCAAAGAGTCCTTGTTGCAGTCCTGATTAGCAAGTCCTGATTTTAAAAGTCCTGATTGGCATTCCAGACTTTTTTAATGAAGACTTGGGTTCAATACCAGTAGAAGAGAAGAAAAGAAAGCAAGGGTGGGCAGAGAGCTGGTCTGTGGGGCCGTCATCATGTCACGTCAATGGGGTCCCAGACAGCTCAGTGGGTGCTCTGAAGTTGAGGGGTCTCCCAGAGTGGAGAGGACACTAGATCTTTAAGCATACCTCCATCAGCTCATGAATACTGGCTGCTCTGAGAACAGGGTGGGTCCGAGGCCTGAGAGCCATCAGCCTACCGCACAGCTAATAGATTCTTCATACCTCATGGGGACCTGGGTAGAGTGTGACAGCTTCTGTAAAGCTGTGATAATAAAACTGAAAAAAATCACAGTTTCAATCTACTGAAAACATAATTTGTTATATTCCCTCCCCACAAGAGCAGGGACATTCTTAAAACTTTTAAAGGTTTTTTTTTTTTTTTTTTTTGTGAAGATGATTTTTCAGTTTCCTTCTCTGCCACCACCGGATACTTTACTATGTGCATACATATGAGCACGCACACACCCCTCTTTGGTTTGGGATTAGAACTACATCAAATCTATGAATTATAAATTACCTGACCTATTAACAAAACTGTCCTCTCGCCCAGGAGAATGGTAGGGTTTTCACTAAAGCAGATGGCTTTTGAAACCCTAGCAACTCATAATAAAGAGAATATTATCTGAAAAAAAAAACCTGTAACAATTTTGATGCTCAATATTTGCAAATGATATTTGCTCATCAGTGGCAGACGGTGGAGTGGGGAAATATTTGATTCAACCAACACATAACGTTTCCAGCCAAGACTGAAAAAGGTACTGCTTTGGCTTCTTATTTCAATTCTCATGGTATAAACAAGTGTCCTTTCCACCGTCTATTCAGTGCCATATTTTCTTTTCTTATATATCCAATTCCAAAAAATTACACGTCTAATCTCATACAACTATTTTACGCTCAACTGAAAATATCTCTCTCAAAGAGAAGTACCAAAAATCATGACAAGTTTCTTAATTCTGTTCAGTTTAAGATCTCTAGGGGTTATGAATTCTTCCTGGCAGGTCCCAAATGCTGCTCCTTATGCTTCAGCAAGTGACCCATGATGAATCCAATCCTTCTGACGTGCTCAAAGTATCACAGTCAAAGACAAACAAAATCTTCATCTTAAGGGCTTTCTTTCTAAACCAGAGACAAGGAAAGGCTGCAGAGTGATACAGTCAAAGTGACAACCACTTGCTCTAAAGGAGAACGAAGTCCTCAGGGGCCACCTGGTTGATGAAAGCTTTCCTTCTTGCTACAACTGAAGGAAGCATGGAGAAGGCCCCCTCTTGGGCACCTAGCTCTTGTACCCCCTTCCCATTGGTACATTTTGAAGGGTTGAGGATTTTCTTTGCTCATGTGAATTCAAGATTCTCTTTTCAGACTTGGGAAATTTCTGGCAATAAAATCCCTTAAAGTTTCAATTTAGTGCTGGTCATTTAAATATAAACTGACTCTTGGTTTTAATTCTTGCACTATAGGAGTCTTATTCAGGAAGTTGGAGTCTAATCCCACATGATGAAGACTGGGGCCTACTTTTTCTTCTATTAGACGCAGAGCCTCTTGTTTAATTCCTAGGTCCTTGATCCACTTCAAATTAAGTTTTGTGCATGGTGAGAGATAGGGGTTTAATTTCATTTTGTTGGTAAATGGATGGTGTTGGAGAAAACAGTGCTAAGCGAAGTTAGCCAATCCCCCCAAAAAACAAATGGCAAATGTTTTCTCTGATATAAGGAGGCTGACTCATAGTGGGGGAGGGAAGGGGAAGCATGGGAGGAATAGATGAATTCTAGATAGGGCAGAGGGGTGGGAGGGGAAGGGAGGGGGCAGGGAATTAGCAAAGATGGTGGAATGTGATGGACATCATTATCCAAAGTACATGTATGAAGACATGAATTGGGTGTCAACATACTTTATATACAAACAGAGATATGAAAAATTGTGGTATATGTGTTATAAGAATTGTAATGCAAAAAAAAAAGTACATGTATAAAGACATGAATTGGCGTGAACATACTTTATATACAAAGATGAAAAATTGTGCTCTATATGTGTAATAAGAATTGTAATGCATTCCATTGTTATATATTTAAAAAAATTAAAAATAATAAAATAAACAAAATAAATGTATTTTTTACATCTAAATATATATATATGTATATGTGTGTGTGTGTGTGTGTGTGTATACACACACATACTGAATGTGTATGCTTTTCCAGGCTTTATTCTCCATACTTGGAACATATTCTCCATACTTTGAACCCTGGTTTCAGGATTCAAAACTTAAGCCCCTGGAATTAAGGAGATGGTTCTAGTGGGAGCAAGCTGATGGTCAACAGAGATGTGATAATAAGTAAATCACATATCTTAGACAATGGTTAGTGCTTATAATAAAGAAGTAGAGCATGATCTACTATGGAAACGATGGTTGGGAGTGGAGGAGATGATTTTAGTGTTGATATGTCATTTTGTAAAGGTGAGAATTAAGCATTGACTCAGGAACTAGGGAGGTGGCCAAGCAACCAACTGACAGAACTGAACACAGAGAAATGAAAACAAATAAAATTCCACAAGGGGAAGAATGCCTGACCTGTCTAAAGAATATAAAAGGCCACTGTGGCTGGAAGGAATGAGGGCCATTTGCAACCAAGGACATCAGGAAATATTGCAGAAACACAGGCAAAATATGCGGGTGAACCCCTCATGATTTTTATCTGGTCTTCAGATCAGCTTTATAGTAGTGGAAATAGTAGGAAACTTTTTTCTCTGGGTATTTATGTATTTCCAATGATTCAAAGATCTGTGTTTTGATAATTATTCACAGAATTGCCTAAGAACCAAAGCCAAAAATCATATCAATTCACGGCCCATAAGATCATTTTCCCCTCTCTTATAATTTGCACTATTACCTATTTCCTTGAACCTCAACTAATGTTCTTATACCTTGCCCTTTGCTCAGGGCAAGCTGAAACTGGGGTCAGAGGACAGGTTCCTCCACTCTGAACCCTGATCTCCTGCTGACTCTCAGGGGATATTGATTCATGACAGAATTGATACCTGTTGTCAGGCAAGGAGCACAGGTGGTATTCAGGCAGGACATTGCAAATCAGGACCCTGGCTTCTCCCCTCTTCTGCATTTTCAACTCCTTTCTCTTTGTTCTCATTAACTTTAGCTGAGATTAGACCAGAGACTTCTGGTTTTGCACTCTACAAAAGGCTCTCTAGTACACTGAAGTCCTTGGTGGACAATCTGATTGACTAAAATTCTTCTCATTCCAAAGAACTTCATACCATGGCAGAAGGAAGCAGGGGAGGAGCGGGGATTTCTGGCAACCAACTTGTGATAAGCTATAGGCAGATAGAATCTTTTACAATAAATTTTCATTAAGTTGAGAACAATATCTTTCTTTTTCTTAAGTTAGGACTGATGTTTATATCTTTCTAGCAAAGAATTACTAATGGCTGAGAGAGTAACCAACACATTTCAACATCCTGATGTGTCCCCTCCTAATACCTATAAAGTCTCAGCCCTGTCTAAGGCTGGAGCAACAGTGTAATCAGTTCATTTTTTAAATACATTTCTCGCAACTGCAGGATCACTTAGCTAAAGTCATTCACCTACATTTTATCCTTAGCAACATGAAATTTATGTTGGTTGAAAACTCTTGCACATACCAGGGGAAGAAACTCAAAAGGGCTCAAACATGACTGGACAGTCCAGGATAATTGGCTTGAATCCTAAAATTCAAAAAATGCCTTCAGCTTTGTATATCTTGTCTCAGCTTCTCTGTGAGTGGATGGCCTCATGCTATGGACTCAAGCAAGTTAGCTATCAGCAGGCAGAGTCACAATATTAAGCAACAACCATAGCAATAGCTTCTTAGCCCCAGGTTGCAAATACCATCATCAATATCTTATCACCCTGCCCTGTCTCCAGCAATAATCTTGTCAAATCAGTTTAGCCAGAATCCCCCTCACCCCTAATGCTTCCTCTTAATAATTTTCCATCTGCTGACCACCACCCTGATCCTTAGCTATAGCCAAGATGTATAAATCTCCATCTGATCTTGTTCTGAGGGTTGAGGCTGGTCTGTCTGTCTGTCTCTCTCTCTCTCTCTCCCCCCAATCCAAAACCCCACTGTAGTAGCTCCCCTTGAATAAAGACTTCTTTCCTTTAAAAATTATCATAAGTAATTTTTTTCTTCAACATGCTGTGCCAAGCAGAGTGCTTTATTTTAGAAGAGGTCTGAATTGAGGATCCAACTTCTATTCATCGAGGAGTATGCTATTTGCACATTCTGCTAACAATGAAATATTATGCAATTAACATAAAGAACTATTTGAGTGGATTGAAGGGTAAGCTGCATAATGAGAAGCTAATTACAGGGAGAGATCCCGGCTGTAGATATTTGTAGACTATTTTTTATCCCCTGACAAAATGCAGAATATTTATATGGCATTTACATAAATCAACTTTTTAAGATTAAATGGTACAGAAAAAGATTGTTCTCCTAAACCAAGAGAAAGAATTCTTCAGGCCAACTATTTCATGATCAAATTTCATGTCCTCTTGTAGTCAACCAAAATACAAATGTTGATTTTGCCACCTGTGTGTTTAAATAGAGCTGAAAAAAAAACTTAAAATTATTTTCCACTTGAGAGCATATGTAATTTGAATACTGTCGATGAACTCTTAAACACTGCCATAAAAATTTTCTTGCCTGTGAGACAAAAAGGTAGAATCACTAGTTCAGTAAAATATTTAGGCTACATTATCTTCCCTGTATTCGATGACTCAATCTATTTTAGTGCTTAAGGGTTTCTCAAAAGGTATGCCAAGGCAAAGGAACACTTCCCCACCCCTCTCAGCTCCACCCTGGGACCACCTAAGAAGCTAATGTAGTCTAGAACTAGCTGAAGTCAACCCAGGAAAACCAAACTATGATAAACTGTTCTTGAACAACTGAAAGGCACAAACTGTGACATTTTTTCTGTTATTTTTAATAACTCTAGGTACTAATTTAATAGATTTAGAAACTGACAGTGATGCAGGTTTACAAGTGATCCTTATATTTTCCAAAACAAAAATCAAGGCCCATCATCTAACATGCACTTTGACAATGGACAGAAGATGTAAAATCCAGTCTGCTCTAGAATATCTTATTCAAATGGTCTTGTTAAATAAATCTAAAATTTATTGTAATAAATGTAATAGAAATTTACTCTTGTACAGTACTTTGCAATTTTAAAATTGCTTTTGCATGTATTATTACTTCCCTACTATGCTGGGAGCATCTTAGGAGCCGAGATTTTGATTCATTTACTTTGCAACCTTTAAGCTTTGCAGGTTTCCTGGGTACTCTCACAAATTCCAGGCCCACTAGTTTTAGCAAGGGATACCTCCTCCTCAGAAGTCTGGGTTCCACCTCTACAAAGCTCTTCTATTAACTCTAAATTGAATATTTTGGGTTTTTGTTTTCTTTTTATTCTCTAGCCTTAGGTATGAATGTACATCCTGCTGTTAGTACCTTTGTCTTACAGTTTTCACATACACCCCAACCCTAAAATTCAGGTGTTAAAACAAAGGCCAATGTGATAGTATTAAGAGGTGAGGGCTTGAGGACATGAGGGCTTGAAGAGCTCTACTTTTTATAAAAGTTTACTTTTCTGCTAGGGACTTGTTACCAAGTTGTTATCAACTATCACATCCCGTTCTCCAGCTGGTGAATTCTTTCTGGCTTCTAATAATAACAACTAGGAATTTTCTGCTGCTGCTAGTTTTCTTAGAAATTGGTAGTGTCAGCTTCAGGTTTCAACATCATATTTTATAAGTGACCCTGCAAAGCTTTCTTGTGTTTATGTTCAATAGAAGAAAGGGAAATAATTGAAGAAATTAAGGCAACTTTGTTTCCTTTAGTCAATTCCCTTGAAGAAAAGGAAAATTAAATATACAATACTAATAGTCCAAGTCTGGGTACCAACTGCATTATAGAGAAATGGTCAAGTGAAATGTCTTTTGCTTCTTAGAGTTTTATTGAGTATTCTGAAGAAAAAATTAGTTCTCCTTGTATTGAGACCTCCAACATTGAGGTCTCTCTTGAAAGAAAGTTCCCAAATTATTCTGAAAAATAAGTTTCCGAAGGGTCAATTTCTGAAGATAGTTGATTTAGTTTGTTTTGACATAAAAATAGGCAACTACTATTCAGACGAGATTTTGCTATAGTACACACTGTTTAAAGAAACCACTTTTGTTGCATGTCTGTAAAATAATTTCCAAATCCTAGTATAAAGAATCTCCTGGACAAAACGGGGGAGATAGAATGACTCAGCCTTGTCATGTTTATAGTCTTTCTTGCAATAGTTTCCCTTTTCATTGTTACAACTAATTATTCTTTTTGGAAAGATTTTCCTTTTTCTTCCCATTTTCAAGGAAAGTCTTGAAATACTTTCAAATGTCTATTTTCTAAAAGGGAAGATAAAATTCTTAAAATGACATGATTCATCATACCTGCAGTTCCAAATCTAGCACTATCTTTCTTTGATTTTGATTACCCACAATGTGCCAGCCTGGATCACTGTACACTGGGTGTGTAGACCCAGAGCCTTCCCTCAAGGAGTTCAGAGTCTACTAAGATGGGAAAAAAGGAACAGACAGAGGACTTAAAAAAAATCTAGAAAAGGGCAAGAAACTCTCAACTGGGGGAAGATCAGAATGGGAGAGATGACATTTGGATTTAATTTAATATTGGCCTATTTCATCACATAGTCACTTGGATGTCATGTTAACGGTAGCAGGACAGATGAGACTTAAATGAATTAGAACTTAAAGTAACATTGACCCCCAAAATAGCAACTGAACTTGGGGAAATGAGACCAGTTGTAGGTTCTCTTTCTTAAAATATGATCCAGCAGTAACTCTGTCAGAAAGGTCTTGACACATCTTAAAAATTTAGACTCTTAAGATCGATTTCCATCATTGCTGATTATTGATTGGGATGAATGAGTACGAAAATCCATTTGACCCATGCTGGAAAACATTCTTGTACATGCCTACATTTGAGACTCCCAAGAAGGATCTGGTGTGAGGTAACAAGTGAGAGGAGAAAGAAGCTGATGTTTGGTATATCTGATAGATGTTCTGACAGACAGGTGGAGCTAGAACACAGTGTCAGGTAACCTGGAAGCAGACAAGACTACAGATCCAGGGAGACCTACTGTAAGGCAACCTGTCTCTTCTATGGCTCTGACCAGAGTTTAGGACTCTGCTCCTAGGAGAAAATAGTGGGGGAAAGCAAGATAGAAAGAGTAAAGTAAATCTCACAGCCTTAAAGTGTTTCAGGCACGGGCGAACATATTCAGGATTTAGTTACTAGATTGAAAAGGCAGAAATCTAGTTGTTGGAAGCCAGACCAGAAGCACATTTTCTAGAATGAGTTTTAATTCTGATTCATTCTTTGAATCACCTAAGAAGATTTATAAAAAGAAATGTACTCCTAAACCCAATACTGGATCTGTAAAATTGAAATCACAAGGGCAGAAATAGAATTTTTTTTTTGAGAGAGAGAATTTTTTAACATTTATTTTTTAGTTTTCGGTGGATACAACATCTTTATTTTTATTTTTATGTGGTGCTGAGGATCGAACCCAGCGCCTCATGCATGCCAGGCTAGCGTGTTACTGCTTGAGCCACATTCCCAGCCCAGAAATAGAATTTTTTATCAAAGTCCTAGGCAGTAGTTCTGGTATTATTCAGTTTTGAGAATCTATAAACAATCGCTTCCATTCTCTGTCTGTGACCGTCACAACACCCACCAACCACAGGCCATGGCTAAGACAAGAGGTAGAATCTAACAGCAGAGGAAATGTCAACTCACAAATTCTATAAATATTGCAGCAATCATGACATTACCAGCACAAAGATTCATTGAAGTTTGTTGCTGCTTTGTTTTGTGACAGTATTTAAAATAGTTCTCTGGCATATTAATACTTAAAACAGGAAAGATCCCATTGGGACCGCTATAAAATATCACAAACTATTTATAAATAGCAGAGATTTATTTTTCACAGTTATAGAAACTGAAAAGTACAAGATTAAGGAATGAGCAGATTTGATATCTGGTGAGACCACATTTCCTGGTTCATAAATAGCACCTTCTCACTTCATTTTCACATGGTGAAGGGTGAAAGAGATCCTTATCATATTAAAGATCTCATTCATGGGGGCCTAACCCTCATGACCTAATCATCTCCTAAATATCATCACCATAATTACAGAATATAAATTTGTGGAGGACACTAACATTTAGACCATAGTGGGCCCAGCCTTTTGCCTGTGCTCTGCAGATGAATATTATCATCAGGTATCACCAAGCCTTTTCCCATCCTGAGATTTTTTTCATACAGTGACCATTGACAAAGAGCAGTATTAACTATGATATTAACTTAAATCAAGCAGCATTAGTAGCAAGTAAAATAGTTTCTTGTTCCATGGTTTCACATCCCATTTTGCTATTTTATAAATCGAATATTGCCTTTAATCTTAGTTTTAATTTATCTCTACCCAAAACACAAATGATACTGATGACATTACCCAGAAGGAAAGTATGCACTAGCTAAACTGGAACCAGACTAAACTTTTTTTTTTTTTTTTGTAAGGAAAGAGCAGAAGGATCACAAGACAATCAGTACCAAAACCCAACAAATTTATGCTAAAGAGTGGTGTCCAATTCCATGGGTTGCCACCCATTTGAATTTGAGCCAGGCCACCTGATTCCTTCTTCCACTGGAAAAGACCATCTCAGATGAACCAGCTGCCATGGATGTGGTTCAGAAAACTGTCCCTGAAAAAACTCTGGGCCATCTGTGCTTGCTGTTCTATTCATAGAATGTTCTCAAAATCACAGACGTGCATCCAAACCTCGCATCAAGTCTTTCTCCAACATGAGATCTGGAAACCATCACGCATCAGCTTTTCTTGTGATCTATTCAGAGGGCACCATGATTTATAGGGAAAGGTCAGGGGTATGGTAGTAACTGAGCAAGACCGTGAGTTCCCTGAGGTCAGAGGTATATCTTTTCCCCTTCTGCTTGCCTGGGTGAGTCCTATGACTGACAAAACATTGGATGATGAGTTGCACTGAAGTAAGTAACACTCATGGTAAAATTACAAGGTTATTTTGTAATGGAAAAGGAAGTTTTCATGATGAAAGAAAGTTGAGAAAACATAGTCTCATCAGTTAAGTAGCTTACCCAAGTTGTCAGGGATAGTTAGCGACCTATCCAAGGTCCTTTGACTGCATACCTGTCAAAGTAGTGGCTTCCACCTTTCATACTTATTCTGCTTTTTTTTTTTCCTTTTTGGTACATATTTTTTCCAGAGCCAATTCTCAACAGAATTTTTTATTGAGAAAGCCAGTGTCCAGTGAGATAATATTTATGTGGCTATTCTGACCCAGAAACATTCTTATTGTCCCTAACTTAGCTAGGTTCGTAAAATAGAGGGGGAATTTCAGGGACGTGGTGTTTTACTTCCTTTTCTCCAAGGATAACAACAACCAGAAACATTACAACGATATCTAAAGACATTGATGTAAAATAGGAGAGAAGCATTCTCAACCTTAATACGCTGGTGAGGAAAGAATTGTGAGTCAACCAAGACTGACTACAGGTCCCGTATGGTATTTGCTCACTATGGCTCCACTCCTTTTTTTTTTTTTTTCAGAGATACACGCAAGAGTTTATTTGTCAGAGCTGACAAATAAAGGCCATCTCTCTATAGCATATAGAGGCAATGGTTCCACTCCTAAGAACAGCATCAAACATTAAAGGCATCACAAAAATACTTTCAAACACAGTCTGAACCCAAAGCCTATGCCATATGACATATATTAATATATCCATTTTTCTTTGTGTGTGTCTATTGTATATTATTCTGCCAAGAAGAAATGGTATTATTAACATATGTAAAAACAAAAAAATACTAAGGGAGAAATTGGAATACAAGACAAAAGAATAATCATTCCAAGAAGAAGATGGAACCATAGTTCATTCAGTTTTTCATTCATGGGCCAGAAAGTGTTAAATGTTAGAAGTTAATGATGCTCACTCTCTAGTTTAGTCCTAGATATGGGTACAATTTAGTGAAGAAGATTAAAGATGTTTTATAGTGAAGGATGCTGTCATTTAGATCTTGAATGACCCCAAAGACTCAGGTGGTACAGTTTGGACCCTAGCTGGTGCTGTGGGGATGAGGGGTACCTTGAAGAAGTAGAACTTAGTAGAAGGTCTTTAGTTCATTTTTGGCAGGCACTTGAGGGAGCTTGTGGGACCTGGAACCTCTTCCCGACTCTCTTCTGCTTCCTGGCCATGAGGTAAATGGTTTTGCTCAGCACATGATGCACTACCTCACCTCCGCCACCCCCCAACCCCCTGCTAATGAGTCCAACTGGCCATGGACTCAAATCTCCAAAACTGTGAGCTAAAATAAATATTTTCTGTTTCTAAGTTGATTATCTCAGCTATTTTATAGTAGCAAACAAGGGAATAAAAAAGGTCTTCTTAAAGTATATTAATGAATGTGTAAAATTGGAAATTAGAGTAATGCTTATATTTGGAGTACATTTTAAATAGTTAAAACAAAAGAAACAAAAAAGAGAAAATGAGGGAGTGGGAAGGAGATCGTAAATGATTTAGAAGATTATTTTAAAAAGCAAGGCAAGAGTTATGAAGTTGTTCCTGGGGCCACATTTGTTCAGTTAGCTACATACTGTCTGCACAAAACACCAATGGGCACTTTGGTTCCACAGAGGAAAACCTTTTTCAAAAGGCATCAGAATACAACATACACTAGTATGGCAGTAGGTAAAAAAGTGGATGTGTAACCGATGTGAATCTGCAATATGTATATAGGGTAAAAATGGGAGTTCATAATCCGCTTGAATCAAATGTATGAAATATGATATGTCAAGAACTTTGTAATGTTTTGAACAACTAATAATAAAAAAAAGATGTTGTGTCTGCCGAAAAATAAATATTAAAAAAATACAACAGACACTAGTATGGCAATATGTAAATCAATGGATGTGTAACTGATGTGATTCTGCAATCTGTATATGGGGTAAAAATGGGAGCTCATAACCCACTTGAATCAAATTGTGAAATATGATATATCAAGAACTATGTAATGTTTTGAACAGCCAACAATAAAAAATTAAAAAAAAAAAAATTCTTTCTCTCTCTCTCTCTAAAAAAAAAATTAAATGTTTTTGACACTGTAAAAAACAAAACAAAACAAAACAAAAACCGTTTTCATGGCTCTGTACTAACAAGAGGAAACTTACGACCCTGCTTAGTGTTAATGGGGGTCAGTAAAGGAATATTGCATGGTTTTACTTTGTTTTCTTTGTTATTGAGGAATCTTCTTGTAATTTCTCTTATTTGTGTAGAAATACCATGGATAAGAGAAAGGATTCCATAAATGGAAAATGAGAGAGAAAGAGAGAGAGAGAGAGAGAGAGAGAGAGAATGAATGAGAACAAAACAACTTAAATAAAGGAGAATAATATCCTCAGATGTTAAAAGATGGCTTAGATAGCAGAGGAAATTCTCACTTTTAAAGAAAAATGAGACATCAATGATAATGAGAAGGTGAGAGGAAGAAAGGAATGCTTTAGAATCATCTTGGTGACTTTTAAAAAACCATACCAGACACATGCATGAGTACACCCACACATCCTAGAACCTCATGTGCTTGCTGGAATGGCGTCCCATGATAGAGAATCAGAGTCATAATGAACACTACCATTGACAGGAATATGTCTTCTTCTTCATCTGGGTTGGGATGACAGAGATCATAAGGAAAGCAAGTAACAGAAGAATTAAGACAAGCAGAAATGTAATCGGCTCTTAGTTAAAACAAGAGACTCACTACTTACATAAGAGTAGGGTGTAGGAAAGAGAAGATATTCTAGTACGTGGCCTGTGAATGTACCACATTGAAAATCCTCTGGAACCAATTTAGAAGAAAAACAAAACCAAATTCCCAGCACAAATTCCATATAATTATTTTGTAAAGGAAAAAATAGCCCAAAATTACAGAAATGAAAAGCCTTTGAAATTGATAAAAGATCTGATAAGAGACAAATGAGAATAGAGAATTAGACTTTTTTTTTTTTTTGTACCAAAGATTGAACCCATGGGTGTTTTATAACTGAGCCACCACCCCTGCCCTCCCTTTTTACTCTTTATTTTAAGACAGGGTCTTGCTAAATTACTTAGGTCTTCACTAAATTGCCAAGGGTAGCTTTGAATTTGCAATCCTCCTGCCTCAGCCTCTCAAGTCACTGGGATTACAGGCTACATATGTACCATCACACCCTGCTAAAAATAAAATTTTTTTATTCATTCTTTTTAGATATATGTGACAGTAGAGCATATTTTGACATATCATACATACATAGAGTATAACTTATTCTAAGTAGGATCCCATTCTTGTGGTTGTACATGATGTGGCGTCTCACTTGTAGTATTTATTATATGAACATAGGAAAGTTATGTCAGATTCGTTCTACTGTCTTTTCTGTTCCCATCCCCCATCCCTTCCCTTCATTCCTCTTTGTCTAATCCAATGAACTTCTATTCTTCCCTCCCCCCACTTATCATTGTATGTTAGCATCCACGGATCAGAGAGACCAACTTCTTCAACAAGACCTCTAAAGTGCAAGAAGTAAAATCAAGAATCAATAAATGGGACGGTATCAAAGTATAAGTGAAATTTTTAATATAATGTGCTTCTGAGATATTAGATGTGCAATCCATTTAGTTCTTACAGAAACTTTATTATGGATAAAGTATTATGCATTGCCGTATAGTAAATTTCTATAAGGAATTGATTATGTAACAAGGCACCAATTATTACACACATACATAATTATTTTGATTTTGATTATTTATGATAAGAAACTGCCTAAATCTTCCATCAAGGGTAGTCTATTTACTAAAGACTTTTCTTTCTAGCATGCCTATGTCATTGGGCTTATTTCTTTATTATGTGTCATATTTCACACTTGTGTCTTTTGTTAGAAAAATGTTAATATTCTACATTAGAGAAAAACACTAAAACTTTTAATGAAGAGATTGCTCATTTTTAATTTTTTTTTACTAAAATCACCTGCATATTATTTTTAATTGTCACCATTGTCTGGGGTTTTATGTTCCCAACTACTATTTTCTTTTTCCCCCTAGAAGAAGCTATTTTGGAGAACATCCATCCAGTGCCCTGTTGAAGGACTTGTAGACCGTTCCGTGACGCAGGTACTGACGAAATGCTGCCTCAAGCCACAGTCTGAGCCTGCAGCTCCCCAAATTTGCTCAAACACAACCTTTCATGACCTTTAGAGTTTTGAAACTGAATGAATCATCATTGTAGGAAAACTGGACTGAGGCAGCTGGAGAGCCCATTTTTCAGAGCATTCACTCCATTTTGATTTGCACAGGAGTAGGGAAAGTCTGCAGAGAGCCACATCATTTATCAAGTCAGGCAAAGCTTTCCTGTGACTTAATAGCTATGGTAAACATTTTATTCTATTTGAAATTTTAGATAATAAAAACCAAAAGGATGATTAATTCAAAGTTGGCTGTGTAAGAAAATTAAAGTTTCTGAAACTACTGCATTATTGTCACACTAACTGAACATTCCTAGGATGCACTGGACTCCCACAGAAGGTTACTTCAAGGTTACTATTCCAAGAGAATGACCTTTTTTCTAGCTGCATCTTTCCAATAGCAAAGACAGGGATCTCCTGGCCATGCCTGAAAAATAACAATTAATTTGACTCATACTCCAATAGGTAAAATAGTTTGGTTTTAGGGAGATAAAGATAGTTTTTTGAAGAAAGTCCCTCTCTTACTGGTATGTACTTTATCCACATATAAAGTAGAAGGATATTATTATATATTCATGAATATAAGAATAGTAATCTAGGAGTACTCCCAAATCGTTGACTTATCAAGTGATATAGGATGTAAGGTCTGACCTTAAAGGTTTGGTTCATAAATTTTGCACAGTTCTCTCTCCATGTAAAATGCTTCCCTCAAGATCCATCTCAAATATCCTTTGGTGAAGGATTTGCCACTTTCACTGTATCCTTAGCATATTTAATGGGGCTCTCTTTCCTGAGCTTCATGGCATGCCCTTAAACCAATCTTATCTCATTTTCTTTGCAGGATGGCGAATTTAGCATATGTGTCAGTATCCTAAATCACTGAAAAGACTGAAAATATAATCCTTAAGAGAGAAGTCTGTGCCTTTCCTATCACATTATAAGTACTAGCACATAACCTAGATATAGCAGGTACTTGATATTTGTTAAAATAAACCAAAGTATATTAAATTTGCAACTTAGAATTAGATATGGTCACTCAAATTTTTATGTAATGCTCACCACTGATGAAGTTGAAGTTAAAAAAGTTTAAATTTAGAAAAATTATTCTAGTGGATCATTTATTGAATAAAATATGGAGACTTTTACGAGAATTCTTCATCCTTAACTTTTCTCTAAGAGTTGAAGTAAGGTAAAAGTCATACACCCCAAGAAGAAGCTTCTTAAAATCTTCAGGCTCCTGAGTTCCCATCCCAAGACCTCCCGGAATCCACACGACAGCAAAAGGCACACTCTGCTGGTGTAACTGGTTAGCAGAACATTGTGCTAAATCGTGCTAATGGGGTTGACAAGCACATTCCAAATTGTCCCGTTTTCCCTCTGTAATAATAATAACACTGTGCGCTACAGAGTATAATCCAAAGGATTGCCTCACACAATGAAACGTCAACCACATTTCTGTTCCTTTCTCTGAGTGACCCCTGCTGGGGACTCAGGACGTGTTCTAGAGTCTCAATATGAATACTCATGAGACCATCTGCAGGTTACTCATTATGAGGCATTTGCACCATGCACCATGACCAAAGCCATTCCTCTGTCGTGTTGTTAAGAAGCTGACGCACAGGCATTAAGTCAAAAAAATCACTGCATGATCATCATCAGTCCTAACTATTCATGAGTGGATGAAATAAATGTTTTCATTATTCCAAGTATTTTCAACACATTTCATCTTGTATAATAAAAAAATTGAATATTTTCAACTTATTCTTTCATTTTGACCAGGCTTATTAGAAAAACAGAAAAGCAATTTTCTTACCCTACTTCAAATACTCCCACAGGAATCATTTCTCTAACAAAAAACTTCCAAATCACTCTTAAACCTACAGCTCAAAGAAACAAAGACAAAATTAGAAAAAACAAGTAATAACCAAGCCTGTCATAAAATTTTCTTTATTCTCAGATACCCCTTTACTAAATGAATTGTCCTGCTGGCGAGGTAGCAGTCTAGACAATGAATCTATTTAGAAAGAAGCTTGGGGTTCCACCTCAATGAATGGACTTAATTGGATGTTAGGTAACATGATGGAAGTTATCGTAACCAGGATCTCAGAGACAATAAATACACCTTTGTAGGGAGCTCATGCTTGGTAATGAAGGCAAGGATGACAGAGGTGTGTTAATAAAACAATGCACAATTGCACTCCATTCTCTTTCTAACAACAACAACCATAGAAAATATTTTTTTATTTATAGAAAATAAAAGGAACAGGGCTAAATTAAGGAATGGTTCCTTCACCTTAACTAGATATGCAGTTGTCATGCAGAGTCAAAATCATAATTCATCTGTATTAGTAAACATCATAATTGTAAGTTACACCGTGAAAATCACGAGTAGTCACATCTCCAGCCAACTGTGCTCTTTGTTTTCTCTATTGTCAAAAAGGAGGCCATAATAGATGCCAACACAATTTGGGTGGAAAATGCTCTCCAGGAAACAAAGCTGAAGGAGAGGAACGTGGCGTCACCAAAGGGGCATCTGATTAAGTGAAGGAAGCCAGAGCAGACAGAAACACAGAGGAAAGCATAATGGTTATTTTGATCCAGTGAGTATTGACCACAGAGAGAAAAGGGTTTACATTGTCACAATTACTCCTATCTGACAAAGGCTAAAGGTTTCTAGGTCACGACGTACCCAGTTTTATCAAAGTGACTTTCAGATGTCACCTAACTATATAATTTATCTTTTGGTTGAAGTTAATCAAATAAAGTAGGAGGTCTTTGAGAACCTGGTTGACCCTGACCCGGCTCTATTCATTCTGTGTAGCTTGTTCAATGAGGAAACTATTTCAGTCTTAGCCAGTCTCAAAAATAACAGAAGGAACTCTTTCACGAGAACCTATACACCAGGTGGGGGAGAAATAACCATTTTCAAACAGCTTTTCTTCCCTCCACTTGATTACACGCATTATGTTTTGATGCTAGACTTTGAAGCTGGCCAACATTTTTCAAGACAAGAAAAGAACAGCTATAGTGACTTGGTCACAAACACCACAGCCCCACTGGAAGGGATGGGGATACACAAGAACATAGTGAAACCCACACACCGATCAAGGTATTAGGACATCCAACTTCAACCTGGAGGATCCAAGAAAGGGCCAGGGCATAGAGGGAAGCTCCTTACCTGACTGCAGACACTTGACACCTAGAAAACATTCCATGCATAATCTGAAAAATAAGAAGGGAGGGCTTAAAAACCAGGTCCTGTTTTTTTTTTTTTTGGCTGTTATCTATGAATCATTAATGAATCACTCTTAAGCTACCTGAGTTATAGTTAGATTTGTGTGAACTATAATATATTTGGTTATAATTATCTACTCATTTATTTTGTTTGGTGATTAATCTCTCAAAACGTCACTTAGGCATGATCAGAAATGTTTTTAGTAACTTTCATCCAAGTTATACATGCACATATTGAGTCATATAATTCTGCCAAGTTATACAAACACACATCAGGAACCAAACATCTCTATATGATTTACTAAGAAAAACAACACCCCTCTCCCCTGCCAACCCTCCCCTCCAGTCCAGGCTCCGGGTCATGGTTTACTGCTTCTGATTCTTCATCTACACATAACTTATATAGACTGACACTCCCTGAGTTTTCGGTTTCAGGAATAATCCCCACGACTGCATAACCCCTGGGTATGTGTGGTTCTCCATTCTCCTAATATTGACAAATTATTCTTATGTTTGGTTTTATATTCAGTATCAAGTCTTGTGGTGACTTGAGCAACTGTTTTCTTCTTGAAGTTTCATAGCATTTGCTTTCTTAGTTTACTATGAAGTTATTATTAATTTATTTCTCACAAGTCCCCCATTGATGTAATTCTCATTAGTTTGAATCATGTTCCATATATTCTATTAATTTCATTTTTGACAACCTTCCCAAACCTAGTCCAATAGAAAGCACCTGTCCTCTGGGTGTGCTGCACAGGTTGCCATCCTGGGAATGTCCTGACTACCATTCTGGGATTCCCTTCAGGTCTTTTATGCATCTTATGACTTTTTTCCCCCATTTGGATGACCTCTTTTGTGAGTGGAATCATTTTCTAATACCTTCCTGATAAATGATGTATGGACCTTGCTTACTTTTCATTTTTGCTTTGAGTGTTGTTATTTAGGAATTTAATTACATTTTCTTGATCTTTTTAAGCTAAGTTGTTTTTTTTTTTTAATCTTTGAAAGTGGCTAGAATCTTTTTTTTTTCCAATTGTTCTGAAATTCCACAAAATACTTATAAGGGTTGTATTTTCATTTACTTTAACAGAGTTTCAGATATGGGAAATCTACTTGAATCATATTTTTGACAATTTTCTCCCTTTGTTTTCTCTACTTTCTCTTTATCACTTCCTATGATATAGAAGTTGGTCGTAACACGCTAATCCTCTAACTTTTTTATCCTTTTGCTCCTAGTTCTTCTGTCCTTTTGCCTATTTTGTGGGATATTACTTTTTATCATTGAATTTTTTATTCAGTTTTCCATAATAATATGTTTAATTCCTATGAGTTCTTTCTTTTTCTATGACTATTCTTTTTTTAGCATTCTATTCTTTTTTTTTTTCCTACTGAGGATTGAACTCAGGAGCACTAGACTACTGAGTCATATCCCCAGCTCTAATTTGTATTTTATTTAGAGACAGGGTCTCATTGAGTTGCTAAGTACCTTGCCTTTGCTGAGGCTGTCTTTAAACTCACTATCCTCCTGTCTCAGCCTCCTGACCCACTGGGATTACAGATGTGCACCACCCACACCCTACTTAGTATTCTATTCTTGTTTCATGAATACATTGTCTTTCTTTCTTTTCTCATCCTGTTCCATTATCTGAATTTAATTTTTCAAATTGTTTTAGTTTATGTTTTTGTTTTTGTTTATGTTGGTTTGAGTTGGCAGTTTTATACCATAATTTGGATCTTGAACAAACCCCAAAGTCCAATTTGTTAAAGCCTTAGTCCCCAGAGTGGTATTGGAAGGTGGTGGTACTTTTAAGAGGTGGGAACCTAGTGGGAGATCTTTAGGTAATTGGTGTATTCTCTTGAAACATATTCAGGGACCCTGGCCTCGTTACTCTCTTTTACTTTCCCACCACGAGGTAATTAGCTTTGCACCGCCACACATCCCTGTGATACTGTACCTCTTTACCACAGACCTAAAATAATGGGGCCAACCAATCATGAACAGGAACCTCCAAAATCATGAGTGTAAATAAACCTTTTTTTCCTTTATGAGCCAATTGTCTCAAGTATTTTGTTAAATTAATGGGAAATTGACAAACATAGATCATTATTGTTTATTTTTGCTTCTCATCTAGAGGATTTATGGTGTCTGTTGAGTCTCAGCTATTAGGTCATACCTAAAAGTATAATGAAAAGACCTGATTGGGAGTTTTGTACAAGAATAAAGCTTTTTATCTGTGGAATTCACTTTAAGAAGGTCTGTACAGTGGTAGAGGTAAATCTTGAGGGGAATTAGCAGCACTTACAAGTACTTCTCAAGAGACCGTTATGATTTCTTTTATTTCTTAAAATGTTTATTGGTGCATCATTATTAGACATAATAGCAGGATTAATTGTTAAGTATTCAAATATGGACATAGCATAAATTGAAGAATATAAGAATTTCTATGAGCAAAAGGAAACTAACTTCTTCTTAAGACAGGAGATAAAGGGACCCTTACATTGACTTAGAAAGCTTGGTAGAATTTATGACTCAACAGCTTCATCAATTTGCTCACATTTTATCATCTCAATTTTTCAGGATTCTCCTCCTTCACAACCAGTGCTGTAATTTTCACTAATAAGACCTTGTGACGATTGGGACTTAATTTGTATTATTTTCAGTCAAATGTGGGATTGATTTTGGATTATTTAGCTATAGGAAATAAGAATTTATTTTAGGGACAACATAGGACTCTGGCCTTTTATTTACACTTTGATCATATCTCAAATTTTTATTGAGTTGGTTTCTCTTAGAAACCATAATCAAAGACCCAAAATTCTTATCCATCAAAAGGCTATATGGTAGCAATCTTGCCTTCTATAAGCATTTGATTATAGAGGACCCAAGGGAAAATTGAAGTAATTCTTTTACCACCACAGGCCATGGAATGCCAGTGTCTCCTTTGCTGCTGATAAAAATGTCATTTTAACTTATCAGAACATAGAACCAATTGCAGATACTCATTCTTAGACTCATGCTCCTCTGGAATCTCTAATAGTGTCAACCGGGGATTAATCAAGAAGCAGACCTACTGTAAGCATGATGAAATAAGGGACATATAAAAGATATGAAATCTCATACCACTTTGTGAAAAGCTAGGAAATAAAGGCATTACGGGAGCACTGGAGAATCAAGAAGAAGTCACTAACCAGCCCTCCTAAAACATTGATATGTGGAGGCATGTTAGAAATTACAAGGAAATATTTGAAAAAAATAAAATTTTGGCATAGTGAGGCTATATAGAGTTGGTAAGAAAATGTACAGAGGGCTACTGCTCATGTTGGGTGGCAAACTGGATTATTCTTAGTATGTAGAACTGGCAGAAGAAAAACTAGATTCAAAGAAGGAGAGGGAAAGGAAGAGGGCAAGGAGAAGTTGGAATTTGTCCATATCTCTGGATGTGTCCCTCACTGCTAACATGTTTCTCTTCAGAGAATAATGGTTGTTACTCCAACTTCTGCTTTCTAAATCCCATACCACATTTTCATTTGGTAAACTCTAACTTGTAACTGCACAAGAAAGAGGATTCTGGGAAATGTAGTTCCCAGCTTATCAAAATGTACACAATTTTATTACGTACATGAAAAAGATGAAGTCTTTAGAGGTATGCAAAAATGTCAAGGTTGTCTTATAAAGTGACTCCAGAAGAGTGATTAAAACAGATGTTGGGAAAGGCAAACTCAACTAAGTAAAGTGTCTTTCAAGTAGAGTATGCTTCAGGAGATAATAAAGTGGATACATGGGTAAATGTAAAGAGATACCAACAAAGATTACACAGCTGTTGTTTTATTGTTAAAATACTTATAACATAATGACTGCTAGTTCTATCCACATTGGCGTAAATGACAATATTGCGTCCTTTCATGGATGACTAACATTCCACTGTGTATACATATCACACTTTCTTTATTCTTTCATTGGCTGATAGACACATGAGCTGTTTCCTTTTCTTGGCTATTGCAATAAATGTGGGAGTGCAAATGTCTCTTCAACAAACTGATTTCATTTCCTTTGGACTTGCACCCAGTGGTAGGATTGCTGGTTCATATGGTAATTCCATTTTTAGTCTTTTGAGAATCTCCATACTGTTTTTTATAATGTTTACTAACTTATATTCTATTAATAGTGTGTAAGGGTTCCTTTTCCCCTCATCCTCCCCAGCACTTGTTATCGTTTGCTTTTCTAATAATAGATAATTATTTAGCTATAGGAAATAAGAATTTATTTTAGGGACATCATAGGACTTTGGCCTTTTATGTAAACTTTGATCGTATCTCATTTGATCGTATCTCACTCATTCTAACTGGAGTGAGGTGATTTCTCATTGTGTAATCTTTAAATGCTTTAACATAACTATTTCTAATTGTTACAATTAATTCATTAATTAATTTTAATTAATGCTATTTAACTTCTTCTTTAGGAAAATAAACCATGGAATTATCAGACATTGGGACCATAACAAAAATCATTCAGTATCTATCTCTGTGCTCCCCTAGTTTCCACTTGAAATATCATTTAAATTGCTCTTTTAAAATAAATAAATAAATAAATGTAGCTATCATATTGCCTACAGGACACCTTTGGTTGGGTATAGATCTCCCAGCTACTTCAGACTCAATGTATCTGAATATAATTTTTTTCTTATCTACCAGAGAGCTAAACTAGCCTTCAGCCTTATGGGGCTGGCAAACATACCAGAAAAAAATAGGAGTTAAAAAGTAAAACAGTATGTGAAATTAAAAGCCAACCTGGAGATAGGAGGTTGGGAAGTTAGCTCAGTCTTCAAAGCCTATGTGATCAGCAAAGCACCATGAAGCCAGAGACAAGAAATAAAATAATAATAATAATAATGTCACTAAAGTCAAACCCATTGGGACAGGACAATAGTCTGTCCTGTTTTCAAAATAATATTAAGGACTCTTCCAGATGGTAAAGGTCAATTTGCAAGTGGTGAGGGGCAAAAACACATGTAAAATAATCACTAAAGTAACCTTTAGTTATTCTACTTTATTAGCATAGTAATACTCCTGAAGGTGGAGACTTAAGGTGGTAATGAGACAAATCCCATGAAGTAGCAAGCAGAAGGAGAGTGCAGGTACACTAAAACCCCACCTCTTTGTGGGATGATTTTGACAGACTGAGTCCCTGTCACACCATAGATGATATAAAGATGTATACCTTAATCTTTGTTTGAGACAGTCTAGGATTTCTGTCTCCCACATGTTACTTTACTGTGCTCAAGTATAAGTTTAGAGTCCTATGTTTTATTAAAGATTTTGTGTCTCTATTCATCAGGTATATTGTCTGTAGTTTTCTTTCCTTGCTGTGTGTCTATCTGGTTTTTGTATCAGGATGATACTGGCTTCATAGAAACTGAGTGCTCCCTGCCTTTCTATTTAGTCTATTTAGGTTTTCTATATCTTCTTGGTTCAGTACAGTTAGTTCATATGTGTCTAGAAATTTGTCAATATCTTCTAGATTTTCCAATTTATTGGAGTATAAGTTTTCAAAATATTTTCTAATGGTCCTTTGGATTTCAGAAATGTTTGTGGTGATATCTCCTTTTTCATCTCTCATTTTGTGGATTTGGGTCTTCTCTGTCTTTCTTGTGGTTAGTTTGGCTAAGAGTTTATTAATCTTGTTTACTTTTTCAAAGAACCAACTTTCTGTTGTATTAATCATTTGTATTATTTTATTCTCAATTTAATTAATTTTGCTCTAATCTTAATTATTTTTGTCTACTGATTTTGGATTTAGTTATTGTTCTTTTAGATCCTTCATACGAATCATTATTTATTTGGGATCTTTCATTGTTTTTTTTTTCTTTTTAAAGAAAATGAACTAAATAGAAAAGCAAATTGTAAGCGAATGAACTAAATAGGCATTTCTCAAAAGAAGAAATACCAGTGGTCAACAAATATATGAAAAACAATTAAAATCCTTAACAATCAAAGAATTAAAATCAAAACAACATTGAGATTTCACCTCACTCCAGTTAGAATGGCAATCATTAAGATTACAAATAATAGTAATTGCGAGGAAGTAGGTAGAAGATACTCTAAGGCATCGTTGACTAGACTGCAAATTAATATGAACACTTTAGAAAGCAGTATGAAGATTCTTCAAAAGATAAGGAATAGACCCAATATATGACCCACATATCCTACTCCTAGGTTTTTATCCTCAAGCTCTAAAATTAGCATACTTCAGTGATACATGCATACCAATATTTATAGCAACACAATTGACAATAGCTAAGTTATGGAACAAGCCTAGGTGTCCCTTAATAGACAAATGGATAAAGAGAATGTGGTATAGATGTACAATGAATTTTATTCGGCCATAAAGAAGAATGAGGTTATAGCATTTGTTGGTAAATGGATAGAACTGGAGAACATCATGCTAAGTGAAATAAGACAGATTCAGAAAGTCAAGGGTTGAATGTTTTCTCTCATATGCAGAAGCTAAAAAGAAATAAGGGATTTTCTTAAAAGGATATATCATGAAAACAGAAAAAAGAACAGTGGAGTAGAAGAAGGGGATTGAAAAGGAGGGAGGAAGGATCAGAAAGGGGAGGAACTAAAGAATGAAATTGACCCAACTATGTTATATACATGCATAAACACATCACACAATAAATCCCACCTTTATGTGTAACTATAATGTACCAAATAAAAAAAATTAATAAAAGGAAGACCAACAGAGTAGAGGAATGGAATTGGAGGAAAGGAATTTTGCATTTTCTCTTTATTTCTGGGAAACAATAGTTTATTAATTTATATTAACTTAGGATATTCCTAACATAGTGACTATTTTTTATTCCTTAGAGGTATTCAAGGTGGAGTAGGTCTCAATACACCTTCTCTAATTCAAAGATGGAAAGAGATACATGATAGGAATGCAGGTGACCACAGGATACAATAATGGTCCCCTGTTGACTGCAGATAAATGAGACCTCAGTTGTATAGGTACAAGGAAGAAAATTCTGCTAAAATTGTACAGTCTTGTTTGAAACTCTAAACAGAGAACCCAGCTGAGTCAGACCAGCCTTTTGTCTTAGAGAACTGTAAAACAATAAATCATTGGGTTAAGTTCTAAGCTTAAGATAACTTATTATGCAGGAATAGAAAGCTGATAAGAAGGATAGAGGAAGAACAATCTTGCTTGGACCAGCAAAGAAGGCTCTAAGAAATAAGCTGGTCTACAAGATTAAATAGAATTTTGCCATATTGGGACATGTATTTTACCTAAGAAAATGGTATGAATGAAGGCAAAGGAATGTGCAATCAATGGCAAAAAATGGGAAAAATCTGGTTAGTCTATGCTACCCAGCCACTATCTTTTGTTGTTGTTGTTGGTGGTGGTGGTGGTATTGGGGAATGAACCAGTGAGCTACATTCCCAACTCTTTTTGTATTTTATTTAGAGACAAGGTCTCAATGAGTTGCTTAGGGCCTCGATAAATTGCTGAGGCTGGCTTTGAACTCATGACCCTTCGGCCTCAGCCTCCCAAGCCACTGGGATTACAGGTATGAGTCATCACGCCCAACCAGGAACTTTCTTGATACTGTTTTCTAGTTTCAGAGAAATGAAAATTAAGTTGGGAAAGATGAATCATAAATCCCTGAAAAAGAACAAATTCTAGTTACTTTCCCTGCCCTACTTCTAAACTGAAACCAATTCATTTTCACCTTAATCTGGTCTTTACTCACATCAAATATTTAAAATATAAGCTATCTGCTTGCTTGATGCTGCACTGTTTTTGCCCTAAATTGGAAATAGATACCATTGATAAGCAGAAAGAAAATAAGTTTTGCATGGCTAACACACTCAATGAAGTTAGTGGTGAACAATTTTTTTGAGCAAAGTATCTATGTTAGTAATAGTTTATGAATTAGAGGTGGTATTTCCCTTTTATAGATTATAAAATGTAATTGTGATAGCAATAACAAGGGATTATTGGAAATTTGTATCATGTAGAGGTAACATTTATATTTATTATACTAAAGTAACTAGATATATCAGAAACGCTATATAGTTCACCAGGAAAACTATAGCAACACACACAATACACAGACACACATTTATGTGAGGAAAAGAGTTTGATTTTTACTTAGTAAACTTTCATGCAGCATGCTTAGAATTTTTCACACTAAAAGAAAATGCAGCAATTATATCTGGACTCACTGGTAGTATACCTAATTGATATTGAGAATTGTGTATTGTCATAAACTCCATAGATGTTACCTGCTCTCAAGTAGTGAAAAAAGGATTGAAATTTTATTTTCCTTATTGATATTAAATCAGAGAATAGTAGACTAAGGACTTCAAAGTTTTTAATCTCCAAAAAAAAAAAGCAATAAAAACACAATTATTATAAATCAACTTTTTCAGAGCTCTGAAAATTATGCAAAAGTTTGTGAAAATCTAAGGAATAATTAATAAACATAAATAGTTGAATCTCAGTTTTAAAAAATCAAGATTCGTGACATTTTAAACTTGCCCTATTCCTATCTCCCTCTCCTCAACTCTGTGGTGGCTTTGAAAATTACCATCTCATAATATTGGTGCAAATCAACCACCTTACCAGTTCTGGGGGTGATCAGAAAAAAAAATAGAAGCTCTTCCAAAATCTGATTATCAGGGAACTGTAATTATTTGACCTGTACAAATTCCCTGGAAATTTTCACTCTCAAGTTTTCGGAATTCAAAGTGAGTCCAGTATGAACAGCTTTTTTTTCTTGGGATATTTTTCAAAAACAATCATCATCAATTGTTTAACAGATGCTTGAAATTCTATACTGTTGGGATGAACAATAAGCTAAATAATAAAACCTAATAGGAAAATCTAGGGAATGAGCTGTCCATGGAAGCTGTGAGATGTTCTGGCACATTCCTAGGAATCTTGCTCATGTGAACAGCTGTGCACAGGTTTAGGAAACACCAGAGATGATGTTAAACTCTCACCTCTGGCTACATTAAGGCTCTGTAAAAGCAGGAAATGAAGGCTATGGCAGGACATGCTCCTACCTGAGCATTAAAGGCATGCCCCAGCAGATACATAGACCAACCTGGCAAAGACTAGGAGACATATTGGATCCAAGTTTGAGGAAATCTGTGTCCAGTCAGTAGCTGACCATGGAAGAAAATGAACAGAAACTTCAAAAGCCACATACAACAAAGAATATAAACATAACAGAACTATTCAAGAAAATCAGTTTTAAAAGTCCAAAACCATTATAAATAATAAAATATTCTGGGGAGGAGAATATCTCAATTGTGCCTGGGGAAGAACAGATGTTGGGTTGATTAGGTAAACCATTCAATAAGTTAAAAATATGCTCAAAGAAGTAAAGGAAACTATAGAACCAAAAGAAAGTAGAACACAATGTCCCCAAAAATACAAAATCAGAAAGATGTAAGTTACTTTTAAAAAGAAAAAAATAGAAACTATAGAATCAAAAAGTACAATAACTGAAATGGAAAAGAAATCACTAATGGTGTTCACAGTAGATTTCAGCAGACAGAAGAAAGAATAGTACACTGGAATACAAGATAAGTTAGTTTAACCATTCAGTGAAATGAAAAGATAAAGAATGAAAAAAGTGAATTTACAGGTCAAATAATTATAGTTCTCTGAGAATCAGATTTCGGAAGAGCTTCTACTTTGTTCTGACCACCCCCAGAACTGGTAAGGTTGTTGATTTTCACCAATATTATGAGATGGTCATTTTCAAAGCCACCATAGAGTTGAGGAGAGGGAGATAGGAATAGAGCAAGTTAAAAATGCCATAAAACTTGATTTTTTAAAACATGGATATCACCAGTAACCATATAGCATTTTCAAGAAGATTATGAAGAAATACTGTAAATAATTTTATACCAACAAATTAGATAACCAAGATGAAGTGAACAAATTCCTAGAAAGACGCTACCCCAATTGACTCAAGAAGAAAAGAAAATCTAAATAGATCTATTACAAGAAAATAGAGTGAATTAGTAATTTAAAAAATTATAAAGTAACTCTGAGGACCAGATGATTTCATTGGTAATATTACTAAAACTTTAAGTGTTCACTCCCATTTCTTCTCAAACTCTACAAAAACTAAAATAGGAAATAATATTTTCTAATTCATTTTATGCATCCAGTATTATCTTGATTCCAAACCAAAGACCAAAAAACTGTACATAACAATATCTCTTATGAATATAGCTGCTAAAATCTTTAACAAAATACTACCAAATTTAATTTGGCAACATATTGAAAGGTGGGTACACCATGAACAACTGGGATTTATCCAAATTATGTAAGAGTAGTGCAGACTACACATACACACACATTCACACACACATAAAATGTTCACTAAAAATCTGCATTAAAAGAATAAAGGAGTGCTGAGAATGTATGTGATGTAGCTCAATGGTAGAGGACTTGCCTACCATGTGTGAAGCACTGGATTCTATACCCAGCACTCAGGGAAAATAAAAGAGTAAGAAAAAGGAAAAAAAAAATGAATGAAGGGGAAAAAAATCACACAATCATCTCAACAGATGCCAAAAAATAAGACCCCCCCACAAAAAAGAAGGGTGTATTTGAAAAACTCCAAAACACTCCAACAAACTTTCATGATGATAAAATCACTAAAAATCTAGAAACAGAGAACTTCCTTAACCTGATTTGAGATAGCTATGGAACCATGCAGCTTACATCATAGTAAAAGACTGAAAGGTGTTCCCCAAGATAAGGAACAAGACAAGAGTTTCAGCTCTCATATTATACTGAAGGTTTTAGACAGGACATTCACACAGAGAAAAGAAAGGAAAAAAAAAGCTTCAGAATATGAGATCAGCAAAATTCAGTCGTATTAATTTGCACTATCAATAAATAATATAAAAAATAAATAGAAAAACAATTACATCTATAATAGCTTCAAAAGAAATACTTAGAAATAAATTTAACCAAGATATTTCTCTACTCTGAAAACCACAAAATATTACTGATAATAACTTTGAAAAATATAAATAAATGGAAAGATATCCATTTTCTTGGATAAAAAGACTTAATGTTGTTAAGATGGCAATACTCCCCAAATGGAATCTCTATCAAAATTCAGTGTCTCTATGTGTTGCCTAAACTGAATGTCCAACTGCAAGAAAAAAAGACAACAACTGGACACTTAATTCACACCATATAAAAACATTCACTCAAAATGGATCAAAGATCTAAATGTAGCAGATAAAACCCTTAAAGAGGTTAAAAAATGGTATAAGTCTTTATGAACATTTATAGAGGAATGATTTCTTAAATATGACACCAAAAGCAACAGGTAACAGTGACAAAAGAAAATGGACTAAGATTAAAAACACTGGCGTGTCAAGAACACTACCAAGAAAGTGAAGACACATCCCACAAAATGGCAGAAAACATTGGCAGATCATTTGTTTGAATGGATCTGGTATCTGGAATATATAAAGAACTATTACAACTCAGGAATAAAAAGAACACACATTTCAATTTTTAAATGGGCAAAGAATTTACATAGACATTTCTTCAAAGAAGAAAAACGAATGAGAACATGCCCCACAGCACTGTCATTGAAGAAATGTAAATCAAAAACCACAATTAAGTACCACTTTTGCCTGCCAGGATGATACTGAGAACAGTATCAATAACAGTAACAGCGATAAATGGCAAACGACAAGTGTTGGCAAGGAGGTGGAGAAATTGCTTCCTTCAGGCACCACTCATAAGAATGTAAAAGGCTTCAGCCCCTTTGGTTAAACATGGAATTCCCATATGACCCATCAATGCTACTCCTAGGTATAACAAGGAAAACTGAAAACATCTGTTAACACAAAACTGTGCACATGGGTGTTCACAGCAGCATTATTCCTAAGAGTCCACAGTAGAAACAACCTGAATGTTCAACTTGTGAATGGATAAACAAAATGAGGTGTATCCATACAATGAAACATTGTGTAGTCATCAAAAGGAACAAAGGAAGGACTGATATGCCATGACATGGCTAAACCTTGAGAGCATCACGGTAAGTGAAGAAAGCCAGACACAAAAGCTCACATGTTGCATACAATCTTTTACATGAAATGTCTGGAACAGAGAGATTCATAGTGACAGAGGTTACCTGGGGATGAGGGAAGAGGAAATTGGATTTTTACTTGGAATAATGTAAATGTTCTGGCATTAGATCAGTGTACAGCTGCTCAGTGTTATAAGTATACTAAAAGTTACTGATTTGTACAGTTGTTTTTTAGTTATAGATGGACACAAAATCTTTTATTTTATTTATTTATTTTTATGTGGTGCTAAGGATCGAACCCAGTGCCTCACACATGAGCCATAACCCCAGCCCCAATGGTTTGTACACTTTTAAATGATTGAAATGATGAATTTTTATGTTTTATAAATTTTATCTCAATTCCTTTATAAGAGTAATTAATACTGACCAAGTACAATTTATCCTAAGTATGCAATATTGTTCCAACATATAAGTATAGATCAATATATTATACCACATAAACACTAGAATATTAAATGAAGAATCAGCAAAGCTTTGCTCTTCATACTGGATGCTAATTCGTTTGCCTGATCTTTTTATGAAGTCATATTTGCAGGTTAGATTTACAAAACATTCATGACTTCTCAGGGATAAGTTTCTTAGTAGATCTTCACATTTCCATATTCACATCTTGGAATCCCTTTGTTTCATCAGTGAATATCAGAAACACCATCTGGATGAAGCTTTCAACTCGAAGGACGTCTCCATTTATTTAGAAGTTAGCAAAATTATTCCTGGGAAATTCAAAAAACAATGGTTTGGGTTGGTGAATGAAAGTGAAAGGGAGGAGTATCACAAAACCACCTCTGGAATCAAGAGTTTTATCACAATAAGCTTGGATGAAATCAATTTTTTTTTTTAAAAATTCTCTTCCTCTTGAGGGTAAAGCCACAGTACACTGGCCGGTTAATTGCTGGAGGTGTCCCACATACCACCACTCTTCACCAGAGTCACAAAGCCTTTTGTGTAATTCTGCTATTATGACTGGTTACTTCATCTCCAAACTCTCCTCTTCTTGCCACCTACTAACTCTATAATCCAGTAGTACAGATCTTTATTTTTATTTCTCTAATGGCCACATGCTTTCTCATGTGTTTAGGTCTTTCCTCTTCTTAGATCCTGATAACCTGATGACTTGTATTCACTCTTTGGGATCCAACTCACTTCTACCCTCTGTGAAGCTTTCCAAGGTCTCCTCAAATATAGGCCCACTGTATCTCTGTTATCACCGTAAGGACAATTGCACCGTGGACTTAACACTATTATGTGAACTGTTGCTCCACCAGAATGAAGGGCCTAAACTTTTTATATTTATATTCCTAACGTAGGACCCAGAACAGAGTAGTGACTCAAAGTTTGTATGTGAGGAAATGAAACGAATGTATGCATAAGTTATTTAGCACACAGTTCCCACCAATTTGATCCTCTGCCATTACCCAGCACCACTTGAGGGCACAGAGGAGCCACCCAGGCAAACACAGTGTGCACCTGGTAATGGCTTCCATGGCTGTTTATTGTACTGAGTTTAACTAAAATTGAGCTCACCAACAAGTTCAGAGAAAGCAAACAAATAGAGAGCATTCAGATTAAGACTCACTCACCCCTTCTCATTGTCCTCTCTCCCACTGAGAAGGGAAGGGGCGTCTCTGTGTAGGGATGTTATATGGAACCCCCATGTGTTATCAAGACAATCTCAGGCCTTTTTCTCCTGTAGGCTAAGCAATGTGGGTCTGGATGGTAGCTCATTTTTCTTCCTTTGAATGAAATCATGTTGATAGTGTAGGCTCTATATCTATAGTACGGAATGCACTGGGGTAGGGACTTGACCCAAAAGTAGTTTGGCAAATTTTCTAAGCCAGGCCTTCACCTACTAATGCTGTATACATTTTCAAAAATGTATAACTGACACACAATTACAACACTGATAGACGCTGATGATATCTAGACCACCCATCACTCTACTCTTAGGACATCATTTTCAAAATGCTCCGCTGAATCTTTCTTCTTACCAGAGTCCATCTATCTTCATTATACAATGATGAGATTTGTAAATGACTTAAAAGAACCCTGAAGACCTCACTTCCTTACTTGCCTCACTGTTAAGATATGTAATTGGAACTTGATGATCTGATACTACCAGGCAGTCCATGGAAAATGACAAAATCCAGATGCATGACATCAAATGCTATCTTCTTTATTTATAAGATAAAATGCCATCTTATTTAGACTGTCTTCAAGATCAATGCAGAAATCATGCAGAATAAGTATAACCCCCTAATCACTATTTCACTCTCAGAAGCTGCTCTTTGGAAGTGAATGTTTCGTGTTGCCAAAGGAAAGCAGGCACTGGAGTAAAGGAACAAAATTAGTCTACATATACTTATATTTCTTAGTACACATAATTAGGGAAAATGACCTTAAAATTCATGGAATTAGCAATTTTCCAGAGTTAAAGTAATTGTGATTACAATTGTTATATATGTTATTGTAGAAAACTTCAAAATATTTTCAAAATTTTCTATAACCCAAGCACTGACCATAACACTGTTTCTGCTGTTGATATGGAAATTCTTGGTTCTATGACTAAAGTAGTATGGCCTTGGGGAATGGAAGGTTGGTGACACTCAATTGCTTATCCTAGGGAATTGCAGCTGGTTATGTACGTTATTCATGTGACCATTTATCTATATTTCCTTCTCTTTTCACACTTTGTTTTTGTAGGGAAGAAAGGGTCAATAATCTACATTCTGATATAATTTAATGGAAAACACCATTTCTTCTTTACCACCTTTTACTTTGTTTCTCTTCTAGATGTTCTCAAATATAATAACATCATATTATTTAAAGAGGCATACAATAGCAAATTATTGCTCTTCATGGTGAAGTTATAAGTGTGCAGGAATGACTTTTATTTTTCAGTAGATTACACTGGATTAACCATGTTTTCATCAATTTAAATTCTAATGTGCTTTCTGATCGGCAGCAATTGGAAGGACAGAGTGAAAGTGGACTTGGAGGATTTGAACACACTCCTGGGCGCTGCCGTGACTCACACAATGCCAGTGGAAGTCCCAAAAGCAAGTTCCTCTCAGAGAGGAGACTGAGACACCTACTGTGCAACACCTTCTTCTGTTGTCTTCCTAAGGAATAATACAAGTCTAAAATAGAGGGTTCCTTCTACTGTTAAAGTAATAGAAAAGACTCTTTCTTTCCTTCCGGCATTTGTTTTAGAAAACTTATTGTAATTTCTTTTTCTGACCTTTTAAGATATATATATTTTTAATTAAATAAGCTTTTTGCCAGTTTTACAACCCAGGAAAGCTTTTCTTAAGGTCTTAACATCTTTGAACTACAGTCACCAAGAAATGTATAATCCCTTTCTCTCAGTTTCTGTGGGAGAGTGGGAGCCTGGCTCTAAGCTGAAAAGTACCTTCAATCATAAAGATATAAGAACTTTATTTTCTCTTAACATGAGGGTGATGATTAAAAAGAGGGGGCTATCCCAAATACTGAGTAAAACAAGGATGAACTATGCTAAATGTGGCTGTCAAGTCCTCTTGCGTAAAGGCCAACTATCACCTATCTTGAAAACATCAATGTAATAGATTGCACAGGACCTGGTTAAAAAAAAGCTAAAATTTCCTCCTATTTTTGCAGTCTCTTTAATTGATTGCCCTTGATATAAATTACTATCTAGTTTAATCCTCATTAAATAATAAACCTGTTCTTTTTCTTTTTTCTTCTACCTTTTTGGATAGTATTTTTTGGTAGGGGGTAGCAGGTGTTATGAGTTATGTTCCCCTAAAACTCATATGCTGAAATCTGAACCCCCTGTACCTCAGAATGTGACTGTACTTGAAGATAGGTCCTAAAAGGTTAATGAAGTTAAAACAAGGTCATTCAGGTGGGCCCCAATCCAATATGACTCATGTCCTTATAAGAATAGATAAGACGCAGATACATACAGAAGGACGGTCATGTGAGGGCACAGGGAGAAGCCAGCCATCTATCAGGCAAGAAGAGAGGCCTCCAAAGCATTGCCAACACCTTGGTCTTACCTTTTCGCCTTCAGAACTACGGGAAAATAAATTTCTATTTAAGCCATTCAGTCAATGGTGTTTTGTTACAACAGCCTTAGCAAACCAACACAGCAGATTTTGTTTGTAATTTTATTTCCATGCCTACTTCCAGACTTCCTTTATTCCTTCACTAATTCTTGCCTTCCATAAATATTTATTGAACACACTGTACATATCATGTCCTTATCCAGGTACTGAAGATGCCAGGTTTAATAAAGGACAACCTCATAGAACTTAAGACTACAAGAAAGAAAAGCAATGAAAAGAACAGCTATGAAGTGCAACAGATGAAGCTGAGAGCTTCATTTATGCTGTTTCCCAAGATCGTTCCAATGCCCAACTCTAGGCATAATCCACAATTGGCATTAAATAAATATTTGTTAAAGAGATGAGGGTGTGCAAAGAGGAGAAGCATCCAAATTGGACTTGTGGCTCAGGGAGGACTTTCTAAGAAGAGGCATTTAATGGTGTGTTTTAAAAGGAAAGTGTGTGTGTGTGTGTGTGTGTGTGTATGCTTTTTGCAGGTAGAAAAAAAAAAATTCCAGGCTGAAGCAATTATGTGTTTTAAAAGAGTACGGTATGAAATTGCAGAATACAGTTAAGGTATTTTCTGTTGCAGTAAGAGCACAGAATATTAATTTAGAAGTAAAAAAAAGAATGAGACATCAGTGTAAAATTTATCCTTTCTAATCAGAGGCCAGTCTTATAGCTTGAATTTTCTCATGAAAACTAAGGCAAACTACTAAAGAATTTGTATACAGCAAGTGATGTTATGAGGCCAATTTAGAGGTGGAAAATCAACAATTGCAGATGAGTGAATGAGAAGGATTTAAGGCATAGAATAAGATAAACACAGATAGAAAAGAAGTCAGCTTAAAGAACAAGTTAGAAAGTAGTCTCAAAAATGAATGTTGTTAGAGTGGAAATTCTACAGGACACTGTATCTTTAAAACTGTATCTCCACTCCCCTACATATCTGTAGGCTCTTAAGTTGGTTCGAATGGTTTTTGCCCATCTTGATGATAAACTCTGTCCCTTGAAGACTAATTTTATAGTAAATTAGAAGACTGGGAAATAGTGAGCGATAGCCAATTTTTCCCAGGTACTTCCTTTGTTAGTTCTTACTTTGCATTGTAGGTGTCTGAACAAATTAATGGAAGGATTTCAAAAGAGGATTTTATCAGCTCCCAGATTTAAAGAAAAAAAAAAAAAGAATCTTGTTTTGCTTTTATTTGTGTGAAAATAGTGCCCTTTACTGTTTGTTTCCATGAGATTTTAAACAATCCTCAGTAGATGTTTTATTCAACTTTGCATTTCTAGAACCTAATCCACAATGATATTCAATAAATGTGGAAGGGAGCAAGTAAAGTCAGCAAAGAAGTAATCAGTGAAAATAATGAGTGTAGTTGTCTTGGAAGAGAATGTAGGCACTCTCGCAATATGTGTAAAAATGAAAGGCTCTTTTCACCTCAATACACCAAATCTCAAATGGCCCAGCAAACCTCGTAGCTCTCCTGTAACAGGGGCTCACTTGATGCTTTGACTATATCCTGTGTGGTATTGAAACTTACACTGTTTTTCTTTTTCCCAATCTTCTTTTTTTCTAAACTTCTCCTCCCTGAGCTTCTTTTCCCCAACCTTCTTGTTCCTGATCTCCTCCGTGATCTTCTTTCCCCTGATCTTCTCCTTCCTTATCTCTCCTCCCTAATCTCATTTTCTCTGAATCACCTCTATAAAAGCCCAAAGTTCCTGTGGATGGGCAGAATCACAGGCTTTAGGATGGGAGTCCCCTGTGTTTCTCTTTTGCTAGCAAAGAAATAATCCTCCTTTTTCTTTTTTCTCAAAACCATGTCTCCATTAATGAATTGGCCCTGGGGATAAGGACGGAGCTTTTTGCAACAACTCCACCATGAGTGAGCGTCCACTTGAAGGCAGTAAGTTCACAGAGCCCATTTGTAGCATGTAGATGTCAGCTTCCCCTAGAGTTGATTCCGGGTATTGCACATCAAGGTTTCCAGCTTGCAGCTTGGGCAGCATGAAAAGCCAGTGTGTGACAGAGCAAGATCAGGCAGCCACAGTGCCATCATGCTGCAAAGATTTCAGGCCTGTAGCTCAGAGGAGCAGTCATGAATTTATCAGAAAGAATAAGAAAAGGGAAAAGGGGACACAGCCAGGGAGAGAGTGGATCCTCTCACAGAGAAGAAGGGCAGCATGCCTTTCCTGCCCTCCAGTTTTATGAGGAGGCGGGTCCCAGAGAAGTTTCCAAAGGGTCCCACCCAGGCCCAACTCCTGAGTTTTAGCTATTAGCAGGATTGCATCAGACTTCCAAGTCCCCACTGCACACTTAACGGTCCAGGGCAACTCCGGGTCACTTCAGCCCATGCTGGCCAGTTCTAATTATCATATCTCCCTGAGTTTTGGAATCTGATCTCTGAAGGGGCCATAAAAGTTCCCCCTTCAGGGTTACTTGTGTTCTCCCTATGGAAGGGGAGGAAACTTTTACAGTCCTACATTTCTCCTGCAGATAACAGGTGATTTGCTGAGGAATGCAGCATATCCTCTTGACTTAAGCCTGGTAGGGCTCTGCGTAAATTTCTTTTTAAAAGCAAGGGTATGGGAGCAACACAGTGGGCCCAGTTTATAGAGTTATCCCCTTAGCTCTCATCTGTACCACTTGGGCCTGTCTGTTCCATATCGAGGGGAGAAGGAAGAAGAATTAGTGAGGCTACAGTTTTCTTGGTCTTTTGCTCCTTTTTGGAACAGTGGCTTCCCTGCCTTTTCTCCTAATCAGTTACCTTATCAATGAAATAGCAGAGAGAAACTAACAAGGACACCTAGGAATGCAGGATAGAAGCTCACAATTCTGTAGCTCAGTAATTGCATTAGGTATTTTCTCAGATTCCCTGATTTAATTTAAGGTGCATTAGCAATGATTTAGGCAAACTCTGTTCCTCAACCTCTCTTCCTTGCTTAATGACTCAGTATCCTAAATAAAGAAAAGCAGGCCTTCATTTTCTTCTCAGGTATACACTAAGCACATTGCTCTAGCCAAGCATATTGCTTTCACATGGAAAAACTAATGTAAATATTTTAGTGTGTGGTTTATTTTAATCTGTTTCTATATTTTGCCATTCTTTCACTAAAAAGTTTAAATTTTTAAAAGTGTATCTCCATTCCCCTACATATCTATAAGATCTTAAGTTGGTTGGAATGGTTTTGCCCATCTTGATGATAAATTCTGTCCCTTGAAGACTAAAAGACTGAGAAGGTTCCCTTGTGCTTCTCCCAAGGTTTCATCCCCCACTGAGATGCTTTTCTAATCCTTGAAGTCCAGGGCCTTCTCACAATGGGTCTCCTCCACTCATTTTGATAAATTCCAAATTCTTCAAACAATAACTTGTAATTCATAAGAAAAAGGCCTTTCACTTAAAGAGAACCCTTTGACCAACTATGTTCCAAACAACTGAAATTTACCCAACTCCTACAGGTACAACCCTGTAAAAAAAATTCTGCCACCCTTTCCTAGGGTAGAAGGCTCGACTGGAGCTTTCTCATGCTCAGGAATTTTTAGAATAAGGGCTTTGCATGTACAGTGAGCTAGTTTCAAAAACATTTTTCTGTTTTGTTGCACAAGAGAATAAGTTATCCGTGGTGTTTTTAAAATGTTGGGTTGTTGAATGCTTGATGATATGGGAATCAGTGAGTTAACATTAGTGCTCTCAATATGCTATCGGTCAAGTACCTGGGGAGAGACAGCAGGCACTTATAAAAGATTTTAATGGAAGAAAAATGTAATGAAAGGACTGTGTCCACAGCTGTGGGCACAGTAAGGTGATGAACTGGCATCAGCAGGAAGCCATTCCAAACCTGAAGCCTAGGACTGTGGAAAAGAGGCTGACCAAAGCCTGATGTGGAGGAGCTCAGCCACCTCCAGAACAAGAGGCAGGAACGAGAATGGGTGGGGTGGCCCACACTCCTGCCACCCCGTGACCTCCTGCAGATTTCTACCACTGGCTGAAGAGAATGGAAACCAGAAAGCAAGGGAGCCTGAGGATGCCTTCTTCAGAGGTGATCACGGGCACAGCAGGCTGTAGAAGGGCAGAGAAAGGCAGAATGCAGAGCGTTGGGAGGAAGATGCCCTGAGAACGAGAACTGGAAGAGGGAACCTGACAGCTCCAGGCAGATGTTGGATGGTCACAACAAAGGCATCTGCTGATCACTCCAAGCTCTGATGCTGGGACAGGCCTGCAGAGATGTCCTGAACAGGGACAAATGGCTTGGACGTTTGTAGCAGTTCAATAAGTCATTGGATGTCATCTGAACCAAGAAGGGGACACATTCTCAAGAGTTCCTCTGAGCAAAAGTCAATTCCCAGGTAGGGATTTGGTTGTGAGCCATCTAAGAGCCAACACTGTGACATCTGGGAAACGAGGCTGGGCCTGAAGGAGGACCCAACTACATGGACAGTGTCCACTACAAAATCTTCTTGAATCAAAGAGATTCAGAAAAATAGTCATTTGCAGCAGTAGGGAACTGAATTGTCTATCTGGCTTAAAATAATTTTATTTATTATTTGGTTCTATATAAGATTTTGAGAAAAGCCCATCTTAAGTCTCAGTTAAACCACTTCCAAAACTGGTGTGTTTTTCTGTGTAGCCAAGCCTTCAAGGATTTGCTTTTAACCTCAAAATGAAGTCATCCTAATGGGAGAAGAGCATCCAACCTCAGGAGGCCTCTTTCACCAGGACAGCGGAACCAGAGCCTCTCAGGGCCCACTCTTTCCCTGCATATTTTACTTCATTTAAAAACTACAACTTCTTGTTTATAACAAGAGTGGGATAGGCAGCAATATCTTTTTTAAAAATTTATTTATTTATTCTAATTTGTTATACACAATGGTAGAATGCAATTCATCTCATATTACATACATAGAGCATAATTTTTCAAGTCACTGATTATACAAAAAGTTTGTTCACACCATTTGTGTCTTCATACATGTATTTAGGGTACATGATGTCTAATTCATTCTACCATCATTCGTATCCCTTTGCCCCCTCTCTTAATCTCCCTCCCCTTTGCCCTATTTAAAGTTCCTCCATTCCTCCCATGCACCTGCCCCCCATTGCCATTATGAGTCAGCGTCCTCATATCAAATAAAACATTCAACCTTTGGTTTTGGGGGATTGGCTTACTTCACTTAGCATTATATTCTCCAGCTGCACCTATTTACCTGCAAATGCTATGATTTTATTCTCTTTTAATGCTGAGTAATATTCCATTGTGCATATACACCAAAGTTTCCCTATCCATTCATCTACTGAATCTGGTTTGGTTCCACAATTTAGCTATTGTGAATTGTGCTGCTATAAACGTTGATGTGGCTGTGTCCCTGTAGTATGCTGTTTTTAAGTTCTTTGGGTATAGACTGAGGAGAGGGATAGCTGGGTCAAATGGTGGTTCTATTCCAAGTTTTCCAAGGAATTTCCACACTACTTTCCAGAATGACTGCACCAATTTGCAGTCCCACCAGCAATGTATGAGTGTGCCTTTTTCCCCACATCCTCACCAATACTTATTGTTGTTTGTCTTCATAATAGCTGCCATTCTGACTGGAGTGACATGAAATCTTGGAGTAGTTTTGATTTGCATTTCTCTAATTGCTAGAGATGATGAACATTTTTCATATGTTTGTTGATTGATTGTATATCCTCTTCTGAGAAGTGTCTGTTCAGTTCCTTGGCCCATTTATTAATTGGATTATTTGTTTTTTTGGTATTAAGGTTTTTGAGTGCTTTATATATCCTAGACATTAGTGTTCTATCCAATGAGGCAGCAATATCTTGCTTCTTGAAATGTTTATGCACAAAACATTTAAGAAGGTAAAAGCAGAAGCAAGCATGCAGGGAAAGATAATCACTAAATGTATTATTACCTAAAACAACTGCCATAGATCTTAGCTGATTCTCTAGAACAGTCCAGCAACCCAGAAGTAAGAGCACAAGAGACCTCAAGTCACTTACGCTAGATGAAAATCTACTACAAAGTCGAAATATTCCTTTGATTTATAAAATTTACCCATATTCGTACCCAGGAATCCAAAGCTGGGCCAGCACCTATGGCAGCTAGGAGAAAAGCCATCGACATTCCTAACAAAATGCTTACGTGCAGGGCAGTATGTGAGGCAGATCTCAGTGTTTGCAGACAGATGTTGCCTCATGAAGTACCCTGAAAACACAACAGTTTTCATTAAGAACGGGGGAAAGCTTATTGCTGGAGACTTCTAGTTTCCATTCTGATCCATAAAGAGCTTAGAAGTTGTCACCTCCTTCTAATGAGAAAACTCAGCTTTATTTCCAGGAACTCCACCAGGTTCTCATCCTGAAGGGAGGAAGAAAATTCCCTGTGCTTCCCACTGGAGGGAGGAAAATGGGCCCAGAGCATTCTCTTGTCCTTAGCAAAGGCCTGCCCTCAAGGAAAGCTATTTCATCATAGCCTATCTAACTTGTGGGAAGGAAAAGGCGCACACCCAGCCCCTTGACTTACCTAAAGATTATGAGGTAGAGGAAGCTGAGGACCTTAGTGAAGGTCACAGCTCAAAGTCACAGGCCCACTTAAAGATTAAGACCTAATCCTAGAGCTATAAAGTGTTCCCCAACCTCTATGCCCTACAGTACACCACATCAATAGGATGCCTGAATAATAACAGGATTACCCATGAAAGAACTGCAAGGCCCAGACCCTGTTCAAGATGCAGTCTCTAGGGAAACCACCCAACAACAAAAGAGACAAATCCAAGAACACCAGAGGAAATTTTACCTTCTGACACCAACAGCTAAAGCAAATAGCTACCACAGCCTAACTCCTAGCCAGACAAACCTAAAAGTTCACACGAAAGACCTACTTATCTAACTTCTTATTTAATTAATTATGCCTAGCTTTCAACAAAAAAGTTCAAAAGGATACTTAAAGGCAAAGAACAGTCTGAAGAGACAAACCAAGCACCAATCCCCAACTCAGCTATGCCACACATTTTGGAATGATGAGGCACATTCATCACTATGATAACTATGACTAATGTGTTAAGGACACTGGGGAAAAACATGCAAGAAAATAGGAGTAGTCCTAGCACAGATATGGAAACTCTAAGAAAGCCTATTGCCTTTGAGTTGTTTTATGTATGTATGCATGTATTTATTTAGTTAGTTATTTTTTACTGCTTTAGTGTCACCTTCAAGGGAGAACCAAAAGTATTGAATTCATGGAATTCATATTTATAAAGCCCTGCTATTTAGTGCCCGTGTCTTATATTTATCTCACAGTAAGCACTCAAAAAATAACACAGCTATTATTATTTTTAAAAATCCGTAGCTCTTTTCTAGATACCATTATGGAATGTCAAATGACCCGCTGATTATAACAATAAACATACTTTCAAAGGGAATGCATTTTTCTTCATTCCAAGCAAAGCTGCAGAACCCACAGTCCACTGATATAACCTAACACAATATATAGGACTTCTAAATGAAGAGAATTAAAATCATATCAAGAGATTGTTTCTTTAGCAACTTCAGTAAATGAAAAAACATCTGTTATGATTATGGATGAAAAATTAAATTTATTTCATCTCTTTAATTTGTATAACATAAAATGTTAATATTTCAATGGATGAATGTAGAACTTGACAAAATAATTTTTAAAATTTATCTACAATAAGCAGGAAGAAATAGTTTTGAAAAGTTCAGATTGAAAAAGAGGTGCTCCAAAAGAATACTTCAAGGTTATAGTAATTAAATTCTAAACAGATAAAGGAAACGTGTCACTAGTACTGATCCTATATAATGAAATAAAGTAATTTGTAATTTATACTTCCATAACAGCAATGATTTTTGTTGCTTCTTTTGCCATATACTATGAATTCATGTTATATGTTACAAGTCAATTTGAAAACTCCATTGCAATTTGAACTATGGTTATCTTCTATTTCTGTACTATGACAAATTTACATTTTGAAATATGTTGTCTCTCTTCAGATATTTAAGTTTTTAATGATACTCACAATATTCTTGTATATTCTCCAGGTAGGTTTTATAACTAACCAATATATGTTTTAATAAAAATTTAAAAACATTTTATCCTAAAAATAATGTGTGTATATACAGAATCATCATAGAATTATTTATATCTGATTAAATTTTACATGTGTTGAGTAGGCTTGTCTTTTGCTTAAATAGTTTTCAAATTTGAATTTGTACTTCTTTTCATTAATTCTATTTTGCTCTTTCTATACTCTGTGATTTTTATCTTTTAATTATATTGTGTGTGTCTACCTTTTCCATTTTATGTCAACATTTATTATTTTCAGCAAAGCATTTTCCCCTTTTTCTTTTGAAACCAGATTTCTCCCACCCACATTTTATGGGAAATTCTTCTCCACTCTAATCTCTTCATTCAAAAGGAAGTTGCAGAACCCACATTCCAACTAGTGGTTGTTTGACCTGGGGCGACTAAAGAGATGTCTGCTACAATCTCAGTTCTTTGGCTACATTCCCTTGGCCTCGGGTCAATGAATTATGCAACATTTCTCCAGCATTACTTACACATCAAATAATAGTTATTGTTGTTGAAGAATATCAGAAGAGAATTTGTAATTTATTAGAAAAATAAAAGGTAACTAATCTTCAAAGCTGCCTTCTGTAAGTTTATTTTTTAAATATTTTTTAGCTGTCTATGGACCTTTGTTTTATTTACTTATATGTGGTGCTGAGAACCTAACCCAGTGCCCCACACATGCTGGGCAAGCACTCTACCACTGAGCTACAACCCCAGTCCTGTTCTATAAGGTTTTAAGTAGTACGGCATCAAATTTATTAAGCAATGAGAAACTTTGAATCTCTGAAAACTGTTGTTTAAAAAGGAAGTTATCATGCATACTATGATTATCTTCTGTGCTGAAATAATATATCATAAGGTTTAAAAGCATGCATTGGCTTTAACACAATAAAGAATCATGAATTTCAGATAAATAAAGGAGATCCAAATTTCATCCCACCTTTCAGCATTATACCTTTCATTAAAAATCAGTTTATAATAGGTTTCTAGTTTTTATAGCAGGCAGGTGTTCAATGCATAATGAATTCTAAACATATGAATGCAATTTCCAAAATGAAATTTCACAGGGAAAGCATAGTCTGTCTATATTTTTAAATGGAAATAGCAACTATCACAGAATCTCAAATATTATTGAAAAACATTCAATGGCAATAAATCTCCAGAATTTCAGAATAAGAGACTTCTAACTCTGTTGAACTAAGAACTCAAGAGCTAACTACTAACTGAAAATAAAACGTTTAGGCTGCAGAGGTGCCAGCACCTTGCAATGCCTGCTGGGGAAGTTGCAGGCCAGTGTGCAAAACTAGCCTGAGAGGGCATTGATTTGGGCTGCTGCCAGCAAAGCTGTAGGGGTGGGCTTCCCAAAACCCTGGAGGCTTACCCCTCACTGCAGAGTATCCAGGTCCCTAGACACGGAGCTTTAGGATTTATTGTTTGCTTTGAGCAGGTCCTTCTTTCTAATCTCCCATTTCGCCCTTTTGGAATAGAAATGTTTACCTGTGCCTATCCCACCCACTGTATCTTAGTAGTATGTAACTTTATTTTTTTCCTCCACAGGAGCTCACAGCTGAAAAAGTTTGTTTGCCTGTCAGATAAGACTTTGGACTTGGACTCCTGAGCAATGTTGGAAGTTACATTTTGCATTGTAACATGGGCATGAACCCTTGGAGATCAGAAGCAGAATTCCATGGCTTGAGTGTGTTTGAGTGTCCCCAAAGTATTCATTGTGATCAAGGACTGGTCTCCAGAGTGGTCATACATGGACCTTTAAAAGATTAGGCCTGGCAGGAAGTCTTTAGATGATTGGGGATATAACATTGGAAGGGACTGTGGGACTCCAGTCTCTTTCTCTGCTTGGATGATTCAAATATGGTCTTTCCTCCACTTGTGCTTCACTATTTGCTATTTACTATCTGGTCCTTACCAGAACTCAGCCAATGCAGGTACCATGCTTTGAACTGAGTTAGATAAATTTTTCCTTTATAAGTACTGGTGTCAGGCATTTCATTATAATAATAAAAAACTGAATAATACAATATAGGTGCAAAAATCCTCAACAAAATACTAGAAACTGAATTCAACCATACATTAAAAGAATCATTCAAGTTGGATTTATCTCTGATATACAAAGATGACTCAACATATGAAAATCAGTTGATGGGATACATTACATTAATAGAACTGAGGACAAATATCACATAATCATCTCAATAGACGTAAAAAAAAAGCACTTAGCAAAGGTCAATGTTCTTTCTTGAATGAAAGCACTCAACACTGAAATATATTCAGACAACATAATACAGGTCATATGTGAAAAACTCATAGCTAGTATTATACTCAGTGGTAAAAACTGATAGCTGTTCCTCTAAAATCAGAAACAAGGCCAGTGTTATGAACCTAATACTTGTGTCTCCCCCAAATTCCCACATTAAAACCTTAGTGTGGTATTGGAAGTCAGGACTTTGGGAGGTGACTCTGTCAAGAGGCGTCCCCAGTGACGTCTCGTGTCCTCATGAGAGAAAGAAGAGACCTAGCTCTTCTCCACCATGAGGATAAGATGAGAAGACCTGCAAAATCAAGAATGTCCTCTCCAGATGTGGAATCTTTTAGCTCTTGGTCTTCAAATTTCTAGCATCTATACTGTGAGCAATAAAGATTTGTTATTTCCCATTTTTCTCCAAAAAAGTTATCAGTACTAATAAACAAATTCAGCAAAGTTGCAAAATAAAACATGAATGTTAAAAAATTAGTTGTAGGCTGGGGATGCAGCACAGTGGTAGAGCACTGACCTAGCATGCATGAGGGCTTGGGGTTAATCCCTAGAGCTATAAGAAAAAGAAAAGCTGCATTTCTCTATACTAATAACAAATACTCTGAAAAAGAGGCAAAAGACCTAAACACTGAAAGTTACAAAATGTTCATACAGGACATTCTATGTTCATTCGATTGATCTACAGATTAAATGAATCCCCATCAAATCCCCTCCCACCAAAAAAAAAAAAAAATCACAAATGATCCCAAATAGACAATATAATCTTGAGAAAGGACAAAACCTCACTTCAAAATACATTACAAAGCTATAGTAATCAAAGAAGCATAACATAAAAACAAACTAATAGACCAATAGAACAGAATGGAGCACCCAGACACCAAGGATAGTCTTTTCAGCAAATAGTGTTAGGAAAACTGGACACCTACCCTCAAAAGAATGAAATTGGACCCTTATGCCATGTGCCTCCTCAAATCAATTTGACATGGATTAAAGACTTAAATGTAACACCTGGCACTATTAAATTCCCAAGAAGAAAGCTTAGAGGAAAACCATTATAACTTTGGTCGTGGATATGGCACTAAAAAAGCATAGGCAACAATACCAAAAATAGACCACGAGACTACATTATACTAAAAAGTGTCTGTGCACAAAGAAAACTATCAACTGAGTAAAAATCAAGATACCAAATAAGACAAAATACTTGCAAATACATCTGATTAAGGCATCTGTATCCAAAACACATAAGAAACACCTACAACCCAATAATACAATGAACAAATGAAAGGTGGGCAAAGGATTTGAACAGACATCTTTCCAGTGAAATGGCCAATAAGTATATGAAGAGATGCTCAACATGACAAGTCATCAGACATACAAATACATCACAGTATTATCCGAGTTAAAAAAAAAAAGAAAAAAGTATTAGCAAAGATGTAGAAAAACTGTGACCTTTGTGCTCTGTTGGTGGAAATGAAAAGAGCAAGCACTATGGAAAACAGTATGGAGTTACCTAAATGAATTAAAAATAGAGCAATCCCACTGCAGGTTATTTATTTATTTATTTATTTTTTATTAGTTGCTCAAAACATTACAATGATCTTGATATATCATATATCATACATTTGATTTAAATGGGGTATGAATTCTTATTTGTCCCACGTGTACAGATTGCAGGATCACATTGATTATTCAGCCACGCAGCAGAATACAACAGACACTAGTATGGCAGTATGTATAAATGTGGCAGGTTATTTATTCAAAAAAATTGAAACAAGGATCTGGAGAACTCCTTTCTCTCCAGGGAGTTTTCTTGCTCTCCTCTCTTCCCACATGTGTTGGCTTCCACCTAGCCTCTGGACAGACCACTGTTAGGAGGAGCTTTCTCTCTCAAGTGATTTTGCCCAAGTCCTGTCCAACATAATTTATGGCATGATGCAGTCTCCTGTGGTAATATCTTTTTCCTTGGCTGACCCAAATACGTTACAGTCTAGAGCTGCCAAAACCTTATTTGCAAAGAGCCTGATTTCTGCTTTTAATGGCCTGCTTTTTAGACCAATGGAGAATTTGAGAAACAAATTGCAGAAGAAGGAACAGCTAGCTGATGATGCTGCCAGTAAAGTGATTACTGGGTGTTTATAGGAAGACAGTTATAAAACAGTGTTGCCACACTTGCAGGTCTACCAAGAGTGGACAGCAATACTCTGTTATGGACTATGGTACCTGCTAGTTACTGTACAGAACTTCTAGGTTAGCCTTTCATATCAAATCAAATCATGAAAAAATTCTCATCTGATAACATCTTCATTTCCTGCAGCAATGTCTTCATGAAGATACACTATATAATTTTATTGACAGTCATTGTCAAGTATTGACATAGAAACACACTATTGGAAAATATTCCAAGACTGGGGAAATAGCTCAGTGGTAGAGTGCTTCCTTGGCATGCTCAAGGCCTGGGTTCAATCTCCAGTACCACAAAAAACAAAGAAAACTTCCTATACATTTGTATTTGTACATGAAGTGGCACCAGTTTTTTTCATCGCACTCATTCAAGGCAAACATGATAAATTTAGTGCTATAAGAATAATACATTTTTCTTGAGAAAGTCTCATGATTCCCCTTATATGAGAATTCAACTACAGTAGCTTTTTGTCTTAGGTTCAAATTTTCATTTTATATATGTCTCCATCCAATGCAGGACTCAAATCATTTTTTTCAGAATTGCAATGATTTTGTGTTCTTATTGAGTTTGTCTTTTCTTATTACATTAGAGCACTTTGCTCATATCACCACTGTAGCTGACCACATGCATTATAGTTACAGTTAATCACTGGCCTCGCTAGACAGTGAGCTTCTCAGATGCAGAGAACATGCCATATCCATTTTGATACCCCACCACAGAGTACTGTATGCTTCAATTGGGATAGGAGGTATTGGTACATTTTTGTTGATTTGTTTCATTGAATTATGATATGCTACATCAAATCATTTTTGGTAGTGGGCAAAGTAAATAGTAATTCTAAGTCATACATCAGAAAGAGTATCAGTAGATTTTTACATCAGAATAAAACAAGTATTTACTGTCTTGCTTCTAGTGAAAGATAATTTCTTATGCTATTTGTATAAATAATTTCACAAAATTACTTGGTATCATTTCCATTCTGTCAACAAAATGTGATAAACATCTATCATGTGTTTTATTAACAAAAATTTCATAAAGAATACTAAATGTTGTCAGTGAAGTCTCCTTCTCAACAAAATATGCTGAAAATTTACTGTGTATAAATCACTATTCTAAGCACTAGTGGGAAATGATGAATTTGGCAGAAGCTTAAAGAATTAATGAGAAAGATATGATTTCTCACTTGAGGATTCTATTAATTAGCTCCAGCTTTCCTACACCCCAACATAGGATAATTTAGAGGAATGAAAGTGAAGGTGGTCACAGACTTGGTCTGTTCTTGAACAGAATCTCTTGAAATACCAAAACGGAGACCTAAGTGTCACTTAGGAACCACAGGTGAAGGTAGGTGCGACTCACAGCTGTTTCCTTCAGTGTTTCCCAAAAGAAGCAGTTTTGACAGTGAGGGACCCATGGAACTAAGGACATTACCATGAAGTCCTAAGTGTGGAGGTCTGACATGGCTCAGAACATCATAAAGGTGACAGCGAATTCACAGTTTCAGGCTTCTGATCCATGGGCCCTTGGTGACCTCAGAGCCACTTTTCTTCATACCTTATGATAAACTCTAGAGAGGGTGCAAATGATGCAGTAAGGTACTATTGACATGTGCTAACTTCCTTCTTCTCTCTCTACCTCATTAAGAATTAAATGATTAAATTATCCCATCATATCAATAAGCCAGGAACAAAAATACCTGAAAACAAAACAGTTTTTAGTTAATCTAATGGCTAGTGTTACTCAGCAATGTAAATTTGATGTCAAAATAATATTTTCTTATTTTATCTTTTTTATTTTTTATAACTTCATTTTATTTATTAATTTTTTTAATGTGGTGCTGAGGATAGAACCCAATGCCTCACATATGTATGCTAGGTGAGCACTCCACCACTGAGCCACAACCCCAGCCCCTTATCTTTTTATTTATGTTTATTAGTGCATTGTAATTTTACATAATTCTGGGGTCCATTGTGACATATTTAAGAATGCATATAATAAAGTTTGCTCCATTTTGATCCCCAGTACTACCTATGTTCCTTTTCTCCTTGCTCCCCGAATCCCTTACCTCTACTCTATTGATCTTCCTTCTATTATCTCTTCTTTTATAAATATTCTTATTGTTTTAATTATACATGACAATAGAATATACTATGGCATAATTATAAAATCATGGAATATAATTTGTTCTAATTCAGTCCCCAGTATTTCTCCTTCCCCTCCCTCCCACCCCGTTCTCTTTCTTCTATTAATCTCTCTGCTATTTATTCTTTTTTTAAAAAATTAGTGTCTTGTGAATGTACATGATGGTGACAGTCACTGTGGTATATTCATATATGTACAGAGTAAAGTTAGATCATACTCATTCCACTGACTTTCCCTATCCCATCCCTCCTTCATTCCTTTTATTTCCCTTTGTTTACTTCACTAATCTTACTTCTATTGTTTTTTTTTTTTTAAATCCAACCCTATTATTTTGGATTAGCTTCTGCATATCAGAGAAAACATTCAACCTGTGATTTGGGGGAAACTGGCTTAGTTCATTTAGCATGATAGTTTCCGGTTCCATCCATTTACCAGCAAATACCATAAAGTCATTATTCTTTATGGCTAAGTAATATTGTGTACATACACCACATTTTCTTTATCCATTCATCTATTGATGGGCCACTAGGTTGATTCCACAGCTTAGCTATTGTGAATTGTGCTGCATCATGGCACTATGCTGATTTTTAAGTCCTTTGGGTATAAACCGAGGAGTGGGATAGCTGGGTCAAATAGTGGTTCCATTCTAAATTTTTAGAGGAATCTCCATATTTCTTTCCAGAGTGGTCCTAATTTGCAGTCCTACCAACAATGTATGAGTGTACCCTTTTTTCCCACATCCTTGCCAACATGAATTGTTACTTATATTCTTGATAGTTGCCATTCTGACTAGAATGAGATGAAAACTCAATGTAGTTTTAATTTGCATTTCTCTTATTGCTAAAGATGTTGAACATTTTCTCATACATTTGCTGACTTCTTTGTTTGAGAAGTGTCTGTTTAGTTCTTTTGCCTGTTTGTTGATTGGGTTACTTGGGTTTTTTGTTTGTTTGTTTGTTTTGGTGTTAAGTTTTTCTGAGCTCTTTGTATATCCTGAATGTTGATGCCCTATCTGAGGAGCAGGTGGCAAAGATTTTCTCTCATTCTGTAGGTTTCATCTTCACACTCTCGATTGTTTCCTTTGCTGTGAGAAAGCTTTTAACTTTGATGCCACCCCATTTGGTGATTTTTAATTTTACTTTTGTGCTTTGGGGATCTTGTTAAGAAAGTCAGTTATTGGGCTGGGGATGTGGCTCAAGCGGTAGCGCGCTCGCCTGGCATGCGTGCGGCCCAGGTTCGATCCTCAGCACCACATACAAACAAAGATGTTGTGTCCGCCCAGAACTAAAAAATAAATATTAAAAAAATTCTCTCTCTCTAAAAAAAAAAAAAAAGAAAAGAAAAAGAAAGAAAGTCAGTTATTGAGCTGACATGTTGGAGTGTTGGCCCTACATTTTCACCTAGCAGGTGCAGGGTTTGTTGTATAATTCCTAGGTCTTTGATCCACTTTGAGTTGAGTTTTGTGCACGGTGAGAGATACAGATTAAATTTCATTCTACTCCATATGGATTTCCAGTTGTCCCAGCACCATTTGTTGAAGAGGCTATCTTTTCTCCATTGTACATTGATAGCATCTTTGTCCAGTATGAGATAACTGTATTTAAGTGGGTTTGTCTCTATGTCTTCTAGTCTATTCCATTGGTCTTCCTGTGTGTTTTGTGACAATACCATGCTGTTTTTGTTACTATAGCTCTGCAAGATACTTTAAAGTCTGGTATTGTGACGCCTCCTGCTTTACTTTCTCACCAAGGATTGCTTTGGCTCTTAGTTTTCCAAATGAATTTCATGACTGTTTTTTCTATTTCTGTGAAGAATGTCATTGCAATTTTGATGGGAATTGCATTGAATCTGTATAGCACTTTTGGTAGAACGGGTATTTGACAATATTAATTCTGCCTATACAAAAACATGGGATATCTTTCCATTTTCTAAGGTCTTCTTCAATTTCTTTCTTTAGTGTTCTATAGTTTTCATTGTAGAGATCTTTCACCTCTTTTGTTATATTTATTCCCAAATATTTTATTTTTTAAGGCTGCTATGAATGAGATAGTTTTTATAATTTCTTTTTCAGCATATTTATCATTGGAGTATAGGAATGAGAATAATTTATGGGTGTTGATTTTCTATCCTGTTATTTTGCTAAATTCATTTATGAGCTCTAGAAGTCTTCTTGTGGAGCTTTTTGAGTCTTCTAAATAGAGGATCAAGTCATCAGCAAAGATAGTCTGAGCCCTTCATTTCCTATTTGTATCCTTTCATTGTCTCTTCTTGCCTTATTACTCAAGCTAGAGTTTCATGGACTATGTTGAGTAGGAGTGGTGAAAGTGGGCATCTCCATTTTGTTCCTGTTTTTAGAAGAAATGGTTTCATTTTTTTTTTTCCATTCAGAATAATGTTGGCCTTAGTCTGTCTTATACAGTTTTACAAGATTGAGGTAGGTTGCTTGTATCCCTAGTTTTTCTAGTGTTTTATTAAACATTAATGAGTGCTGTATTTTGTTAAATGATCTTTTTGCATTTATGGAGATAATCATGTGATTCTTGTGTGTAAGTCTATTTATGTGATGAATTACATTTATTGATTTTCATACGTTGACCCAGCCTTGCATCCCTGGGATGAATCCCACTTGACCATGGTGCACTAACTTTCTGATGTATTTTTATGCACTTTGCCAATATTTTATTTAGACTTTTTGCATCTATGTTCATCAAAGATATTGGTCTGAAGTTTTCTTTTCAGAATCTCTGTTTATTGAAGTGATCTTTCGGCTCCTGTATTTTCTCTCTAAATTCATTCCTTACATCATCTTTTAGCTCACAGAACAGTTTATAAATTTTCTAAATTCTATCTCTGACATTTCCTTTACTGTGGTGTCAATGAAGTCTGTTGTTTAAGTGTTACGGGTTGTTTGGAATGGTTTGTTTCTCTGCTTTTTCATATTATTTGTATGTCTACCCATCTATCAGTAGAGTTCTGATTTCTTTTAAATGAAGGACTACTATGAGAGCTTTTTTCCCCATCTGTGGCTTCCAGAACTTACAGAAACTGCATTCCAACTATCTCATCTCCTAGTCTTCCTCTTCTCCTCTATTCTGTGGGCACTTTGGCCTTCTTGTCTTCCATGAGCATCCTAAGTTCAGCCCCAATTTAGGAGCTTTATCCTTGCTAACTAGGCTGTCCACAATGCTTTTCTTCCAGATTGCAAAGGGTTATTTCCCTTCACCACTCAAATTTCAGCATCGATGTTGGTGAAGAAACTTCCCTAACTCTCCCATTTAAACATAGGCCTCAATTTGGCCATTTTCTTGCCTCTTTCCTTGGTTTGTTTTCTCTATAATATTTTTGTTTTGTTTTGTTTTTGGTACCAGGGATTGAACACAGTGGTACTTTAACCAGTGAGCCACATCCTTAGTTCTTTTTTATATTTTATGTAGAGACAGGGTCTTACTGAGTTGCTTCGGGCCTCACTAAGTTGCTGAGGCTGACTTTGAACTCAAAATCCCTGCTTCAGCCTCCTGAGCCATTAGGATTACAGACGTGCACCACCATGCCTGGCTCTGTAGTACTTCTTGATATGTAAAATTGTAACTTCATTTATGTATTTATTTTATTTTCCCCTACTACAACTTAAGATCTGAGACAACTCTTGTCTATCTTGCATACATTTACTGCTCAAAAAAATACTTGGTGAATTAATGAATATCTGAACATGAGTTCACCTTATTTGAAAATATCTCCATAGGAAGATAATGTTTTAATCGTCTAGTTGAATTAACTTGTAAGGAAGGATTTTTTTACTGATATTTACTCAAACTACTTTTTTCTTGTTCTGTTCTTCTCAGAATAAATCTCACATATTTGAATTATTTTCCTCAAAACAAGTCATCTCAGCTTCATCAGTTCTTTTTTAAAAAAAATATTTGTTTTTTAGTTATAGGAGGACACTATATCTTTATTTTATTTTTATGTGGTGTTAAGGATTGAACCCAGTGCCTCACGTATGCTAGGCAAGAGCTCTACTGCTAAGCCATGACCCCAACCCCAATTTCATGCATTAATATTCTAATAATGTGAGTGCCTGGTTCTCCCCTGGCACCTATTCAAATTTTCTTGTTCTAAGTTCTAAGTTTTAGGAAATTAGGGAAAGTGGCCATTATAGGAATAATATTCTGACCAGTGCTGAATACGTATTCATCATCATTTAATTCACAAAGGGGTAAATGACAATCTGCTTCCTTTATTTTTTTCCCAGTGAAAATTAAAATTTTATTACTACAGTACACATACATGTAGAAATATTAAAGTTATATTCCTGATAGTCATAATTTCTTATTTTCACCATTTTAAAAGATACAAAGATGATTTAATATTTTCATATTTTTTTAAAACACAGTTGAATAACCTTTAAAATTCGAGTAACCACAAATGAATGTTTTCTTCAAATCCTAATTAGCAATTAATCCCTTTTTGCCCTTCCTTCTTTGTCCTGAGTTTCAGCAATTTTATGTTCAGTTTGTGGGATAGCCTCTGGCATCTGGGCTGCACAAATCCCATCACTGGCATTTGATCTTGTGGAGCGTGTATGACAGGCCAGACTCCACAGCACCTTTGAAACAGCCCCTCAAAGAATCCCAAAGAGGTTAGGTTCCATTTCATGAGTATGGTAGGTTATCTTGTTGTACTGGTAGAATGAATATTACCATGGGGGACTGAGGTCTCTGATACTAGCCATATCCCTTCTGATATTAAATAGACTGACTAGAAAAGAGTGAGAAAGTTTCTGAGAATGGTAGCTGATTCATCCTGTTATTTCACTAAAGCTTAAAATTTACGTGGCTTTTTATTCTTTTATCAAAGTTTTTCATTAGGTAACACTTTTTACCAATCAGAATCTGAAGATTTATATAAAATGTAAAAAACAGCTAGTCCTCTTACAAAGTTAAAAAAAAACTCTCAGTATGCAAAAAAAGGAGTCACTAAATTATCTTAATTATTATAAAAATTATCTTAATAATTGAATATTGTGTAATGATGTCCTACTGGCTTCCCTGATCTTATTCTTTCATTGGCAATGGAGACTGGGTTCTGAGAAAGAATCAAGGGTAAAGAGAAAATGGTGTCCAAACCCCATCTCACCTGGCTCTATTCATATGGACTACCTTGGCATGGTCCATCTTCTTGCTTTTCAGTGAAGTCAGTGTGTCTCACACACTCTCTGTGGCTACCTACATCATTTGCTTGGTTTCTAGACTCTTTCTCTCATAATTTGGTTTTATACTATCTGATCCAACTTACTCTTCAGTAAACTTCCAGTAGATATTCTCCAGTGTGCACCACACCCTAGAGTTGTCATTCCTTTGAACACACTCCTGCAACCCTGCTCTCATTCACACTCTTTCCCTCCTGCCAAGGGAGTTCACTCTCCTTATTCATCACGGACCCAAACTTCCAAGTCTAGACCAAATTACATCTCTTCCCATGAAATTGTCACCCATCTCCATCCTCCTCATGTCCAAAAACTCACACCCTCTGCCCAGATCCCAAAAGAGTTTTTCCTCTTCTTCGGATCCCAGAATACCAAATATCTCTCAGCCCCTTAGCACTGTACATAGAGTCAGTAGTAAATAAGTGCATCTATTGGTTAATTAGTTTCAAGTAGATACTTATATCTTGATTGATGAAAAAAAGTGATAATAGTAAGGACAGAAAGGAAGCAGTATTAATGATAATGAAGTAGCAAAATATCAGAGCCCAAATTAACAATTTGGAGGCTTAATAAATTGAATTGTTAATTAATAATTAATTATTTGCAATACAATAATTAATTATTTACAATACAATTTTCAACACAATACTATTACTAGTTTGAACATTTAGTGATTATATAAATCAGCTCTGCAAGCCTTTATAAACCTGTGAACCAATGATGCATAGTTTGCCTAGCTGCCACCTCTGAAAAGCCAGGTGTCACTTCTCACTAGCAAGGAGTATGCTTTTTCTACTCAGTATTGTGCATAGTGCCTGGGACATACTCTGTCCAATAAGTATGTGTTGACTGAATTAATCTGACTAACATATTTAAAATTGTTTTAAACTACAAGCACTGACATTGAACTACTGCTAGCTTTATTTAAGTGTGACTTTTGTACTAAAATTTAGTTGTTTCACATTTTAAAACCTTAGCAACTGTGAAGTTAAATAACTGTTTCAATCTCCACTAAACACAATGATTTAAATGTTTAAAACTTTAAAGTGCTTGAAACTCAGCCCAACAATCCAACAAAACTTTGACTGGAAAAAAAAAATTGTCATGTAACATATAACATCAGTGAATAACTTGGGTCTGTGGTGCTATTGTTTCAGAGCAGACATGAAGCCTATAAGATAGCTCCAAAATTAAAAGTTACAAAAGGCTAGTGAAACCATAAGTGATGTGAGCTAAGCACTGAGTGAAAATAATATTGGTTTACATTAAAATTTCTGTTTTTAGCCATCATCATCATCAACGTCATAACATCATCATTGCCAACCAGAATATCTACCTAAGTGGTGTGGGACAAACTATGATAGAGAGCAATGGAATTAGGGATGTTGGGTACCCTGGATCAAGTTCAGGGTCCAAACACTCAAGCACAAATTTTATGGAAACTCATTGTACCAAAGGTAGAGCAGGAGCCACAGAAAGACATAACTGAACCAAAAGGTAACTGACACTGAGGTCCCTACTGACCATGGTAGGATCATTCCCATGACATGTGGCAACATTGGCCTAGGGGAAGGGGGAAACACAGACATGGAGTTGGGAAATAAAATGGCTCAATTTTAGGATTGTGGGAGACACGGGAGATGGGAAGTCCACTACAACAAACAAAATTTGAACAGCTGAGCTCAAACTCATTAAAGTCATACACATCCTGGCTCAGAATGTATAGGCTACAAATTCCACCAGGGAAGATATCACGTCTCTTTTGTTCACTTGGATCCAATATCTAGCACAAACTAAAGTACATAGAAGACATTAAATAAAATTTTATAAAAGGAATAAATAAATCAACAGTTGTTAATAATCACAGGTTAATTTAACTAGTTTTCTTTGTTCTCCTTGTTCATTTAGTGACTCAGAACTTTTGTTTTTCAAAAACCTATGTTATCTTTCTAAGCCCTCCAAAAAGCCTAATCTACTTTCTAATTATCCCAGAGATAATTGACTTTTGACATCTTTTCTTCTTGGAAGAGAAAATTTGTGGGCATTCTTCTTTTTACCCTCATTTTCACAACAGAAAAAAAAATAATTAAATCCACTCTACATAAAACAGTGAGTGTAATCTACCAAAAGAGCAACAGCTGACCATGTTCTTTTGTTCTTTAAACTCTTCTAATCAATCTTCTAGCCCATCTTCTGTTGCAGTAACAAAATACTTGAGCATGGGTGAGTTACAAGGAAGAGAGATTTATTTAGCTCACAGTTCTGAAGATCCACAGTCAAAGGGCTGCTTCTGGTGAGGATCTTCTTATTGGCAGGACTTCAAGAGTCCTGAGGTAGTGTATGGCAAAACACAGCAAAAGTGCTACTAGCTCAAGTCTTTTTTCCTCTTCCTACAAAGCCACTAAAGTAATTATGATGGCCTCATCCTCATGATCTCTGCTAATATTTATTATGTCCCAAAGGCTCCACCTCCAAACCATTAACATACGACTTTGGGAATGAAGTTTCCAACACACAAATGCCTAAGGGACACACTCAAACCATAGCAGTTGCTATTGACATCTGAACGGATCCATACCTGACTTTCCAGAGCTTCCAGAACTAGAGAATGGGTGTCCAGCCTTACTTTCCATCACTTTCAAATTCCACCACATGCCCTCACTTCACTGGGCCATTGATCATCCTCCACCTGCCTAGAAGATTTTTTTCTTTCAATCTCTACCTCTTCCCTCCATCCCTCTTTTCTAACAGCTTTACAGAGGTATGATTGATGTGCAAAGAACTGCACATATTTAATGTGTAGCATTTAAGGAGCTTGGAAACACCATGTAGACACCATGATACCAGCATCTTGATCACCAAAATCAAGGTTATAGACATATCCAACACCTCCCAACGTTTCCTTGTGCCTCCCTTCCCTTTACCTTTTTGTAGTTATAGCTCTTAACGTGAGATGGACCCTTACCCAATTTTGAAGTGCAAAGACCTTATTGTTAACCACAGGCACATGGTTGTACAGCACATCTCTAGAACCTATTCATGTAGCACAAGTGAAACTTCATGCTCACTGAACAACTCCCTGATATCCCATCCTGCAAATCCTGTCAATCTCTATTATCTTCTCTGATTCTGTGAGTTTGACTACTATAGACTATCTCATATAAGAGCCATTAGGCAGAATATTATTCAGCTTTATAAAAGGAAATCTTGCCATTTGTAACAATACAGATGAACCTGGAGGACATGATGTAGCTATTCATTATTAGGCATAGCAAGGATATAAAGATCCATAAAACCTATTACACCTTATTACTCCAGTTTAATTCTCTATTTTTCCCTCTGGACTCTGTGCTATAGGTAATGTGACAGCAAGGCCTTTATCCACCTTTTTCAAAGATGTATCTTCTGTGCCTAACAGAGTCTGACACCTTGTGTATAATAAATGAATGAATGAATGATTAACCTATGATACCACGGAGGCTGCATATTTCCAAACTCATTCTGTCCACTTTTTCCAGTGCAACTATTTGGAGAAGATTAATTTACATCAAGGTCAATTTGATAATAATCCTGGTAACCACTCCACCAGTACTCTCTATATCTATAAATAAATAAATAAATGTCCTTTATGGTCTGAATTTTTAAATGTATGATAATGTTATAAGAATAATTTAAAAATAGAAAAAAAGTTTCTAATAATTAGAAATACTTACTTTCAAAATAAATGCATACTCAAAGTTCAGAAGGAGATAAATAATTTTGACAGGTATTTAGATATTCCTACCTGTTATACATAATAACTTTGTATACTCTTTGGTCAATATAACCTTTTTATTATTTTCCAATTCTTAATTTTTATTAATTATGTGATCTTTATGAGCACATTTGAATAATTAAATTATTAACTAATGTGTTTTGATATTTCATCATAATCATAAGAGAAAAATCAGGCTATCAAGTATGTTGTAGGGTTTTTAAAAACTTTCATTTCTCTTTCAGCTGTGATGATAATTACAGACCAGATTCTTCTTATATTATCTAATAATACTATACACAGTTCTCATTCATGCTTACATTATTCAATCTGCATGAATAAATCTGTCACTTCGAATAATATGCTTAGGATTTCAACATCATCAATTATTCCAGCTAGTAGTGCTTTGCTATGTAAAAGCTATTAAATCAATAGTATAGAGCAAAAGTTATGTCAAATACATTTTGAATGGATTTAAAGAACAATTGGCAAAGCACTCAATATCAAATAAACTTGGAATGAAATTAAAACTGCAGGGAAAAATGAGAAATAGAAATTAGTTCCCCTAAATTGAGACATTGCTTACTGTATAGTATGCAAAGAGAATTAATAATACAAAAGCTGTTTATATAATGTTAAATCACTTTTTAAACATCATTTTATTTCTGATGTTTCCCTTATAATCTTATTAAGATGCTCTCACTTAAAAAAACTTCTGAAGTCTATTAAAAAATGTGATTTTGAAAAAGCAATAAAAATAGTAATTTCATCCATACCCTCTATGTAATGAAAGGTAGATTATCCTAAATATAATTGTCATCTGGGAATTGATACCTCATAATTTTCTCCCCATGACTCACTCCCAAGTCATATTTTTTCTTTCTTCATTTGAGATGGTCATTAATGGCCCTAGGAAGAAGGAGCAAAGAAACCAAAAGCCTCTTTAAAGGTCAGTCTTAGTCATAGAAAAAGGAGATGGACATCTATGCAGTATGATTTCAGAGGCATCAATAAAGGTTCTTATTCCCAAAATATCTTCTTATTATTTCCAAAATTTATTTCACAAGATGTAGTATTTTATTTCAGTTAGGGACAGGACCAAAAATATGAGCTCTCCAAAAATGTTACACTTGGACTTAAATTTACAGCACTGTTTATTATCAAACTATTCCACGTAAGGAGATTTCATAGGTAGAAAGGCAGGGGAAAAAACGAGCAAAATACCAAGATACTGGGTTTCCATATGTGAGGAATAGTCAGGAGGGTATTTGAAATTCAAGTCTAAAGCAAAGTCGTAGAGATCAGATAGACTTGGTCTCAACTTTGCTTCTGTGAGCCCCAGTTCAAACATTTGTAAAATAAGAGCACTTAACTGAAAAACTGTGCTAGTCAGCTTTTCATTGCTGTGACCAATAAGAACGTAGAGGAGAAAAGTTCATGTTGGGCTCATGGTTTCAAAGGTCTCTGTTCACATTCAGCTGACTCCACTGCTCTGGGCCTCAAATGAGGCAAAGCATCATGGCGGAAGGGCATGGCGGAGGGAAGCTGCTCAGCTCAGGGCATCCAGAAAGCAGAGAGGTGAAGGAGGACCCAGGACAAGATATAATCCCCAAGGACAGCCCTCAGTGGCCTAATTCCTCCAGTCATGCCCCACCTGCCTAGAGTTTATCTCCCAGTAATCCATTCAAAATATGAAAAGCTACTGATTAGCTTGCAAGTTTCATGATCTAATTGTTTCACCTCTGAACACTTTTGCATTGTCTAACACATGAGTTTTTCAGGGAACACCTCATATCCAAACCATAACAGAGTTTTCAGGCTTTTGTTGAGGGGTAGGGAGCAGAGAGAAGGGTATTAAATGGGTCAAATGAGTTGGTTGTGTCAAGTGCTTAGCTTAGTGCCTAGCACGTAGAAGCACGTTTGAAAGCAGATGTCTGGTATTGAATTTAATCAAATGTCAAATGTTTTGATCTCTCTCTCTCTGTTTTGCTATCTCTCTCTCTCTCTCTCTCTCTATATATATATATATATACACACACACACACACACACACACACACACACATATGTATACACACACACACACATACTTTTTGTGATACTAGGGATTGAAACCAGGGACACTTAATCACTAAGCTACATTCCCAGTCATTTTAATTTTTTTATTTTGATACAGGGTCTTGCTAAGTTGCTGAGGCTGCCCTGGAACTTCTGATCATCCTGTTGTTAGGATAACAGATATATGCCACCACACTCAGCCATGATCATATAATTTTTTATTATGTTAATGTGGAAAATTATAGTCATTGATTTCTGAATGTTAAAACTGTTTTGCATTCTTGATATAATTCCAACTTATTCATCTTGTTCACAGTGTATTATCCTTGTTACACATTATTATATTCATTTACTAATAACATGCTAGAGTTTTTGTCTTCATGTTTGTGAATAAGATTGGCTTATAGTTTCCAGAATGATGATATATGAACAGGAAATTAAGTCTAGGACAAAGTCTAAGGCAGGAAGTAGGATCTAAGAAGACCATCCTAAATCAGGATCTCCCAGTAGCTCTCCCTCCATTTAAACTGGCAAGAAGACTGCTCAGCAGACAAGACTTGTAGCAAGAAATCTTTTTCATGTTTGGGTATTAAGGGTAAAAGAACAAAACAGGAGAGTAACTTTCTACGTTAATAGAAACCTTAGGCATGAGTAGAGATGAAAGCATACTGGAAATTGAAAATATTTGTGTTGGGAAGGTAGAATTTCAAAGTGAAAAATTTAAGCTAAGCCTGGTGAAAAATATTTGCAAGTAAGAAACAGTTCTGAAAGATACTTTCATAGCACAAGTTCATAAGACCTACACACACACACACACACACATACAAAAAAAAAAAAACCGCAGTCTCAGCCAAATATTAATTCACAATAAAGCAACTGCATAAAAGAATGAGGAAATTATCAACCTGACAATGAAACAAAAAATAGATAACATAAAAGAGAACAGCAATTAAATTTAAAGCAATTAAATAAACTGTCACAGAAAAGTGGTAATTAGATAAAAATAGATATTTCAAGCAAATATTCATCAAAGGAAATATACTAGTTGCTAGGGTTGCCAAAGCAAACTACCACAGATTGGGTGACTTAAAACAACAGAAATTTATTTTCTCATACTTCCAGAAGGGAAGCTGGAAGCTCAAGATCAAGGTGCAGCAGGATTGGTTTTTCCTGAGCCCGCTCTCCTGGGCTTACAGATGCACCCCTTCTTTCTGCCTTCTTGCATGGCCATCCCCCTGTGATGCACTTCTCTGGTGTCTCCTCTTCTTGTAAGGATACCAATTATATTATGTCAGGGTCCCATTCTACTCACTTTAGCTTAATCACCTCTTTAGAGACCTTACTTCCCAAAACATTTACATTCTGAAATACTGGAGGTTGGGGTTTTATATAAACCTGGGGAAGGGACACAATTCAGCCCTTAACATCTGATATAGCTGAACTACTATCAGGTTAAACAATAGGTAACAAAAATATACTGAGTGGTATGGGCTCACTACTGTGTGATAAAAGGGAAAATTCTCAGAAAAGATCTAACTATCCTGAGGCAGTATGTACAAAAGACCTGGACTCAAACTATAAAAATCATATATTGATAACAAGACAAGAAGAAATAGATAATAGCACGAGAGTTCTGTGAAAATTGACAGATGAGTCAAAAATAAGTAAAGATTAAGGTTCGCAACCGCAGTTCTCAACCATGGATAGAAGTCTGTATCTTAGAAGTAAAGAAAACATATATGTTGAAAGCAAACATGAAACATTTATAATACTGAAGTTCATTCTAGTTGCCCAAGCAAATCTCAGAGAATCATTATATAAACTATCTCTTCACTGCATTTTCTATTGAAAAGTGAAGTTAAAATCAAGACCAAAAAGATAGGCCTGAAATTCTATTCATTTAGAAATGTAAAAGTATTTATTTATAAGTAATTTGTAGCCCCATAAAGAATAGTAATGGCAAAGAAAAAACACTTGGGCTGAAATGCCAGTGTAAATAATACATATTAAAACCTTTGGCCCATAGTTGATTTAGTATTGAGGAAGAAATTGATGGCCCTGATTGGATAAGCTAAAGAAAAAAACAAAAAAATTGAAATTTGTAAACAGTATTTGTTTAATTCAAGAAAATATAAGTAGAACGGTGGCAGGAATGCAAAGATGAGTAAAGAAGAAATTTGTAAGGACAAGAGCAGAAACTCATGATATAGAGAAAACTAAAAAAATAAAAAGCAAAAAAAAAAAAAAAAACCCAAAAGCTGAGTCACTGAAAATACTGATAACATTTTTTTCCCAGTGGTATTGATAAAGACAAAGAGAATTCTAAATTAAATTATGTTGGAACTAAAAAGATGAATAGAGATAAAGATTAAAAGAATTCAAACAGCACATTATGATCCCCTTCATGATGGCACATTTTTAAAAAATACAAATTAATAAAATCTGTATTCTTAATAAAATGGGTTAAAAAATAAACTGGAACAAATATGTAAACGTTACTAAAACCAAACTCTACCCACCAGGATTTCAATAGCAAAAAAATTGACAAGTGATTAAAATGTCCACATAGAAAATATAGTTAATCTATGTAAAGAAATAACAAGGTAGAATTGTCCCACTCAAGAATGAGACCAGTTTTCCATTAGATTCTATTCCTCAGGAGAATTCAACATGTAGTCTAATATACCTTTAAAAGTACTATAAGGAGTGGGTTAAGGGTATTCAGCTAATGAACTCTTTCTGTTTGTAAAAATATTAATTTTACTTCTCTATTCATTTGAGCATCACAAAAACTATGCCCCTAGAAAATCCTGCAAAGTGTTGCTTATGAATCCTCAGAGATCAAATTTCCATGAAATGTATTTAACTGACAAAAAAAATCACAATATGCTTTCTTTATATTTGGTGATCTCTTTACTTACAGACATTAAATCATCAGATCAGGAACTTGCCTCTGAATTCCATAGTACACTGAAATCATCTTCAACTAAACTCAACAGTAATATATTAAAATGTAACAAATAATGCATCACAAATATTTTCCATTGGTAATGATCTACACTATTGCTATTGAGGGAATCTTCAATTTGACTACATTTTCAAATAGGTCGTCCCCAAACCACCAAGACATAGCCAAGGTATATGGCATGTGCGCGCTCACCCTCTATGGTAGTAGCAAGAGAGAAGAGCAAGTGAACAATGGCTGTTTCACAAAGTACAAAACCATTCTCAGCAGGATGAACTCCCTGTTTTGCTGAAATACATATCAAATTGAAAGTTAAAGCACGGTGCTTTTCAGGTGAACCCACCACAGCCATTAATAACACCATTTGGTTTCCTTCAAGGAAAGAATTCTCCAAAGCACAATGAGCTAAACTAATGCTGCTGCTTTATTCAACTAGATTTTGAAGTAAGGACAAAAACTAGGGATATCAAATCTATGATCCTGTGCACATTTATAGAGATGTAAACAGAAAGAATTGCTACCATTTTGGTTTTGAACCAAACCAAAGATAATATCAGAGATGAATCTAATTAAAATATTCTATATTAAGGTGAGTAAATGTCGAGTCAGAGAGCTGCAAATGACTACCCAAGAGCAGTAATCAGCTTCATGTTAAAAAAAATTTAAATTTATTTATTTATTAATTAATTATGTGATGCTAAGGATTGAACCCAGTGCCTCATGCATGCGGGGCAAACTCTTAACCACTGAGCTACAATCCCAGGCCCAAGAGTTTGCTTTTGCAGATGAAAAAATATGTATAGGTAATTAAATGAAAGAAATTCTGAAAATCATTGGAAGAATTTATTACTACTATTGTTTGTAGCTTATGAATAATTTCTAACAATACTATACAGATATGTTGAGCAATAAAAAAAGAAAAGCCTACAAAGATATTTTAGTGCTAGTACTCTGTTATAACTTTAAAAAGAACGTTTAAGACATGTATCTATTTTTACTACAACAAATGATGACTACTACTTTTGAAAAGATATTGTAAATTTTATTAAAACTACTTTAAATTATATATAAACTACACACATTTAAAATAGCATTAAAATGGTACCAATAGGTGTAAACATGTGTAGTCTACACATAACAGATGTGTATGTATATACAATATATGCCCATGTATATATGCAACATACTATGCAGAAATGTTTTTATAATATATTTCCATATAACTGAGACCTACATATATCACTGAAGATTTTTCTGCCTTTTCTTAGGCAGAAATGTTTTATAATCAAATGTGAGACATCTGTCATGAAGAATGACAGTCCCATCAATTGTAGCTTGGCTACTTACCTTCACCTTGGATTTAAGAAACACATTTTGATGACTCACACATACAGCATAAGTGTACCTTTGACAGTATAATGACTTCAAGTCATGTAAGCCCCCAAATAAAAGGAAGTCAAACCTCTCACACAAGTAATCCACACAAGAAATCATTTTTGTAAAATTGGAGGAACCTGCTCTAAATTGGCAAGGAGTGTACAATTCTAAGAAGAAATAAATGTTTTGTTTTGTTTTTTAGTTTTCCATTTAGAACACATTCCAGAGTTCCATGCTCCTCCCACCACCCAATATTTTAAAGTTTTATGGTGCCTAGCATAATTTGTCTTCCATTGCTTTACTTTTGAAACATGCTAAGCTGTGATTACTTAGTTAATGGGAATCTATCATTTGTTTTCCACAATGAATGGTTTGGTTTAGCTAGAACAGTTTCTCAAGACTTCTTGTGTCTGTAAATGACCTGGGTATCTTTTCAAAATGCTGCTTCTGACTCAGTAGGTTCAGGATGGGACTGCATTTCCAGCAAGCTTCCTGCTGATCCTGATCCTGATGGCCCGCAGCCCTCTTGCTGTGTACCAAGGACTAGAGTATTCAGCCATGTTATTCACTTCCATTGTGCCCCTCCAAACAAGTGTAAAGCTGGTTTTTAAAGTTATTTTTCTCTACATTTTGCTTAATCCACTTGGCTACAGAAAACATCTTATAAAATCCCTTCTGAAAAATGAGTTATGACTCCTTGTTAGACTTGCTTGTGAATAATGAAGTGATGCCTTACGTTAGCTTTGCTTTGCTAAGCCACAGAATCCCAGTGGAAACAATCCTCATAAAGTAGTACTTAAAGGAATGCCTCACATTCTTCCTCCTTACAGTATGAAAACTCAACAGTTGAAAGACTCCACCCAAAACACATTTTATTCAATACTCTCAACCTTACTTAAAGGTTAGAAAACCCTATGTAAAGAAGATTGTGTTTGGAGTTAGACCTATTTGAGTAAGGTACAAGAAATTCCAAAAGTTGATCCAAACTTTTGATCAAAAAAGTTTGATCCAAAAGTTGTATCAACTCCCTGAACCTGTTTCTTTTCCTGAAAACATGAATGTATTAGTCAGCTTTCCATCACGGAGAAAAAAAAAAAAAAAATACCTGAGGGAGTCATCTTAAAAAGAGGAAAGGTTTATTTTGGTTCAGTTTCAGAGGCCGATGTTTCCTTGGCCCTGTGGCTTTGGACTTGTGGTGACAGAGTACATCATGACAAAACCATACAGAAGAGACCTATTCACCTCTTGAAGGAGGAAGCAAAACAGAAGAAGAGATTGGGCTCCCAATACCCCTTTCAAGGGCACATTTCCAGTGACCTAACTTCCTTCTCCTAAAGGTTCTGTTGAGAGCCACAGCCAATCGGAATGGCCCCTGGCATTTTGCCAGAAGTAATGGTTGAGAGGCGAGCCATTAAGATGATGATAATTAAGTTAAGCTGTATATAATTGCTGTGACTGGATGATGCTGGATTGAAATAGGCTGTGTATTCAATTGTATATAGACCCCTGCAGTCCAGCAATAGGGCAGCTTGGCAATAGGGCTCCTGCTACTTTGGAGTTCTCATGGGGATTCCTGGAGAGTTTGCATTGGTTGAAAAAAGTTCCCGTGGAGGGAGTTCCGGTTGGTGTGTGGTGTCCCTGAGAGGGCCGCGTGGGTGGCGTTTGGGGGAGTTCGGAAATAAAGTTTGTTCCTGCTTGAGTGGCTTGTGTTTTATGCCCAGCCAGACTGCGGCAAGGTTCCGCCACCTCCCCATAGCACCATGGGGTAATGACCAACTCGTCAACACAGGGACCTTCAAGATCCATAGTATAGGTATGGGAATAAACATTGTCTTCTACTTATTTAAAACATTTACTGAATACCTACAATGAGATAGGCACTGTTTTATCATTTGGGTCAGATCTTTGAGCAAATGGTCATGGACTTCCCCATCATATGTATGTTGAATGAAAACAATGCATGTAAGCAGGCCCTGGCACATAGCTGACACTCAAAATGGCAGCAGTATAAACTTTCATACTAACTCTCATAGAGTGCTTACTGTACGTCTGACACGATTCCAAGACAAGACAATCATCAAACCTCACAGTTGCCTGTGAAGCAAGTTAATACTATTCTCATTTCACAGGGATGAGAACACTCTTGCTCAGAGAGAAAATTAAGGAATTCTCTCAGACCACAGAGTGGATAAATAGCAAAATAGGCATCTAAACTCAAGGAACTTGGCTTCCAATAGTCTACTCACAACCACAATACCTTGGAGTGATGAATTGAGAATCATTTTAAACAAGTCAGGAAAGTTTCAATGCATGTACTGAAGAAAATAGTGGCAAATTGCGTATTAGCTAGGTTTGTTATGCCCTCTGGTGGGTAACTAAGGAATGGGAAGACTAAGTGCAGTAGGAAAAGTTCAAACAAGTTTCCTAAGGGCTCTTCTGGAGTTCCCAAGCTTAGGAAAAGGGCAGGAAAATCTAGCAACAAGACAGAAGAAAATCAAGCAAGACCCCAAGTAGGTGTGCCAGGGCAGTTTGAGGTGAAATCTCCAGCGATATAGAACAGAGGTGCAGACTTTACCAGAAACAATTTTAAGTAAAAAAGTTTCTGTCATCATTCCAAACACATGACCATGAATCTGTTGTACACTATCTTTCCAGGCATGACAGCTAAGAGGAAATGTGGCCTTTCCTTCATTGTGCTGCTATAATATTCTGGATTGATAAATTCCTAGGAGGATGCCCTCCTAAGTCCTCCCAGATGGCTTTTGCACCCCTTACTCCCTGATCTCCCAGGCAAAAGCCCATGTGGAGTAAGATAGTACTTCTTTGCTCATCAAACTATACATTCAAGTGGTTTAATGCCAATGGGTGTTAACTGTCAGTTGACTGCTGCAACTTACAGATAGCATGGCATCTAATGTGATGTCACCGACACTGTATGATATGGATCCTGTGCTCCAGCTGCTGAGGGAGGGCAGAAAGTTTGCTCTCTTATGTTCCTCTTCTCTCTGTCCTTCAGTCTTAGTTGTGACAAAGTCCTCATTTCTGGGAGGACAGGAGACTCTCAGAAAGACTGTTGCTTTGCTATTGCCCAGACTGTGGAGAAACTACCACTCTCTTTTATCTTCCTATTGGTCTCTTAGCAAGACAGGGAAGACATTAGAGATTGCTTTTATAGTTGTCTCCTGAGAATCTGTGACTTTGTGTGAATGCTAGTTTTTCTAGAGAGAAAGAACATGATCTCTCATATCTTAGGCCTAGAACATGGATTCTTTAGGATGCTCATCCACTGGCATTAGACCATATATAGCTGTTCACTCTTCTACAACCTATCCTCCACTCATTTAAAGTGCTTCTAAATTACCCCTGGAATGAGAAAGTCAGTTCTTAAAAACACCCAAGTATTTTTACTTAAATTTTTCCCCAAAGTTAAAGTTCTCTATGAACTTCAAACTGCAGGAAGAAGAGGAAAACTTACTTCAAAGAAACAGAGAAGGGTTTGCAAGGGCCAGAGCAGGTTCTGCTGTTAATGTGGAGGCTAAGCCCCAGTCCAGTGGCAGATGCACTGTCTCCCAAGGAAGAGTCGGTTAGCCTGACTATATCTAGATCTTTCATTTATTAACTCTGGAAATAGTTAGGAAGCACTTTATAGGGAAAAGTGACACAAGGACTAGACCTGCAGTGGTAATAGCAGTTTCCTGTCAGTGGGGCAGGGATTAAATGAAGTGCTCGTTACTGAAAAATCACAAGTGTGAGGTTCTGAAGGAAAGAAAGAGTCAATGTCTATTTAAATGAGATCTGCTTCTTCACTTTGCTAGAAAACAAGCTGTCATCTCCACATCTAGAACTTGACTTATAAGACCTGGGTATTAGGGTACTAGGGCATGACACACAGGTTACAGTGCCACAAAACTCCTAGGGTACCTATTTGTTGTATGGTCTTAAACCAACACTGCCCAATAGAAACATGAAGTAAGGGATATATGCAATCCAAAATTTCCTAGTTGCCATGCTAAAAGAGTAAACATAAACAGATAAACTGGTCTTCATAATATTTAAGCCAATATATCATTTCTCTGTGAAGTCAAAATGAAAATTGTTGATGGAGTTTTGGTTTTCTTCACACTAAGTCTTCCATATCTAGTGTGCATTTTGCAATAGCTCATCTCAACTTGAAGCCACATTTTAAATGTTCGGCAGCTATAAGTCACTCTTGCATTGGTTAGTGCAGATCTAAATTCTTTTATGTAAATAATGTTTCAAAATGTTGAAGAGAAGCAAAACTAGTGAACTTCATCACTGAGAAAAACAGGCCAATGGCCTATATCTACAAATATCTTACCTTAACACTATGTATGGACATCATTTTCTAAGCTGACAACATAAATGGAAAAGAAAAGTAATAACATCGTTCCACCAGGTTTTGTATCCAACTTCATATGAATAAAAGGACAGTGTTAAAAGAGCACCACCTTGTGGTGGTGTTTTCACATTGTTCAAGCAGAACTTGGGGTGGGGGGGGGGAGAATAGGAAACAATCAGAGTAGAAGTATAAGAAATATACTTTAGCAGAGTCACTACCATTTTGTCCTTATGTGCAACCTTTATGGCAGGTCCTCAAGTTATGAAACAGGCTTGACAAACCAGACAGAGGACTTGGGAATGCTGAACTCTGGGTGCCAGATAACTATTCAACATGGCCCTTGGCTAATAGCAAGCAGGCTTCAGTGCTTCCATGTTAATATGGCGTTTGCTTCAGAGAGATGCGATACTCAAGTTTCAATGCATATGAGCACATCAACATTTTAGCAGAAATACTGAAATAAAAGCCCTACTATCTATAAGCAACAACATAGCTATTGGACTGCCAAACCTTAACTTTATTAGACTTAATCTGCCATTAAATTCCAACTGAACAAAAATACTAGTTAGTTCCATGCTCTGTTAGGATGAGAATACATTGGCTTAACCAGAGAAGCCATGGAAAGGGAGTCTTTTTGAAGCTAGCCATTTAGCTAAGATATTTTTGGCCAAGGTCAGTTTAAGGACCCTTCTCAAAGTAGTATGTATTTTTGCCACAATGTAAACCAACTAAGGAATCTTAGGAAATAGATTTCATTTGCATTCAATGCAATTAGTAGATGCTGGAATACCAAGAAAAAAGTTTCAATGAGCTTTGGGGAGTACTGTGACTTTATAAAAAACATTTTTTTAAAAATACCATATATAGTAAAATACATATCTAAGTTATATATTCTCACTGATACAGAAGGCTTAAAATAATCCCTTTTTGTGATCAAATCAGCCCAAACCTATTTGGGCTTGGGAATGTGAGTTCCGTTTTTATTGAGCCCTTTACACAAGGACCTGTTGGCTTATAACCCTGTGCCTAAGCCAATATCAAATCCAGGCCAATCAATTCCAAGTCTCAAGAGTTCCAGGAAGACCAGACATTCTCAGTATTAATTAGTATCGCGAAACAAAGAGTGTGAGATAAGACTTCTGCTCATCTATAAGTAAATGTTCACTTTCTTTCGTTCTCTCCCTCTTTTGTAGTGGGGATTGAACCCAGGGGCACTTTACCAATCAGCCACATTCCCAGCCCTTTTTAGTTTTCATTTTGAGACAGTATCTTATTAAGTTGCTTAGGGCCTTGCTAAACTGCTGAGGCTGGATTTGAACTTGAATCCTCCTGCCTCAGTACCTGAGTTGATGGGATTACCGGCCTATACCACCATGACCAGCTGTTGAGTTGTTTTTAATCATGAAAGGATGTTTACATTCTTCCTATACCTGATTTTTACTCATGTAATTTTGTCAAATGCTTTTCTGCATCTAGTGAGATGATCATGTGATTTTTTTTTTTCATTTTGTCTATGTGTTGTATCACATTAATGGATCTGCATGTCAGGTTTAGGTTGACTTGGCCATGGTAAACAACCCTTTTAAGTACTGTTCAATTCAGTTTGCTAGCATCTTTTTAAGAATTTTACGTTTGTTCAACAGAGTTGTCCTGTAATTTTATTTTCTTGTAGTGTCCTTGTCTGGTTTTGGTTTTTGTAAAAGTTGTACTTGTTTTTAATGTTAAAAAATTAACATAAAATCATCAGCATTTGTATAAACCAACAAGAAATACCCAAAAAAGAAATCATGGATCAATTCCATTTCCAATGGCATTAACAGTTAAGGAAAATTTTAAGGAGAGAACATGGTGGTTTAGAGGAAAGAAGCCCAGCCCAGCAGTTCCTTAGCACTGGACTTAGAAAAGCAAGGTGGGTAACTAAGGGAACTCACTGAAATTCAATATTGGACAGTAAAAGAAATCACAGAGACACAGAATTTAAGTTATGATATGTTACAGACATGCCAGCCTGGGGTGGCAGAGCTGGTGGCAGCCAGGTCTGCTTGAGCAGAGGGGGAGTGCAGGCAGAGAAAAAAGTGTGGCAGGAAAAAAAAAAAAAAAAAACTGATCTGGAAGAACCTGTGGAACAGAGAGGGAGGCTGATCTTAATGGACTTGAGTTGGTGGAAGAAGTCATTGAGTGAAAAGCAACCAAAATCACTCAGCTCATGGGGGCAGATAGTTGGGTAGAAACCAGGGTCACCAGCACAGGAACTATTTATAAGCCTGGCCTGACAGCAAGCCAAGGCAGGAGATTGGGAACTCATAAGGGAAGTGGCAGCTGACTCAGCAGGCATCTACTAGGAGCCCCAGAATGTACCTGGACCAGTGTGACTCAAATAGGCCCAAAGAAAACTGCTAAGGAGAGCAAGCTCCCTTTGTAGTGGATGCCCCATAACAGCTAGCTATTGGCCACACAGAAGCATCTGCAATCCAGCTCTCATCCCTGCTAATTCACATCCATAGTGGTGAATGTGAGACCTGTGAAGGTTGACTCTGCACTCTCAAAGTAGAATGGATGGGAGGCCTGAGACATGGACATTCAGCCATTGGTATTTCCCCAGCAATAGAGGGTGTGGATTAAATTTAAAATATCCACCAACAGAATTCCAAAGTTCAGCTGGATTAAACTCCAACTACTGGAACTTTTGGTTTAGAGCTCTACACCAACCCCAATGCAGGAGTACACAGCATGTCTGTATTCACCCCTCTATCCCATCCCAATCTGGGAGACAGGAAACTAAGAGCTACTATAACCAGCTTTGGCTCTTGGCCACAACAGCTGGCAACATGCAAGGAAGACAAAGATGTTGGACTAAACAACCCAGCCCTTGAGCCAAGGGTTCAGAGCCCAAAAATGAAAAATGGAAATCCACCCATGCCGAGAATTTTGATGGAGGAAAAAAGCCCTATATTTCTTTTTTTTTTGTCTACCCCTTTTCCCCCATACATTCCCCCTTTTTACTTTAAAATTTTTCAAACATTACTTCATTAATTTACTTTTTTTCCCCATTCTGATTGTGTGCCATGCATTCACTGTGTGAACACATTTAATATATATATTCATATAATTTTGCTTCATTTTAATTGCTTCTTTTCTTCATTTATTATTTAGCCCTGGTTTTACTTACGTGAGATAAAACTATATTGTGGTCCGAGTTGTTTTGTTCTTACATTTGTTTTTGTACCTTGAATTTTGTCTCTTTTTGCGGCTTCTTCACTCTTTTTCCCCAATAGTAGCTAAATTTTCCTATTCCCTCTTCTACTTTTAAAAAATTTATTTTTATGTTTTATTCTTCCTTTATTATAGCTGTTATCTGCTTCCTATCACCTGCTTCTTCCATATTCATGCTTAAAGTTTCTCATCTTCTCTACCCTATTTTCTCTTCATGTTAGAAATGTAGCCAGGTGCACTGACACACTTATAATCCTAGTGACTCAGGAGGCTGAGGCAGGAGGAGCTCACGTTTGAGGCCAGCCTTAGCAACATAGAAAGGTCCTAAGCAACTTAGTGAGAACACATCTCTAAATAAAAATTTAAAAGGGCTGGGGATGTGGCTCAGTGGTTAAACATCCTTGAGTTCAATCCTGGTACCAATAAATATATAAATAATAAAATTTAAAAGAGTTCTCCTTTGACCTTTCTATCAAACATTATACCAGAGGTTTTGGCCAGTAAAATGTGCCAAGAAATAGGTATACAGATTAAAATAAGAAAAATAAAGCTTTTTTTTTTTTTTTTGTATATGATAATTTACATAGAAAATCTGGTAGACTGAAAATTGTAACTTATTGCATTTAGCAAGGTTTCAAGGTAAAAGGTCAATATATAAGAACAAACTGCATTTCAATATATTAGGAACAAATCATCGAAAAATCAAAGTCATTTAGCATAAAAAATGTAATGGATAAATCTGACACAAATGTGCATATAATGAAAAGATAAAGCATTGCTAAAATCAGTGGAAGAATTACTGTGTTCATCGTTGGAAAACTCCTTGTTGGGTTTGTTACAATCTCAGCCAAAACCCATCACGTATTTCATGCTTATTATAAAAAATAAACTGGTAAAGCTGATTATAAAATTTACACAGAAATAAAACAGAATGGACAAAACAGAAACAAAACAGCAGGAAAAAAATTTAGAGAAAAATAAAGGGCTGTCACTGCCCAATTTCAAGACTTCCAAACTAAAGAAATGAAGGCAATAATGTTGGAGTTTGAGCTACAACTCAGTGAACAAACAGCAGCTTTGTATGCAAACAGTACAGGAGCCAGGTGTCAATCCATGCTTCCCATCATATTCAAAACTGCAAATGATCATAAACTTAAGTGTAAAACTGAAAACTATAAAATATCTAGAAGAAAACAGGAGAAAAATTATTATATTCCTGGACTAGGTAAATTTCTTAGATAAAAACACCAAAAGCATGATTCAGAAAAGAAAACTAATCATCTCAACTTCATAAAAACTGAAAACTTTTCCAAAGACACTAGAAGAGACAAGGCCCACTCTGATAAAGTTCTTGATCCAGAATATATATTCTCAGATCTCAATTAAAAAAAAAAAAAAAAATAGACATTTCACCAAAGAAAATGTATGAAGCCAAATAACATGAATAGGTGCTAAACATTAGTCATTTGGAAGATATAAATTAAAACAATACTACTTCACACACATTAAAATGGTTAAAATTACAATGACTGACTAGCAAGTGTTGATGAAAATGTGAAATAAAGGGAATTCTCTACTGCTTGAGAACATAAAATGGTACTGGTACTTGGAAAACAATAAAATCTTTTCTAAAAATAAAACAAACGTAACATTTCCCATATAATTTAGCCATTCTGCTCTTATTTACACAAGACAAATGAAAATAACTTTTAATATACTTATAGAGAAATGTTTATAGAACCTTATTTAAAACCAACAAACAAAAGCCGGCTTCTGTGGCGCGCATGCCTGTAATCTCAGCAACTTAGGCAGCTGAGGATTGTAAGTTCAAAGCCAGCCTCAGTAACTGAGCTCGGACCTAAGCAACTCAGAGAGACCCTGTCTCTAAATTAAAAAATATAAAAGAGCTGGGGATGTGGTTCAGTGGTTCAACGCCCCTGGGTTTAATCCCTGGTACCAAACAAAAAATGAGGGGAAAAGCCAACATCAATCAAAGGGTGAATAAAACTGGTATATCCAACAGCAGCATACTGCTTAATGAGAAATGGACTGCTGGTGTCCACACTTGGATGAATCTTGAAATAATGTCCAGCAAAAGCATGCAGACAAAACAATACATTTTAATTCCATTTATATTAAGCTCTTGAAAAGGCAAACTAATGTGAAAGAAAACAGATCAGTGAGTGCCTGGGAAGGGACAGGAGGAACTGCAGAACAGTAGAGAAAACTTAGGAAAGGTTATGTTCTTGGGAAAGCCTCATAGTTGTTATGCACATGGAAACTGAGGTATTTTACTTCAATAAAGCTGCTTAAAAAAGAAGAGTTTACCCCACCTGGGGAAAATTGCTACCTGACTTCTGCTGAGATGAAGGGCAAAGCCCTTAAAACTTCTCTGAGAGCCTATTGAGATGATCTGGGAGTTCCATCCTTAAATTTTAGGGGCCTTTTCTTAATTCCAAACCTCTTTCGTTTCTAGAATTAAGATAACCATAAAAATTTAAGGCAGATATTATTAAGTTCATAACAATTTTATTCATAACAAAATTTATCTATAGGTATATACAATACACTTATTTTTTACTTTGACACATAAAAATAGACATATTTACACATATACAAAAATATTAAAACCAACTTCAGAAATAAGGAAAACACGAAGACTTTACAAAGGATACATTCTTGAGAAATATATACACTGAAAAAAAAGTTTAAGAAAGGTAAACAAACATTTAAATTAACAGACTCCAGAAATTGATATTTTAATTGGCATTAATTTAGTGAAACAAGATGTCTCAAATGCTAGTAGACAGTAACTAAGTAGTTTTCCCTTTTTTAAAAAATATTTAAATTTTGTTTTGTACTGAGAATTTTAAGCTTTTTCACATTAAGTCATAAAATATTTTAAGAAGTTGTGTGTCTTCTATTTACTGGGGGAAAAATCCCAGATACATTGATTTCAATATAAAAAGCAAAAAAAAAATCACAACCATTTTTTTGGGGGGGTAAGATTAAAACCTAACATTTTCTAACTAACCCTCATGCACATTTATAATTGATTTAATAACAGATCACAATCTTTGTAAATTCTTTTTGCTTTTTTTAGTACCAGGAAGAGGACCCATTTTACAATTGGCTTTCAGGAGCTTGCCATTCACACAGTCTTTGGTGGAATGATAATCACACAGACACCTTGTACAATAATCAAATCCACAGCCTTCCCTTCTGCAGGTTGCACGTTGTAAATAGGAATCATATTTTGCAGGTGACTTACAGCGTATACAAGCTTTGAGGCTTTCGTTCTTTTTCAAAGTCTTGGCAACCTTAAAAAAAAAAAAAAAAAAGAACAAAACCCATAAATTTCAGTAAGGACTGAATGTAATTTAGTTATAGTAAAAACAAGAAGGGTACCTCTGCTCCCCCTTACATATTTAAAGCACTACCATCACACATAAGACTTCTTTCCCTTAAGGAGACTAAATGTTCAATGGGTGACAGCATTACTTGTCAGGGGATTCAGTGGCCACTGCCACTTTTAGATATATTGCCTTTTACCTCAGGCTAGGTCTTAAATAGACACTGAAGGCTACTTGCACATCAATGAATAACTTAAATGCCACCATTTCTATAAAGCCTTCCTAGCTTCACTGAGGAGCTGGGTGCTCTTTTACCTTGAGTTCTTTTTAAGCCATCTTTTTTTTTTTAAAGCGGGGGAGGGGGGATTCCGGGATTGAATTCAGGGGTACTTGACCATTGAGACAAATCTCTAGCCCTGTTTTGTGTTTTATTTATAGACAGGGTCTCACTGAGTTTGTTGAGGCTGACTTTGAAGTCATGATCCTCTGGCCTCAGCCTCCTGAGCTGTTGAGACTGCAGGTGTGTGCCACTGCACCTGGCTTTTAAAGCCATTTCTGGGAGTTGAAATGAAGGGGGCAGAAGAACTATTAATTCCCTAATTGTTCTAATTATGATATAATTAAATTTCAATGAACATCAACATCTCTTCCAATTTAGAAGAGAATACATTAGTTAGTATTAAGAGCTAAGTTATATTTTGACCTTGAAAAATTCTTTTCTATTTCTTTAAAAGTTTTTTAAAAAAGTAAATGCCCCATGTTTGTAATTCATTGATTAAACATAAAATTACCTCAGAGAATTCATTGTGCCGACTGTATGTAGAACTTTTCGGATCACGTTGACTGGATAACTTTGTTTGCACACTTTTGGGGGGAGGAATATGTGTTGCAGATTTTTGAACAGAAGCTAATGCAGTTCTGAACATAACATATTCTCTGGTTGAAGCATGTGGTGAACACTTAATGCTGTTTTCCTAATTAAAGAAATTTCAACAGGAGTTATATTTCCTTTGCTATATCAATTCAACAACCAATCACGTAGATTTGTACACATAGGAAAGGTCAAACAGGACTGAAAGGAACTTATCCCTACATCTAACGTAGCTGCACATGCTTAAACATAGCCACAATAACTATTCAGAATTTGAAGCCTAATTCTTGATGGAAAGCGAATCAGAAACTGAGAAATCACTTTATATGTGTAGTCTATGAGGTATTTAATACTAAACAATGTCAAAGACAGAACAAATGGTCATTCTTCCTATCACCAGTAGAAGGCAGGAGCCAAGTATAAGTGTCACTACAGTATTTAACAGATTTATAGTCTTTTATACTAGAGTTTTCATTAATACCAGTAAAGAAATTCAACCTGGAGAATTAAGCAATACTTGTATAAAGTCATTTATTTAGTAGTAGCACCAAATTTTTGTACCTAAGCCTGTCCAATTCTAAAGCCCAAACTTTTAATCATGCATTGATCTCAATTCTTAGACACATCTATAGTTACCAAGTATTTTAGAAATATAAACATATTTCCCTTCCACAGTAAGAATCTTCCATATATTGATATTACTGTTTTTCTGGCAAGAAAAGTATACTTTTTATAGCCCCTATTATTATTATTATTTTTTTGTTACTGAGGATTGAACCCAGTAATCCACATTCCCAGCCCTTTTTAAAAAATATTTTATTTAGAGACAGGGTCTCACAGAGTTGCTAAGTGTCTCACTAAGTTGCTGAGGCTGGCTTTTGAACTCTCGATCCTCCTGCCTCAGCCTCTCTGAGTCTTTGGGATTACAGGTGTGAGCCACCACGCCCGGATAGCCCCTATCACCAGTAGATGACATGGCCATCACCATCTATTAATAACTAAGAATTGCAAATTAAATCTCTTTCCAAGATTGGCTAGATGGTCAGTACATGAAAACTTAAGTTATTTCTCCCTTATTAGTTTGGGCATTCTATTTCTAGAGGGAACCCAATAAATACATAAACAACTGAGGTGGAATTCCCTTTATTTTTTGAATTTGGTTTCTTAATCAGTTCTGTGAAAGGCTAAAATTATTTGCAAAGCATTTTTCCTTTTGGGAAAGGGTTTCTAGATTACTTTTTTCTTTCCTATTTCACCTTTATTTCTAAAGGTAAGAGTAGTAGCAGTATATTTTAAAAAGAAAACATCAATTGCAAAGACTTACAGTAACTCTTTGCATTGCTTTATTGTATAACTGGAATGTTGCCTTATCATCTTCTAGAATCTTCTTCCAGGCTGTGCTCACTTTGGACATACTGGAAAATAAATGACCACAAAAGAAACAAATAAAGCACCAAAAATATGCTAAGATGGATATAGTAGAGAAACACTAAGTATAAAAATGACATTTAAGTGTTTTTCAAAAACTATCCATTAGAATGGTTTTAGGCATTTGAGACTTAAGGACAGATGCCCAGGGCTAGTCATTTGGGTTTAACTGGTCTAAAATGGGGCTCAGGTTTCTATATTTTTTAAATAGCTCCTCATCAAGTAATTCTTGTATATCCAGGTTAAGGATCACTCTTTGTACTTTATTAAAAAGTGCAGACACATTTCGAAGTACTCTAGGACATACCACTATTAGCAGAAATCTACTTGAAAAGCCCATTATGATAAAAGAAAAGGGTACAATCTTTGAGCCCCACACTTAAAAACTGGTCTAAAAATATTTTATACTTCAAGCGTGGCAAAAAGTCATAGGCGTATTAGATATGCAGACTGTAGATATGTAGTTTATCTCCAGAGACATAACTAATTAATTAGAAATTTCAGAACTAAAAGAAACAAAAGATGCCAAACAATAGAAACAGTTTTCTAACAGTGAACATGAAATTCATAATGATCACATTAAATACATACTTCTATAAGATTTTCTTTCATCTTAGTGGCACACAAGTAGTGAAATAAGTGCCAGTGATCAAACAGTCATTATTTCAATTAAACATCGTCAGACTACTACATCAGTCTTTGTATCAGCTGATAGAACTGAGATACTGAGATATCTAACAGAAATGTACAGTAGATTATACTCATATACTCTAAGCAATAATACTTACTTGATTAAGTCCATATCACTGAGCTGTGTCAAAATATTTGCTAGGAGATGTCTGAGTCCCCTTCGAAAGAGTTCACCAAGGATATCTACACATTCTAGGCCCATTTTCCTGCCAATTATATTCTGGAGTTTAAAATTTCCATTGGATATAATTTCCTTCAGCATTTCTCGATCTATTTTAGGATTTCTCTTAGCATTCTTTTTTAATGTTGAACAAACCACTTTTTCAAAATGAAGAACTGGCAGCAAGTTTTTGTTGGGATATTCTGGGCTTTGTGTCTGTAGTAGGCAGGACTGTGGGCTGTTTCTGAAATCTTCCTCGAGTGAAAAGCTACTCTCTTCATATTCATTGAGGATACTTTGCTGAGTAAATGAGGAATACCCACTGTCTTCACAAAGTCTACTGGTGTCCAGTTCTTCTATTTCATTGGGACTATTAAGTGTTTGTTGCACATGTTGATTTTCTTTGTTATGCAAGGGTTTGCTTTTAGGTTCAAGTTCTTTAGTCCTGTAGCTCACAACTGGTGACCCAATATATGATAACCTTTCATAGTTTTTAATGCAGTCTTTACAAGAACCTTCTAAATATGCAGGAGTGTAGGAGCCTTGTCTTCCACTTTCATCTGGTTTTACCAGTTTCGATTCAGAATGAACATGGTTACAATTAAAATCACACTTCATTTTGCCAGAAAAAGTGAAACCTTCTTCTTTACAACCTACAAAAAGAACACATTTACTTCTTAATTGCAAAATTTAGATTGGAATATGCAAGATTCAATAACTTTGCATTCTCTTAGAACTATGTATTGCCTACATGCATTTGCCTATAAAACTGAAATTATCCAAGTTTAATTGAAATGACAATACATGTGGAAATATTTAAATCTTATAGACATACATATTCTTGAAGACTTCAGGACAGATTGCTTTTGAATCTATATATGTGTAAAATTTGACTATTTAGAATCTACATTTGATTAAGTAAAAAACAATGGGAAAAGGAACCATATACATCTGAACTCATGTAACAAATGAGGAATGTGATATGACAAAGAGTAGGGCCCAAAGTTAAAATCATCCTCAAAGTAATCACAAACATTTCCAGAATCGGTGTTTCTACCCTGGACTTTGAACATTCATACGTTAATGTATACCTAAACTCCCAGTTTTCATCTCCAAGTTTTATTCTGATTGAGGCTCTAGGTGACTGTGCAGATACACTTAAAAGTGTTTGTGTACTGTAATGAATAAACTCAGTCAAAGGGACATCTCTCTATATCTGGCTTAACGTGCTAAAAATGTTGCTATATTCAATCACTGAGCAAAGGTGTTTCATGACTAATTAACCAAAGAATCAAAGTACTTCAGCTACCAGTCAGAATTAAGACTTGACAAATAAACATGACACTCCAATCATTATAAAACCATATTTAATAACTCGAGGGGAATAGGTCAGCAGGTGTGAATTACTGTGCAATTGCTTTAAACAACTTAAGACAACATACTGGTTATAAGTAGCATAAGAGGAAAAAAAAATACTATCAACAAATCATGTAACTATTTCTGAACATTACTCATTAGAATTCTTAATTACTGATTCAATCTTAACCTTAAAAGAGTGAAAGATCTAATCAGTGCTTTTACACAATCCTCAGTGCCTAAGACATTAGTTAAGACACATGGAAAAGGCAGCTTTAAAGCAGGGTTTCTCTATCTCTACTCACTTAATTCTTGCTCTTATGTGCTCCCTGGACATGTGGCTGTTTAGCAGCCTTTACTCTTAGACATCAGTAGCAGCCCCCAACCACAAGGTGTAACAACAAATGTCTTCGGTAACCAATTATCACAAAATACAGCACAAAGGAGGTGGTAATGGCAACATTTCCTTTATTCCCAAGTAGAAAACTACAGTTTTTATGTATTAAATATTGGTAATTTGTCCATATTAATATAACTGGTTTTACTGAGAGCAAAACTTTTCAATCCAAAGTACAAATATACCTTTCTATCAAGTAAACTTGCAGTTGGAGGCTCCCTTTAACATCCTGATGCTTGACAGTGACAGTTCTATGCTTTAGTATCCCACTAAACCTAAAAATTAAGTTTTAACTAAGAGTTCAGGGACATAAAGAGTACATAAATAGGGCTGGGGTTGTAGCTCAGTAGAGTGCTCACCTAGCATGCTTGAGGCACTGAGTTTGATCCTTAGCACCACATAAATGTAAAATACAAGATATTTTGCCCACTTAAAAAAATATTAAAAAAGAGTACATAAATAAATTCTAACTTCCCAATTAACCCTAATCCTAAGAACAAATTAAGTGGTTTCCTTTATTGGTAAAAAACACCAATCAAGGCTTTTTTCCCTATTCTTGTCTCAACTAGAGAATTAAGTTTGATTTACATAGGATCACAATTTATATGAGAAGATAAAAAAGCAGAAGCAGCCTATCAAAGGCATAATTTTTACTTTAGGTGCCTAAAGCAAAGAGGCGTGAAGCTGACCTCCAGGAACTCCTTTTTCAAAGGTATATTCCCTGTTTCTAGAACCCAGATTTGGGAAGAATGTCCTATAGAACCTCTTTTATTCAACACAATTTCTTAAATAGACAGTCCTTTAAAATACAGCTAGCAATGATTCAAATATTTTATATTTGTTTAAAAGTTTGTGATTTCCAATATTCTCAAACAACTAATTAGTCCTCACTTAAAAAAAAAGTTATCATTAGCCTGTTTTGATAATGGAGCACAGTCAAGCTCAGCTAAGTAGATTGCAAAAGATCTGATCATGAGATAAGAAAGCCATATCACTGGACTGTAAATCCCCTGCTTTTTCCACTATCTCACCTGGGAATGTGGCACAAACCTGTTTACAAGTGACCAAAAAGCCAGAATTTATGATGCAAGAAGTTTTATATTCATTCAAGGTATGTATTTTCTCTGCCAGAGTATCTTTTTGGCTGCCTTTGTCTGGTTAACGCCTTCCTAGTTTATTATTCACGTAAAGCTTCATGTTTCATTTTATTTTTTTGAGGTCTTCTTAGACCACATCAAACCCTGCTTCCTAGCTCAATCAATTTTAAATTTGTAAGCTTACTGTAAACTCCTTAACACAACTGCTATTGCTTATGATGCAATCTCAAGCAAACAATACAGTGCCTGACACAATGAAGACAGACATAAAATGTCAGCCGTTTCCTAAGACCAAGATTAGAATCTGTACCTATCACTATGGTGCCAACACTTTTCTTTTTTTGCTTTGGTGCTGGGCTTGAACCCAGAGCCTTACACGCCAGCTATTGTATTTTCATTTGAACCGTACAGAATCCCCTATACATTCAGCACCAGTACCCAACTCAGATTACCATGGTGTACATGTCACAAATAATGAACAAATATTGATGCATTATTAAGTAAAATACACATTTTAGTTGTTTTCAGTTTCTACCTATTGCTTTCTTGTGCTCCAGAATCCCATCCAAGATCCACTGTCATGTTCCGGTAGACACCCCTTGTTTGTGCCAATTTCTGACTTTCCTTATAGAATGCCCATCAATGGGGATTTGTTTAATGTTTTTTTATGGTCTGGGGTTGTGGGTTTTTAGGAAAAAAGACACAAATAAAATGCTGTCATTACGTCCTATAGAAGGTAAAAGTTATTAATATAGTAACTTATCACTTCCAATGTTTATCTTAAGCACCAGGCTGAACTGATCAGGTTATTATCCTTTCAGTTACCTCCTGATATCATAGTATTTAAAAAGAAAAATCACTATACAGCTTACACTTCTGAGAAGTGCTGACTTTTGTACTTTTTGTCTAAATTTCTATTTTTCAAAGGGGAGTAAATACATAATCTTTTGGAATCTCTCTGCAGATTATCTATTTTATCCCATTTCTTTCCTTTTTCAACCATTTATATCAGCATAGACTCATGGGTTTTGAATCATAATCCAATACTACTTAAGTTTTTTTCTCAACTTGTTCCAGCTTTCACTATGGCAAGCTCTTTCAGCTGGTGCTGACTTTCATTTGACATATCTGCAAATGACACATCATTTTGTTTTTTGAACATTCCTTATTTTTTGGTTCTACAGGATGCTCTTGGTGGTTTTTATTTGAGAAAGGAAATAAAATCTGGATACTGGTTGTAGATTTAATTTTAACATATGAAGTGACTGTAATGAATTTTTCATCTCCATAACAATACTGAAAAGTAGGTTGATTTAAATACCACTGTCAACAGGAAAGGAAGCAGAAGTAAACTGCTTGCAAAGGCTAAGAGCATGCCTTTAACTAGTCAGGTACTTTCCAAAGACCAAGTCAAGTGTTCCCAAACTCTTTGGGAACTATCTGTATCCATAATTGACCTGATACTATCCAGATAAAGGGAGAGACTATTACTTGATTCTATAGCCTCTTGAAGTTAGCAAATAGGGTCAAGAGTCCAGTTCTGCCTCTTTATTCATTTATACAATATTTAATGATAGTATGGAGTGAGGAAGACATTAATCAGGGATGACCTTTACAGAAGGTGATATTCTGAAATCTAGAATCCTTGTGGAAATCTGTTAGGAAAATTCCAGATTCAGGGAAACACAAGGAAGCAAGGAAACACAAGCAAGCAAAATGTAAATTCTTAATGTTCAAAAAAGAGTAATAATAGTGCTGCAACTTAGTAAGATGGGGAGAATGACTCAGAAATAATGTTGGAGAAGTGGAACAGTCATAGGGTAGGTTGAACCTTTGCATTGTTCCAAATAAAGGAGAGAAATTTGGTTTACATTTTAAAAAGATCATTGGTAGCTGTGGTGAAGCTGTGCAGGAAGGTAAAAGTGAAGGCTAGGAGGTTAGTAAAGTATTTTACCATAGGAGTAGAGTTGGGGACTAGGGTGACTGCAGTGGAAATGAAGATAACTGGGTAGGTTCAAGGTCTATTATGTAGGAGGATAAAGACATAATTATGTTGCTAATGTACTGGATGTTGATGACTAGGGAAAGTGAAATAACAATACCCTAGGAATTAAGGTTTGAGCCATCCAATGTACAGCCTTATTTACAGAGTTGGGGAAAGACACTGACTTTTTCTCAAAGTCTGTTTCCTCATCTATAAAATGGGAGGAAGAAATTAAACTCCTTATACTCCTCAAGTTGCACATCATTAACATTTAAAAGCAGTAAAATATCCTCCAAAGCAAAAATTTGGGAAACAGATCCAAGTTCAAATGAAAATACCTGCCCAGCCTTTGTTAATTGGAACAGTGTCCTTCCATTACTATTCTCATTTTCCCTAAAACAGATACTAATGATACTCAAATACTGCATTTTAAAAAACTCTTTATTAACCAACTCAGTTCAATCATGAAACAAGTGGTATTATGACAAACTCTACAAATCTGACCTTCCATTTAACTTCCCAATCTAGACACTCTATAGAAGCCACCATGTGCACAAGGCTACACATGCTCATTCCTTAAGAATCTGAGAGCCAAGACCTATGGCCAAAGCTGTAAATCAGCCATAATCCTCAACAGAAAATTTTAGGAAAGCCTACTTTCAAAAGTATTTGGATGCGATATTTAGTTTTCTCAAATCTGTAAACAGGTAGAAATAAAACCTTGGAAGCAGTAAATGCTTTTAAGAGAGAAAGGTAGTTAGAAAACTGGAGGGAAAAAAAATTCCATCATAAAGACATCAACGTTCAGAATTTCGAAGGCAGAGTTAGGTATCAGGATATTTTAGAAGTATATATTATTGAACCCGTTAAAATTAATTTCTTTTACTACTTGATTCCTTTTCTAATGAATGAGACATTACCAAACACTGGAATACAGATTTGCTATTTTTTCCATTTGGGGCCATTTGTGAGGTAAAATATGCATTAGGACTTCATTTAGAGATGGCAACAAAGAAGATAAAAATAAGCGTTGGAGTGCCCTCCAATCTACCTAAATTTTGTAATAAAGGACTATGTAGCTGTTCAGGAATACAACCAAATAAAAATCACTTTTTCAATTCTCACAAATTGGCTAAATACCCTAGACAAATTCACAGGTTTGTATTAAAAAGTGCTTTTATTTTAACCCTTCCCTCTCGAATCTAGGCCTTGAGATTGAGTTACAGAGCAAAAAGAGGGAAAAAAGGATAAAACTGACGTTTTTGTCTGGATGTCCCAATGGAGCTTGGTCCGATGTGGGACGGGGGGGGGGGGGTCCTCTCCATTTGGCGGGAGTGGGGAGGAGACCCTGAAAATCCGGCGGGGTGGGTGGGCCGTCCCCTGCGGGCGCGGGACTCCGGAGGCGGGAGATCACCGCGAGCAGGATCTCCCGCGCCCGCCAGCCAGCCCCAGGAGGAGCATCCGGGAGCGGGCTTGGGCTGAGAGGTGTGCGTGGATGCAGAAGAGGGGGCGAGGAGAGAGACGCGAGGAGAGAGACGCGGGGAGAGGGACGCGGGGAGAGGGGCAGGCACCTGGCGGCCCTGGGGTGTCCCGCGCGCAGCCTGTCAGCTCCAGCGCGGGTGGGGGCGGGGAGGGGGCATTTTGGCGCCCATTCAAGCGGGTGGGCGGGCCGACCTTCCCGGGATTAGGTGCAGCCTGGTCTGCCACCGCCCTACCTCCCCGCAGCTCAGCCCAGGTTCCGCATGGGCGGCGGGACCCCGCGGTTAGCCACCGCTTCCCAACACATCTGGCCTCCCCTTTGAGAACCCCCGACTTCTCTCTCCCCCCCATCTGAGAACCATCGCGACCGTCGCCCGCCCCAGGGTCCTGCGAGAGGCCACGCGACCAGGCTGGGGAGAATGCAGGGTCAGGTGTAGCAGACTGCGTCCCTCACCATGCACCCCTAACTGAATGCGCTACTACACTTGGGTTCCCCTCACTCACCGTCTGGGCAGCGAGGGCACCCGGCGGCTGTCAGCGCGCTGGAGCTACAGGAGCAAGAGCTGCAAGAGCAGGAGAAAGGCCGTGTGACGCAGCTGCAGGGGCGCCAGCTCATGCCAGTGGACTTGGGGTCCGCCTCAGGTGTGGTTTCGGCCACACCAGCGGCGAAGCGAGTGCCTGCTTCACAGGGCTGTAGTTCTTAAAAGGCGCCAGCTGGTACTTTTAAAATCTTTGAATTTGGTGCCCAAATCCTCGCGGCCCAATGAGGAGCGTCTCTCGCACGCGCGCGCCAATAGGAAGGCAGTGGGAGGGGACGTCCTCGCCCACGCCCAATTGAAGGCTGCTGAGGCGGGGCCCAGCCGCGAAGCCCAACCCCCTTCCATCCTGCTCCACTAGTCCCCAAAGATGCTGCAGCCTGGGCGGGGCCTAGGAGTACAGGGAGCCCGCGGTCCAGCTGCACGTGGAGAGAGCCTACCACGCATGCGTACACCCTCCGCAGTTCACTCCGCCGTCCTGGGAACGGCCCTTCTTCAAGCCCCATTATTAGCCAGAAGACAGCTCTGGTTTCTCCGAAGATCTCTGACGGGAACAAACGATATCCAACGTTCTTCGATCGTCTCACAAGCGGGAGTCCGGTGAGCGGCGACTCTGGTCGTCCGGGAATCCAGGCTTTCCGGAAGACGAACCCTCCCCCAAGCCCTACGGAGCCCGCCTCTCTAGGATTTAGGCGCGCTCACCTCTCCCTCCTAATTTTGCCCCTCCCCTCGTCTAAGGCCTCTGCGCAGGCGCTTTTGGCGGGAGGCCAGAGAGTTGGCGGGTTGGCGCTTGCGCACTGTAGTGCCCCGAGGTTCCCTCTTGAGCGGGCGGGGCGCGGCGGGCGCGGAGCAGGTAGCGGTACGTAGGTGCGCGACCTTGTATAGAGGCGGGGCCCCTGAAGCTAGTCGCCTTGTGGCGGGAGACTGGAGCCTGGTGTTTACGCCTTCCGGCGTGGCGGAACGTGAATCCTTGCTACTGCGTTTACGTGTATTTTCGGCTGTAGTTGTTCAACCACCATTGATTCCCCACCCCCCACCCCGACGTTAAGTGTACTGAATTTGTATGTATGCCTTCCTGATTTTTCTTTCCGTGCGCTAAGTGCAAGAGACATTAGTGCTGTTCAAAGAAATAAAATTCCAACTTTCTTGAACTGAAGACCTCTGGCCGGGTGAATGTTTTTCCTAGCGATGACAGGAGTGGATGTAGTAATTGTTAAATCTTTGCTGACATATTGCACCATATTATTACTGATGCCGAACCTGGTATTATTTGAGCATGCACCTAAGTGGTGAGGGTGCATTCCTTGGACTCAGGTTTTGGCTCCTTAAGTGAAGCTACAGGATGCATGCTTTCAAAAAACCCAAATCCCCGCCTTTTACTATTTCCCCTCCTTTAATTTCCTGTAGTCTCAGGAAGGGAGAGTTGGCAGTTGGCTTTCAGTTAGTGTTCAATGCAATTGGTTCACACAGTTCCTGTGTGAGGCAGGACCAAGATTAGGATGAGTCATACAAGTGCTGGCTGGATCCATCTTTACCTAAAATTTTTATAATTAATTCATATTTTTTTGCATCTTCTTTTTCTAATGTTCCATTAAAGTAATATTAATCTTGGGTACTAAAATATGTTAGCCCCTTAAGTTTTGTACCTGAAGCAGGTGTCCCATTCACCTTATTCTAGCCTGACTCTGGTGGTAGGTCCTGGAAATAATGGGTTAGAAAGACAAAAGTCTTTCTAAATTTACAAGAATACTAGTAAACATTAAGAAACATTAAGACAACATAAAACAATGAATCAAGAATGGGGAGGAGAGAGACATAGGTTTTAAGAACTTTGGAGGATCAGAACAGTTTCTGACGCTTTGAACCATTGTCTACATGTTGAGCTGGCAGTGCAGACAGCTACATGAGCTGGGAAGACCAGAATGCCTTGCTAGAACTCATTGAGCAAGGAGGAAAGTGGAAGATAATTACCAGAGAGGTAGGGAGAAGCTAGATCCTGTAGGGTGTTGTAGGTTTCCATGTAAACTTTTAATTAAGAGTTTTTTCTTGCTTTGAGTAACTGTCCAATGGGTTTTAGCATAGGAGTTGCTGAGTGAATATTAAAACTATATAAAGTTCTTTTATGTACTGTGCAACTAACATTAATAACTAATGTTAATTCGTTAAAGATGTTGGCATTATTTTTATTTTATGGTGATTGTGCTTTGAAGTCATTCTCACTTTGTGGGAACTAAAACTGCTGAGTGGGAAGATTTCTGACAAACAGTCCTCACATGGTAAGATGAAAGGTTCAAAGGACCAAACTCATGACAACTAGGAGTGAGATTCAGAAAGTCCATTTACTTTTTTCTGTTATGCTTTGGAACATTTACTGGGGTCTTGGTTGTTGACTACATTTTTACATTACTTCCCTGTTTGACTTTAGAAATCATCTTTATTCACTTTATTTTCAGATATGGGCAGAGGTAGGAAATTTGAGAGTGGGGAAGGGTTCTCATTAAACTAGTTGAGCACATGGAATATAACCTTTGTCTCTTAACCACCCCTTACAAGTGTTGTTCAGCAGGATCCCCCCCCCCTCTGAAAAAGGCTGACATATTATTAGAAAAATCAAAATAACTTTAATAAGGTAATATAGTCAAGCATAGTTAGTCACATGTTGGAATAATTTGTACCACTCCTTTTCAGTTTATTACTTAAGTGATTTGAGCTTTGATTATTCTTAACTGATACTTTTAACAGGCTCATGACACCTGTTAATTTCATCTTTAGGGATAAAGTTAGAAAATGTCAGTAGAAGCACAGACCTCTTTTTTATGCAAATCAACACCAGAGTTGCAGGGTTTTTAGGTGCAAATGAACTCCTTAGAGAATTGCCCTTATTCTTGGTGATCAACTGCTCTTTGCAGACTTAGTGCATGCAAGACATATAGGGTGATGTATATGGGAATAATTGAAACATGGTATACTTACCCTCGTTGCTTAATATTTGTGGGCTTGCTTTATAACATTAAACATTTTTTAATAAAGGAGTCAGTACAGGATGGAATTAGGTGCACAACATAAGGGTATAATACAACATTGGATGGATCAAATACATTTGAAGTTACAGTGAGGAATTTTTATAGAACACAGGTTGATTCTATGCCAGGATAAGGGAGTAATCCATAGGACAGGGTTTCTCAACATCAGCACTATTAACATTCTAGGCTAGATAATTTTTTTTTTTTAATTGTGGAGTCTATGCTGTGCATTGCAGGGTGTTCAGCAGCATCACTCATCTCTAATTCACCTTCCCAAGGTGTAATTGTCTTAAAACATTGCCAGAAATTCCATGGGAGTTGAGGTGGGGGTGAAGCCTCCTCTGAATGAGAACCACTGCTGTGGGGATATCTTTTTGAGAGAATTGGAGGAGGTGGCTATCTACAGTATAAGGAACAAAATGGAGGAAAGGTTACATGCAAGGGTCTTTAATTTGACGGAGCATAAGGAGGTGGATATATAAAATCACTTCCCTAATGGGGAGTCATTCTAATGCTGGATGCCAGTCATGGATGTATTGTATGCATAGTTGTAGTTTTATTTAGCAGTGGGGACCTATTACAGTGTTGAGCAAAGGAATGTTGAGATCAGAGGCTTGTTTTGTAGACAGATTAATCTGGAGGTTATTTGTAGCCAGCATTATACAGCATCTAGAGAGGATGCAAGGAGAAATCAGGTAACTAATAAAGTATACCAGGAGAGAATTAATTCTGGACAAGTCAGTGGTAATGGAATTGGAGAGGATGAGAGGACATAGATCTTAGCAGTAAATTGAATGGGAAGCAGAGGAATCTAAGGGATCTATATTTTAAATTTGAGAGAGGGAAAGTGGTACCATTAATGGTGAGTTATAGAGGATTATGATTTTTCATTTGAAAGATATCTATGGCTTCAAAACTGTCATTCAACCTAATAGAGTTTTGATTAGTTCATTTCAGTTTTGGTTCTTTATGAACAATACACCAAATTTCTAGAAAAAAATACTTCAGGTATTACTGCTTGTGATGTTATGTCCTAAAGAGACAAGAATGGTGAAAACACAATCTTATGCATTAATGAGATAGTGTAAGGTCTAGATAAACAGATGTTCCTTAAAATAGGGTTATGTCCCCATAAACAAGTTAAAAATGGATTTCATACACCTACCTACAGAATACCACACTACAGCAGTGTAGAATCTTGGGTGTTCATTGCCCTAATAATTGTGTGGCTAAGAGCTGAAGCTCCAGAGTATCCCACCCCAAAACTGAAAAATCCTCAGTAGTGTACCCACCTTAGGTTGGGCACCAGCTGACTCATCCTTTTCTATTCCTTAGCACACAATTTTGTCTTTAATAAAAGTACAAATAAACCAGTAAATTAATATTTTGAAGTAACTGTTGCCATACAGATATTGTGGTATCTTAGTCTGTCTTGTATTGCTGTAACAATTCCAGATAAGGTAATGTATAAAGAACAAATTTTCCTACAGTTCTGGAACCTAAGAAATCGAAAAAAAGATCAAGGCTTCAGCACCTGCGGAGGGATTCTTATGCTTCTAAGAGGGTACTTTGAGTGTTATGTCCTCACATGACAGACAGAAGGGCAAAAAGGGCCCAACTCCCTTTTTCAAGACCTTTTATGACAGCTTTTATCCATTCATGCCCTCCCTCGTGACCCAAACACTTCCCCAAAAGCCAAACCTCCCAACACGGTTGCATTGCAAACTAAATTTCCAATATGTGAATTTAGGGGGACACATTCAGACTACACATAGCATACAGTAAAGTACTATGGAATACAGATGAAGGGAAGTTAATTATTTATAGGGGACACGATGCCTTTTAGGTTGGATCTTAAATCTGCATTAGTAAGTGGAGTAAGTTTTCTAGGCAGAGGGGTCAACATTAGTGATGTAGGCATGGTGGTGACATGCATAAGCAGTGACAATGCATGGTTTTTAATTAATACAGTTGTATTGTGTGTTTTGGCAAACATACACAAATTTGAGGGATCTTAAAATATTAAGAATTAGGATTCCAAAACTGCCTCAGTTATGGTTCTGTACTCTTATCCAAGTTTCATGGGTTTCCAGAATTCCATTTGATTAATTAGGAATAAATAGTGAATGAAGTAGGAGCCCATGTCAGCTCACAGATCATATTTGCCAGTTATTCTGCATGTGTTTAATACACCAATATGTATTTTATTTTTAAATCTTATTTATTTTTTGCTGTGCCAGGAATTGAACCCAGGGCCTCACACATACGAAGCACACCTTACACTGAGCTACATTCCCAGCCTAATTTTAAATATATATTGTTAAAATCCCAAATGTGTTAAAAGACAGTTTTTAAAACTGACATTTCGATCAGAGAATTTTGAACAAAGCAGATTCCTTCCATGTCAGTGGGTTTCATCCCATCAATTGAAAGTCTGAACAGAATAAAAAGAGCAGCCTCCCCTAAGCGAGAGTTTTCTAGTCGACTACCTAGGAATGGAACTGCGCCACTAGCTCTCCTAGGTCTCCAGCTGGCTCCCTCGTGCTGCACATTTTGGACTTTTCAACCTTAATAATCGTGTGTCAATCTTATCTTTCTATATATACATATCCTAGGGTTCTGCCTCTCTGGAAGACCCTAGATATGGAAATGCACTAAGGCTTACCATCAGTTTTGTTCATACTTTGGCAGAAACCTCCTTGCTTACCAGTCCTTCAGAGTTTGAGGTGCAATGCCAAGGCCTAATGCACCAGCTACACATCAGCTCTGGCCCTCGGCAAACCAGGAACCTTTCCATCATTGATTGGGATATACCCACACCTTCTAATAGGCCCCACTCCATCATGGGGAAGTAAAGACCCTTGCAAGGGTGGTCTTACATTGTGTACTCTTGGTCTTAGGGTACTCTCTTTCAGTGTACTAAGTGTTCTTTTATTCTCACTTGTTAATTCCATTACCAATTCAATTAATGACAGGGCTTCCGTCTCCTGACTAATATGGCATCTACTGTCATATTTTAAGTTTTTTCAAAATAGAGTTAAAGAAATTTTTCGATTAAATATTAAAATATTTAATTTTAAGGATCTTACAGAAACAAATGAGTTTATCTGTTTCTCGTAGAGAAGAGCGCAAGATTTACAGCAATCATAATGTTTTACTAATGCACTGAGATCTACATTAATTATGCATTACGAATATGTATATTGCTTACCATTGTAAAAACTTTTTTTTAAGAGAATACTCATGAGTATGCACAATTGATGTGCCATAGTATTTTCCTGAGCGCATGAAATACTTTAATAACAAACCAACCTAAGCTTTTTTGGAAACAATTTCTAGTAAATATTCATAATCAGCATAGTCCTTCAGTGACTGTATAAGTTCATCCAGTAGATAATCTCCTTGCATAAAAGTCTCAAGACCATGCAGTGATTTGTTTATTCTGTGATCTGTGACCCGGTTCTGTGGAAAATTGTATGTTCTTATTTTCTCTGATCTTCCTTTAGTTCCAACCTATACATGTATAAAGAAAGATATGAGATACAATTAGATCAGGAAAACTTGGACCTACAAACTTAACTTACTCTCACTAAATTCTTGATTTACAGTTGAATCACAAAACAAGATGTCTTCAAGTTTTAACATGTTGAATCTCTAAATGACATGGGATGTGATGAAAAAAGAATGTGGGCTTTAAAATCATAAAGATTAATACTTGAATTCTGTCTCTGCCACTTCAATGCTCTATGAGTTCAGGAAATAGATTAAACTTTAAATTTACCACATAAAAATAAGACAAATGATGTCTACTGCATAGTGACATTGTATACATAATCTCTGTGAATTAATGTAGCCATCTTGAGTGTTGATAAGATGATGAATGCCCCGTACTGAGGAAGTCTTAAAAGGGCTGTGTAAGTTACAAAATTAAATATTAAATAGGAAAAAAGTTCAGTTCAGTTTGCAAGAGTTATAAAAATTTGTTTTCCTTGGTACTAGGGATTGAACACAGGGTTCCTTTACCACTGGCCGAATCTTCAGCCCTTTTAATCTTTTATTTTGAGACATGGTTCCACTAAGTTGCTCAGGGCCTTGCTAAATTGCTGAGACTGGCCTTGAACTTGTGATCCTCCTACCTCAGCCTCCCCAGGGGATTAAAGATGTATGCCACCATACTTGGCTTTCAAAGGGTTAAAAATTAAGGGAATGGGACTCAATATCTTTTTTTCAGTAACTGACAAAATCTGAGAATGCCTTTGAATATAGAAGGCAGGGGAGCAAAATTACTATAATACAGGTATATACCTCAGTCAACCTACTTGAGTTGTTTTCTGCCTTTGACAATACATGAAAAGAGTTTGGACATAAAAAACTCAGTTATTTAAGAACATTTTCTATCCTGTGGAAACATTTTTTTTTTAATTCAATTTTACCTGGATCTTCCTAGCACTGTATCTTTTACTTGTTTCTTCCTCGAGATGCATATTGTATAGCTTTGCACGCAACTTTTTCATAGCCATCTCTCTATTTTTCAGTTGAGACCTCTCTTGTTGGCATTCAGAAACAACACCTGAATAGTTTTATGAGAATTAGAGTTTTAATAGAAAAATCTTCTTTACTTAATATGAAGGAATACTCCTTTTCCTTCTCATTCTTTTTCTATCTTTTCAGGGGAGAAAAACAGGACGACCCTCACATAAAAAGGAGACTTTAAACTTAAATAGCTTTTTATAGTTTATCAAAAGTGAAATTTAAGTCTGAACTATAGCAAAATGCATTTGCATACTGAAGACGTATATAATTAAACAATAAACATAAACCATTCGATTATTTTCCTAGTCTCAGCTAACTACAATAAGTTTTTGAATAACAATTATAGAAAAAAGTTGAGTCATTTAACTCTATTAATGTTTTTTGAGGATTTTCTTTATTCTCATTACTGTTATTATATTCTATATTACATAAAATTTGACCTTGAAGTTTAACATGAGGATACTCCCATATTTAAAAGAACAAAAACATCAATCTAGCACTCCCATCAACCACTTCTTGTTAATGGGACATAAGCCTATTTGAGATCAGTTACAGAAGTTCTTATATTCTTTCTAGATAGCAGAAGTTTGCTAATTCCAAATACTCTTTATAACATGTAAATCACTATATTAAGGCTGATAAAGCACACTTAGTTCCACTTGGTGTATAGTGGAGACTTAAAGATTCAGATTCAGTCCCTTTGCCTAATAGGTGTGTGAATGAACTCAATGGGAAGATGACCCTGAAATTATATGCAAAACTTTGCATGTATACAGGTATGTTTCTGGGTAGGATATCAAGTGCTTCATTTTCTCAAAGGAGTCCATGTTGCCCGCTCCCCAAAAGAGACAAGAACCAGTGGTTTAGAGCATTTTCAGATATATAACCAGTGATAATTACTTCACTGTGATCATTTTTCTTAAACAGCTAAGAATATTAAATATAATTTTCAGAAGGCCATTTAGAAAGATTGTACTTTCTCTTCATAGTCTTTAATATGGAAATTCCCTGGGTTCAGAACTCCCTCTTTTCCTGGCTTTGAGATTATCCTGCAGAGTATCATGTGCAGATTCTAAATCAAGTAATCAATAACTGTCTTTAATAAATATATAGTCCTTGGGTGACAAAAGGGTCTGTTGCAGTGGAAAATGAGTCAAGTCCTTCAGAAAGTGACTCTTTAGTTTTATGTTAAAAAAATAAGTACATACCTGTTGGAAGATGAACAATCCTGACAGCACTGTCCGTGGTATTTACATGCTGACCCCCAGCTCCACTAGCTCGCTTAGTATCGATTCTCAAATCTTTAGGATTAATCACCAGATTAATCTATACATAGAAAGAGAAGATTAAAAAGATTTTAAAAACTTACATTTATCAACTATGTAGATAAGGATGAACTGTTTAATACATTTCATGTATATTATTCATGTTGAGACTTTAAAATTTTAATTTTAAGAATAGGCAATAGTTGGAATGATGCTATTTTTAGACCTTTCTTTCTTTTTTTTTTTTAAAGAAGAGTAGGGAATCTAAGTATAATACAGAACAAAAACAAACCCTTTCTAATCCTCAAAAACTAGGCTTAGCTTCTCTGCAAATACTCCCTTTTTACCACATGAACAACAAAACAGCTATTATTAGAAATGTGTTAAGCTAAAACGAGATTTGTAGACTATTTCTGAGTTCAAAAAGATTAGCACAGGGGGAAAAATTGGTAGCTTGAGTGCAGAGTTTGTTTCAAACACATCTAAAGGCAAAGGTAAGACAAGTAGAAACAGCAAAAGCCAAGATGCCAAGAGTCTAGACTCAGTGGATACACTGTGATCTGACATCAGGATAACACTTTGTCTTAGGAGTCACTATAAGAAGCGCTATGTTTAAAAGTTTCCATAAGCTATGAACTGCGTTATGACATGTCCACAATCTTGGCAATAAAAATATTACCATTCCCTAAGCCCTCCATGTCTCCCTACATAATTCTTAGAGTTGCTAGAAGCGTCAGATGGTCATAGGGACCTCAGTATCCCATCATTTCCTCAAAGTGCCTACCATCTCCAAAACGTTAAACCAGAAGTGACTAGTACCTAGGTGTGACTCCTGCTACTGATTCTACTTTACTTTCTCCCTTAACTGTTCCTCATCTATGCTTCACACAAACATCAGAACTAAAGAAACTCTATTAACCCTATTACATAGAGTCAAACAGCACTTTTTCTCTCAAAATTAATAACAGAAACCCTCCATTAAATTTCTTTCTCAAACCATGTATATTTCATTTTGAAAAATGTTGAAAACCTATCACTTTTTGGGAGAAGAGAAATTAAAAAACAAATACAAAACTAGACTGAGAATTATTTTTTTTAAGAATAAATAATACTCATTAGGAACCATCATAACAATGTTAATGTGATTGGGCTATGAAGTATTAACTAATTATTATCCTTGTTCTAATAATATCTGGGGATCCAGTCACAAAAAGCAAAGTCAGTATTAAGGCTACCCAACCATATTTAAGTAGGTTAGTATTATTTTACCTAGAGAGATGGTCTCACAATGTCTATTTTAGTGGTGGAGAAAAGTAAATTGATAAAGCAAGACTGGATCATTTATAAATATTTAGTTCTTACCATCTTTTGTAAAACTACATTTTGAACTAAGATAATTGATTCTTAGAATTAACTCAAAATATGTGAGGAAGGCCAAATACTAAGAGAAAGAAATACTCAATTCAGTAAAATTTTGAGTGTTACTGGGGAGTGGAGGACAGGGGGCACTATGCTAGAAAAGGGGGGATTACTAACCTTACCTCAGTGGGCTGGGGTAATATTGCCACTGTCATGGTGCTAGTATGGATGCGGCCTTGCTTCTCTGTCTTTGGTACTCGCTGTACTCTATGCACTCCCCCTTCAAATTTCATGTGTTTATAGGCTTCTGAACCGCCAATGCTGGCAGATGCATGTCTAAGGCCACCTTGAAAATATAGGGAAGATAGGTTCTTTTTATTATTTCTGACATTTATAAGTAACTGACTATTATATCTACTATCTTGAAATATATTTAAAAGAATCACAAAACATAAACAGAGATTGCAAATATACTTATTTTGGCAAGCCTACTTTGACATTTAATCTTTATTGCTTATGATGATTAAATATAAAGCATTTACGGTGCTACCTAACTGACATCAATGAAACATGTAAAGGCCATTTTTAGAGACCATTAATCATTCAGCATTATTAAGTACTGAATGAATATCCATTAGACTGTATAAGCTGTTCAAAATTGCTGTGCTTGTAATCAAAATTATTAGCTAAATGATGAGCATAAAACAGCTTAAGACTTACAAGTAAGTTCTGAAGCCCAGTCATGGTCTTGCCAACCCTTTTTCTAGGTCCCATGTAGATAAATAAAATACTACTATACTGTGCCAAAATAAATTGAACAATTTACTTACCTATTTCACTTGGAAAGTATTCCAGGGTTTCAAAATGCCATCTTTTAAATGCAGCGTATTGCTGATACATATCAAACATCTCAGAAGTAAACAACATGGCCTCCTGACCCCCAACTCCTGCAGTTACCTCCAGGATCAAATCACTTTCATCAGTTTCTTCTGAGGGAACCAAAAGACAGATAATCTGTAAACATAAAATATTACCCCTCCTATAATTAAGAATTATTTGAAACTTAATAACAAGAAAAAAAGCTAAATGATCAGATAGAGGATTTTAAAATATTTAACCTAAAATTTCTCTAAGCAAATAATTTAACATTGCTGAGTACTATTCAACCATCTTGCCAATTAAAACCATATAATTAAATTGGTACTTCCATGGAGTACCAATGTTATTAATATAATAAATGTTTTAAAATTCATCTTAAACTTACTGGCTTGATTTTATTTTTCCTTGGAGAGCTTATATGCTTTAAAACACTTCCCTATTCGATTATTAAGAAGTAGTTGCTCCTTGTGAGCAGTACATATGCAAAAGAAGATCCTAGCACTAGTCTTTTGAAAATTAAAGCCTCAAAGGGGGGAAAAAAAAAGGATTCAAATCACATCTGTGTTTTTTAAACTTAATAGAAAAAACTTGTCATTTTGGAATTCTAGGACTAGCACTCTAATGTTGAGGGCCACAGCCGAGTCGGGATGACACATGGCATTTTTGCCAGAAGTAGTGGTTGAGAGGTGATGCCAGCGAGTTCTCTGGGAGTTCCCCTTGAGCTCTAGCGGGGATTCCCAGAGAGTTCCCATTGGTTGGGGAAGTGCAGGAGGAGGGATATTTCCAGCTGCTGGTTCCTATAGGAGCTGCATGGCATTGGAGAGGATTCCCGGGGAGCGTGTGTGGAGTGTGCTGGTGGAGTTCAGAAAGAAAGTTTGTTCCTGCTTCAGTGGCTCCTGATTGGTGCCCAGCCAGACTGCGGCACTCTAATAGTACTAAAGACACCAAATAAAGACACATTCTTGCCCCTGAGGTGCCCACAGTCTGTCATCTCTTTATAACCTCTTCTACCCACTGTCCATTCTGATCCCTTAAAATAACAAGAGGGGAGATATTTTATTGCTTTTCCAGAAAGTGCTATTAATGAGACATTTGTGTTTTTGTGAGAGCTCTACAATCCTTTTGGTGTAAAAATAGGACCACACTAAGTATATTTTTTCCACTTTAAAGACTAGTTTGTTGATAGTGGTAATCATTTTATAATGTATGCATTGAATACCTTCAGTAGATAAAATTTTTGTCAATTACTCCTGAATAAGACTGGAAAAACTTAAGTTAAAAAGCTTATTCTGAATACTAAAAATCTGGTTACTTACTTGTTGATTTTATTATAAACTTCTAATAAAACACATACGAAGTAATGACATGATTTGTTCTTTATACCAATACTGTACCTGATGTTTCAACTGAGTTATTTCTTTTTGACACAAAATTATTTCATTCTCTGCAAGTTTCCTTAAATCTTCGTTCTCATCTAAGGAAAAAAAAAGGCAGCAGTTGAGTTTTTCTTAACTTACTATTAAACTGCTAACAAGTCTCCGGGGTAACAGGTTTATTGCTAGTATAGCTGAAGGGAAAAATAAAATGTCTATCTTGTCATTTTAATAATTACATTAAAAACAGCATTTCTACATTAGTTTTCGTAAGCAAGTAGCTGTGAGAAGAGGAACTTTTTTTCCCCTGATGATTAAGTATAAATGAATCTAACTATTAAAAAACAAACCTCTAGTTTTCCAACTAAGGCTGTACAATAACAAATGAATACATTTAGCAAGATCAAAAAGCCAGAGGGGGAACTTAAACCAAAACTGAATCAAAAAGTAGGAAGTTATTGTCTTAGTAAATATTTCCTTAGTATAACTAAGTACCCTACTTAACCTTTATGTGAAATGCTCCTGTCTCTCTGGATTTACCCTTGTTTCATCTTTGAATTTTTATTTTTGACGTACATAATATACTCCCTCATTTATTCTATAGATAATAGACAGCCTACAAAAGGAGAAAATGGGACCCTTTTTTAGATATTACCAATTGTTCTTTCTGTGAAAGATCAAACTCTGTTTACAGAGTATCTGTGTGCTTATCTGTTAAGAACCAACCTTTCTGGGGTTCTGGTGATAGTCGGAATATAAGACGTACCCTTAAGGCAGGATTATAGATCATTTTTTTCTCTTTATACTTTTCTAGAGGAGAAAAAAATAATCCATAATAATAACTGAAAGCACTATGTGATTAAATATGTAAATAGCAGTACCTTTAAAGAGTTATTTTCCAGTTAGTTTTTGTGGCGCTGGAGATTGAACCCAGGGCCTTGTGCAAGCAAGGAAAGCACTCTACCAACTGAGCTATATCCCCAGCCATAGTTTATTTTTGAGTTGTGCTAAAGGCAAGAATTAGCTGAAGGAGAGCTTATGATATCAGCAAAATGGAGATAAGTACAGGACGCATTGGTGGAAAGGTAGAAAATTACATTGGACAGGGTATGGTATGGAAGAAACTAGGTGAAATGGATAATATGTGCAGTTAAGGAAAAGAAAAATGAATTCTAGCTAAAACTCAACCCCTAAGTTGCTCTTAGAGCAACAGACCCAACTTCTGGAGTCTTGGGTGACATCAGTAAAATGAAAGTTCTGAACTGCATGACTCTATGAGGCCTTTCCAGTTCTGAAATGTTCAGTTCTGCAAGGCTAAGGAGATTGGAGCTAGAGTCTAGAAGTAGTTTAATTTTAAGACTACATTTTATTTAAACCAGTATATTCAAGATATTATAATTTCAATGTGTTACTAGTATAAAAATGTGAAAAACTTTTTCTTTAGTGAGGACTGAACCCAGGATATGGCTTACCACCGAGCCATATCCCCTACCCTTTTTATTTTTTATTTTGAGGCAGGGTCTGGTTGCTTAGGGCTTCACTTAGTTGCTGAGGCTGGCTATGAATTTATGATTCTACTGCCTCAGCTTCCCAAGTTACTGAGATTCTGTACCTACAGCATATCTCAATAATTTGAATTGACTAATTTGAAGTCACATTACACACTCAATAGCCACTTGTGGCTTCTGACTACTACACTGGACAGAGAACTTCTAGAGGGTTTAGACTGAGGAATTATTCATAGGGAATGGTAATATACTAATTATTTTGTCTTTCAATATCATACATTAAAATATTTACAGTATACCACCTATAGTTTCCCCATTCTAGAGGGGTACCTTGCTCCAACCATTAAAGTAATTGCTTATTGTCATCTCCTCTTTTCCCATCCAAACTGCTGGAGATACAATGCCAGATTTATTATTTCTCTTCTGTTAACACTCTAATTTCTGGAGAATATTCCAATTCATCCTCAACAATGGTGCCAACAATAATTTTTCTTTAGAAAGATGTCACTTCTTACTAACTTTTTATAGTCTAAAAAAATAATCTGAATTTTTTGTCATGCAGGTTCTTAATTGTCTTTCTGGCTTCAGGTTTTTCTTAAACTATCACAACACCTATTCTATTTCCCAATTTAGTATCTTTATTCTTACTGATCACTTTTGCCTTTAATTCTGTTCTCTTGATCCACCTGACAACTCCTTGCTTATCCTTCAAGATCCATTTAAAAGCCAACTTTTCCTTTTATTACACTCTGCTCTTTAATATAGAAATTAAAACATTCACCCACTTGTTTTTACTTATCTTCTTAAATATCTCTCTTCCTCATTAAGCTGTAAGCTCCTAAAAGGTTGTTCCATAATTTTTTGGTAATCAGTGGTGTCTGACACATAATAATATCTCAAGACTTCCTGAATGACAATTTCTTTTAGCAACAATTTCTAACAGTCTGTTAACATCTCTAAGTTTGATTTTTAAAATACTCCTAAAATCCACTTGGATTTTAAGACTGGCTTAAGTTATGAATCTAATTTTCCCCCAAGATATTTTTTCTCAATACCATTTATTAATTCTTTTTAAAAAATCACATGTTGTTTTTCTCTTAAGTCACTTGGACTCTTCTTAACTCTCACAATACTCCATTAGCCCCCCCTTTTCATGGCATCTTCAATCCCATTCCAGGGTGACTTTTAAATTGCCACACATCAGGTTTCCTAAGTGATAAACCAACTCTATCATTTGCATCCTAATAAAAAAACTTCTGCTGGCTCCCTTCTGCCAACAGGATAAATCAACCTCTTATCTTAGATTAATATTTGATTTTCTTTACAAAAGGGTTCCAAACTGCCATTCCCCTTATCTCTCTTCCTAGATTAACAAGAGAACAGTGGTTAAAAGAGTGAGATTTGGAGTGGATCTTATATGGAGTAGAGGCTCCATATATAATCTGTGCTGCTTTTTACCTTTATGACTCAGGTTCCTCTTCTGTCACATGGGGTTCATAGTACCTACCTCATAGCTTGTGTGAACTGGATGAATTAACCCATAAAGAAAGCTTAGTAAAGCTTCAAGCATGATAAGGGATCAATAAACTATTAATAATGGTTAGGCTCTTATACCTCTGCATCACCAACAAATTCTTTACTTGGGTCTTTTTTCTTCTCTATATATCTGTTCTCATTTATCAACTGTATAATTAATTCTGTGTCCCTCAATAAACTGCAGCCCTCTCTGGAACCTTGCCACCCAAAGTGTGGCCCATGGACCAGCAACTTGGCATCCCTGGGAGCTGGTAGCAGTGCAGAAAGTTCAGCCCATTCCAGATTCGAATGCATGAAAATCACTTGAGAAACTGTAGAAAATGCACATTCCTAGATTTAAGATCGAATCCTAAGTCGCACCTCTTTACACTGGTCTGGAGCCCGTCACTGGGTAGAGTGCCTTGTTTGTCCTTGCTCCTGCCAGAGGATAGGCAACAAATAAATAAATAAAGTGGGGGCGGAGCACTGTGGCAAGGGAGCACAAAAGCGCCAAAAAGGAAGAATGAGAAAAGAACACGTGTAAGTATGTCTTGACCTGTCATGCAAAACAAAAAGAGGCTGCAAGTTAGTTAAGAGCTTCAAACTCAGTAGTGTGGACACCTGGCCAGCGGCTTAATGGAAAGGGCAAAGGAGGAAAAACAATCCGCTCAGATGCCGCTCCCCTGGCGCGGCCCTTACCGTGCAGCAAGTGCTCGGTCTCCCGCAGCTCCCGCTCCTTCTCGCTCAGGAGTTTGGTGACCGCTACCAACTCTGGCCCCTTGACTCGTAACTGGGCTTCTGACCCTGCCTGGCGCTCGAGGAAGGTCCGTAAAGGCCCGCCGCGGGCGAACAGCTCCTCCAGCGGCGGGCTACTGCAGCTTAGGGGCCGGCGGGCTGCGCCAACAGCTCGGCCAGCCCACAGAACACGGGCAGCGCCCCACAGAAGCCCGCCCCGCATGGCCGGCCCAAAGAGCTAGGCCCATCAGAACCGGAAGTTCCGGACAGAGTAGGTCTCGCGACGCTGCACAGAGCTTGGAAATAGGGGCGAGAGCTAGCCGCACCCCCGTCGAGCGCACGCGCGGGTTTTAAAAGACCTCTCGGAAGCGTTGGCGAGAACTTCCGGGCCAGCACGGGAACGCTGCGTAGTTCTTGAGGGCCAAAATTGAGGGGGCGTGGCGGGGGCGGAGCTCGCGGGGCGGAGCGGGGCTGTCCTGAGGGGCGGGTCGGAGAGCTGTGGGGGCGGAGCTGGCGGGGAGAGGCGGGGCGTAGAGAGGGGCGAGGCTGTCCTGGGGGGCGGGTCGGAGAGCAGTAGGGGCGTCTCCGACAGTGATGGGCGTGGCAGAGGGCGACCGGGACAGGGCTGCCTGCGGGGGCCGGCACCTGTTTCTAATCCTGGGTCGGAAAGGCCTCCTCGCGGGGTGGGTGGGAATAAATTGCTCTTCTGAGACAAGAACCAAATGAGTTTACAAAACGTGCTGTCTAGTCTTGTGTCTGCTACGTAATTTACTTGGTTTCAAGTGACTTCTCTCAGTTGCCTGTCTATCCTCACTGAGCCATGTTTTTCTTTTAATGCAGTTGTGTGAATTCTGTGTGATTACCACACAACAGCCCTGAGCGAGGGTCTCCTGGGTCGGGTGTGCTGCTCAGCAGAAGAGCACTCACTGGCCTCTCCCCAGGTAGCATCCCCAGCACTGCGCACAGGAAGAACTGCCTCTGGCAGCCTGATGCTTATCACTTCCAAAAAATTTACAGATAGGTGCCAAGAATACTGAAGTTTATTGGCAGTTTTTAAAACAGTTGTTCACAGGCCACCGGAGAAATAAATACAACCAAGACAGTCCTGGGAATGCAAAGGTTAAATGTTAAATGTTCAATCTGGGATCCCCTGCGATCTAACTGTGTTAACCAGTGTCCCCATGGTGTGTTTTTGTTTTTGAGATAACTTATTTGAAATAGCTTTTTATTTTTCTAAAAAAAAAAAAAAAGAAAGAAATGGTAAATCATAGGAGCGTTTAACAAAGTTAAAATATCCTCAGTCATCTAACCAAAACTGTTAAGTATAATATTCTTTCAAAAAAAATAATTTGGGGGCTGGGGATTGTAGCTCACTGGTAGAGCTCTTGTCTAGTGTGCTCAGCAACTGGGCTCATCCTCAGTATTGGGGAAAAAAAGAATATGCATTTTTGCATTGCTTCTCTCTCTTAGCACTACATAAAAAAGGAGGTGAAATGAAAGAATGAAATGATCCTTGACATAATGGAAATAGTTTTGCTACTTAAAAGCTCCAATTATTACAATTCTTTCACTTTGTATGTTCAAGGTCCAGTACTTTACAAAATTGTCTTGCTGTAAGATAGTGTTTGAAATCTATTTTATTTTAATGTTGATCCAAGAATAGAATGGGACAGTAGGTTTGTTTATACCCATTATATACCCACTAGGAGCAGTTATTTCCTAACTCTAAACTCAACTTTGATTTTTTTTTTTTTTTTACTACAGAAATAAATGGCTGGAGTAATTTGAACTCAACATGATAAATCTCTCAGCTGAATTCTCAAAACATGTTATTTCAAGAATATATTTCATTATAAAAGGTGCAAAATTCTAATAAGCTTATAGAACAATGTAATGAATCCAACCAGAATTTATTTTTCCTCAGATGCATAAGCAACTTAAGCAACACATGTAAGTGTACCCTTTATTCCTGTAGTGTTATACCAAGGAGGAAACAATAACTTGTCTAAGGATACATTGGTGAATTCTTTATTAATTCAAAAACATTTTAAGAAAGTGAAGAAAGTCTAATGCATACGCATTTTACAATGGTGTCCATAGGTTTCCACAACATAGTTAAATGAAAACAGCTGTTGTTTGATTTACTTTGAAAATTCAAACATACTTAGTATGAGACTTCTGGATTTTCTTACACTGTTGACATGCTCAAATTCTATTACATGGTAAAAATGTAGCATTTGGGGAAGTCTACTGTTGTACATAGGTAAAATCATGAAGTAGAGTCAAGGAAAGGGGAATAAAAATCCAGAATAATTTAAACTGGAGGAAAAATAATCTTGATTATCTATGCAATTGATGAGTAACTACAGTTATTTTGGCATTGCAAAATAACCAAGTGTGGTGCCTCTTAAGATGTATTCATGCACTTAAAACTTCTTTGTAGTCCACTAATAAATGTTGGTGGAGTCCAAAATATGGATATAGATTACTAAATATAATGAACATGGTAGTAAGAAATTATACACATTCAATATGATAAAGTATATAGAATCAAACACATTAAAATTTTTAGTATTAGTAAAACATCTTAAAATCATATACAAGAAACATTGTATTTATGACAAATAGTTAAAGCTGGGGTGAAAATATCAAGTCTTTTACATTATTTCAATATTGTGTACATTGTTCAGTGGAGGGCATATAGAAAAGCACTAAGCAAAATGATTACCAATTTAAATTACCTCTTATTACAATTAATAAGATTAAGATCTTTATTATCCAAAGTGTGTGGAGGCTTAAAATAATTGCACAGGTAGTTCAAGGAAAAAAATTTACTTCCACCTCTATTAAGCAAATATTCGACGTAACACTGTTTTAGTTTTATTCTCCCATTTGATTTTCCAGCTCATTGTATTCATAGCATTTGTCATTAATCCTTTAATGAACCTAATATTAGTATTGAAAATCTACTCAGAATTTTTTAAAACTCAGTGTAAATGTCCACTAAATTTTCCTCTAGTGTAACCTTATAAAAATTGATTACTTTATAGTGGAGAAGCCTAACAGTCAGTCCCTCATTCAGTTGATCAAGGTCAACATTAACAGCTAAGAGGATCCCAAAGTTTGAGAAATTCTCACAGCAAGAGGAGTCATGACCAAGGCATGCACCTTTGATATCGTGTGACAAGAATGGCATGTTTCCTCTGGTATTCCTTCCCCAAACCAAAACTGCTGTCTAATCATGGAAATGCATCAGTCAAATCACAACAGAGGGAGGGTCTACAAAATGCCTGACCAATACTCTTCGTCAAGGTCCTTGAAAACATGGAAAGGTATACAGACTCAGCTCAGAGGAGCCCGAGGTGACATGGCAACTAAATGGAATAGGGTATGGTGAATGAGACCCAGGAACAGAAAAAGGCCCTTAGATAAAAAACAAACAAACAAAAACCAGGAAATCTAAACATAGACTTAATTAATATTAGTTGATTAATGACTAATACCCCCATGGGTGTGAAGTATTTGAGGACAGTTTTTCTTGTTACTATCTGTGCAAATGAGAATTTACAGAAATGTAAATATAAAACTATTTCAAAAAAGATTTAATGAAAAGTTTTCTGAAGACATAACTACTCTTACTTTTCACATGTTCATGGTAAAATTGTTAAAGAAAACCATACTACTCTAATATTAAAAAGTCTGTTATGATCAGTCTCTTATTAACTTAGCTTTAGCTCTATCATCCATTTACATATTTGGCAAATGACTTGATATTTATATTATCATTTAGAACATAGCTTTTATTTCCATTATGTATGTGTATGTGTATATATATAAACATATATTGTATGTGTATTATTTATACACATATATATAACATTGTGTGATACATGTATATGTATGTGTATATATATATATATATATATATATATACACACACACACACACACACATATATCTGTGTATATGTGTGACTGAAGAAATTTTTCTAGATTACAGATAAGGTGAGAAATTGTTAAAATTAAAATAGTGGTTTTGAATCATATTATTGAACAAAACAATAGTATTGTTATAATCTTCCATCTTAAAATAAGCTTGGTTATATTTTTCTGGATAATTAATTAGTTAAATTTCCAAAGTATGTTTTGCAAATATTCAAGGTAACACTGTTTTAGTTTTAAACAAACAAACAAAAACCCACAGATATTCGTGAAAAGTAGCAATTACTATTGAGCTGAAAAACTTTGATAAAATATTACATGTAACACTATTCTTTTTATTTAATTTTATTTTATTTAATCATTGCCAACCTGTAAACTAATATTCTTCATTTGCAGATGAGAAAACAGACTCAGACAGAAAAAATGATTTGCTCACCATCACAGAAGTCAGAAATGTAATTTGAGCCAGGCTTGGTGGCACAAGCCTGTAATCCCAGCAACTCAGAAGGCTGAGGCAGGAGGATCCCAAGTTCAAAGCCAGCCTCAGCAACTTAGTGAGACCCTGTCTCAAAATAAAAAATGAAAAGGGCTGGAGCTATGGCTCAGTGGGTAAGTCCCCTGGGTTCAATTTCTGGTACCCCTCCTCTCTAAAAAGAAATCTAACTTGAAATCAAATTTGTTATTCTAAGTTCTTGATCTTTCACACTGTATTCTAAATGTGAATCTGTGGACATACATTTCCATTTGTAAGCATTGTGTATCACATCATCTGAATACAGCAATAAGGGTTAGAGCTTTATGAGAAGGAAATGTATTCAAACCTAGGACAGAAACACAACATAACTATTTAAAAGCTAGAATGTTATGACAACGCATAGGTATAAATCAGCAGCTTTAAAATTCTTAAATTTCTGCCAACAGAAAAGAGAAATATATGATAAATTTTGAGTTTGCATATGTATTAAAAATGCTATATTTGGTTATTTTCTTTAGCACTTAATAACATCCTTTTTCCTTACATAGAGCTTAAGTCATAGTAATCAGATTTGTCGCACACTGAGATATGTTACCAGTTAGGTAGCACTTTGTCTTCCACACTGGTTTCATTAGTCAAAGTCTAGAGCATCTCCTTGAATGAATCTGCAGAGATGTCACTGGGAACTATAGGACTACAGCTGTAAGAACAATAATTTTAAAAAATTCTTATAAAGACTGAAAAGTCTGATATTTGGAAATAATACTTATTACCCTGTACACTGTTATGTGATGCAAGGATATTGTTAAGTGTTTCAGAGAAGATCTGAAGCAAGTTTTCAGTTATCAGTTTGCAACTGTACCAGGTGAGAAGTTACTAAAATTTTTTACAGATTATATATTGTTTTCTCGGGAGGACATTATATATTGATCAGAAATTTATAAACTGAAAAAAACACTCTAAGTGTTGATAAAATATACTTTGAAGGTTAGGGTCATAAACTGTCAATGTAAAATAGATGGGCAAGAAAGTTTTCTGTAAATATCTTTACTATATTTCAAAATAACTTACTAATATATCAAGCTCAAAGGGTTCGAAATACATGTTTGATATGGCTCTATACATAGACATTTTTAAAGTCTTTAAGAAATTTTGATGGTTTTCCAAAAGGTTCTTACTTCCCTATCTTCTGATTGTCTTTGACATTCCTTCCCTTTAGATTTCTTCACTAAAGCCTTTGATAATGTTTTTTTTTTTTTTTATTAGCTACACATGACATTACAATGATCTTGGCAATTCATACATTTGAATCATTGGGGTATAGATAATATGTATTTATTGAAATTTAAATGGCTAAAATTATGATACTTTTGGTATTTAAAGTTAAACTGTATAGAAAAAATGAATAAACTCAAAATTAAGAATCCGGTATGATTTTAAATAAGCTTAATTGAGTGAAAATGTATATTTATTCCTCCAAAATAAACATTATTTACCTATTTCTGTAGTCCTTTTACAACACTGAGCTATCATGTAAGTATATAATACATACTTTATACTAGGTTCATTAAAGGATACTTATTTATAAACACCCCATGCATCATGACCAACTACCAGAACTGGTCACCCTATGTACATCTTTTAGGATTTTTTTTTAAAGGACTGCGTTCTGGTCTTGGCATTTGCATTTCTTAATTTCAGTATCAAAACTGATTTGCTCTTATTCACATGTGCCCTATAACACTGTCAGAACATCTATGCTAACTCTGAGTAACATAACAATTAGAATAAGGAAGTATCGTCCATCCATTATTACTGTGATCTATGTACAAGAGCAATCTCTGAAGAAATCTGGGTCTCCAATTTATCTATATATACATAATCTATATCACGTACTTTTCTTTCCATTCTAGATACACCTGAAGTTAGGCAATTCAGAAAGTGCATTAACATCTTTCTGTGCGCATTAGCAGATTCTAACTGTACACAAAGATCATTTGGCAATCTAAAACACAAAGTGCTCCTTTTAAAGTGCTCATTTTTCCCCAGGGAGGAATTCACTCACTAGGAAAAATCAAACTCTAATAAAGCAAATATTGTGCTCTTGGAATGGTAGCATAGACACCAGTTGAGGGCTTTTTTGTTTATTATAGCTCTGTAACTTAAACAAAAGGAATTATATCATACTTAAAAAATAGATAGAGTTGCAAATACACAGACATATTCTTAGATACTTCAAACATTTTGAAATTAAATGAGAAACCATCCCATCCCCTGAAAATAGAAGTTTAGCACAGGAATGCTCACGAAGCATGGTTACCAACATCTGATGCATAAATCTGCTCTAGAGTCCTTGTCAACCCAACCTCATTATCAGGTTTCAAAAAGACACACCAAGTTCAAAAATCTGTATTCTACAGACACCCAGGTTAGACATTAGGGCTCTTCATAAGGGCCCTTATCTTTCCCATTTGGTAAAATATTAAACATATTGTCAAACAGACAATTCATCTAATAGTCCAAAGTATCTTATAAAGATAACTTACAACTAGCAGGTCACCATCATATATAGTAACAACCAGAATATATAAAGTCTACAATTAAAAGATCAATGCATGCGAGTATCATAGTATATTACATATCTTCTAATCATGTGCACCAGTTTATTGTGCCTCAAACACACAAACAAGTATGATAGTATACCATATATGTGTACACATCATAGTAGCATAATAAACCCAATTCCAATCAAGAAAAAAAGTAAATGACTTAGGAACAATAGAACTTCGCAATAGAGGTGATGATGCTTTTAGATCTTTCTTTACTCTTTAGGAAAAAATATGACTTTTTGTAAACATCTTCATAGCTCTTTTTTCGACACATTACCAAAAACTATTATTAAATAGTAAATATCTAAGTGACATGGATAAACTATGTCTTAACACACAACACTTTCATAAAGAAAACAAGCATTTGTTAAAAGAAATGATTATAAATATTTTCTATCTTGCATTTTAACTATATTTTCATAAATAATGTCTTTAAAAGTGCTGAATATGGTAGGATAGTCAGCAACGCCAGTGTAAACAGAACATTTTGTTTTCTACTCTGCAATTTTTTTTTTTAAATCCCATTTTGTCAAACACTGCAACAGTTAAAATATTTGCATAGGGAATAGATAATAGCCCTTTTAATCATGTCTCCTGAATTCTATATAAATTAGAAAATCATATTCACTTAAAAAAACAATTCTTGAAATGTTTTAAGTTTATGGAAAAAGAAACTTACAATGCTAACCTTTCAAGTAAAATAAATTTAAAAAGAAAACCCCAAACTTGTTTTTTTAAAAATATGTTTAATAAATTAAAAAATGAGAGGTAGTTAAAAATGACAAAGAAAACCTATAATTTTAATATCATCCTTAATATAAGGCCAGTGTTCTCAGTGGATATAAATCTTTTTAAAACTTTCATTTTAGGTTACTCGGTATTATAGTCATTCAGTTCAAGATTAAAAAAATAGTCTCCAGGGGATATTAATATTCAAATATAACACGCTAATATAAATATGACAATGATTATTATTATTATTATTATTATCCTTTTTGTGCACAATAGGATATTGTTTTCTTGAATGTCAGACGTACATGCCAATGTTGGACAAGAGTTTTGTCTTAAATAGTGTATTTATAAAAAATAATATGGCAGCTAAAAGATTTGAGCACGGTACTGCCTTTTCATTATGGATGAGAATTAACAGTTTGATTTTGACATTTTTAAAATAAGTCATTCGTAACGATAGTACATGAAAACAGTTAAGGTCTGAAGTAGAGAATTATCTCTTCATAACCCTTATAAACTTTTCCTAGTATAAACAGCTCTTCACTGGATTTCACTTTCAAGGAACATATGCCACAGGACAGATGCTAGTCATCAAAATGTTTTACAGTGCTACATGTAGGCATTCTTTTATTAAGTACTTTTCTACATATTCCAAAACTAATTATCAAGCTTTTCTCTTTTTTTTTTTGTTGAAGTACATAACTTTACACAGCCATTGTAGAACTGGAGAGCCAGTCTTTAATAAATTAATTACAGTATTGGACATCTTATATATACATAGATTCATTTTCATCTATTACAATTAAAAACAATATCACTCTTTGATTTGTCACTGAGAGAAGATATCTTCAAATTGTTTTGTGCTTTGTTTACTTTTCTTCTTCTTCTTCTTTTTTTTTTTTAACATAGCAAACGCTTCTGTAATGAAAATGCCACATTTTTGGCAGTGAACAATCAGAGGGATCCTCCCCTACGATTTGCCAACAAACATAGATAAATAGCTCTTTTTTTTTCATGTACAGAAATATTGGCTGCAAAATTAGTGTTCTGAGCACAGTATTATAGCATGTTGAATACCACTGTTACATTTTAAAAATTGCCTTTTTCTGTCTCAGATTATATTAAAAAAATGCAAACCACAGCCATGTTTTGGCAATTATTTCTATAAGACCATATTGCACAAAAGTCTTTAAATACAGATATAAGTTATGCTATTTGATTAAATAGTACAACAACTACGTGGCAAATGAAGCAGCTTTACTTTGCACATGCAGTCTCTGGAAATACACTAGGAGACTGTTCATAGGACTACGAATACAGTTTGCTTGCAAGTAGGATGGGTGTTGAATAAAACAAACATAATTTGGCAATTCATTGTTTTGTGTGGTATTTTCTCCAAACGTCATCATGGATAACCTTTATAAAAAATGGAGACCAAAGACCATATGGTGGTATGTTCACAGTAGCCTGAGGAGTGCTATACTGCAGTTCTCCAGGGACTCAATTTCTGTATTATTAACTATTTTTATTCCCCATCCCAGCCCTCCAAAATTGATGTTTTTTTAAATGAAAATTAAGATTCAGAAGAAGAGCCGGCAGTACTTTCAACAAATGACTTATAGATCTGAGAGTTCAAAAACCTTGGGAAAGAATCTCTGTGCATTAAGGTATATATCTGAAGTTGGGCATCTTCATACATGTGAGGATTAGGATCCAACAGATTTCTATTGATCACCTCTCTAACTCGAGAATCGAGACTGACCTAAAAAGAAAATAGAGCAGATCCATTAAATCATATATTTTTTCAAAAGACCTCAATTAAATAAATGCAGGTTTTTGACATTTCAGACAAACATCAAAGAGTAAATTCAACTATTGAAAATAATGAGGTCATCTTTTCAAAGGCCACATAACCTTGTATAATTTTCTCCCTCCAATCTTTGATTTAAACAGACAAAAAACAAAAAATTAGTCTTTCTGCCAGAAATCTGGTTCACAAACATCTTGACTAACTTGGATTTATTTTTTCTATGCATTCATTCAGGAGCTATTGAGAGTTTCATTCACCAATGAGGTACCAGAGAATAACCAGAATATAAATTCACTTCCTCCTTTTCTTTAACTGTTGGGGAGTTATTCGATAATGGGATAAAACTCCATTGGCAGAGAAGAGTTCTCGGATCAAAATTAACATGCATATCAAGGCTGAATCTCAACAGTTTCTTATCCCAACAGATCCTATGGCATCACAGTAGGAAAAGAAGAATGTGGAAAAGCAGAGTGAAGCAGAAGCACAGGAGGCATTCTTAATAATGTATCTACCTGGCAAGACCCAAAAACCATCCTTGCATTGCAATACATCCAAAGATCTCTGTACTCAACAAAAAGCAGAAAAATTGCTTGAAATGGAATCTTTGAGAAAAGTATAAATAGGAACTAAGAATATGTATTAAAATAATCAATGCAGTGTTATTTGAAAAGTGCATAGAAGCCAGGCATAGTGGCACATGCCTGTAATCCCAGCATCTTGGAGGCTGAGATAGGAGGATTTCAAGTTCAAAGCCAGCCTCAGCAACTGCAAGGCACTAAGCAACTCAGCGAAACCGTGTCTCTAAATAAAAAACAAAATAGGGCTGGGGATGTACTTCAATCCCTGGTACCCCCCCCCCTAAAAAAAAGAAAAGTGCATAGAAATGAAATTCTGTTGTGATATAGCACCCTCCTCCCATTCCAGGCTGGAACAGGTAAGGACACACTGGGAAGGGAAGAGTGGAAAATAAGTAGCAATGAGGGCATGCTTGGGGAACAGGATTGATGCTCTGCCTTGAATGGCTTGTTTAAGAAACACTCCAAGAGCCCTGACTGATTTCTTCAACTTTACTACTGAGCAAGGAATAGGAAATTGTGACCCATGTTTACTGGTCTAATAATATACACAACATACATATTTATACCTACACAGCCTGTTATAAGCATTTATCAACAGTTTCTTTGGTTCTGGTTTCTTTTCCCATCACTGTCTGGGGTCCAAGACAGTCTCTGGATGAAGCCACTCACATTCCATTGAGTGTTCCCAGATTCCTGAGCTCTACAGATAATGTGGAATTGGGTTGACTGATACACTCCAGGGATAGCTGCTAGGTTTGTCAGGAAAGGGTGATCCAGACTAAATTTCAGTGGTTTAGTTAGACCAATTTATAGATAGAAAAATTATAAGTTTCTGGCTGAACTGTGTATTTTTCTTTGTAGGAAATTCCTTAAAAAATAATGTTATGGAAGTGTATCATTTAGTTTTTCATTTCTGTAGCATTCGAAGTCATCATCAATTACCAAACAATAAAAATAGATAATTCCCCCCCCCCGCCCCCGGCCATTTTCTCATTTCATCTAAAGGTATCTTTTGCATTTCTACTCAGTGGCACAATATTGACATTAGAGTTTAAACTAATTCATCTTATTTTGAAATGGGTTGTTCTGGTAGGGTGAAGTCTTACCAAACACATGCCACTGTTTTTGTAAATGGTGGTTTTATTTTTAAACTTGAGATAACTTTTTGTTTCAATGGAGAAGAACATTTTAGATTAGTGAAATAGAAAAAAAGGATCATTTACTTCATAAATAATAGCATCATTAAGTTTAATATAATAGTCCCTTATCAGTAGCTAGAATCAATAGCTTAAAGTTATCTGAAGACAGAGAAATAAAATAACCTTAATTATTACTTGTTTTGAGTCATTCATTTTCTTTGCAAATTAAAAACTAGTAAAATAGCATACAGTAATACAGCTTAACATTTGCCAATCTGTAACAAAAGCACATTTGTTATTTCTATTTGAAAAATAAAACATTTACCTTAATATCTTGTTTGTCTGAAAGGTTGTCAGTCAAAAGAAGTGTAGAGAAGTCAATAACAAGTTTAAGCCCATGGGAATAACAATCTACAGTCTCATCTTGTGGTGTCTTGTGCTTCAGAATGAGGATCATCTATAATACAAGGCAATGGGGTGGATCCAGGCTTGGGCCTGGGCCACAATCACCCTAGGATCAGGCATCTCTAGATGGCTTGTAAGCCATCTTAACTGGGGTCCACCTCATCATTCGGGGCTGAGGAATTCCTGGGAAAATCTTATCCCAAGGAGAGATAAAGTTGAGCACTACAAGAGCTATCTTTAGGCAAGGGAAGTTGTCTTCTTTCTCTGTCTGTATTACAGCAGTAACAGTTTACATACAAATACAGCTACCACGAGATCTGACGCATGAGATCTCTCTGACTACTGAGAATTTGGGAGCATTTCGTTGGCAGCATTTAGCTGCTGGTTTCAACAGTGCTGACCACTGTCAGTTTAGGGAGGTGGCAACTGCAGCTTCACAAAGATGGAAGTGATTTTATGGCAGCCTCTGTGGACTTGGAAATATTCAATCCCACAGGGAGGAGGCTGGAAGAAGAAATGAGAATGGCTTGGAAGCATAGCAAACATAGGAAACTGTCCCGTGGCCATTTCACACACTAGTGGAGAGGAAAATTCAATGAGTGCTTAGGTTTCACAAGAGTATACAGGTAAAGTGGGGGGAATGAAGATAGAAATCTTGATAGTGTGGTTTGGGAAGATCTGGGCTAACCATTGGTGTACTCTGGTCAAACTTACTAGATTTCCTATGCATTGAAGAGGATTACTGTGCTTAGGTGAATACTTCTGATCTGACCTTTATTTTGTTGTTTTTTTGTTTTTGTTCTAGTCCTTAAGATATAATGAAAATTTTGACCCCATGGATATGGTTGTCAGAATTGTAGTGAAAATAATTTTCACTGAAAGTCTTTTTTTTCCCCATAAGACTTCCTTTATGTTGATTTTCTGAACAATATTTTAATATAACTTGATTAAATACTTCCTCCCATTTTCCATCTTATTTTTAAGAAATTGTTTTACTTAGGATTCTTTTCCAAGTCAAATTCTGATCAATAATTTTTTTTTTCATTTATAAGCACCTATCAGATTTTAACAGTTAGAACTTTTGCCACTGGAGATTTTTTCTTAATTTTAACTAAAATTATTTAAATTATTTTAACTAAAATTTATTTTCCCCACATTAGTTTTAGAACCAAAGATATCTGATTCTCCTATCAATTTTAATAAATCTTGAGCATGTGCACATTACTTATGTATTATTTTATGCTTGTTATTTCTACTGAAAATAATTATAAATTACAAATAAGATGGATGATATGATTGCATCTATTGGAGCATTCTATGAAACAGCTTTACTTTGCACATGCAGTCTCTGGAAATACACTAGGAGACTGTTGATAGGACTACGAATACAGTTTGCTTGCAAGTAGGCAAAGATATTAGTAAGATTAAATGAAGTGATTGTATTCTTGGGCGGACTCAGATGAGATAGCATATCTTGCTTGTTTTGAGAGTTCCAGCATGTGGTAGGGTGGTTGTTTCTCATTTTTATCTAAAGTTCTAAAGTTGGGTTTATAGACGTCAGTCATGAAGAAGATACTGGACAATGGAGGAAGGACTCCACATGCTTCAGTAAGAAGAGCTCCTCAGTTGGAGTCACAGGTTCCTGGGCTTGTGTTCTATAGTCACCAGATTCAACTGCAATTTCTCCTGACATCCACTTTACCTCTCTGAAGACCAGCTTCCTCTGCTGTGAAGTGTTGGCCTCTCTTCTCCTGGCTGAAGGACTTGGTGAGATGTAGATTGTGAAAACGTGTGTGAGACCCTCTTACCAACAGTGAACTTTGAGCCCAATGTGGAGAGATAAGAGGAGATGTAATAATTTATCATAATTATGAGGACGATGTTTTGATCAAACCCAGTCAGTGTCTCTGCTTTTGTGTCAAATGGAGCTTCACCTTCTCAGTTTCTTTTCTGAACACCCCTTTCTAGACTCTATCCTTCGGCCTTGCCCACTCCAACATTGACCACAACTTTTAGTTACTTATTTCCAACATGTGTTTTCTGTCTTCATAGAATGTGAACTCCATAATGGATAGGCCAGTGTCTGTCTTGTTCACCATCATATATCCAACACCCAGTCCAGAACCTGGCTCATGGGACTCCAATTATTAAAACCTGGTCTTGAAACAATTTGAAGAAATTTCTACTATGTTGGCCTCAATAGTTTCATTAAGGAAAAAAGTCATATATATACGTGTGTGTGTGTGTGTGTGTATATTTACATGTATAAATAACTATAAATGTAGGCTTTCTCTACATATAACAAAATGAAACATAACTCAAATTAAGATAAAATAAACTTGAGTGAAGAAAATGTAGTCTAGTCAATAATAAATGCTTCATAACTTAGTTATTATCATTTTATAAATGATGCAAATTTTCATGTTTTTTAAAAATATCTGAGTAAGTAAGGCCAGATCATTTTGTTCCCATGTAAGAAATCAAGTTTGTAGTGCCTATCTTTTATTTTGATTTTTGGTTGTAGGTATTGAATCCAGGGGCACCTAACCACTGAGACACATCCCCAGCCCTTTTAATTATTATTGTTCTTTTATTTTGAGACAGGGTCTTGTTATGTTGTTTAGGGACTTGCTAAGTTGCTGAGGCTGACTGTGAACTTGAGATCCTCTTGCCTGAGCCTTCCAAGCCACTGGGATGTGGTAGGCATGCCCTACCACCCCCAGCATGTAGTGGCTGTCTTAAAAGCTGTGCTAAGATTCGAAGTTCAATCTGAGTAGGAGGACCATATTGATTAGCTCTGTCATTTGGTGGGGGAGGTTATGGTTAGTCTCTGTGCCCATTTTTATGGTTACTCTTGTAAATAAATGAACTGAATAATGAGGCTCAAAAAAAGTTAAGTGATTTATCCAAGTCACACAATTAGGATGTTTCAGAGCCAGGACTTGAATCCTATGCACCTGGACATTCATCCCATGCTCTGACTACTATATAATCAGGGATCTCCTGGATGTGACATGTGTTCTTACCAAGGAAAACAACATTTGAAGAACAATAATGCAACCTTGTCAGTAATATGTGGTGCCTGATTAGAGACTGAGAAAAGTTCACACAGGATCATCACCAAGCTAAAATAGATTGGAAAGGGCTCTAATTTCCATGATGTTTTGTGAATCAAATCACTGAACATGGCTCAAGAGTAAATATATCCATTCCTTGGCTTAAAATACAGCTTTTCAATAATTATTTTGTATAAATGAAAAGACCTACCTTCATTTTACTTGGTTTTTGAGAGTAAACAATAATCAAATATAATTATTACTAACTTGAGAAGAGAAAAACCAGGTAACTAAACAAAGGCACTTCATACAGTTGTGTAACTTAGATTCTATATCAAAAGTTATTTATAATTTATTCACAGGTCAGCACATAGGTAGCAACATGATAAAAATGTGAATTCTAACTCTTTCTCTTTTCGCTCTCCATTATATGATATTTTGAGATTTAGGGTAGGTAATGGATCAAATGTGGATGTTAGGAAAAATGGAAAAAATAAATATGGCTATTAAATTATATATTAGTCTTTAGAAAAGTTAAAAAGGTCATGTTCCTGATTAGGAAATACTATCTTAAAGACTTTGTGGTGAAATTCATGTTCAAAATAAAGAAACTAGGCCAAAACATAACTTCATTATTTTAGCAAAAAACGTGAAAACCTAAGTTTATATTTCAATAGTCAGTATCTCTGGTAACTCTCAGCACATCACAAAGAAGAAGTAATTTTGTGAAAATCAAGTATTTTACAAAGCTCCATCAACCAGGACATCTGAGAACGAGGAGCTGTGAGAACAGTACAAGTGCCCCACATAAAAACTAAAGGCCAGGACATGGGGACCATAGAAATAAAGAAATGGTAAGTACTAAATATGGAGAACACATTTTTTTCCTAACAATTTTTAAAAAGTGGAACAATTTTTAAAGCGAACCATATGTAGTACGAAGTACTGACCTAGGTAATCCAGACCCCTATCACTTTAAGACAACACACGTCACATACTCTAGGGAGAGAAATGGGCTAGATAATCTTCCCAGTGACTGTAATTTTGTGTAACTATAGGCAAGGACACAATGGGGCACAACTGGATCATATGGCTTATTTGCTGTATAATGCAACTTTGAAATACAAATGAGAATAAAATCATTATGCTAATAAGATTCAAGAAGAGTTGATTAGATCCTGAGGTTCTAGATACAACAGAGAACTGAAGGAAATTTTTTTTTGAATGTAGAATTATTCTACTGTTAGAAATACAAGGTGATTTCAGTAATAAATGTATCAGTAATAAATGTAAAAATTTCCTACTTAGTTTCTATGACTATTTCTATATTAATGCAGGAAATGAAAAATGAATCAATCTTTTGTGCCTCCAATTTAGGAAGTTTTCTCATTTTGTAGAGAGAATACTGCTGGAGTATCTGGAATTCCAGTGACACTTTAACCTAACATATAAAAATAATTAAAGAATTTAAGTACACTTTATTGGAAGTGAAATAGTGTATGTAGCATTTCCAACTTAGAGATTGGTAAAGTAGATGAAAATGCATTTTTCAGGTCTCAGAGGAAGGAGTGCAAAGCAGGATTTGGGGGCTGGGGTTGTGGCTCAGTGCTGGAGCACTTATTTAGCATGTGGGAGACACTGGGTTCCATTCTCAGAAGTTTATATAAATAAATAAATAACATGAAGTTCCATCAACAACTAAAAAAAATAAACAAAAGGCAGGACGGGGCTATCTCTAGCACTCAATGAAACACTGATGACAACAGCCCAGTCCTAGGGCACAAGAGGGCAGTGTGCAGGACAAAGGGAACAGAAAGCACCGGGACCAGATATTTAACAATGCAGGTAAAATCACAGTAGTTTAGTAGAGACAGAAAAGGCAACTGGAGGGTAAGGAAAAGACAGCCTCCCCGGGTCCCTGGGTTCTCTCAGGGCTTGAAAGCACTCTGAAGCTCTGACACCTGGGTGCCTGGCCACACTGTTATCCCAGGGCTTCTAACTCTGTCAGCTGCAGCATTTCTCATGCACAAAATTAAATTAATTTTTTAAAAGTTAAGAGGAGCATGCTATTTGATGGCTGGAGGTGTTTCTTACTGATTAGGTATATCCTGGCAATGGGAAAACAAGCTTGCATTTTCTATAGAATAAGTAAGATAATTCCTATTTCCCACCCTTGCCCTGAAAATATCAATAGTGATAAGAGTCCATTTTCAGTGCTGAAAAATCCAATCATAGGCATCATCAAATATGTTACTGGTTTTTTTTTTTTTTTTTTGAGCCCTTATGCCAGAAGTTTTCAAACTAGTACATGTATGAAAACAAAGTGCAGATTCCTAGGCTCTGTTTCCAAAACTTCAGATCTAGCATAGTCATGGGTAGGCCTCAAGAATTTGCTTTTTAGACCTGCTTTCATAGGAGTGATCTAGGGAGGATGTTTTGAGAAGCATCACCCTGAGGTAAATTCTTCTTTTCCATTTTAGTTTAAGCCACAGCAAGTTGCTTAAACAGGTGTTAGTTCTGAGAAGCAAGTAGACTACCACACACGGTTCAGCCAGAGATAAGTGATCAAAGAATAGTGGAGGAACCTGACTTTCAAACAGGGATATTCATGGTTTGGAAGTTCAGTAATCTGCTCAGAGAAGTCTTCTGACCTGTCCACATCCCATGTACTACCCAATTTGGATTGGACTGTGGTTCCTTTAAGGCTCTCCTTGGTCTTAGAGAGCCCACCTCAGTGCTTTCCAGATTTTTACCTCTTTTGGCGATAGTATGGAAATGTAATCTTCATATATCATTCTGGCCTTTTCTTCAATTACTTTTTTGTTCTGCTCTTTCTTTAAGTCTTCACAGGCGAGCCAGAAAAGTAGATTCTCTTCACTGTATTCTGTTCGCAGGAACTCTCTGAACAGGTTCCTTCCTGCAGGGGCCTTCATCATCTTGTCGAAATTTTGAGACCAGGACAAGACTTCATCTGCAGTGGGATTCTGGCTGCAGAGACAGAATGGGACCATTACCAAAAGCAGCCTTGACCTGGGAACACTAGACTAGGTGAAGGAGGGGAGGAGATAAAGTCTACTCAATTGCTGCCATCTAGTGGTCAGTATTTTGACATGCAGTTCGGTCTGGCAAATAACCTGCCAGGACCAGATGAGTTTTCTCTGGGTCTTGACCAACAATCAGGTAGGCACAATAAACCGGGAAAGGAGTCAGGTGATGAAATAATAAGGACCTATACACTGTATGAAAATGGTTATCATAAATTCCTAATGAAGGGGCGGGAATTGTGGCTCAGCGGTAGAGGGCTCGCCTAGCACTGGTGGGACCCGGGTTCCATCCTCAGCACCACATAAAAATAAAGCATTGTGTTGTGTCCATCTACACCTAAAAAATAAATATTTAAAAATAAATTAATAAATAAATAAATTCCTAATGAAGCTTGAAAATGTTTAAACCCTGACAATAGGTTGCGAGTGAATGGTACTCTGAAGCATAAAATAGATTTTTTTTCTTGACATCATAAAATAGATTTTTCTAGCTATAAGGAATAGTTTATTTTTTTCTTCTCTATCAGCCATTTATTCACTAGTCACTGGATCTCAAATAAGATCACATAGTGTGCACTTGTTATGTTTTTCTAAAATGCCATTGTAAACCAGAGGGATTTTAGGAGACATTGGGGAGTTTTAGATACCTATGTGCAGATTTTTTCATGACTACTGAAGAAACCATCATTCATTGTTCCATCTGCATTTGGCCAAAGAGGTATCTATATTTTATTTTTCTTAACCTTTCTGACCAGGTATTTAAAATAAATCTGTTACTATTCCATAATGTCTGAACTTTCTCCTTTGCTTAGAAATATTAAATTTTTAAAAGTTTTAAATTACAGTGAAGCATAATTATGAAAAACTCCTCATAAAAGAAAACACTTACATGAATAGTCAACTTGTATTTTGACTTTTATGCCCTAGACATTGCAGTTCAATTTCTCATTTTGGATAAACTTGTCAGAGTCTGTTTATGGAAATAGAACCAGAAGCCAACTGGGTATCCTTCCCAATTGACCAAAGATGTTGGTTATCCAACATGTTTGTGTGCGTGAGTGTGTGTGTGTGCGTGTGTGTGTGTGTGTGTGTTTAGAGTCTTTGCTCATAAAGAAAACAACTTTAAAAATACTCTCAGAAAATGAGAGTTAAATAGGCAGTTTGGGAGGCTAATTCATGCAATAATCTCTACCTCTTTCAAGAGAAAAGATAAACGTAGTTGATGTTCTGGCTGATAACAGAGCTAATAGAAAAACGGAGGAAAAGCAATTGCAGTCACAAAACAAGATCTCAATAGACTATGTTAGCATTCACTTCACAAAGTCATTCCAAAGATCACCCTGAAGCAAGACACACTGCTTAGGCACTCAGTAGACGTTAACAGCACAGAAAACAGTGTCCGCCTCACACTCACCACTCCTCTAGAACCTGGATGCTCTCCATTTTTGTGGTGTGTGTGGGTCTTCCTGCCGTCTCCCCTCTTTCTTCATTCCTGACGGTGAGGCTGCAATGTAGCATAACACATTATTTTGTTAAGACTCAATTAAAGAATGAATTTTGGAGGAGAAACATTTCATAAGAGATTTTATTGTCAATTATGTGAGAATATTTAAAATATAGAAAAAGAAACAACACTTTTAAATGGTGGGTAAGACTGTGCCAACTGAAAACAAGAGAATAATCTTCAAATAAAGTGAAAAAGCAATTTAGAATAATCAAAAGGGAGAGTGCTACTTATTCTAACCTCACAGTTACATAATTTGGATTACTAAAAAAATCTGAGATATTTATGTGATTATGTGCTTCAATATTTGATATATAGTTTTGTTTTGTTTTTGCAGTACTGCGGATAGAACCCAGGGGTGTTGGCCTTAAACTTTCAGTCCTCCAAAGTTGCTAGAATTACAGGTGTGTACCTTCACACCTGGCTTAATACATACTTTTATGTAGTAATATATACTTTTATATATATTTATGTAAAAAAAAATATATATATATATACTTAATATATCCTTTTATATATTTTCTTTAAATGAAAAGTCATTTTGACTTTGGGTTAATTCTATTCAGTTTGTTTTCCATTTATTTTTCCCATAACAGCAAAGAAGATAAAATGTCTCCAAATCTAATACAGATTTTGTTAAATTCACACATCCTTCCCACAGACCAGGTGTGCTGTCAACCAGTCATCTGAGTTTAAGTTACTGGATTTGTCTTTGACCTTTCCCCTGATGATCTCCGATGCTCTGAGAGGAGCAGGCCTGCGACTCTGAAGGTTTGGGACAGGAGAGCATTGGGCAGGAGGAATCTCTGTTTCTGAGGTGTAGGGTGGGAATTCTACAGGATTACAGGAGCAGGATGATCCCATTAGCTTTAGTGACCCAAAACAAGAATAAGTATTGTCTGACTCAGATAAACTGCAGCTGATCAGTGCCTGGGGTGGAACACCCAAAGTTCAATGTGTGGACTAGCAAGGATGCAGGAGGGTGGGAAGGATAACTCTGTCCTTCTACAACTTGAGCTCCTGAACTAGCAAATTAAAGCTTCTGTCTAAAAGCTGAAGAGCTTCACTAGAGCCTGTCAAGAGCAAAGCCAGGGCAGATAACACCTCTTTCATTTGTTCCTTCTTTCATGTATTTACTCTGCAAGAGGCAAGGGAAACTTTTTTTTTTTTTAGTGCCTGCCATGAGCCCATCACTACTCTCTTGGGAGTAATGTTATTCTGAGTATGAGCAAAGTAATGTGCAGAGTGGATTGGCAGGTGGGGCAAAAACTCAATATTAAATGTGTGGTATGGCTGGAGTGGGTTGGAACTCTAACAGCCTGCATTTCTTTTGAGTGCCTACAAACCTCAGTCTTCCATGTTGCTATCCATTTAGGTGACATATGTGTTTCATAAGAGAATCATTTGTTTCTCAAAATTATCTGAGTGACAGTGCTTCTCTGGAATTTCAAAGTGGGTTGTTGGGGGAGATAAACCACTGACAATACTCTCTGAAATTTCTTGCATATATAAAATAAATATATGTGCATGGATATATGTGTATATATACACACAATTTTTGGTAAAATCTATAAAGATCTTTTTTTTATTTTGTTTTAATTAGTTACACATAAGATCTTTTTTAAATAGGAAAATAATACTCATTCTACCAAGCATTATTGATCTTATATGTGTGGATATACATACATATTAAGGTTCTGCAAGAAGACTGAAAAAGAGATCTTTCCCTGCTTAGATAGTAAGGTCCTTGAGAGCTTATTTCTGTTGCATTCCCACATGTCCCAGAGAATGTGCCCCACAAAATGTAGGCACGCCCCATGTCATGCAATATCTTTGAAAATTTGTTCTCCATGTGCCTCTGCTGCAGAGTAACAAATCTGGAATTCACGTGCATGATTCACAAGTTTCCAAAAATGAATTCTGGCTCTTAAATCTGTTTCTGCAATGTTTACAAACATCCCAAATGCTACCATATTAGAGTGATCGCGATGAAGTACTGGGTTGTGTTTACGTCTTGCACTTCCACAGATGGTAAAATGTGGACACATATTTGGACTACAACTGCTTATAACAGATATTCAATAAACGCTTAACTGCTCCCCATTTGTGTTCTCTCTCCATCTAATGTTGGACCCTGTACAAAGAGGCTAAACTCTAGCAACTGGCAATTTATTCTCTTAATAAACTTCTCTATAATACCACTCTTCAAAATGGGTTTCAGGATTGCAATGTTCAAGCACCACTGGAAATGCCATTTTAAGACAAAGTGCAGAAGATCAACAAGAAACTGGACTGTGTGCCTGCCCTGATACATACAAGTCTGTCACCTGCCCCCAATTTCACTTGGTCCTGATCTAAGGAAGCATAGTTTGTTTGTTTGTTTGTTTTATTAAGGTGATAAACTACTGGAAATATTTGCTATAGAGCAACATCCACATATAGTCTGTGTTGGAGAAATTTCCAAAAGGAAAATATCAAATGTAAAAGTTGTAAAGTCTCAAGACTTTTTTTTTTGTTGCATGCATGTAATATTTATAACTAACATTTCTACTTTTTAAACAATTAACTCCATCAAGAGAACAAAACACATTTGCAGTACCCACTATGGGATTCTTGATCAAAGCTTAAATACTTTATGGATGAAAAATGTCAACAACCTGGGCTAAGTATATTAAAATAAGCATTTAAGTTCTACTGGAGATTTTCTAGAATGGTGGCTTTGAAAAAGGAGGAAATATATATGGTCCATTTCAGAAAAATCAGAAAATATGCTCTGTTTCTTGGTGAATTGTTGGTTTATGTTGGATAGTGGCATGGGGAAAGGTTGCTGCCAATTAAACAGTTTACCTAGGGGTTTGTGATCAGCGATATGTGCAAGGTCTATTATGGAAGATGGTCTACTAGTGCTAGAAGAACAACTGGCTTTCAGGAAGAACCCTTGAAATGGTGCAGATTGGATGAAAACTTTACAGTAGCCATGGTAACTCTGGGAAAGAGGATGATCATAAAACCATGTATGTTTAAACAGAAACTCAACTGAGGAATCAAGATGCTCAAGGTTAATACGCTGTGCCACCAAGGCTCCAAGAAAGAACCACTGTCATTGGTAAAGGCAGACAGTTTCCAATATTTTAACCATCTCACCCTGTGATATCAATCTTTTTGTTGTATATAAAAGCTTTTAACTAAAATTTCCTAGTACATAAATGAAATCAACATCCATTACCTTCTGAAAAATAACTGGCAGATTATTCTTTAATATTTCATTTTCATCATTCAAAATATTCATAGCAAAATACTGTAGCTTTATTCAAGAGTTGACAATAACCTACATATATGTATGAAACACCTGGCTTATGCCACCGTGACTGGAAATTCCACATGCATAGGACAAAAACGTGCTGCCCCGGAGCTCAGACAGGTAAGTAAACATCACACGGCATGCTATCAAGAAGTAAAAATAATGCATATGGTGTTTCCAAGACACAAGCATGGTATCTATACTTTTGCAAGAGGGAATTGAGACAGGCTTTGCAGAGGAGGTAATAATTAAATTGGGTTGAAAATGAGCAGATGTTTGCCAGAGATATCTTCTGGATAAAAGGGATTCCAATCCAAGGAATGATAAAGTTGTATAGAGTCTGGGAGCAGTCAAAAGGCACCATCTAAATGGAGAAGAGTGGACAGATGAGATGGTTCAGGGCAAGAGCCGAAAACCAGGATAAGCAGTGAGGTATGTCCTAAGTGACCAGCCAGGATGACCGGGTGGACTGCACAGGCAGATCACAACCCCCTTGGGATGATTCCAGCTCTTCTTGCTTTGTTTCCCCTTCAGGATGGTGACAATGAAGTGACCTATTTCACAAGAAGGTAAAGCAACAAATAAGAACTTGGGACCAAAAGGAAAATTATTTCAAATGCTTAATTGGATGTAAGGACCAATGAGCGGGATTCTAAAATGGGAATGTCAAATTTATCAAAGAGCTCTTAAATTTCAATGGAGGAAACAGACTTCTATTTTGCCGTTATTATAAAACACTCCCTCACACATTGCCTTCCTTACTTCTTCCTCCCAACAGTCCTGTGAGGTAAGCAGGGTGTTTATTATTAACCATTCCATTTTATTTACAAGGAAACATCACGCGGTCTATTTATATAGCACAACTAAAACACAGCAGGACTAAGACAGCATCTCCCATCCCTGGACTTCTTATCTGTGCTCATTTTCACTTTGCAGGGACCGCTCTGCACATAAACGAGCCGACTGTGATGTTTTACCTTTTTGGTTATTTACCAAAATTGATTTTTTCTTCAAGGTTTGGGAAAGGCAAACCACTTATTCCAAGTGTGTCCTGAGTGTAAATGCCCCTCCATGGGCATCGTCCCACAGCCCATTCCAAAGGAGCTGTGCCCCAGGACTCAGCCTGCAATAGATATGGGTGGGTGGCCACTTGTCTTCAGTTCCCCAAACCTGAGACTACCAGAAAGGAGCTGGTACAGAAAGTTTTGAAAGAGGAAGAAAAGATGTGATAGCACTTGCTGGGGACAAGCTGCTGTGGCTTCGAAGGCCTGCCTGGAAGCCCACCTTCCTCCCATCAACAGGAAACAACTTTCAGAGAGGAAAACAAGGGAAGGCGAATAGGACTGAGACCCTGCTTACAAAAGACTGCCAACCCTCCCCCACCCACAACCAAACAAGTACAGAGGCACCAGGAGGGAACAGTAGCCATGTGACATCCGTAATTTCAGACACATAAGAGCTGAGTGCAAACCTACGACCTGAACCTCATCTCCTTCATTTCTCCATTTTTATAATGCAACTTGGTTTTGAGTGGGGTTTGTGAGATGGAAATAGTAGCTAGTAATCTGTGCCTGGAAATGTTACACAACACAAATGAATAATTTTAATATAGTTAATTTAATATTAAAAATAGCATCACCTCTGTAAAAACTCTTGCATTTCATAGTCATGTATTCTGTGTCAAAAAACAGTTTTTCATTTGGTTTAAGTTTTTGCTTCAGGTACTTCAATCTCTTAAGTAAAATATTAATCTATTAAAAACCTGTCCACTAGATGGCGGTGTTACCTTTATAAATACAATGTTTTAACCAAGTCGGAGTTAAAGAATAACTAAAAAAGTTTCTGGGAGTAATTACCCATATTTGGAAGAAAAAAAATATATTCTTACAATAAGAAGTTTTGATAATTATGTCTTTTTCTAAGCAATTTGAAAAGAGTCCTTCAATTTTTCTGTGAATGTAAACTCCAAAGGGATAAATTTAATCTTGGGAGGTATGCCAAAGTGGAACCATTTTTTCTTTTTGTTATTTAGAAAATGTTCTGAATACTCCCTGGCCCAAAGTCATTGATTTGGGAATACTTTTGGTCTTCAAAGCAGGTAGTTATAATCTTATTCACATTGTTATTATGCTTTCCAATTATAAGTTAGTTTGCAGTCTACTGTCTTGTGCTGGGGGATGTAGAACTTTGGTCAAACATTCTTAGAACACATTCAGTAGATAAGGTTTTCATTATCAACAGGTAGGGAATGCATTTATGTAAAATGTTTTATGAGAACTATTGTGAGAGGGGGATCTCCAAATTATTTCAATCCCAGTTTTGAGTTGTCCATAAACATTAGTTTCTTCTTTTGAAACATGGAAACCAAAGCACTTCATTCTCCAAGTCTTTCTCTTTGCTACTAATTGTTCCTTCTACATGAATCTGCTTGAAATGATGAGTTTTAAAACATCCCTCTTTTTGTCTGTATTAAATTTCTATTTCAAACCTCAAGCCATGCATTTTAGGCTCATCAGTATGTTCATTTGATTTGGAATGCAAACTGCATCTAACAAGTAATTGCATGGTTAAAATCTGGAACCACTCTGTAAGCTTAGACAAACAACCAAAGTTTTTTCTTTGGCATAAACAAAGTAATCTTTATTTTTCCTTAGAATTAACAGAATCAGAGGACTGAGTATTTAGATGAACTATTATGATATATACCCCATGATTTGTTTCTGTTTGTTTGTTTGGACTGGGGATTAAACTCGGGGATGTTTTACCACTGACCCACATCTCCAGTCCTTTTTATCATTTATTTTGAGACAAGGTCTTGCTAAGTTAGTCAGGGTCTCACTAAGTTCCTGAGGCTGGCCTCTAACTTGTGATCTTCCTGCCTCAGCCTGCGGAGCCACTGGGATTACAGGCGTGCACCACCATACCCAGCCACGCCCTCGGGTCTGAATCACCTTGGTTTTCAGGTTGCCTGAAATGTGAAGCTGTTCCTTCCACCCACTGTGAGCTTCTCTGAAATTTATAGGTTAGTGGATACTTTTGGGGAAAAGCAAAGGTCTGGGATGTGAGATCAAGTGGACATCTGTTTTATTAAGACATTATGGATAAAATGGCATGTGATCAACTGAGTCTTTAAATGCCTTAGTTAAAACAGAGCTTAAGCTTTTGATTTTACTTAACTTGTGTCCCTGCCATAAAAAGCAGAATGAAAAACCCACAACTCCAGCAGCTGGTATTCAGCGATGCATCTGCTAGCCTGCAGTCGCTTACCCACCACCCATTTGTTCCCCCTTCCCTGGTGCTTTTCAGTTACTGGATAGATGACTTTGTCTAGGGTGCAGGTCGGGGGCATCCCTGGGCACAAATGCAACGGATGACAACAATCCAGACCTGTGGGGAAACTTAACTGCAGAAGGCAGAACTCCTAACACTCCGGCAGTCCTGTGGCTGCTGGTTCTGCTCTAAGATATGCTGGGCAGCATGCAAGCTGGGGAGGAAGGGCCCAGTGATGGACTGCAGGAACAGGGTCCATGACATTGACTGACAACGTACAAGGAACACTGGAGAACACACAGCGCTCAGACCTTACCATGTTGGGTAAATTCCTTTCAGCTTGGGGCGTCTAAGGGGGCTGGAAATACCTGTTAATAAAGGATTATTCAGGGGCCCTGAAGCATATACTGAACCATAAAATAAATGATTTATATATGTAGCTAATCACATCTCACCAAGAAAAAAAACTGAGGCTCAGAGAGATTAAGTGACTTGCCAAAGCCTTCAGGGTTGCATGTCACAAAACTGGGACATACGCAGATCTGCCTAATGACAGTGTGGCAGTTCCTTCCCTACCTCATGCTGCCTCTTGAAAGCAGTTTCTATTTGAGGAAGATGTGACATGAGAATTTGTGTATGATGGTGTAATATGGCAACACCACCTCTACTTACAATGAAACTCATGGAGCTAATATTCCACTGATATACATGGAATTGGTTGATTGAAATAGTTCTTTAATTTAAATAATCTAAATTTTTTGGGATATGCAGTAATGGTATAACTTTGCTTTCTCGTAGGACCAGATCCTCCAAGGTATCTGACATGCATTTATATGTGTAATCCTGATATCTGAAACAAAGATTTTATATCATTGGAAATTAAAATACTCATAATACCCAATTTGGTAGACTTATCATACAATAAGCTCCATTTTCACTGAAAAATAGGCTTCGTGATCTTACCTAGGAAAGACAGAACACAAAATTCTTGAATAATATTCTAAAATGGCAGGCAGATTGTAATAGGTCTACAATACTTAGACCATAAAAAAAAGTAAACTAGGTCCAAAGGAAAGAGTGAAGAATTTTAAAAAGATGGACAGAATCAGAGCTAATACTTATTTCAGTCAGATATGGCACAACTAAGACCCACTACCCGCAGGGGAAGGAAGGAGTAGACACAATGTTAAAAACTCATCTTTGTATTACTGTTCAGGGGAGGCCTGGAAATTCCCGCAGGTGTCCAAATAGCAACCTCATTTGTCCTGGATTTAGAGAGGTTGAAATTCATATTGTCTTAGAAACTGAATAATCTGCTTTGGTTAACTCGAGAAGGGAACTTCGACTCCCTCAAACTTAACCTTCATCACGATGTCTCAGGACCTTTAAAAAGGTGCTCCCTCGTTTTCTCTGACAGCAGCCTGTCTCTCTCCAGTTCCTCCCTGTGGCCTTAGGGAGAAGCGGGACTCTGGCAAAGCTCACCAACACCTCCTGGTTGGCCACATCACAGGTGTTTTAGGATCCCCATCGGATGGGACTTGCTGTCCCACTTAATGCAGCCTTGCCCTGCAAGCTGCAGACTCAGGTACACACAGAACTCTTAGGCAAGGCGAGCTGAAATCATCATCTCACCTTTGGTCTAAAAATGTCCTATTTGCTCATTTAATGAATCAACATCAAGTCAGACACTCAAGCAAGTAGTATGGGGTTTTCCTTATCTCTTCTCTAATCACTGTATCTTGACAGCGCCTTCTAACGTTTTCTTGACTATCTAATTCCCTGCATTCTTTTTACTGCCACTTTATTTTGGAGGCAGTAAAAAGGGTTTGGATCTGGAATGTCCCCCAAAGGCTCATGAAAGCTTCTCCCCAATCTAGCAATGTTCAGGGGTGGGGCTGCTGGGAAGGAACTGGATGATGAGGACCCTGACTTCATCAGGCATGAGCCCACCGAGGGATTCAGAGTTGAGTGGACTATTGGGAGGTGGTGGAACTGTCACGGGGGGAACCTAGTTTAGGGAGTGAATCCTTGGGGCGTGCTGTCGGGGACTTTATCTTGTCCCTGGTCCCTTCTTCTCCCTCTGCTCTGGCTGTCGTGAGGTGAAGGGCTTGCTCTAACACACCCCTGCACTATGATCTTCTGCCTCGTCTCAGGCCCAAACAGTAGAGCCAGCCAACCATGGACTGAAACTTCTGAAATCGTGAGCCAAAATAAATCTTTCCTCCTTTAAGTTGTTTATGTTGGGTATTTTGGTCACAGTGACCAAAAAGCTGACTAACACTTTCACTGAGGGTATTGCGAAAGTCTCCTAATATTTCTCTTGCTCTTTGTCTTGTCCTTCCACATAATTTCCATTCCCTTCAGAATCTGAAATATAAAGTAGACTTTTTCAGCTCCTTACTTACTCAACTTCAGTCATTTCTCATCTTTAAAAAAAGTAAAAAAGGTCCTAACTACCTCGATGGCATAAAGAACTTTTTTTTTTTTTTTTTTTGTACCAGGGATTGAACCCAGGGACACTTAACCACTGACCCCCAACCTCAGTCCTTTTTAAAATTTTACTTAGAGACAGATTCTCGCTGAGTTGCTTAGGGCCTCACTAAATTGCTGAGGCTGGCTTTGAACTCATGGTCCTCCTGTCTCAGCCTCCTAAGCTGCTGGGATTACAGGCATGTGCCACTGTGCCCGGCCATGAAGAACATTTTGTTATCCTCATGGCCAATCTCCCTGCAGACGCAGGACCTTCTGGACTTTATATCCCAGCAATGCTACATGGATTTGATTGCTCTCTCCCCAAAACCTTGCCCTTCTTTGCAAAACTCACTAGTCCTAGTTCTATTGCTAACAACCCTCACACAGAAGGATGAAGGAAAATGGTGCCTAAGAAAAACTCTCTGGTGCTGACCTGCTCGGCACCAGCTGCCACACAATCATACTACGTTCTGAGAGAATGTGCTTGTGCTTTTTTATAAGAATTTCTGTGACACAAATTTTCATATTTTATTCAGCAAACTCAACTGGCAAACCCAAATCAATCATCCATTCAGCACATGTTAAGGAAACACCTACTGGAGGTCAAATAGCATATTATGAGCCACAATGTCTTCCTGGCTATTTGAAAACACGAAACCTGAGCATATGGCCATGAAAGCACCTAGTGACGATTAACCAATATGAACTTTTGGGAATTCAAGTACAAAATCCACATAATTTGACAGAAGGTATTGACCTGATAAAGAACAGGGTCAAATGGAAGAATCACTGATATTGAAAAAAAAAATGGGATAGGGAGTTTTGAGTCAAACTCTGGCCCTCCCTAATGTGGTCAGCCTGGTCCAGGGCAGAGGGGGTCATGGCTCACCACTGGCCCTGGGCGAGGACTTCCCTGAAGCTCTGGCACACCCTGGTCACTCAGCCCAGATGGTGCTCACCACATTGTCACATGCTGTGAGTCAGCCACCATGCCGAGATCCCAGAGGTCCTTCCCAGGTCTGAGACGGAAGGACTGGGAGCTGGCTGGAGTACTGGGCTCTGGACCCCACCCACGTCTCCGTGCAGAGCCTGTTCCCAAATGCACTGCCCCCCGGCTGTCTCTCCACCTACGACCTCTTTCAGCTGTCTGCTCAGGATGGGCTTCTACACCAGAGGAAGGCTCCTCTGATCCTCTGAGGACTCTTGTTTTCCTCGGAACTCCCTTTCCTCATGGAGTCCACCCCAGTCTCAACCTGCTGGGGCCCACTCTCTGCATGGACCCGCCGGTACCAGTCTCTGCAGGAACTGGCCTCTCAGGAGTCTCTCACAGAGGTCACTCTTCCTACTCGCCACAGGGCAAGGTGGGGCCTGGCATTTTTCTTTAAAATCCTTTGAGGTTAATGCCCTCTGACTTGCCCTGTCCCCCTTATCCCTCATAACTCTGTGACCCCCCATGGCACCTCACAGGCAGACTCTTCCCTCTCTTTAGGCAGATTCCCCTGAACAGGGGAACCATGCCATAGGTGACCCCAAAGTGTCCCCATGGTAGCTACTAGGACACTTACTTGGTCCCTCACTGCATTAGCCAGCAAGTGCCTTAGCTCTAAATGCCTTCCTCTGGCCTGAATCCAGTTAACCTGCTGTCTCCCGCTCTTGACTGGATCATTGTTCTCCCTTCTACTCTCCCGAATAAGACCACGCAGAATATTTTCATCTACTATTTGTTTCTTTCCTGCTCATCTTTTAGTCAATAATCTAAATGGCACAATGTGATACCTTAAAAAAAGAGTAAATGCAGAGAAAAGGTACACATAGCACACCTTTGAAGGAAAAGTGTCAATTCAGTTCCGACTCTGTCAGCTCTACAATCGATAGGACTCTGGGCAGGAGTAACGCAGACTTGGCAGAGGCAGCTTAAATATTAAACTCTTTTAGAAGGTGACCTGGAAATAACACCAAATGTTCATTTCTAGATGCAGCCGCTTAATGAGACTTTGCTCCCTGGTATATCGGAGTCAGGGAGAACCCCAAGAAAGCTGACGAAACCCAACAGGACAGGGGGAAATGGGCATTCAGTTAATTGCAAATGAGAGATTGAATGAATGAATGATATCTACAAGTTCCATAGTCCTAATGTTGGACTGCTGATGGTGTGTATTTGGCTTGTGAAACCTGGGTTCAATTTGGTAGATGTCTTTTGATGGTGTAGTTTATAGTTCATATAACTGATAAAAAAAATGTTGAGGAAATTCACCTATGTTCTTCTGAGATGGAGTTTTGAAACTGCTGGGTTCTTTGTAAGTTCTCTTTATCTGGTTACAAGTGCTTTGGAAATACTGTTAATCCAGGGGAATAACTTATGCTGCCTCATGGGCTGCATCTGCTCTCTGAGAGTGATAGGTACAGAGGAGGCTATTCATTGATGCCTCAGATGGAAGGAGTCAGCTTACACGTGTGAGCAGTTTTAGTTCCAGGGAGTGGGCTCTCCACCATGGTGCACACTATATTTTTTTCCTCCTTAAAAAAAAAAATCCTTTGACTTTGAAAGCATGCATCTTAGTATTTATTTCCTTTGGCATAGAGCTAAAGTATGACAGCATCAGAGGACAAAACACGGCATTACTTCTGCACTGTTTTCAGTTACAAAGGCTGTAGTCCTTGTTAGAAATGGAGGGTGAGCTGCTACGAACACTGATGAAGTGTTGAGCATTCACCCAGAAAGATCTGTCCCACGGTCCAGGGACTCTGGGAAAGAATGTGTCCAAAACGGAGACGAGTTCGGTTTCAAAGGACTAATCAATTTGCTAGATTTATTCTGTGACCGATCTCTTCTGAGAAGAACCTGATGCCACGGGCCAAGTCTTGTGGTACCTGAGATTGTGAATCTGCTGGGGAAGGTTGGATTTGAAAATAGTTCATAACAGACCGGGGAATGTAATGTTTGGAAGTATTAAAGTGGATCCACCAATGGAGTGGATATTAAGAGGCCTGCATTTCAATCCCATCTCTACCACTAACACATCTGGTGACAGCCATCAAGGTCATCGATTTCCTGATCCGTAGAATTAGAGGTGGCATTTTTCAAATGCTTTGTAGTCATTGTTGTTGGTTTTGTGTATGTTTTGTTTTGTTTGTGCATTTTTTCTCGAGAAAAAGCCTACACCTAAGTCCAACAGGTAAGACAACTAAAGACAGAACCATTCCATTGCACACTCCAGGGGGGAGCCAAGCTGTGGCCAGCAGTCCTCTGCTCCACTGTCCCCTCAGCTGTCACAGCACCAAGAAGAGACCACACAAACATATGGGAAGGATGGTAGCTGAGGTCTCCTGATTTTTATTTTAATAACTAAATATAGGGAAACCCATCTTGCTTGATGAAACACAGCTAGGACAGCCAGGTATTAAAAGAGTGATTAGCACTGAAAGACTGCTAGAAAAAACAGCCTGGGTTATTTCAATGTAACCTCTGGTGCTGTGAGAGCATTTAGCTCTCAGCTCAAATAAAATTTTGAAAGCTCTACTTTTCTATCCCCTTTTTGATGCATGTTGTGTTTCTGAGCATTTCTGTTCTGCAATGCAGCTGATGTGTTACCTCAGGTCCAAGATCTGAATACCCTGACGGTCTTCACAGTGGTTTGTGGGGAGCCCCCAACATCTTTCAAACATTTCTTCCAGGTGCAGAACAGAAAAGAAGGCTACCACCTGAAAAGGCAGTTATTCTATTTTCCAGTGTCAACCCTGAAGCTCTAGACAAGGGGTCTTGCTAACATTATCTGCTCAGCTGTTCAGATTTGAGAGTCTCACATATGGAAGGTTTTGTAAGAGGCCAGAGTGTCCATCTCATAGCTGAGATGCAGACATCAGTCATTTATGTCAGATAGTTAAGTGGTCTAAACCTCCTTCTCGTGTCTTTTCATTATGTGGATATCTATGAGGAGAGCTGGGAGGCAGGAGAGAAACTTGTGTGGGGAAGAAGTGGTTCTTGACAGGATTGGAGAATGGGTCAGCTCAACAGCTACAAAGTCTACCCAGACTATTTAGATCTTGAAGGAAACTGTGGAAATATCCAGCAGTTACATACTCACTCCCTGTATCCTTCCCCCAAATAAAAAATAATGGTAAGTTTATAAAGATGGCAATAAATAAAAAAATGAGAGAACAGATGACAGTGAAATATGAAAGAGAAATGTAAATCTGAGAGAAATATTAAATTGTTTAAAAAACCCATAATATGTGAAGCTAGGGTGAAGTATTTATATTTATTGCTAGATATAGAAACTTATTTTCCAAGCACTATATTTCCTTAAAAGGAAGTAAAGTCAGCCACATGACAACTGCTCCTATTTGCAAGTGACAGCTATTTCATATTTTGACTTCTAACTTTTTTTAGTCCTTAAATTACATTTTTTCATGTCTCTTTTTGTTCTGCTCCTTTGACCTAGCCTGGAAAATTTGAAGAACATTTCTTTCTTTTTTTCACTCCAAAAAGCCCTTATAAATTTATTTTCTTAAGCTCAAAGTACAAAAATAATGATATTTTCAAAATGAATGTGTAAAGGAATTTTCATTTGCAATCTGATAGGATAGCATAATTAAAATCCCTGATTCAAAGCAATCAAACTTATTCTTTTTTCAAAAAATCCAACTGTTTACATTAGAAATCCCCTACCATTTGTTTTATATAGGACTTGTCAATGTACAGACTGTACATTTTGCAGCTCAGACTCAGGCATCCATAACCCATTGCTAACAAGTGCAGTTCCTGACCACTACGCTCTCGTCTAGGACTAGCAGGGAATACCTCATGCTTGGGGATCTGAAGTATGTGTCACCCTAAAGGTGTAGAGAGTTGCAAAACCTCTTCTTTTTTGTTTTGCTTTGTTCTTGGTATGTAGTTAGTTTTCAGCAACACTTTGCTTTCATGAGTTAATTTGAGTGTGTGTTAATTAGTGCATATTTCAAAAATTAATAAAAGTCAGTCTCACTATATATCTGTGTCAGTAAAAGCAGGTTTCACTAAACAGAGTTATGTACCACGTAAGGATGTTCCAGTCAGTGACAGACTATATACAGCAGGGGATGCATAGGGTCATAAAGCAGCTGAACATTTCCTATTACCTAGTGACGTCACTGCCATTGTATCATTGTTTAACCCATCAATCAAGAATTAAGGTGGTGCGTAGACAAGTTTACTGTGCTGACAATTGTACAAAAGTATAGTGTGTACAATTATGTATGGTACTTACTACTGGGTAATAAACAACTGTTACTGGTTTATGTATTTATATATATCACATTTATATCATTAGCATGTAGTCCTACTTATGCAAAAATGTTGACTGTACAACAGACTACAGTGTTATACCAGTGGCAACATCATCTAACTCAGGCTTACCCAGTCTCTTAATTACATCAAAAGGCCACAAATGACAGACTTATCCCATCATGGTTCATTTAGGATTACACTCTGTGTTGCTTATATGGTGACAGAATTGTTTAGCAATGCAGTTTTCATAATATATCCTCATTGCTAATTGATGCAGGGCTGTATTTATTTGACAGTTAACAAAGTGCAACCCAACTTCAGTATTCTATTTTGGTGCTTTAAATGTAAAGAAATTAAGAAACAAGTTTGGGCAGATAAATAAAATGACGTCTGAGCATAAGAACATGGTATAATGCAAATGAGAAATAGAAGTATAATTCTGAGCAGTGTATATCAATGCATTTGCAACGTTTTACACAGAATTTAAAATGGCTTTCTTTTTCAAGGAAATTTCTGTGTTACAAGTTAATTTTTAAAATTTTTATATTACTTTGAACTACCTCCTCCTTAAAGATTGTCTTTTTTTTTTCCTAATGTGAAATGTCCCACAGCCAATTCTTTTTTTTTTAATGCCTTTTTTTTGTTATTTATTTTTATGTGGTGCTGAGGATTGAGCCTAGTGCCTCACATGTGCTAGGCAAGTGTGCTACCACTAAGCGACAACTGCAGCCCCCCACAGCCAATTCTTTTTAAGTGCTCACTCTGTGTTGGATACTGTTCTCAGCTTGTTGTAGGTATATGGTATCTCATTTAATTTCTATAATAACTTCATGAGGCATGAGTTCAGGTCTTATTATTATGTTATTTGGTATCTGAAGATTAGAGAGATTAATTTGCTAAAGGTCACCCAGTTAGTGACAGCTGAGGACAAAATTTGAACCCTGGAAGTTTGAGTTCAGAACCACCATATTAAGTCACTACAGTGTTTCATGGATTAAGACTACAGCTGGATAATCTCTGTGGGAGTGTAAGAAAACAATTACACAATTATGACTGAAATACACCTCAACTAGAACTCTATTTCCTTCCTCTGAAATTATTAAGGCTTAAGAATGAAAGCAAATGAATCATCTATGACTTTCTCTAACAAAGAATCATCATTACCCAGTAATTTTTGTATGTATACTGCAATATCAGTCATTCTTCTGGGCCTGAGGGGTTTCTAGGTTGGGTAGGGCTTGTTCATCAAGGGCACCACTCAGAACACCAGTTTGACCACAATGATATTCTATCACATCAAAATACATCCTCGCTGGGCGTGGTTGCCCAAGCCTGTACTCCCAGTGGCTTGGAAGGCTGAGGCAGGAGGATCACAAGCTCAAGGCCAGCCTCAGCAACTTAGTGAGGCCCTAAGCAATTTAGTAAGACCCTGTCTCAAAATAAAAAATGAAAATAAAAAAAAATTAAGAAAGGGCTGGGGCTGGAGGTCAAGCCTCCTTGCGTTCAATTCCTGGGTTCAATTCCTTGGAAGTTAAACGTCCCTGGATTCAAACAACAACAACAATAACAACTCAGCCTCTGTGGATGCTGGGAAATTGTTGACTCATGCTCAAGAAGGAGGCTCAACCATAATCACTTGAGCCTTTGAATAAATGTGAAGTGGTTACAGGAGAACCAGATGACCACGGCTAGTCCAGAAGTTCTAAATTGGATCTCAAAGGACCACAAAACTTAGGGTTTCAAGGAAAGTTTCATTAAGTCTAACATCCCCCTGAGGACTCTCATCTGCATAAATGTCAGGACTTGGAGTCCTACTGATTTTCTCACTGAAAGGAACTTCAGGATTTGGAACTGGGAAGATTCCAGAAGGTACCTGAGCACCTCGATGGGACCTGGCAAATCAGTTTGTCTCTCTCATTATCATTCTGTCAGTAAGGAAAACCAAGAACAAAAAGAAACCTCAGAGCCTGTCAGTGATAAAAAGCAGGTTTTCTGTATCTACTTTCTGAGTTTTTGGTGAACTGACTTGGCCTTCATTCCAAGCATGGCCTTTCAGATTGGTGGTCAGGATCTCTGCTCTTCCCTCTGTGCTACTGGGAGGGGTTCTACTCTGAAGTTGCCACCCTGACTGAATTACCTGGCCATGAGGAACCTTAATGATCAACACCCCAGGAGGAAGCGCATAGTGAAAAACCACACTCAACACTACATGGAACACTACCAGGGATCGTCTTCATGTTCTCATACTACCATGATTCTGGTGAATACTGTTTTTTTACAAATAAATAACTATGATCTTATTGTTACCCAGAAGGTTTAAGATTCATAGAGAAAAACTTGACACAGTTTTCCATTCTTTACCTATCGATTTAAGTGTAGATTCTGAGGAAATTAATATTTTGCTAATGAATGTTTGCATGAGACAATGATCTGCAGTAATTCCTACTTTCAAAGCAGTGGGGGGGGGTGGGGGGAGACTGTTAAGGTCCAGCACGCATGCTCAGGGCGCACGGTACCGACAGCGCCACCTACCAGGAGCAGCTGCAACAGCAGCACCAGCAGAAGCAGCACGTGTTGTTGGGCCTCTGGTTTCCGGGCGCTTGAGCCACAGCGGGTGCTCCTTCATTCTGGGATTGCTGCCTTTTTCGCATTGCAGCTTCTTCAGTACTCAACTGGCTGAAAGAAGGGAGAAAACACAAGGTATGTAACAAATTGCCATAAGGATAAGTTGCCTCTGCAGAAGGACGCATCGTGTCCTGAAGGGAGGAAGGAGGTAATTTACGAAAAAGTAAAACCAGTCAGGTAAGTTTTAGCAGTCAGACCAATGTTTTAGAATATTATATTCTGAAAACTTTGGGGACAAAATTCTACCATGATCTGCTGCATAAATTATAATAATTATGCTGCTGCAAAGTCAAAACCATTGGTCAGGTGAATATGATAAGGATTGAAAATTTATTTTGAACTAATTTCTTTCCTCAAGAATGCTTAAATCTTCTTTCCTTAAAGTGATCACAGGGGTGAATGTAACTCGTTTCTCCACTGCTGTTTGCAGTAAGGCAAGTGGAGCTTTACAGATCACTGTTGCAAAGTTTCTAACTCTATGAGCATCATGGGGAAGATTAGGTTTGTGTTGGGTGCTCTCTCCCCTCCTTTTTAACACATGATCTCCTTGACTGAATATCTATCTGACTCATCCTCCAAGGGCCTAATCTTGAAAGCACTGTCAACAGGACCTCCATTTGGTTGGGTGGCCCTGTTGGAAAGGCATCACCTCCCTTCCGCCAGTCTTCAAATTTTAATTTCATTTAGGAAAGGATGGAGGAAGACAAAAAGCCATCAAAATGGGGGAAATTATTTTGGTGGAATTCATATGTCATAGCAGAATTTAAAAAAAAATACTAGGATACAGAATGCTCTACTTGTAACCCTATGAATCAGGACAATGACTTGCCTCCTACTGATACAGTCTATCCTGATCTAGGACTACATTACGGTTGTTTTTTTTTTAAATTTTAGTTCAGTAGAATAATGTCAAATTAGCATGAACTCTCAGGATAGAAATTAATTCTGTTGAATGATGCTTTTCACAATATGCAATGTATGTAAATCATACACAATTATTGTCATATTTATGGCTAAAAATAACACTTATTAAGACTATAATATGTAACAGGTGAGCTTTTAAAAATTATATTTTTATTTCTGAATACAATGATAGATGATCTTTTCTTGAAAATAAGACATCCTTTTAGACCACAGTGGTAGATAAATAGGGGCTAAAGCCATGGGTACCTTGTAGTTCACATGTGGAAACAAAAGGGCAAAGGTCCCACTCCAGTGGGGTATGAAATGCCACACCATGAGCAGTGGGAGACAAACTCTAGGCTACCTGCATGTAATCAGGGACTGTGGTTCTGTCACCCACATAAGAAACTGTCTAACCATTCAATGGCGCCTAACTGCAGCAGAGGGAAGTAGGGAAAGCCATCCAGATGGGACCTGTGCTGTTGTGGTTTCAATCTAGGAAAGCCCCAAGAGTTAGGCAGTGTAGCAGTGGTCAGAGGCGAAAAGGTTGGATTATGAGAGCTTTAACATCATCAGTGGATTCCTCCACTCGGTGGATTAATAATTTGGTGGTAATTGTAGGCAGGTGGGGCGTGGCTGGCCTTGGGCTAGATCTGTCCCTGGCCCCTTCCTCTCTCTGCTTCCTGGCTGCCATGAGCTGAGAGCTTTCTTCTGTCCTGCCTTCCTGCCACGATGTTCAGCTTTACCTCACACGCAGAGCTAGGGGGTCAGCAGCTAACCATCCACTGGGATGTCTGAAACCATGAGCCACAAGAAAATTTCTTCCTCTAAATTGTTCTTGTCAGGTGTTTTGGTCACAGTGGCAAAAAAGCTGATTACCACAGATGCAAAGCAGCCCACTGGTTCAGTGACCAGGCCAGGGCTGTTTCAAAAACCTTTGCTGGGTGGCAGGAATCCTGAAATACCAATGAAAGAGCTGCTTCAGGATGGAGGGTCTTGAGACACTAGTGGAGACACCTGAAAAACCTTCCATTAGGAAGAGTGAGAATGAGAATGACACTTCTCACTCAGTGTGATGCCTGCTGTCAACAAAACAACCACCACAACAAAATCCAAATGAACACTAGAACACAGAAAGCCAACTCAATAATTTGGAGGCGAATATATCTTGACCAAATGCAAGTAAAAGAATCACCTGTAATCAATTTAACAGAGATATATTTAGGTTAAACAATGTGTTCACGGAAAGACTAGTATTCATGAAGGAAACTTAAAAAATTATAAAAAATAGACAAATATTTGTAACAAGAATAAGTGGAAATGGAAAAACCAAAAAACACATAATCATTAAAAAAGATTCAGATAGAATTGTCTCCCAAGAGCAGTACCAAAGAGAATCAGAAATAGTGCCAAAGAATATACACAGAATGCAGCAAAAATACGAAACATAAGTGAATCCAGACAAATAGAGGAGTAACACTGAAAGGCTCCAGAACACCCAGGGAGACTTTCATCATAAGGAGAGAATTAACGGATTGTCAGGGAAGTGGTATTTTAAGGGAAGTTGGCTAAGAAGTTCTTAGCACTGAAAGAAAACAAACAGCACAAAACAAAGACTCACTTTGAAAGAGCACACCACATGCTGAGAAGGATGAATAAAATAAAAATCAATCTACATTTACACATAGGAGAGTAAAACTACAGATCTACAAGATAAAGGGAAAAAAGCTAAATTAGCCACAGAGGAGTCATACTTCAGGTGACTTTTTTTTTTTAATTTTTTTTTTTCAGAGAGACAGAGAGAGAGAATTTTTTAATATTTATTTTTTAGCTTTCGGTAGACTCAATATCTTTATTTTATTTTTATGTGGTGCTGAGGATAGAACTCAGCGCCACGTGCATGCTAGGCAAGCATGCTACCGCTTGAGCCACTTCCCCAGCCCTGTACAGGTGACTTTTAAGGAGCAATATTAGATGCCCAGGACAATGGGCAAGGGGATAATATCATCCTACAACTTCATATTTAGCTAAATAATAATCTAAGAGTGAAGATTATCTCATAAATTCACTGAGTTTATGGTTTAATCTTTGCTGGAATTAACTTCTGTCCAAAGAAAACAAAATTAGAGAAAGAAGTCAGAATATACTAACAACTAAGGACTGAATTTTGTAATATATGACACTGAATTTAATGTCTGGCTAAAACAAAACTCTATCTTTCTCTGTTTAAGACTGCAATAGTTAGGAAAATGGGAGGGTTTCTCTAACCCCTCCATCGAAACTGATTTTGTAGATATCAGAATGTCTCCATATTTTAAAATCTGAGTTATTCTGTCATCTTCTACTGGGCTGCTATAGTTTGAATATGGTTCTTCCTCAACAAAACTCATGTTAGGGCTTAATTCCTCAATGTGATGCTGGTAAGGGGTTGTGGGGTCCTTAAGAAGTAACCAAGCTATGGTTGTTCCCTGCTCAAAGCACTGATGTAGTTCCAGTAACAGTGGGTCAGCTATCATGAAGGGTGTTGTATAAAGCAAGGTTGGCCCTTGTGTTCACTGACTCTTTCGCATATGCCTGCTTGCCCATCTGTTTCTGCCCTGAGCTAAAGCATAATCTTGAATTTCCCAGCCTTCAGAACTATGAGCCAAAATGAAAATTTTTCCTTATAAATTTCCAAGTCTTAGATTATATATTGTAGAAACAGAAAACAAACCAAGTCATGAGCCTTATTAGCAGCACCTGACACTGCAATGCACTGCATAGGTATACCTAATATGCATCAGGTGAATTCATAACCTCCAATGAGATGGCATTGAAAGAGGACTTTTAGGAGGTAATTAGGTCATAAAGTTGGATCCCTTCTGAATGGAATTAATGTTCTTATAAAAGGAATCCCAGAGAGCTTTCTTCCCCTCTTTCTGCCGTGTGAGAACAGGAGAAGCCAATGGTCTACAGTACAGGAAGGACCCTTCACCAGAACTCAACCATGTTGGCACTCTAACTTTAGACACCCAGCTTTGAGAACCAGGAGAAATAAATTTCTGTTGTTTATAAACCACCCAGTCTCTGGCACTTTGTAATGGCAGCCCAAACTGAGCAAGAAAGACACACTAATAACTCCATCCCCTTTGAAATACTTTCTGCCCTTACCTTCATGGCCCACATTCCCCCTGGGTGCTTTCTATTTAACCAGTCACTTCTCACCCTACTTTGCTGTTTCCTTGGCTACAGTCATCTATCCTTAGAACTCTTCTCTGTCATTTCTTTGATAAACTCATTTAGACATTTACTGGATCTACTAGCCTGGTATACCAAGTCTCTAAACTAACATGTCCAATAAAGGTGCTTTTCCTAAATTCAGGACTCATGATCCAACAACCTACTCGACATCTTCTCTTGGCTTTCTCAACCTGTTGTCTCAAACTTCCTACATTCTAAGCTGACTCTATTAGTTTTTCTCCAAAACTTATTTCTCTCCTAGTTTTTCCTACTTTCGAACGTAAAAAGTCTCAAACTTCCAGTTATCCAGATGAAAGACTTGATATTTATTCTTAACTTCTCTATTCCATCCAGATTCCCCATCAGCAGATCAGCAAATGTGAGCCTTACCTGGTCCTCTCCACTTTCCTTTGGTTACTACCACTCCCCAGCTCTTCCCATTCCAATTCAATTCCATTCTGTTTTCAACACAGCAGTCAGAGTGTCTTTTAAAATATAAGTCAAATAATTTCAGCCAAGAATCTTCCTTTCAAATCTGTTCAAAATCTTCTGAAAGTTTCTCATCTTATTAAAAGCCAAATTTCTTGCAATGTAGTCCTTCATTATTTTTCTAACTGTATCTCATTTTGTGTCCTCCCAGTTCTCTGTTTAAACCACAGTGGTCTCCTAGCTGCTTCTCAGTCACATCTGATACAATCATGTGTCAGGACCTTTGCACTTATCCCACACTTGGAGCTCAACTTGTTCAAGTCTTTACTCAAATATTATATTTATTTCATTGAAAGTTTCATTCCATGGAACCTCCCATGACTATCTCGTTTAAAACTATAACTCCTTCACTTCACCCCCAGCCTGACTTATCACCCTTCCCTTTCCTGTTTGATTTTTCTCCACATTATAGATCACAATCAATCATACTACAAGTATTACATATTTGTCCAACCAACTAGAAAGTAAACCCCATGAAGACAGAGATTCTTGTCTGTTTTCCATCGCTGTAACCAGGTTTGGCATATAGGAAGTACACATCAATATTTGCTGAATGGCAAACTTTACAAGCATTCCCATTAATGACAAGAAAAAATACAATGAAGTCTTTGCATTCAATATTGAAAGTTATTAATTTCCTATCCAGTGCAATAAAACAAGAAAAGGTGAGTAAGAGTTGGAAAGGAAAACACAAATCTTAAAATTTATAATTGAATGGTTATCTACAAAGAATTCCAAGTGATTGAACAGACAAGTTATTAGAAACAATTCACAAGAGATACTAGGTCAGTCTTCAAAAATCAGATGCCAATTGTAATTAATATGAATATATAACATAAAAGCATATTCAAATAAGCACAATTTTAAACAATGTGTAACAAAAAATTCTAACAATTTCTAACAATGTGTGACAAAAATTATACAAGAACTTTACAGTGATATTATAAAACTCTATCAAAAAAAAAATAAGACCTAAAAACTGAGAGAGTTATTTTCTCAAATGGGAGGACTAAGTGTCATTAAAATGTTAATTGTCCCAATTTTATAAACTTGATATGAATGTAATAAAAGTACTAGTTGAATCATTCATGGAATTTAAAAGATGGAGTCTAAAAATGTATGTGAAAGAATAAAGAGTGAAGTATAAGCCAGGAATTTCTGGAAATAAGAATATCTTATCAGTGTAATAATAGAAAACCTTATCAGTGTAAATAATAGAAAATATCAGTGTAAATAATAGAAAACCATAATAATTAGGATACTGTGGCAACAGCATAGGAAAAGATAAGTGATCTATAGAATGGAATTCCCAGAGTGCTGAGAAGTGGAGTCAGGGACATGTGTAGTCATTACTTAGACCAGAGAATGTTTCTATATCATTTGAAATGACAGACTATTCAAAAATGGTGTTAAGATGTTTAGATTTCTAAATAGAAATATTACATCTCTAAATGATAACCCACATACAAATTCCAAATGAATAAAACACAGGTGCTGTAAACAAATTATACAACTACAAAGTAGAATAATATCACCATAGCTTCAAGAGAGAAAAAAGACTTCTTAATGGAAGACCAAGTCAAAAGGGAAAATGTTAATTTTTATGCAGTCAAATTTGTCAAAAACTTTTGAACAAACAAGGAAACCTTTTGAAATAAATAAGGAAGCCAAAAATAAAGTTTAAAAAGATGAGAACTGAACTACAACATACAAAGGATTATTAACCACCACATATAAATAACACATACAATTTTAAAATACAAATAAACCAATAGAAAAATGGGGAAATGAAATATGCAGGCAATTTATAAAAAGGGAAAATATGAAATACTCCTAAATGATATGAATAGATGCTCCAAACTAGTCGTCAGAGAAATTCAAATTAAAAAAATTATTCCACATCCAAATTTTCCATGGTTAAAAAGTCACAAAATACCAATTTGGGGAGAGAACTTGAGTAAATGAAAAACTCTCAAACATTGATGGTGGGAATGTAAATTGATAAAAATCACTTTGAACAATATTGAGGACATCTAGAAAAATTATATAACCTATGACAAATTCCACTTGCATGTTTATATGTCAGATAAAAATTCACACCTGCACATGAAGATATTAATTATGGTACATTTATTACCTTAAATTGGCAACAACCTGTTATAGATTGAATGTTTATATTCCCCCAAAATTCATATGTTGAAATATAATCCCCAATATGATGTTCTTTTTAGGTGGCCTCTGGTAGGTAATTGGGTGACTCCGATGCCTTTATAGAAGAGGCCAGGGTGCTTTCTATGTGAATACACAACAAGTACTCAGCACCTAAACCAAGAAGAACTTCCTCATCAGTCACTGAATAGCAGGCACATTGATTTTGGACTCAGCCTCCAGAACTGTGAGGCACACATTTCTATTGCTGGAAAGTCATACTGTGGATGGTATCTTGTGATCCCAGTCCAAGACAACTAAGACATAACTCATTATTGGGAATGGAGCATTGCTTTGACAACATGGAGGTAGCTTTGGAACTTGCTAATGGGTATAGGCCACTGGAGTTTTAAAGTGCCTGCTACAGAAACTATGATTGTCCTGAAGGGACCTTTACAGGTGCTTTTGGTGATGATTTTTGTGAGGAGGAGAGCTCTAGAAAAAGCTTCCATCTTCTTAGAGAAGAAATAGATAAGTTTATACACAATGTGAGTAAAAACAGGGACAGTAAATACCATTCTAATGAGGTGTCAGGTGGAACTGAGGAATGCACTATTATCCTCACATTAATGTTGTTGACCTTTTCTCCACTTTGTCCAATGAAGAAAGGGCAATCCTCGTTGTAACTGTCAAAGAACTTGGCTGCACTGGGCTCATGTTCTAGTGTTTTGTGGAAGTTAGAGTTTCTGAGCAATGAAATTGGCCATTACTAAGTGTGAAGGAGTGGCTTGGTTCCTCCTGCCTGCTGATAGTAAGATGTGAGAAGAGAGAAAAGACTTGACAGAAGAATTAAACAAAAAGGAACCAAAACTTAAAAGAGGTTTGGAAAATTCTCAGTTTACTCACATTGTAAAAAAATGAAGTCATGTGCCTAAGAGAACACCAGGGTGTGGCTTGATGAGGAGGTGAGGAAAGGTGTGAACCATAAACTTAATCAGCTACCAGAGCTGGAAAAATGACACTTTAAACTGAAGAAGGAGCCGGGAAGAAATGAAGAAAGGGTGTCAGGCTTCTTGGAGTTTCCAGGACAATCATAGAACTCTTCAGCTGCAGACATGCTCTAGTCTTCAAGACAAGCCAAGAAGGACCCTAAGGTGATGTCAGCAATGGTGCCTTCCTGTTCAAAAGCAAATGTTTTCAGCAGATCATGTGGCTTTTGCCCAAAGCCACCGGGTGGGACTGCCTGGAGCTGTGGGACTGGACCCCTGCTCAGCAGAGTCTTGAAGTTGAGACCCTCTCTTCCCCACCAGCAGAGCTGCAGATCCACTCTAGTGGTTCCAAAGGTGGGATCTCTACCCAAGTGGTCCCAGAGGGGTGAGCACCAAGCCACAGAGGGTCTTAAGATCTCATGGAGTTTGTCTCACTAGGTTTTGGACTGACTTGGACCTGTCACTACTTCCTCTGTCCTATTTCTTCCCTTTTGGAAAGGGACTGCATAGTCTACACCTGCCCCACCGTTATGTTTTGGAAGTGTATAACTTGTTTGGTTTTACGGGCTTACAGCTAGAGAGAGATTTTATCTCAGAATGAATTGTACTTTGAGATTCACTCCTGTCTGATTCTGATGTACTTCACTGAGACTTTCATCTTTGGCCTTTAGAATTGATGCTAGAACTAGTTAAGACTGTTGAGGCTATAGGGGTGGAAGGAGTATATTTTGCATGTGATAAAGACATGAATTGGGGGACAAAGGGCAGAATGTTATAGACTGAATATTTGTGATTCCTCTAAATTCATGGGATGAAATCTAATATTCAATGCGATGTTTGGAGATGGAGCCAATGGCAGGTAACTGGGCATGAGTGGGGAGCCCTCATCAATGGGATTAGTGTCCTTATAAAAGACCTTGATCTCAGATATTCAGCCTTCAGGACTATGAGAAATAAATTTATGTTATTGATTAAGCCACCAGTATCAGCTTGCTGAGAAAGAACCATATTATTATCTTTTAAGGAATGAATAAAAAGTGACATTACTATATGATGATCTGTGTAAACAACATTTAAAATAAGCAACTTAGAACTACAGGGATCAACTTGGGGAGATTGTAAAAACAATGTTGAGTGGAAAAATAGCTGTAAAATATTAAATATATACAATTCACAGAATTTGCATAAATATACAAATTAATAGTGCATATGTCTTCTGGAAAATACATGTAGAAGTCCTAAAAGCATACATTTTTGTGGATCTATGACAGGGTCCTGGGAGAGGATAATGGAGGAAACATGATTGGAGAGGAAGAATTTCAACTTTATCCGATCATTTGTTTAAAAGAGATCTGAAGCAAAAATGAAATAGTAATATTATTGGAGTATGGGGGTATTTGCTTTATTATCTTTTGTACCTATCTGTATTTCATTTTTTCTTTCAGACACACACACATATACATGCTCACAGAGCACAGAAGTCTTTATCTATATCCTGAAATATTGCAGAAAAATTCAGTAGTTTTCTTGAAAACTGGATATCTTAATTTTTTCACTGTTAAATACTCAATTTTGAAAAATCTGGAGGTGAATTCCATGTTGGGATGTCCAGTTGTTATGATGTAGTTCTTAAATATTCCCCCAAATCCCTGTGTTGAAGGTTTAGTCCCAAGGCACGATGCTCAGAGGTGGAGTTTTAGGAGGTGATTGGTTCAGAACTCTGACTTCATGAATGGATTAATCCATTTATGAATTCGTAACTTAATGGGCTACTGGGAAGTGGTGAAACCTTGGGAGGTGGGGCCTATAGGAAATAGTCATTGGGGGATGCTCTGGAAAGTTCTATTCTGTCTGAGGCCCCTTTCTCTGTTTCCTGGCTGCCGTGAGGTAAGCCGTTTTGCTCCATGATGGTCTACCTCAGATCTCAAAGCTGGAACCAGCTGACCATAAGCTGGAAACTCAGAAACCATGAACCAAAATAAATCCTTCATCTTTTCAATTCTTTATCTCAGGTATTTTGTCACAGTGGTGGAAACCTAAGTAAAGTACCATTTATTCAGGGAATCTCTAAAGATGTTGGCTGAAATCATTTTAGAGGGAGCTAAATATTACTTATTAGATTTGCAAACTCTTCTATGTCTTTTGGCTGGCTAGAAAATCATCAAAAGCAGTGCTTTCTTTGTGTTTCCTGAAGTAACTACATGTGTGGTGCCATAAATATCTCCCTTCTGGGAAAAAGTTCCTACTCACTGATATTTTTTTGAGTGTGTAGGTTCTCATACCATTTGGAGCAGATCGGTTCCATTTTTCTGACTGATTTGTATGTCCCCGAATACCGGCATTTTAGCATCTCATCTGTGTTCCAGACTAAACTTCTGACCTTCCTGGCATATGCCTATGTTGAAGAAAAGCAGCGTCCTATCACATTTTGCTACTTAGCTGCATTGTCCAAGGAATTAGACACAGAAAGCTGGGGCGGGGGGTAATACTGTCTGTGATTGCTGTAGTGACGGTGCCTAGGCAGCATTTTCCTGAGACCTCATCTACAGGTGCATCAGCATGAAGACTGGCCCACCCTCTGGTGCTGGATGGTCAGTCCTGGAACCTTTATTTGCACTTTCTTCTAGTGTGCAACTGTGAACTGTGGGGGTAAAGGGAATTGGCTGGGTTTACCAGTAAACACAGAAGAGAAAATCTCTATGACTTTTATTTTTCTTTTCCAAAGTTCATCAATTTCAGTTTTAAGCACTACAGAATTTCTTAATGTCATCAATAAAACATGAAAAGGTTATGCAAAATGAGCATAATAATGACCTGAAACTCAAACACTTTTGAACATTCTTTTTTCGCTCCTTTCCAACTCTCTGTGGAGAAAGATTGTCAAAGTACCCTTTAGTTTTGCAACATAGTGAAAAACAGGCAGAGGAAACTGGTTCCACTTTTTAAAAGTGCACAAAACAAAGACTTTAGTCAGTGAGTTGTGCAGTCCTTGAAGGGCCCTAGATCCAGAACAGAGCAGGACTAGTACAATGTGTAGCTGGTGTTCCAGAATGTTCCTCTCACACCAGCCTCACTTAAAAACATTTCATTTGGTCCTTGTAGTGAAGTGCTAGGAACATTGTAATGGAATAGTTATTAGTGGGCCCAGCATAATCACCCCCCCCCATTCAAAGCTTAAGTTTATTAGTAAAGAAGCAATTGCTAGAAGAAAACATAGACTCAACACACCAACATATTGGTGCAGGCACCAACTTCCTTACCGAGAGCCCTAAAGTGCAAGAACTAAAATCAAGAATCAATAAGTGGGACGATGTCAAATTTAAAAACAGCACAACAAAGGAAATGATTAAGAGTATAAAGCAAGAACGTACAGAATGATAGGAGATCTATGCTGATTGGTCCTCCAGCAGGGGATTAATAAATAGAATACATAATCAACTAAAAAAACACCCAAATAACCCAATTAATGATGGTCAAAACAATTAAACACACACTTCTCAAAGGAAGAAATAAATACAAATGATCAAAAAATGTTCAACATCAATAGCAATCAGGGAACTACAAATCAAAACTACACTAAGATTTTACCTCACTCCAGTCAGAATGGCAATTATCAAGAATACAAATAATAGTAAATGCTGCTGAGGATGTGTGGGGGAGTACACTTATGCAGTATTGGTAGGACTGCAAAGTAGTACAACCATTCTGGAAAGCAGTATGGATATTCCTCAAAAAATAAGGACTGGAACCACCATATGACTTAGCTATCCCACTCCGTGGTATTTATCCCAAAGAACTAAAATCAGCATACTATAGTGATCTAGGCACATCAACGTTAATAGCAGCACAGTTCACAATGACCAAGTTAAGGAGCCAGCCCAGGTGCCAGTCAATAGATGAATGGATAAAGAAAATGTGTCATATATACACAATGGAGCTTTACTCAGCCACAAAGAAGAATGGAATTATGGAATTAGCCAGGAAATGGATGGAACTGGAGAACATCATGGTAAGTGAAATAAATCAAACTCAGAAATCAAGGGTCTAATATTTTCTCTCATATGTGGAAGCAAGATCGAAATAAGGGAGCAGGAGGCGTGGGTATCCCATGAAAACAGAAGGGAGATCAGTGGAGCAGAAGAGCGGGATAGAAGGGGAAGTACCATAAAAGAGAGGAATGTTGGAATGAAATTGCCCAAACTATGCTATGTCCATATATGAATATATCACAGTGAACTTCACCTTTATGTACCTCTATAAAGCACTAATTAAAAGAAAACCATAAATTTATAGAAGACCAGTAGATTAAAAGAAGGGGAACAGGGAAGAAAGGAGGGGAGGAAAAGAGGAAGGACTGGAGACCAAAGCCAGTTATATTCCATGCACATATGATTATGTCAAAATGAACCCCAATATCATGGATAACTATAATGCACTAATAAAAATTAGTTCTCATCTCACTTCTGATACCAAACTTACAAACACGTGACTGGCAGTATCCCTCATCCCTACCCGCATGGCACACCACAGTATGGTGAAGTAAACAAGTCCTAGAGTCATGTCTGTCTCCAAATCTTGCTTCTGCCATCAACTCGATGATTTTTGGTTACTGAACCTCTCTGTGTTCCACGTTCCTCACTGGCAGATAATGACTGGTGATAATAGAACACACGAGAACATCAAAACCACTGTAAAGGTTCAAGGAAATAACCACATAAAATACTTGGGCCAAAACTTCACCCTCACAGGGAGCATCCAAAAAAATGACAACCCTCTCATGGGAATATGGAGGGGAGTTGTTCATAATGTACCAAGAAGTGGGAGTGATACAAACTTCTCAGGCTACAGATGTTGAAGATTTCCATCAGGATCATCTTGCTGAGAGATCATTTCGCTTCCTACATGGTGGGTTGAAAAGTTTTCGTATCCGTTGCTTAGAATTTTCCTATCTCAGGGTTCTACACAAAGGCTTACTCAGTGAAGAAAGAAGACTAATGGTTTGGGATTTTTTTTTTATTTTTTATTTCACGACTAACACTGTAATTTCTGTCACATGTAAATGAACTGACTCTCAAGTGACTCATAGCACCCACAATCAACTCGTTATCCAACAATCAAACTCCATTTTAATTGCAGCCATCTCGTCATGTTTAGTGAAAGCATTCCGTTCTGCCTCTTAGTTGTTGATTCAGTGTTGAGCCCCAAAAAGGTATTTGCTAAATAAGCCAAATTTGCGAGGCCCTCTTTAGCACCAGGGTGGACAAGGAAGCAATTCGCTAAATACAGACACTTATTCTGAGTTGTGCTGTGAAGAAAAGCAACTCATTTCTCAATTTAAAATTTCTGATCACTACCCTGCTTCAGCTAAGCCAGCACAAGTCTGTATGTCTGAGTAAGTGTTCAGTGCCCCTTCCTATTTCATGACTTGCTTATCTAAAAACAGTTGTTTCTAACCTACTTTTTGCTTTTTTGTGTGTGGAAGGGGTATTTTTAGTATTTTTTTTTCCTTTTCAAAATCATCATTTTTGAGACTACATTAGAACTATCAGAAATACAAGAAGTCAATATCTTATGTTAAGAGTGAATTAACTGGACACAGTGGTGAACATCTACATTTCCAGAGACTTGGGAGGCTGAGGCAGGAGGCCAGACTTGGCAACTGAGGAAGAACCTGTCTTAAAATTAAAAAAAAAATAAGAAAAGCAATTGGGCATTCAGCTCAGGGGTAGAACATCTGCATAGTAAGCCCAAAGCTTGGGCTTCAATCCCTAGTACCGCCTTATCCGTACTTCAGGTGACCAGAATCTGGCTTCATCAGTGAACAATATCCACATAGTTCCCTTTCTCAGTTGATACATAATACTTGCCAAAATGTCACATTCTGTTGAGTCAGCAATTCTCTCTTCATGTTCATGTTTACATATATGTATATATATGAAAATCTATGAAATATATTAAAATGCTAAAAAATAATTACTCCTGTGCTTTCCTCTGTCTTTAAGATGTGTAATCAGAGGAGCATTAGTACTTCCTCATGTTGGTTCCTGTGCAGAATCTATTGGTCACATTTAAATGCATTGTTTGACAAGTCTATTTGATAAGAGTACCTCCTATAGCTCAGCTGCTGGGTTTTGTCCCCAGAAGATTCAGTCATTCCTATTCAACATAACAGCACAATTACATCTCCTAGTTCTGCACTTCTACTAACTTCCTGTTTGCTTCTCTGACTGTGCTTGTGGAGTGCACTGCTTTAGAGTAGGAGATCTGGACTTGAATTACAGAGGTCTGCCTCGTATTGGCCATGTGGCACTGAGCAAGTTACATCGGTGGCCTCTGCCTTTGTAAAATGAAGAAATGATATTTACTTCACTCATTAGTTATTAAGAAATGGAAGAAAATATATATTGCTATTATTACCACTAACCATAGCAGCGTGACAAAAAGCACTCGATGATGTATAATCTCAATCATAATAAGCTACTGAATAAACTTCTGTCTTCATATTCATCAGGCAAAAATGTCTGATGATTGTTCTTCAAAATTTCATGAGGTTTTTAAATATTAACTACAAGAGTGACAGATGCACTTGGTATTTGCCCAAGTTCTCACTTAAATTTTGCCCTTTGCCCTTCGTGCAGCTGGTGGACCACCAACATCACATCAGTGGGAGGTGTTAGAAATAAGGACCTTAATCCCTGAAATTTCCCCCATCTGAATCTGCATTTTAACAATATGAAATTATATGGAGCTGTAGGTGACTGGTGTCCATACTGAGCCCAGTAAGCACTGCTTCAGGTCATGTGGAGCTGTGACCTTGAGACTCACTAGATATTGTAACTGGTGTACAGAGGAGAAATAAGAAGCATGCAGAGTACTCTAGCTCCATGAGAGAAGAATGATAGTGAGGGGCTTGGTGAACAAGAAAAGTCACCCTTTATCCACAGGTTAGCATCAAGCAACTGCAGTTCAGAAATATTAAATGGAAAAATTTCCAGAAATAAACAATTAATAAAATTTCAAATCCATGCCGTTCTTGCACCATCCTGCTTCACTCCCCCTTGGATGTGAATGAATCCCCTTTGTCCAGCACATGCATTTACCTACTACCTGGCTGTTGGTCAGAGGTATGGCAGCACTTGTGTTCAAATAACACTTAGATTGCTTCATAATGACCCAAAAGCCATTATACTGGTGTATAATGTACTGTGCTCAGTACTGTGCCCATCCAGGAGGTCTTCAATCCCCTCTCTGTAGGTAAAGGGCCCATCTCACTTATCCCCTCTCTGTCCTCTTTTATTCCATTTGGGAATGAATAGGTTCCCTGAGCAGTAATTTATAACAGGCCAGCTTCTCTAGCTAGACTCTGGCTTTCTAAAGTGTCTCCCCTGCCTCAATCTCCCTGGCACCTGGCAGAGGTCCCCTCTCCAGGAAATCCTGGCACAGGCTCCAGCCTTGGGAAGACACCTAGCACTGCTCCAATGTGCCTGTTATTCCATGTTGACTTAGAGATTTGGCATTTGTGAGTTTTTCCTCTAATAAGAGTCTGAGCTCTTTGAGCGCAATAACCCTATGAACTAGTGAGCCAAGTCAGTGTACAGTGTGTTATACAAGTGAAACGAGAGAGAGAAACTGCTGTCTCGCTCCTGTGGGAAGACACGGTCTCTAGCAGGCCAGATCTCGGCAGCGGACATGAAGGGGAAGGTCATTAGATTACTTAGAAATTTAAGCAACACATAAATGTCGTGCTTTTAAAAATCCATATTTGACCTGACTTGTTGAAGCTTTACTTTCTTTTAAAATGGCATCATTAGCTTAGGGTGAATGTTTTGGAAATGAGGACAAAAATACAGTAAGAGAAACTTCTGTCAGAAACACTACACAGTGACAAGAATCCCTTGCACGGCCTATTACTTTTATTGTGCCATTCTAAAAAAAAAAAAAGAAAAAAGTGTTTACTATAGAGTCATAATATATTTAACTTGGGGAAGCAAGTTAAATACATTATTTAACACTTTCATCTCTGACACTTCCTGATTCATCAAGCTGTTCTGCAGAGCAGACATGCTCATTATTTCAGTCCCACATAAAGAAGAAAAGAAAGGTTTTCAAAAGGCAAAAATTGGCCGGGCGTGGTGGCGCATGCCTGTAATCCCAGTGGCTCAGGAGGCTGAAACAGGAGAATTCTAAATTCAAAGCCAACCTCAGCAAAAGTGAGGCACTGAGTAACTCAGTGAGACCCTGTCTCTAAATAAAATACAAAATAGGCCTGGGGGTGTGGCTCAGTGGCTGAGTGCTTCTGAGTTCAATCCCCGGTACCAAAAAAAAAAAAAAAAAAAAAAAAAAAGGCAAAAAGACTTAAAGCATGAAAAGGGAAAAATTCAATAGACAAATCAAAAACTACATTTGGGTCTGCAGCAGGAGGATTTTGAGTTCAAAGCCAGCCTCAGCAACTTAGTGAGGCCCTCAGCAACTCAGCAAGACCCTGTCTCTAAATAAAATATATAAAAGGGCTGGGGATGCGGCTCAGTGGTTAAGTACTCCTGGGTTCAATCCCCTATAGGACAAAATAAAAACAAAAACATATTTGGATAAGGGTATGAGAGATTGTTTCCCCCAATAGTAATTATTCATAATTATTAATGATATTATACAAACAGGAAAAATTGCTATGGGAATTTAATACAGACCAATGGTTAAATACATTAAGTGTGAATAAAGATATTAATATAATGTAGAAATATTCACAGAAGAAGAATAAACACACTGAATATGTTTTGTTGATGTTGTGTCTAATATAACATACCTATATGCTCCTCTGTTCTTTTTTCTACAATTCAGGTTACCTGTGATCTCTTGTACCTCCTAACACCTCCTATACTGAAGAACAGTTTTACATATGCAGCATATGAGGGAGTATATTATCTAGTCTGTCCAAAGTCAACATTTATTTTGTCTTATAGTAACAGATATCTAAAAAAAGCATTGAAAGGTACAGTCAAATAATGAGTAATCTTTTGCAAAAGTCTTTATACTATTCAAGGTAAAAATTTATTGGGAGGATTTATGGTCACCTTTCCTACAGTACATTACTTACTATCTGTTTAATCAAGACATTATCTTGATTAAACAGATGACTGAGCCTTTAGCATAATGTATTTTTGGCAAACTCATCCTGGGCCTGTTATAAAGTTTATACCAAGTCAATATTTTTTGTAAATAAACATATCAACTTCCAGGAAGTACAAAAGTGATGGAATCAATTCAGTCAGCACTCTTCACTCCTGTAGCAAAACATTTACTCATCTCCGGAGGAGCAGGCAGCAGCTGTCAGAAAGGCTATGCGTGGTGATGAAGATGACAGAGGGGGATAGGCCAGACCCCAAGCCTCAGCACAGCGCTCCCCAGCCTCCCACTACAGCCACTCTCTGAAATCTCGAAAAAAGACAAGAAATAAAATGACAGGCTTTTTTTTTTTTTCTTTTTCTTTTCTTGGGTCAGCAGAATGATACAATGATTGTCTATCCTCAGGCCTCCAGGGAAGAGCACTAGTCATGAAAGGAACTCCAGCCATTCAGCTAGCAAAGAGAAAAGCTGGGAGAGAAGTGGGCATTGACAGCAATATTCAGAACCTAGTTGGAGAAAGTAGACATAGTGAATGTCTATTTCATACAGTTCTAGGGATGTTGTGAGAATATTAAATAATTTTATGCATGTGTATATGTGTGCTAAAAACTAAAAGTATAAGGTACTAAGCATGATCACGGGCACACAGTAAGTGCTCAGTTATCACTAGCTATTCATACTGCTGTCATAATCCTCACTTGACCACCTTACGGATCTTTCACCACTTTTGATGAAAGACAAGGATGTTTTTTGCTTTTTTTTCTCTGTCTCTCAAATTTCCAATCAGCCATGGAGAAATAATTTGTCAAATACTATAAAAAATTTATTAATAGATTTAATAATTTTACTATTAGATTTAATAGACAAAAATTACTGCCATATTGCCATAAAAGTGTCTAAATGCTTACTCTCACTTTCATTACTAGTGATCAGCTGCAGACCAATAATGAGGATTTTGCAACTGAACACAGACCCACAGATCACACTGAACAGTTGCATTCTCACACCTACAAAACATCAGAACTAGCATTTTTTAGGGAGAATACACTCTCTCATAGTCCTCTTACTCTTTGAGCAAGTGGCTTAAATGTCTTCAGCCTGGACTATGCAATTACAAAATCAAGAGAATAACATTACCTAATTCGTGATGTTGTAAAGATAAAATAAAAGATCCCTCTAATTAACAATGGGCACAGGATAAATCTTCAATTTATGTCAATTACCTATATTTCTAAGCTTTTATACTTTCCCTCTATGAGGGTTTTAGGATAAAGAACCTATCAAATTATTATCTGTATTCTCAGCACCTAAGGCAGTGCCCAACTGTCACAGGTTGCACAGTTAATGTGGATGACTGTCACATAGAAACATAAATATTACTAAGGAGTATGAAAAAATATAAGCAATTCATACCCTCTTGGAAAAAATGCCAGTGTGTTACTCCATTCCACACAATCACAAGCCATTAAAACATTAACCTCTCACACACACACTGCAGTTGTCAGAGGTCTCAGCCAAAGTCAGCCTCATGAAACAAGGGCTTGCAGTGATGCACGATGTGGTCAGATGCAAATAGATCATGTGTGGGAAAGAGGCAAACCCATTACTGAGGACTTTCTACCTACAATATGCAACCCTAAGAACAAACCTGTGAGGTCTATTATTGTCATTTTATCTTATTTGATTTTTAATTGGTCCTGGGGATTGAACTCAGGGGCACTCAACCATGGAGCCAGATCCGTAGCCCTATTTTTGTACTTTATTTAGAGACAGGGTCTCACCAAGTTGCTGAAGCTGGCTTTGAACTCGAGATCCTCCTGATTCAACCCCAGAGAGATTACTTAGTCACTGGATATCCAGCTAATATCCAGTACGGGTCTAAACTTAAACTACCTCCACAGTCTATGGTTCTTCTTCCTGTGTGGATAATTCCTAAACAGTATGGTCTAGCACAGATCCCTAGGGCAAGCCCCTTAGAGGATCCAACCAGCCATCATAACTGGAAGCCCTCATGTAAACTTCTCTGCTAGGCAATGGGCGGATTCCGGAGGCCACTGAGAACTGGTTGGCTTAGTTCATTAATGATTCCATCAATCTCTCTTGATCATCTAGGCTTCTATACTTTTCCATAACAACCCAGAATCACTAGAGTTATCTTATTCATTGAGGAAGACTATAAAAATCAGCCTTATCTGAGATACCCAATGGTGGTTCATCCTAAACATAAACTTCAAGTACTTGGTTTCCATTTCATATGAGCTATAAAATGTTTGATCCAAAATTGAAAATACAAAGATCATGGCTTATAACAAAAGATTAACAAAATACAGAAAAATCAGTGAACTTGCATAAATTGAGTTCCTACTCTGTACAGCTCATGGTCAGATCAAAAGAAAGTATCTTGTTTCTTCATATTAATCACCCAACCATTTTTATTAATTAGTTTGCAATGAGAGTTTGTAAGTTGGTTTGCAATAAAGGGCATCCTTTGTTTAAAAGCTTTGTTTAAAAACAGGTGTGGGCAAATATAGGGCAACCCCAAGAGATGGTCCTGCCTGCTGAGGTTAGGAAATAAGTCACAGGTGGATGTGGTCATTAGAGACAAGGGGACACCCAAATAGAGAACAGTTAACAGAAAGAAGGGACAGAAGATCTGTGTGCAGAGAGGCTTTCCAGCCCAAGCTGTGGCCTTAGCTAGGTCAAGAACAGCTGTCAGCCCAGGTAACAATAAAGGAAATAAATGCTTGGACACTCCCTGGGCCTTCCCTTTGATCTGCTGTCAGTGTTCACTGTTGGTCAAACCACCAACAGGTTTTTCAGTTAGGCCTTGTATGCCAGTTTCCTGTGATGGATGCATGTAGAGAAGTGAGAAGAACATTCTGGAGGGACACATGGGTGATGCTGTCTCATGAGGGCTGCCCTGTTGGTCCATTTTCCTGTATGCCCTGCATCTTCCTGAGCCCACTGATGACAACATGTACGGAGAGGGGATCCATTTTCTTACTATTTGTTACTCACTGTGTCAAGTAGACCCCCCAAGAAGAGGAAAACAAGACTCAGATCTACCTAAAGATGGGTGTTAGAACTCAGACATGTTTTAGGAATATTAAGGTAGCTCATAGGATTCTTGAAATATAAAAGCATGAAATGTTTTTCAGCATTTAAAAAAATCTTGAGGAGAAAATACATCTCACTATCCCAAGGAAACTGCTGTTCCCACTTGTGACACAAGTGCACACAATTTCTTACATTTCCCAGGCTGTGGCTTATTGAACAATTGACTTCTGGCTGTTCATCTGCATACAATCAGTCCAAAGTCAGCAGTGCTCTATGGATGCCAAGGCACCCTTTGCAGAGTTTTAGCAAGAGGGTAAAATCCATGCAACATGAGTCTATGTCTCTTAATAATGCATGCCCTGAATTTTGTTTGAGTCTACATCTCTTCTTTTTAATGAGTCACATAAAATGCGTTATTACGAACACTATTCACTTTCAACAGCTTCCTCACTACAGAACTCCATGTTAATGTGGAATGGGTGTCAAACACACCTGGGACTCTCAAGCTACCATTATGATATGACTGTGAAGTAGAATGAAAACAAAATGTTTCTTTAATTCTGTAATTGGTAGGAAAAAGGCTGTCATCACAATTGCCAGGCATGAAGAAGTTATAAACATGAGACAGTATATTACAAAGCCCTACTTAGCCTTGGTAAATTGGATGTCGTCAGCAGTGTTTACTACCATCTTTGGGTTGATAATATTTTTAAAAGAATTTCTGTATAGAGAGCAGTCTGTGGTTAATATCAAAGAAGGTCTATTGATTGATTGATTGATTATTTACCATCTATATGGAAACCTGAGGATGGAAAGGAACTAAAATCCATTTTTCCAGCTCTTCTTTTGAAGTACACTGTTGAGAGAGAAGAAGCTTGGCAAAACAGAGGCCATCATCTGCTCCCGTTAGTGCCATTCAGTGTGGAACCAGGAGTCGCTTCCCCTGATACCCGTCACAAGAGACCATGAAATTGGGCTGATTATTTCAGGTGGATGAATTCACAAAACCATGAGTACAAAGCAACATAAATACATAAGTTAATACACATTGCTATATTTAAAAGTTTACATAGACCAAATTAGGTAACTGGGCTTTAAATGAACTGAAAATAATTTGACATTGTTATTGAAGTCATTCACAGGTGAACCTTAAACTCTGCCCCAGAATATACTCTAGCTATATTCTAGACACAAAATCAAAATTTGGAAATATACAAGAAAATATGAACCAATTCCTTTATAACATGGGCAAAAGCCCAAATCTTCAAACCATGCTCAATTTATGAAAAAAAAAAAACTTTGCATGGCAGAAACAAAGCAAGCAACTATCATAAACATAATTAATAGATGACGAACTGAGAGAAGTTAAATTATAATTATAACTATTGTAATTTATAGTACAGAAGGTTAATTTTTAGATAAAAGAAAACTCTTTTAAAAAGAAGAAAAAGACCAAAACCCTAATTTAAAAAAATAAGGAAGAACATGTACAGATGATTCACTGAGAAGAAATAATTACTTTTTAACATAAGAAAGTTTAACCTTATATATAAAATAAATACAAATTATAATACAACTAGGTACTATTTTTCAAGTACCATATTTCTGGGTCAAAAGCTCTGTCACTTTTATGCAGTACAAGGGAGGAGACAAAATTTCGACCCTCAAGGAGGGGATTCTGGCAATATCTAGAAAAGACAGTATGCATTATTTACCCTCTGATTCAGCAAGTCCCACCTCCAGGAGTCTACTGTGAAGATTCTTCTCTACCAATGAAACAACACATGCACACAATCAGACCTTATATTATTTGCAGTAATAAAAGATTGGAAATAACCAAAGTGTTCATCAATGTGGGGGCTAGTTGAATAAACTCTGATGGGTTCTCTTCACCATGAGGATTTACCTTTGGGTGGACTGTCCAACACTACTCCTGGATTGATAAAGGTAGAATGCCAACTATGTCCTATTAACATTGCCTCTGGTAAAATCACTCCACTTATAAATTTCATCTGGCCTGGTAGAAAATTTGAATGAACCATAAATACCTTCACTTGGGACAGTGACTTTTCTTTTCTTTTTTTTTTTTTTCCAGTACTAAGGATTGAACCCATGGTCACTCACATCCCCAGCCCTTTTTTGTATTTTACTTAAGACAGGGTCTCACTGAGTTACTTAGTATCTTGCTGTTGTTGAGGCTGGCTGTGAATTTGCAATCCTCCTGCCTCAGCCTCACGAGCTGCTGGGATTACAGGTATATGTCACTGTGCTTGGCCCCTAGAACAGTGACTTTTATAACTGGGCATAGGCCTCCTAAACACTCCTAAACTATGGTTCTGGAATTGTTACAAGAGATACTGGCTTCTGTGGAAGCCAGAGCACCTGCCCCAGCCCTGTGTCCACCCTGTCTGCTGAGGAACTCATCCAACCAAGGACTGAGCTCCGCAAGTCCCCTGTGGGCTGTGACTAGCTCCTACTGGGCTGCTGTGGGATTCCTGCTGAAAGCAAAAACTGATGCTGTTCTGCAGGTTCCCGTCTTTTATACGTCCAAGTGGACTAACAATCTTTTGAGTCTGAATGGTGAGCAGGGCCTGAGAAACTCCCTGGAGGGCACTGCACATCCATGAAGTACAGGGTGGTGCACCTGTGAGAGACATGAGCCCGAGCTCCACAAAGTGGTGTGAAGTAATTTGAGGCATATGTGTTCAATGAGGAAAAGAAGGTGATTGGTTCTTGTGTGTGTGTGTGTGTGTGTGTGTAAAAAGGTAAATAGAATACACGTGTGTCTTTGTGAGTGCATACACACATACACATGTACTTGTTAACTTTTACAAAAAAGGACACAGGATAAACCAGACAATAAAAGTAACTTGTACAGTGGGCCAGTAGAACGAGAGTCAACGGTGACAATTAGAAGCGGATTTCTCACAAAGTAACTTTTTTATGTGGTTTTGATTTTGAAACAGGCTTTTCATGTTCCAAAAAACAAAATCAAATTCAAAAATTCTGAAATCAAACATAAACACAAGCAAATCAACACAATGCATATTCAATTCATACTATAACTATACACAGAAGAATCCATTCAGGTAATTTCTTAACAGAACACTGTGATTGTATATCCTTGGTGGGATATAAGCAAAGAAAGCTTGAACCTTACTCAGTAAGGTTTTCTGTTAGTAGTAATACTGGTGTTTTCATTATGAAATCAACATCACATGTACAATAACACAACTATGTAAAAACTAAGTAAATGGAGTGAAGAACCACTGTTTTTAATATAAAACAGATATGAAAGTTAATAAAAAGTGTAATATTACAAATGAACTAGAATTAGTCACATGAGTTTTACAATATATTTGCTTGATCTTTCCATCGGAACAGTTAAGAAGCAATGGCATCTCCGTAATAATGAGCACACACAGCATCTAGATTCTGAGTCCTAATTTTTATTCCCCACCAAAAGGAATTTGAGCTTCAGAGAATTAAAGCATTTGTGCCAGATAGCTGGGCCATGCTTAAAGACTAATGGTTCACTTAAAAAGAAATAGAAGCCAGTTTGAAGAGGCTCCCACTGGCCCAAGTTAGAGTACGCCTCTAAAAATTAAGGTATAATAATTTTATACACTAAAGAATTAAAGTTCCATGGTCTGTAATAACACTAAAAATGTGGACATAAATCTTCCTATGGAAAAATGCCAGGTAACAAACATAAGATGGATGATAGAATTAGGAAATCATCATCTGATTACAAAATCTATGAGGTGAAAAGCTGGGAATAATACCTCTATGTGGGGTCAAGATAGTACAGATTCTTTACTAACTGCAAAGGGGAAAAATGTACTTTCATAATGCAGCGATGTTTCAGTGCCCATTTTTAGCAAACGTTACTAAAGAGGACCACCTGACACTGTAATTGACACACTATGGGGTAGAACAGAAGTAACTCACTACCACCCTTCCCCCAAAGAACTTAACTTGAATATCATCAAGGCTCTGGACCTGATTTCACATTACAGAAATGAGGAAAACAGAGGAGCAAGTTAAGTGACATTCGAAAAACAGTAAGATGAATCCACAATTTGGGAAATTCTCAAATCCAACTCTCCTGTTCTCCCTACAAAATAAACACGATGGAGGTGTGGTGGGAAAACTGGGGTATTATTTTAGATCAAAAGAGACTACAGATATATGTCCAAATGTGATGGATGAATTTGCATTCGAACCTGTGTAAAATAAATGAATAACTGACTGTAAATATTTGGAACAACTAGGGAAACTTCACTATGCTCTGGATATGAGATGATAATTTGAAATTACTGCTCATTTGACTAGGTGTGATATGGTATTGTGATTTAGTAGCAGACAGTCTTTTTTCTTTTGTGACATACGCTTATGTATGTCAGAAGTAAAGTTTAAAGCCTTCTGCAGCTTTACAAATGGCATAGCTTTTTGTATGTTTTAGAAGTTCATAATCAATATGTTGTTATAAAAATATCATTAGAAATAAAAACTAAATTGTAGCCATTTGCAAGTAAAATTATTCTTCAAATGAGTAACAGGAAGATTAAGTGGGGAGTTTTTATGCCATTATAGAGTCAAACTACCATTTTGGAAGAAAGAAGAAAATAGTTGTGTGGGTGTGCATTTCACATTATCTAAAAAAAATTATCTAAAATAATTGGTATTCAATAGCATATAATGTATCCAATATTGAGAAGTTTTAAATATTCTTTACCATAATCTTACAATTATATAAAAGTTTGTTGATATGCAAGGTGGGGCTCATGAGAAAAATATTCAATCATGTTTTGAAAAATCATTTTCAACTACTCTTTGGAGCAATATTGTTAATAAAAATTGTATTGTTTATTAATAATGATCACCTATAGACGTTTCAGAAGTGTCCAGTAAAGTATTATCAAGTATTATCTCTACTACCAGTTTATAACAATTTAACATTTTTTTAAAGGACCAAGAGCCAGTTGAGAGAGAGAGAGAGAGAGAGAGAGAGAGAGAGAGAGAGAGAGAGAACTTTTTTTTTTAATATTTATTTTTTAGTTTTCAGCAGACACAACATCTTTGTTTGTATGTGGTGCTGAGGATCGAACCCGGGCCGCACGCATGACAGGCAAGTGTGCTACTGCTTGAGCCACATCCCCAGCCCCAACAATTTAACATTTTTAAAATACCAGCTTGTATAGGCAGTATACACTGACTTCTTTCTTTCCAAAGTATACCAGATGGAGAAACCTTATTTCCCTTTTAATAAAAGTATAATTATATTGTTTTATGATTTTAATATTTATTTCTTTTCAAAAAATTTAGGAACTATAGATAAATACCTATTTTTCTTTCTTGATTTTAAGTTTCTAGAAGTATATTTCACCCCGAAAAAAATGGTATTAATTATAGTACACACAGTACAGAGTAAAGTGGTTAAGGACATGGACACTGGAGACAGACTGCTATCATGTTGAGTAAGATACTTAACCTCTGCAAAATGAGGATGACATCATGAATTTCGTTTTCTTGAATATTAATGATATAAGCAACTTTTCCTATGTTTATTTGCCAGACTTATATTTTGTAAAAACTCCATTCAAATATTGGGCCTATTTATTTCTTTCTTTAAATTTTTTTTTTTTTTTTTAGTTTAGACCTTTTACTTTCATTTATTTATATGCAGTGCTCAGAATTGAACCTAGCGCCTTGCACATGCTAGTGCCTTGCACATGCTAGTCGAGCACTCTACCACCGAGCCACACTCCAGCCCCACGGGCCCATTTCTTAAATTGGGTTGTCTTCCTATTACACTGAAAGAACACTTTATATAGTCTAAAAACAATTCCTTTGCCAATACATGCACTTCATTTTCTTTCAGTCTGTGATTTACCTCTTCATTTCATTTAATGGTTTCTTTCAAAGAGTAAAACATTTAATTGTGATGAAGCTGAATATACCCATATTTGTATTTTTGTATTCTAAGAAATCTTTGCCTATGATATCAGGCAATTTTTTTTCTGTGAGTTTTATTATTTAAAATTTTTCATGTAAATCTATGATACATTTTGAGTTAATGCATAGAATAAGGTTGTTATGGTTTGGATATGAGGTGTTCCCCCAAAGTTCCAGTGTTTCTTCAAAAAAAATATTCAAAGTAACATAATTGAATTCTGAGATGTAGAATGTAGCTTAACATAATGTAGCTTAATCAGTCCATCCTAGTTTCAATGGATGGGGTTGTAACTGTATGGAGATAGGATACGGCTGGAGGTTGTTGGTCTCTGGGGCTGTGCCCTGGGATGATTGTTCTTCCTGCTGTCCCTTCCCCTGTCCTCTCTCTCTGCTTCCTGACCCCACAAAGAGTTGAGCAGCTTTCCTTGGCTGTGCCCTTCCCCCATGATGTCCAGCTTCACCTTGGGCACACAGCACTGGAGTCTATTGTCAATGGACTGAGACCTCTGAAACCATGAACCCCAAATAATACTTCCTCCCTCTATGTTGTTCTTGTTGGGTATTTTTGTCACAGCAACCCCAAAGCTGACAAAAGCAGAGGTAAAAGTCAAGATTCATTGTTTTCAATATAAGTATCCACTGTTTCAATATTGGGTCAACTTCTATCCTATAACCATTGTTATTCCTATTTCTCTGGGTTTAATTTGAAGTCTCTAATGTATACAAATGATTTTCAGTGCCTTTATAGGAAGTCTATAATCAGCTGATGTTACTCCTCTACTTTTAATTCTATTTTGAAATTGATTTGATCACTCTAGATCTTTGCAGTTCTGTATTTAGTTTTAGAATCACTTTGTCAATTTCGACAAAAAGTCTCTTTGGATTTTGATTGAGATTAAAATTATTAGACATGGGGAAAATTTACATTCAAAAAAATACTAACTCTAATGGTTCATTAACATGGCATATCTTCATATATTTATATCTTCTTAAACTTTTCAGTGCTGTTAAGTAGTTTTGCAGGATTCCAGTCTTGCATGTTTTTAAAAAAGATAAATTTATATATAGATTTTAAACAATTATTGTAAATGGTAATAATTTATTTTCAATATTTCATTTTCTAATTTTTCACTGCCAGCACATAGAAATACAACAGTTCTTGCACATTAATTTTGCATTTTAACTTGCTAAATTTTCATCTTCGTTCTAGTAGGTTTTGGGTTTTTTGTTTATTTGTTGTTGTTGTTGCTTGTTTTTTGGCAAATTCCTTAGGATATTCTACAAAAGCTATTTCTTCTAAATATAAAGACAGATTTTTTTTCTTCCTTTCTAATTTGTATTTCTTTTTCATGCCATATTGCACCAGCTAGGGCATCTCATACAATGTTAAAAAGAAGTAACAACAGACATTCATTCATTTGTTCCTACGCATAAAAGGAAAGCATTCAGATGACACCGTGCATCACGGTGTCAAGTGTTGATCTGTCACAGACATTATCCATCAAATTCAAGGAATTCCCTTCTATTCCTATTTTTATAATTTATTTTTAATCACAAATGGGCAAATGGGTGATGAATTTCGTTGTTGCTGCTGTTTCACAGATACTAGTGTGATCGTATAATTTTCATTTTAGTCCATTAATATGGTTCAGTTTCATTCATTAAATTACAAATATCAAATCAAGATTGTATTCCTGGAATAAGCCCCACTTTATCAGGATGTATTACCCTTTTTATATGTTGCTGAATTTGAATACTAACATATTCTAAGGAATTTTTTAATATTTATATAGAGAATATTTTTAAAAAATATTTATTTATTTATTTTAGTTTTCGGTGGACACAACATCTTTGTTTGTATGTGGTGTTGAGGATCGAACCCGGGCCGCACGCATGCCAGGCGAGCGTGCTACCGCTTGAGCCACATCCCCAGCCCCTTATATAGAGAATATTGATCTGTAGTTCACTTTTGTTGATTTAGTTTTTGTTTTTTTAAAAAATAAGGGCAGTAATGGTTTTATAACAGGAGTTGACAGGTTTGTTTCCTGAAAGACTGTGAGTATTATTTCTTTAAATATTTGAGAGATTTAATCAGATATTTGGATCTTATAGGAAATTTTAACATTATGAATTTAGAGTTGCATAATAACATTACGTTAAATTTGTTTTTCTCTTAATTGTTCTGTTTCTTTGAAGGAATTTGCCCATTTTTTATAAGCTACTCAATGCTGCCATAAAATTGTTGATAGCATCCACTATCCCTTCCATATTCTTAATATCTAGTGACACCTCTCTTTCCATTTCTAATAATTCCTGCTTTTTTCCTTCTCTTTCTCTCTCTCCTCCTCTCTCAATTCTATTGCTTTTGCTTTCATAAATTCTACTTTTTGTCTGTTTTCTATTTTCATGATTCCCGCTATCTTTATTGTTTCCTCCCTTCTGTTAATTTTGAATCAAAATTTCTCTTTCTTTTAGCATATTATTCTGGAATTTTTGTTGAGTACAGATCTTTCTTGAATGCTATAAAATTTTCCTTAAGCACTGCTTTAAGTGCATTATAAAAGTTGTGTTTCATCTCAGTTCAAAACATTTTCTAAATTCTCTCTTTTTTAAACTTGACCCATGGTTTATTTAATAGAGTATTGTTTGATTACTGAGTAATTGTGTACTTTTCAGATATCCTTCCTTCTAATTTAATTCAGTTTTGGACTTAGAATAAGTTAAATTAAGTTTTTCATTTAATAATTGATTTGTGATTGAGCATATGTTCTATCTCAATAAATATTACATGTTACTTTAAAAGAAAGTATATTCTCCTATGTTTGGGTGCAACATTTATGAATTTCAGTTAGTTTAAATTGGTTGATGGTGTTATTCAAATTTTTTTATTCTCTCTGATTTTTTGTCTAATTGTTCAGAAAAGAACGTTAACAATCTCTAATGTTTATTGTCATTTGAGTTTTTTTTTTTTTCCCCTGTTAGTTCTTTCTGTTTCTGCTTTAGGTATCTTGAAGCTATTTATCATTGTGAAGTCTTATTCATGGAATTTCCCTCTTTCTTCCCTGGATATAATCTTAATTTTGAAGTCATAATGATTCTAAAGGCTTCTTATGACTACTGATTTGACAGTATGTTTTTAATCCTTTTAATCTTTATGTGCTGTACATTGGGTATAGAGTTTTCCCTTATCCCTTTGTAGCCTAGTATTCAGTAAAGATTCAGAATTACCTTAATCAGATTTTTAGAGATTTTTAATCTATAAAGATACTGTGACTCTCTCCCCTACAAATTCCTGTCTCCATCTCCTTCAAGATTGTATCTCTAAATGTTTATCTGAATCCCAATGGTGAGAAAACATTTGTGTCTTGTTTACAAATACTCTGTCATGAGATTAAGAAAATTTCCTTTATTAGTTTTAGAAAGAGATTAAAGAATATTGTCCCCATAAATTTCAGGGTTTTTTTTTTCCCCCTCTTTTGGGTAAATGCTGAAATGCAATAAGGTCCATGCCATAGCCAGATTTATGGAAGACAAACATTTTCTAATTCCTTTTTTATTTTTTAACTAATGGATCATTTCCTATGGGCTAGCCTGCAGAAGGAAAAGCTGGCAGAGTAGTGAGTCTGTTTTTATGAAAATAAGGTCATTAGCACTAATTTTGATGGACACGATTCATTAACTTTTGGACAATATTGATAGGGGAGAAGAGAGAAAGAAACAAACAAGAAAAGAAACAGTAAATACTACTTTATGGCTGAAACCTTGGAATTAAAATGCAAGAGCCACTACAGCAAGCATTAAATTTAAACCCCCTTATTTTAACAAAGGGAAATCTAAAATGACAAACTAAATGTGCCCGAACTATAAAATAGTATTCTTATCTTGAACAGACAATGCTAGTTTTGGCATATTGAAAGCTTTCCAGATAAAGGGTTTATTTTTAAAGATACACACATACATCCACCTATTAGAATATGCACAATTATTGAAAAAATTGTAAACCTCATTATCATGAAATAACAATGTTGAAAGTACTGGTATAGAATATCCAGATGTGAGCTTGGTTTGTCAGAATGTTGTGATGAATAACTGGCTGGAATTGGATTAATTCCTTTATTTATCAGACAGAAGCGGTGGCCACATGAGGAGGACTGGTCATCTGGAATGCAGGGTGACGGAAGAGTTTGGATACCCAAAGATGAGAGGAGCAGGGCTTCTATTGCTAGCTGGAAGCTTAATGAAAGCCAAACGGGGAGCAGCCACAGTGTCCTCTCTGCAGTGCCTGCAGCTGGCCCTTACTCTTGTCTATCTGCCTGGCCCCCTCAGAGATCCAGGAGCAACCTAACATCCTTTAACAACTGTACTTCTGTTTTATTCTAGAATGGACTCTAAAGCTGACATGGAGATGATAAAATATATTAGATTCAACTACAGAGGGGTCAGTGACACCAGAGGACAGACTGGGCTGTTTTAATATGGTCACAGGATGGCAGTCTGATTGGGGGTGAGAAACAAAGATGTGAGGAAACAGCCAGCTCAGCGACTCTCTTGCAAGGAATGATGGAGAACAGCTGCTAAGGCTGAAGGGGCAGGGAAGGAATTTTTATTTTTCAGGAGGGAAGGGGACTGAAGGTTCCTGAGAAGACTGGAATACAATCCAAAGGACAGGAGGAGAGACTGCCTTGCCTACGAGGAGCTGTGCCTCTTCAGCCTATTAGGTTTCTAAGTACTATCCAGTGAAATGATTTGATGACTCCAGAAATATACAGATATTTACTCTGGAAGAGCCTCACCTGGTGTACCAACAAGAAACTGACAGATGCCATGGGAAATTCCAAATGATGAAAAGAAATCCATTCCATCCATTAATGTATGTGCAAAACAACTGAGATTTGTTGTTTCATTGAATGTGTTCATAAGCTATTTCTTCGTTTATATTTGTGAATGATATAATCATGTTACAAAAATTGAGATAATAGATTTAGCTAATACTAAAAGAAACAAAGTCAGTTTTCAGATACCGTTGTTTCACAATTCTTTTAAAATATGTTTTTAAATTTATGTTCAGGCTTTTTTGTATGGATACTCACTCTTTATAATAGGGTATATGTGCACATAGTACATGGAATATTATTTGTTTCATTTATCATAATTATGCTTCTATCTTAAACAATATTCACAGTCATCACTTTAATAACATAATACCTAACTGCCGTAGTTCACTTATCTTTTTCTCTGTTGCTGGCCATGGCTATATCTACACTCAATCATGGCATAAATTTGAATTACAGCTCTGGAAAGGACCTTGGTGATTATCAGGTGCCACATCCTCTTTATACAGAGAAGGAGATCAAAATACAAAGCACTTAAGCTAATTCCATCAGTATCCTATGGCAGATGAGATGCACAGTGAACATCAGACCCTGAGCTACGACAGGCGAGAGCAGCACGGAGACCTGATTTCACTTGCTAGTCTAGTTCAGTGCTTCTCAAAGTTCTGCTCTGGAAAATGTTTATTACCAGTCCACATTGAAATAAGGGCTTGCAGAAGAATGAGGGAAGCAGTGTTATGATCACAGTCAGCTGCTGATCAGAAACTATCAGTTTACATGCGGTATCAGTTAGAGGACTATTTTTATAAGTAGCATAAGATTAATTGAATGAAAAACCACTCATAGAATGTCTGGTTCTCCCTGTCCTTATGAATGGCATTAGAAAATATTATCTTGTATTTTCATAAGCACATTTAATGTATTACTCTTATATTTTTTTTTCTAAACAAAATCTAGTAAGTGCCCAAGAGATTGAGCTTTGAAAAATAATGCACATGTACCCTCTCTGCAAGCATGAGCATAATGTGCTAACCCTGCGGGTTCAAATGACTTTACATAAAGGGATTCTCATAGGAAACTGCAGGTAGAAGAGGCAGGCTGTCCTTTTACCCTTGGCTCTTTCATCATTGGATAATTCAGCACAGTTCTTGGGATGCATATTTGTCAGTGTATGTCAGAAAAAGAGTCCCTTGCAGGATAAATAATCTATTCTGGTTTATTTTTTTCTAAACAGTAGAATATGACTAGAGGAGGAAGGAGGATAAGAATAAAGAGGAGAGGGAGGAGGAGGAAGAAGAGGAGAGGAGGAGATGGAGAAGAAGAGGAGGAGGAGGAGGAGAAAAGGAGGAGGAAAAGAAATAATAAACATAAAAGATGACACAATGCCATTATTTGCTATATTCAATGTGAACTGATTTTGAGAACTAATGATAAATTTGGATACAATGGTTTAAAAAATATATTCTATAGCTCACAGGCTATCTGAAAGTTAATTCCAAGCATGAACAAAATTACTATTGTGTCACTTGGGGAAAACAGAAGACCAGCGGTTGCTGATTTCATTTCTCACCTTATAAACTAGCCTGCACACTAGTTATGCTCAAGAGAAATTATGTGCCCTGTTTTCCTATATTTAAAAATTTCTGGAGGAAGAATTGATGCTATAGTCCCTGTGGTGGATAACATATTCAGGGCCACCCTGAAGGAAGCCTCAACTGTCTTCCAGAATACGTTATCATCTTTTGGTTCTTAATGCAATTGTATTTAAAAAAAATACTGATATCTAAACTATTAAATTGTATCCTGTGAGGGAAAAGCGTGATAGCTGAAGAGAGATGGCCTTTTTACACAGAAAGAATAGATTGAGAATGCAAGACCAGCCCAACTCAAGTGAATGTCTGGCTTGTCAAGGTGTCTCAAGAGCACATCATTCCACAATGGAAACATTTTTCAAGTTAGAGCAGGAGAACATTAGCTTTTTTTTTTTTTTTAATTTCTCACTTTAATTCAGTGTTCACCCAGCAATATTCCCATGATGAATGTTCCCATATTTATTCATACAGGGAAGGCATGCTAGCAGTAATATTTCTTAATATGTATTAGTAAATTGGCAGTGTGATTTGCACTATTTTCTGTTCTATGATTTGGAAGTGTAAATTCATTACGTCACCATCTGGGATTTGGATTAAGTGCATTTCCCTCCATTCTTAAAAAAAAAGTTTTGTATGTGGGGGGACTATGTGTTACAAAAACTAAAAATGTTTACTTGGGAAAATTTAGAAAACATAGACAAGGATGGAAAACATTCCATAGTTTAGGAATAATGCTTAACTTTCACATGTGAGCTCTAGCTATGCATCTGTATCTCCTCTAAGTCTTTCTTTTCTTTTGCAATACTGGAGATTGAACTCTGAGGAGCTCTACTACTGAACTACATCCTGACCCTTTTTAATTTTTGAAACAGGGTCTCACCAAGTTGCCCAGGCTGACCTTAAACTTGTGATCCTCCCTCCTAGGTCTCCTGAACAGCAGGGGTTACAGGCGCCATGCAGGGCCCCTCTGGTTGCTTATAAGCACAAGCCCACATACCAGTCAGCTGAAGCACAGGCTACCTTTCAAAAGGAAGGAATCATTCCCGGACCTAGAGCCCCCACCAAGAACTTCCAGCATTTGCCCAGTTACATCCAGAATTTCTATGGACCAGTGATTTTTTTTTTTTAACTTTTCCATTCTTGATAAGAAATGCTCACTTTATGGTCAATATGTAGCAGGCAGTTAACTTGTCTCTTCAGTCTACAGATGAAGATAGAAAGTACTCTATAAATCAAAAATTAAAGAACTAAACCCAAGAAGCCTCTTCCACATCTGATTTAGAGAACAATATTCTGGGCTTTATATCCACTTTCAAAAGAATGAAACTGGGGCTCTCTCTCTCTCTCTCACCAGTTACAAAAAATAAAAATAATAAAAAAAAACCAACTCAAAACGGATTAAAAACTTAACTGTAAAACCTGAAACTACTAGAAGAAAACAGGGCCAAAGCTCGAGTACCTTGGAGTAGGCAAGGATTTTCAGGACAAGACCCCCAAGGCACAGGGAAACAAAAACAAAAGTAGATAACAGGAATTATTATTCAAACCTAACAAGCTTCTGCTTAGCAAATGGGACAGTCAACAGAGAAAAGAGATAACCTACAGAATGGGAGAAAATACCTACAAACATTTGACAAAGGGCTGATAATTAGAATATATTGAGAACTCAAAAAACTAAATGGCAAAACAAAAATAACTTGGTCAAATAATGGGCAAAAGACTTAAATAAATCATTCTCAAAAGAATGCATACAAGTGTGTGCACATACACACAAGAATCACTGTTCAACATCACAAATCATCATGGCAGTGCACATCAAAACTGCAATGAGCTACCACCTCAACCCAGTAAGAATGGCTAGTATCAAAAAGGCTGAAGACAGCAAGTGTTGGCAAGGGTGTGGAGAAAGGGGAACCCTCGCACACCCTTGGTGGAAATATAATTAGTAGAGCTATTGTGGGAAATAGCACGGAGGTTCCTCAAAAAAAATAAAAACAAAATTACCATGTGATCCAGCAATTCCCGCACTAAGTGCGTTACCACAAGAGATGAAGTCAGTCTGTCAAGGAGGCATCTGCACTGCATGTTCCCTGCAGTACTAGTCCTAACAGCCAAGACATGGAAACAACCCAAGTGTCCATCAACTGATGAATTTTAAAAATGTGGTATATATACACAGCCGAACACTGTTCAGGCACAGAAGATGAACTTCTATCATTGGAGACAACATGACAGTCATTATGTATGTTTTATATATATACATAGGCACAGAAACACAATTTCTGCCTCATCTCACTCATGGGTGGAATCCAAAAATAATGTGGGTCTCATAAAATAGAGAGTAAAATAGTGTTTACTACAGGCTGGGAAATGTATGGAGGTGGAAGGTTGATCAAGAGATATGGGAGTTACAGTTAGGCAGATCAAGAAGTTCTGGTGTGCTGTTGTATACAGGAGGACTCTAAATAAGAATAATGTTCTGTACATCTCAAACACCTGGAAAAATGGAGGTTGTTTTCACCTTAAAGAAATGATAAATGAGGAGACAGTCATGTTCAATCTAACATTACTCAATATGCACATGTGAGAACATCACACATAACCCCATTAAAATGTACAATTTTTATGTTATTGTAAATAAATCTGAGAAAATTCTAGGCTTTGAGCTGATTAAAGGAAGGTGTCTTCTGCGGACTTTGAGATGGCCCAATGATCCCTTCCTCTGGGTACTCACACAGAGTGCATATCCTGAGTAGAGATAGGATTTATCAACTAACTTGGCAAAAGTGACAAAATGTTATTTCTGAGATAAGGTCATAAGAGACTGTAGCTTCTGTCTGGTCTCTCTCTCATTCCTCACTATGTCATTTTTTGCCAGAGCTCATGTGACAAGGAAATGATGTCTCTAGGCAACAACCAGGGCATTTCAGAGATCTCTTGGCCATGTCCACATGATCAGTTTAGAGGTGGATTTGCCTCCAGTTGAGTCTTGAGATGACAGCTTCTTTCAACAAATACCTGAACCACAGCCTTTGAGACACTCAAAGCCACAAACACTCAGATGAATTTTGAGAGAAATTCTGCTGGTTTCATCACTATATTTTTACTTATGTAAAAATAAACAATCAGCCAGGCATGAATTCACACACCTGTAATCCCAGTGGCTTAGGAGTCTGAGGCATGAGGATTGCAAGTTCAAAGCCAGCCTCAGCAACTTCACGAGGCCCTAAGCAACTTAGCAAAATCCTGTCTCAAAATAAAAAATACAAAAGTCTGGAGATGTGGTCAGTGACTGAACACAACTGCATTCAATCTCTGGTACAAAAAAAAAATCAATATAGATATTGAGTTTGATATAGAACTGATCCCTTCTTTTATTACCTTAATGATTTCATGTGCATTGAAACCTGACATTATTTGTAAATTTACAAGTGCCTGAACAATAAATAAGCTATATTTTCCTTAAAATATATTTTATTTCTACTGTTTAATTATTACCTTTTCATAAGTCTTTCTTATTTTATGAGTGGGATATTTTATATCTTATATAAACTCTGAGGGAATCATCATCTTATTTTGAAGTTTTCTGTCTTGTTTCCTCAAGTGTTGGCTCTTCATGAGATTGGATGTCTACTCACCTGATTTCAGAGAATTCCTGTTTCCTCATCTGCAGATGCTCTGGTGACTGTGGGGTGCAGAGTGTGGCACACTGGGAGTAACATGTGCAGGTAGCTAATTTTAGGTGTTTGCAGCTTACCTATTTATACTTCAAATTTTAAGGTAGTACCATGTCTTCTTAGCCATATCCAGTACTTTGGCATGGCAGCTTCCCATAGACTATTATTATAAAAGAAAACGGAATGGATTACAACTCAGCTGTTCAAAAACATGGTTCTTATATCTCACCAAAAGATTGTCCCAGAAACATATCCTATCTTCTGTTTCTTGTAATCATGAGTTTGTAGAATCTCAAGAATTGCTTCCACCTATAAAATAATGTCCTCAGTGTTTGGACTATGGTTTCCATTCATCTTATTTCTTTTAAGAATGTTTCAAAGTCTCTGATCTGACAATGGTCCTCCCATCCTTCTTTCATTATTGTTAAGCATGCATCATAAAATGCATACTTATGTCTTATACGTGTACATGTATGCATGTGTGTATAAATGTATATCTATATGTTTATTTTTTATTAAGTGATTTGAGAATGGGTAAGGACACATATGCAATTATTTTGCCAGTTGAATTCAATTAGTAATATTCTTGAAATCAGAATTCTAAGACTTTGTCTAGAAATAGAATAAGTCAATTTTTGATAAAACTGAATATATGGGTCTAGGAGAATTGTGATACTGGGGATTAAGAAGTAGAAATGAACACTCAGAAAGTGGCCTAGTCATTTAGTGAACGTTGCCTCTGCCATCAACACATTAATGAGGTGTAGTACTTTAATCTGTGTATAAGAAAGTGATATTTAAAATACAAAAAAAAAAAAATTCACTCTAAGATTGACACAGAGGGTTATACACATTTTACTCCCTGGTAGCTTATGTCTTTAGTAACATCAGTTAACAAAATAAGACCATTGTGCAACAACAAAATGAAAAATAATAAATCAATGATTTAGCCAAGCATGAAAGTATTCAATAAACAGTTATATAGAATTTAAAGAAAGTTTTAATATTAGAAATTTTCTAATTCTATAGTCCAGAAAGTTAAGAGAAAAAATATGAGTTTGGTTTTACAACTAGCATGAATCTGACATAGATTCCTACTAATTAACCTCATGGTAATAATTGCTCTTACTATAAAATGATACTTGTACACTGTATTCCTAGGAATACATCATAAAAACACAAGTGATCCTAAAATGCATTCCACTTGTATGCTGAGATATTGTAGTAATACTGAATGTGAAATATAACACTATTGGATATGAAATAATAGTTAATTTGGAGAAATGTCTTGTGTGATTTTGTCAAGTGTGAACACTGAAATATTTGTAAAAGACATCTTCATTAGTGGTGATCAAGCTAATAGTCCCATAGCAACATATTATTCAGAGATATGATGCTTAAGATCCATAATTTACATATAAAGATTCTAATACAATTGCCTAATTTTCAAAATGCTATCTCCATTCAACTGTATTCTGGAAATTTGGAGAAATTTTTTTAAAACTAATATCTGTTTTAAATTGGTATTTGACCACAGACATCTTTAAATAAAGCCTAAGCTTTTTTACTGAAAAAGAAAAAATTCTCACCTTTGGGAATACGGGTAGAAATATGATATCCAGATTCAGTTGGAAATCCCAAGACTGTTATTTACTATGTGAAAATTTTAATTTAAACCAATCATTAAAAAGTTTTCAAAAACTTATTTAACTTTTTTGCTTTTTCTTTTAAAAAATATGGACATCATGCACCTTTTTAAATCCACCTAGATAAGTCACAATTTTGCAAGGTGTATGACTGTTTGCTCTGCGTAACTCCTTGTGCAAATAGATTATGTCACATTTATATATTTAGATGCTAAGGCACCATTTTAACTTTATGATTTTCATGGCAGTTGTTAAAGACTCGGGTAGCCCTTCCTGAGGACAGTCAAAAGAGTTTGCTGTGTGGCTTTTGACACTGTAACTTTTATCAATACCTGTTCTATTATTGTCTCTCTAGGAAATGAGTGTTTGAGAGTTAGTATTCAAGTAACTCCATGTTAATCTGGCTGTTTTATCATCTTTCGTCTTCATCTACCTCTAACCTCTCTTTATTCATTCTGCCTTTTGAATAAAGATGTGTAATTACACACAGTTTGGTACAGAAGGGGCTTGGGATATCACAAAATCAAAGTGGCACCAATCCACTTAAAAAGACCTCTAAGTGAAATTTGGATATGCAAGAAGTCAGAACATTACTTACAAATTATCCCAGTTCAATTTAGCTTATAAATGTTTTGGAATCATATAAACACTGTTTGTCAGACTCATATTACTTGTACCTTAAGTGACTTTTGCAGTTGGGCATTCCTTTTAGTCCAGGTACCTCCTGAGAAGCACAATGTTAGAGAATAGTTATAGTTTCAATTTCCCTTCATGCTTTGCTTTCATTCAAAAACCAGTAATAGTGGGTGGAGGGTGGACTGCCCTACTCTCAATGTTATGGGGACCTAAGAGTACTAAATTTCCATTCTCCTGGTAACAAAGAGAGAGTCCTGACAATGGCTACAGATAACTGAAGATACCAAAAAATATGAAGACGTTACTTAGGAAATATTATCATCAATACTAATTAGTCTTATAACCAAGTACTGCATCCCTGAAGCATTTTTTAAATTTTCTAAAATACTGCATATCTAGTGTCTTATTTGATTCTGAATTTTGAGTTAGTGTCACTCAACCATGGATAGTTTTAGGGTATGCGTCTTCTCTCTATAGACATAGAGACTGCAGCTTAGAGTATCAGAGTCATCTGATCTAACAAGTTCTGCTCACTTTCTCCAGAGTTGACCTCTCAATGGTACCTAGTAGGGTCAACCTTTCTATAAGTCAACACAGCATGCACTGGTTTGGTTCATCTTTCCTTTTTCCACTAGGAGAAAGTTCACTTAATATTCCACAATCTCCTTGACTCCCAGGAAAGAGACCCAACTCCTAACTATGATCCTTCCTTGTCTTTCTCCAAGGAAGAATAAAACACAGGAGACAACTAGTAAGGGCACTGAGACACATCTGAGGAAGGTCATGGGTAGGACATATTGTACACACTTCACCAAGTCCACACACAGAAGAGCACTTAATCAACACAATCCCAACCTGGTAGATTAGTGAATAAATATACAATGAATACCAGTTTTCAACTTCCTGGAGTTGCAAAGTGAACTATTGAAAAGATCACTGATCCTGGAGTTAGAAGACTCAACTTCAGTCCTCCCCAAGGACTAAATCACCAGTTAATATGTAACAAGTGACTTAAATGTAACTAACAAACTAAGCCTTGGTTTCCCCATCTGTGAAATAGGGATAAAATATTCTGGTACCTCACCTGACTGTTTTCAAGCACTAAATCTGGAAGTGCATTAGATAAATACAATTATGAAACATCTGGCATGACCAAGGAATAAGGTTTTCTGCATGTACTCTTCCAAAACTAGCACACACATCCAGGACTTAAGGCAGGTAGATTGAGCTATTTAAGTAATATGTATTTAAAGCCGACAATAAGAAATTTTGTTTCCATTGTACTAATAATTTCTAGTCGTCATGTCTTTGCTTTTCTCTGCTAAATTCCCATGCCTTCATCATTAATTTCCAAGCTTTTAAAAAATCAAATACAGAAAACTCAGAGCACTAAACACTTTCAAAATGTTCCCCCCAGTTTTGTTATCAACAAAAGCTTTTGAACTATCTTCTTAATGTTTTTTACATCTCTAATTACTTCTTTATAATTATCACATTCAAATATTAATATAACTTGGGAATTGACATAATCTTCACAAATACAGGAAACAAGGTATTTATTTGTCTCTGAAATAACAACATTAATAATAATGCAAAATCTCAGATGTATTAAATTCATTATGAATTTTGTTTGGTATGTATTTATGGGAATGTCTGAGTTATAATTTAAAAATAAATAAATAATAAAAAAATTATTAAAAAATAATTAAAATAATTTGAAGAAAATAGAAATTTAAGTGTAATACTCTGTGGGTAGATAATATTGATGAAATCCAGTTTTCTCTAATTCTTGGCAAGTGATTTAGACACACTGAGTAAGAGGGAGAACCACAATGTTTCATCAAGACAAATTCTTTTATTTTGAAGACAGTACATTAAAAGAAATATTTTGGCCATCCCATAATAGATTTTTTTTTAAAAAAAGAAAAACAGAAATAGCAAAAAGAGTACAGCATGAAACATAAAGCACGAGAGACATTTCTGAAATAGTATTGCTATGTTCACAATTTTAATTATGTCTGCTTTGGTTTCTGGAAAAACATTGCAATTAAAAGAAAGATTTTGAAATCAAATACCAAGTGTATTTACTTCAGGGAGAGTGACCCACTTAATGACTGAATCTGTGGTATAACAGGCATTTGAATATTATCTACATACACTATTCTGCATAGAATTCAATTTCTAAAACTATCTGAGTAATTCTCCAAAATAAGTATTTTACGAGGAAAGATCCCAAACTGGTTACCAGAATGCTATTTCCCTAATTTATTGTCAGATTATGAAAAACGATCTAATTATATCTATTATTCACATTTGCTGAGTCACTTCAGGGATACATAACTATGGGAAGGCCCTTGATTTAATCGAGTCTGTAAGAAATATTTATATCTAGATTTTCAAATACACTAAATCCAAACAATACTTAGGATCCAAACAATACTTCTTAAAATTTGAATAAAGCAGCTACAGGTCTCTAAAACACATAGTTGACTGGAAGTATCCTTGTATCCAACTAACATTTGCTAGACATCTCCTATGTCCTATATATGTGTTAGGTTCAAAAAATGTAAGGGAAACAGGAAGATTAAGACAGTCTTCAAGGAGCCAACAGCTGTGTGGATAGAAGAGAAAAGGTGCGGCTGGGAACCAAGGAAGGCTAGAGTGGGTAGGAGAGTCATGGGATTCTGCCTGGATGGTAAGAATGGGGCCAAGAGGGCCCGCAGGATAGAAGCAGTTTCACATACACAGGTTTAGGGTTAGGAAAGGGCATGGGTTCAACAGGATGGCCGGGCTCTGTCCTTGGGGCTGGCTCTTCCCTCATTTGAAAAAACCAGGATGATAACCCCACCTACCTCACTATCTCATTGTGAAGATCTTATGAGTGCTTCTCACTCCCTATTGAAATGCTCAATAACATCAGCTCCTGCAGATTAAAGACTGCAGGTGTCATGTGGCTTCATTTCCTTATCACATTACGCCAGCCATCTAATCTCCTTGGGTTTTTTTTTTTTTTTTCCTTTTCTGTAACAGGGGGTGGAGCAAACAGATGTTGACTTCAAGTCCCCTCCAGCTCCCAGGTTATTACAGCTGGATAACCGCTGCTTCATACACAGCAGTTTGCACTAATTTCTAAAATGAAGGGTTTTTTTCCCCCATAAATAACATTTTCCATCACATAATTTTAAAGTCAAGTTTGATGAGTAATAGATTGCCCTTCACTTCTACAGGTTTGATGATTCATGCCAAACTGAATACCTCTAACTTTCATGTTTATTTCAGGTAAATTAGCTTTGTGTGTGTGTGTGTGTGTGTGTGTGTGTGAATTTTGACAGATTTCAGAAAGATGACAGCATATCTGACTAAAGTAAAGACTGCCCCTTTTTATACCAGTGCTCCTTCCTCTAAACATAACATGAGCTGTAGAGGAACCATCTACAACCATTTAGAACCTGTTTTGTTTGGAGGCTGTTTCACTCAGTGTCTGGTTGGACTGCAACTTAAAGAGTGAGAAGTAATAGCTTTTAACAGGCTCTTTGACTTCTTTGTTCCTTAACAAAATGCAAAAAGCAGTGAACTAGTCAGCAGTTATTTGTGGTTTTTGGTGAAACATGTATCATAATTACATAAAAGAAAGAACAAATATTTCTTGACAGCAAAAGCAGGAAAAAATTCCCTGTGGGTTTAAACATTCATTCCATATGTTTTGTTTTGTTTTATTTTGTTTTAATGCAATCAGTGTTCATTGAACAACTGTTATGCGCCTAGTAGGGTTTAGACAATGGCAATCCAGAGCCCAATATTAAAAAATCTCTAGCACCCAGGAGAGAGAGGGCATCAAGGAGTTAAGGAAGGATGAATTAGTGGATCCGTGGTCTCTGTGCAAAGAATTTGGGAATGTGGGAACAGGATGTACACGGGGCAGTGGAGTCAAAGAATCAGGCAATACAGAGTTGCAGAGGTGTTGCATGAATTTGTCAGGCCTTGGTCTCAGGACATGTGGAGTAGGAAAGGGGTCAGGCAGAGGGTGGAACACCACATCACCACTAAAGAAGAGGTCAGGGAACTCTAGGAGGGGGTCCCAACAAGTATTAATAAGGGAAGGAGGATATGAGAGCCTCATTGCCCCAGCAGCAAATACTGGTGGGAAATGAAGGAGAGGGACGGACCCAAGGGTGGTTGGTGTCAGAAGTGATGAGTGGTGCAAGACAGAGTCTAATTCCCCAGGGGCGTATCTGGAGGTTTTAGGGAAGGAGAAAGACTGGCCTGGTAGGGACAATGGTGAGCAAGGATCATCTATTCCACCTGGTGGCCAGTGGTGGGAAGGGGTAAAAAGCCACCAATGGCAAGGTAACTTCATTCAGAGTCAGGCTCTGGGATCAAGAAGGTAAGAGGAGGATGCGAGAAGAATGTCTAGTAAATGCTGCTGACAGTGAAGGACACAGTGGAATGGGGAATGGGAACAAAATAGGATATAGTCTCTCAGGGACAGAAGCAAGGATGAGGAAGTGTCTTTGGAGGACAGGGTTTTCTAGAATGACTTAAATGGAGAGAAAGAAAGTAAAAACCTCTAAGATGATTGCTTAACATCTTTAATGAAGATATCAGGATCCAATGCTTCTAGATCATATAACTTACATTTATTTTTGAAAAAAGTATTCCAGATATTTAACACATTCTATTCCTAAAAACAATGCACATTATGTGTGTGTGTGTGTGTGTTCTGAAATGTTATAAAGTACCTATTTTGGGCAAGTTGCTTTTTCCCTTTGTAAATATTCTGTCTTTGGTGCAGTGATTCTTATGGTCTCATCCTCCTTCCCCAGCATGATGGTCAGCCCCCCACCCCCAGGAAAGTCCTCAGCCTCTTTGCTTCCCCAGATGAGTTATGAATCTAAGGGACAGGCACTTGAGAGAATCATCAAGTATTCAAAGTAGACAGGGCTTAAATCCCTTCAGATGATCCTCGGGCAGCTCTGTCTTAAAAGTTATGTCATTTGTAGAAAAATGGAAAAACCCGAGAGCATCATGTGAAGAAAAGTAAGACACACTCAGAAAGACAGTCTTATATCTTATCTCTCATATGCAGCAGCTTGAGGGAAAAATCAAGGGGTGATGTTATGAATGTAACAGGGAGACCATTAGTGTGGGGAAAGGTGGGAGAGTAAAAAGAGGTACTGGACAGTGAAATTTATCAAATTATGTTATGTATATGCATGAATATGCCACAATTAATCCCTCTATTTTGTATAGTTAATATGCACCCAATTAAATAAATTTTAAAAGTTATATAATACTTAAAAATGTGTGAATATAAAGTCAAGTCAAAGTGTAGGGTTATCTACCAGAAAAGGAGAATTTGAAGTGAGATTTTTAATAAAGTCCTTTCCATTAAAAATACTATCATTTTATGGCTTAAGACATTGAACTTGAACTTGGAATTGACTTGATAAATCAGAAAATCAGCCAGAACTACACATGCTACTTGAGGAATGATGATGAAGAGATGTACTGATGAAGTAAAAGAGAAACACGGGAGCAGATTCTTGGGGTCAACTGAAGTGACCATGTACTTTGGTCTGGAATTATCCATACTCACATCTCATGATCCAACATAAAATTTCCTAGCATTGCTTTTCACTTTCTAAAATAAAACTGACTTGGATGATAAAGATCACTCTAGATATGGCAGATTAATAAATAAAATAAACAAGACCAATGAGCTCCACATACATCTGACAAGCAGTTAAAAGAAAATCCACTCATTGCCTTGCACACACTTTAAAATGAAGGTGGATCTTTCTACCTTTCCTTCTCTTTCTCTCCTAGCAAAGACAGAATTTAGAGAAAAGTGATGCCGTCTCTTTCTATTTACTGTTTACTGCTTAATAATTTACACTGATATATTTTCAGGACTTTGAACTGATCATTGTTTAAGGATTTAGGGGAAAAGAACTGAGCTAAAATTTAAAATCCTTTGTGGGGTAAAATGAAGTTCAAGTAAATATAACCTTGACTTAATTTAAATTATTTTCCCCCTTCCTTTTATTAGAGGATAACTGAGCTAAACTCTTTTCTAAAACTTAGGGGGAGAGGGGAGGAAAGAAAAGAGCTGTATCAGTTTTAGAGGAAGGATGCTTTCTGCCATACTTTTCCCTCTTGCTGGAACTGAAGTGACTTTGTACCTCATGAATGGCTTTGTGAAGAACAATTAAAGAGTTTGGGTGGAAAAAAAAATGGTTAGGATTCCTAACTAGTAGTCCTGTGTCCATTTCTGATTGCGACACTCCTTAGCCTAATAACTAAGGGTAAGCATATTACCTAAATCCCTACACTTCAACTTTCTTATCTGTACTGTTATTATCCCACAGGGACACACTTCTCCTCAGAGAGTTTGAGGATTAAATGAGAATGTGTGTGTGTGTGTGTGTGTGTGTGAGAGAGAGAGAGAGAGAGAGAGAGAGATAAAGGACTTGTCACAGCTCCTGGCATTCAGTCCTTCAAATATCACCTGCCTACTCTACTTCCAGTTTCTGATTAATCTACAGCCCTTCAAAAGAGAACTAGCTTCAATAATGACATCTTTAAGATGCCACGAGTTCCCATATCAAAGACTATATTCAGGATATTCTCCTTGAAAAGGAAATTAATACAACTTCAAAGAACTTTCCCCAAGTCATTCAAGACTGTTTAAGCTTTAATACCTAGATAATCCATTCTGAGAATTCTGATAAATCAAAATTTTATGTGAAGATATTATCTGGCAATACATATTTTTAAAGAGGAATATATTTCCATTTATTTCCATAGATTGCCATATTTTTCTTGTCTAAACAATAATAAACCCCTATTTATGAGTTTGTCTGTTCTTTCTTCTAGAAACTCACTTCTCCTAGATACTTGTTTATATCCTGACATAGTTATTCATGTCAAAATTTGACTAGGTACAAGTATCTGAACTGGAATTAGAATTTACACAGCAAAAGGAAAGGAAATCTATAGTTTAAATACTAATATATATTGGTCATTATTGCTAGAAGTTTTACTTGGACCCAATTTATTCTTTACAATTCTATCAGGTAAATGTTTTCTTCTCTTTAGAAATAAAACCTGAGTTTTAAACATTCTAAGCAATTTGCCCATGTTCTAATCAATGGAGTTAAGTTTTGAACCTAGTGCATTAGATTTCAAAGTGTATGCCCATTCTACCATATATTCTACCAGCAACCATATTGTATGCTATCGATTTAAAATCATGGGAGATGTCTTTTCTGTATACCAAAGAATTCCTTCCTAGAACATAATTGGAGAAAGGTAGGGTTGTCCTTAGCAGCTCACAGCAAATAACCACAGTGTTGACTACCCACGGTTATGTGGTGGGCTTCCCATCAGTAAGATATCAGATCCACTGTCTGGCGTTCACGCCATTCCTGGAGCCATCTCTCTGGGTACTCCGGAGGAGGTATTTTGCTCTTTGGCAGACTTCTATCAAGGGAAGTGATAAGCCATATCACCTCACGCAGTCAGTAAGTCCTAACAGCCAGACACCAGAAGTGCTGGGAGAGGGACTAAGGAGACACAACAGGAAGGATCTGAAATGCAGCATGCCAGAGACATTTTATCCCTGGTTTCTCTCTAGGGGTAAAATGGGCAAAACGAACTCTTCTTCCAAGTCAAGTAAAGTTCCAAATATAATGAATGTGCATGTACACAAACACAAGAACACACAGACTCATTTTAGAATTGTCACACTCCTCAAGATGATGTGGTGTGGTCCATGAAGGAGTAATCAGCGGCTCTGGAGCTTTTTGATGTAAATCTTTAGTCTTCACTTAGTGTCTTTTAAGTTCCATACTAAGTCATATCCACATCATTCTGTAACCTATTTTCATTTTTTTTTTATTTTGGATGGAAATAAATCCAAATGAAAGCTCACACTCAATTTTTAATGTTCAGATCAAAGGAAAAAGAAGCAAAGAATAAAATTGCAGAGACTCACGAGTTAGCTGAGTTTCCTGTCAATCTGGTTAATCAATTTTTCAGAGAAAAGAAAATTAAAGGTAGCTTAATTTTATAAATCTTGCAACTGGATGAACTGAAATACACTCTCAAGAATGCAGATTTAGAATGCAAAAGATAAGCCTGAGTCACAGACTTGGTAGAACCCATCAGCATATAAAGAAAAAAGGGAAGAAAAAATCTATCTTGAGCTCTTTTAAAGTTATCCAGAGATAGTTTGCTGATCTGTAGCCCAGCTCACTCCACTGGCTGTCACGCCGGCGATGTCACAGATGGAGATGGTCCCTTAGTGCTCCCCAGGCCCCACTATGTATGTGGAAGAATCTAATCACAGTTGCCAACTGACAGCTGGCCTATGTGGATGAATCCTAAAATATTTTTTTTCTCCAGAATATTACTTTCTTTCAAATGCTAATAAGGGCTGAGCCCAAATCATTTTGGTGCCCTCTTTAAATAAAGGAAAACTACAATACAAACATTAAGCATTCTGTTTTCATTGTGCGTGTGTCTTGTTTTATACATTCTATCTTAAAATATTTATTTATAGCCACTGCCCTGATACTCAGTGGCTGGCACTCAGTAGGCACTGAGCCACAACTGCTGAATGAATAAAATGAATTGTACAGTGAGCTCCCGCCATTGAAAATCATTATGGAAGCCTATTACATCCATCTCAGAACTTTATAGTTCAGTTAACAAAGACTGTGGCTGACAGGTGTAGCCTTTCTCTAGAACCCACCTTGCACTCTTTAGCTATTCTTTTTCAGTTTTGTGAACTGAAAACCAGGGATATTACAACAAACCATAAGATATACAGGAGGGTATAACCTCTGAGTAATGATCTCCTGCTAGATTGTTAGTAGTTTCTGTTTAACAGAGGAGTGTTTAAGGAATAATGGGCTGAAGTGGCATGTATTTTTATGATGACATCTTTAGTAATAATATTTTTATACCATCTGTGTCTGTAATTTATTTAAAATGGGCCATAAAATATTACCACCAGTTGACGAGGGCGTGATGGGATAGTGATGTTCCTGTGCCCTTCAGCAGAAGGCAGGGTGGAGAATGCTGCTCTGAGCTCTTGGCTTCTGCCACAACCTGCTGGCTCCTCCAGGACAGCAGAGCCACATGTCCTTACACGTGCTGTGCCTACCCTTTTCTCCTAGCAACGGTATTATGCTAAAGTGCAGTTGCTGGGGTTGCCAGGATATTCTTCTATTCTCGTCTTCCATGAACGAACCAAAGGCAAGAGGAAGCGTAAACCAAACCAGAGGTGAAGCCACAGGTAGAGGGACCCAGAAAAACAAAGTGCCTCTTACGAAGAGGAAATAAATTGAGCAAATTGCTTTGTTGTTAATGCTCTAAAGCTTTATCATTTCTCTTCTTTTGGGTAAAATCAGAAAAGCAAGTTTTAAAGACAACTTAGAAAATAATCGCTATTAAGCATTTTAAGACAAAATTCACCACTTTACTCATTAGAAACCACATTTTCCTGCTAGAGAAAGAGAAACAAACATCTTAAAATTGTCAGAGCAACCTGAAGTATTCTGAACCATAATTACCATCCAGTTTTACACATAAAAGCGCTGAAGTAGATACCACATATCATTGAACAGAAGAGACTATTGATTGTAAAGTGGAAACTTATTTGTGAAATTTTATGATGCGGAAGAAAAATGTGCAGGTTAGAATTATTGAATCAGTATATTACTTCATTTCATATCTCAATCAATTCTGTGATAAAATGTCTTCCTTAAGGAGCCAAACTAACTTTCTCAGTTATACAGCTAAGAAGGGATGGAGACAGAACTCAAATCCTGTTTCACTCCTTTGTTCTTGCTTAGGCCACACTGCTTCTTCAATCCCTTGCAAAGATAATAGATAAAAATAGCCAACTAACATGCTTATAGCACTTTATAGCTGTTGATGTGTTTCTTAAACTCCTTACGATTTGCTAGGTATCATTAACCCTGTTTTTACCAATGGGAAAAACTGGGCCTAGAAAGACAGAATGACTCACTCAAGGTCACATAATTAGCAAGTGACAGAGCCAGAAATGAAAAAAAAAAAGATAAATGACTCTTAATCCAGAACATGTTTGACTAAGGTCAGACATTAACCAAGGACCAGATCTGAAACTGGATCGTGGACAGAAAGATAATTCAAAGAGAAAGCTATCGGTTGGACTGCAAGAGGAGCTTGTGCACATGTCATTGATTTATTCAACAAATATTTATCGAATGGCTGCCATCATCTAGGCTCTATTTTAATACCCAGGATACAGTGATGAATACAAGGCATAAAAATCACACAGAGCTTCTAAGTGCTCTGGAAAGAAACAGGGCGTGGGGGAGGGGCATAGCAATTTTAAATGGTGTTTAAGGAGGCATCCCTGAAAAGTTGACCTTTGAACAATAAAAGGAGATAAGGCGTGAGCCACGTGGACATCTGTGGAAAGAACATTCATGAAAGAAGAAAGAAAATGGCTGAGTTGGGGATGTCCTTGCTTAAGGCTGAGAAAGAAAGGACAGAGGGGAAGGTATGTTCAGAAAGGCATGGGGGCGGAAGAGACCACTAGAACTTTTGAGGTCAATATAAAGCCTTTGGGATTTTACTCAACATAAAGACTTTGGGGATTTACTCATAACCTTAGGCTGAGCAGCCTCGTGAAATCTGAAATCTGTTCTGTGCCAACGAATCTATCCTGAGATCACAAATATGTCTATTTTATCAGCCCAGTTTGATCTCGGGCTACCTAGCAAACAGATGCTACTTTTTCCGTCTTGTTATTGTATTATGAAAGCAAGGCCTCTTCTAGAGAGTGACGGGAAAGTTTCCAGCTCTGTGGATAGCTAATAAAAATGCTGAGCATTTTAAGAAAATCCCCTACACCCCCACACACAATAAAAAAGACTTAGTGCCCACTCTCAATGATCTGTGAAATCATAAAGTGTTTGTGGAGGAGTAAGTATGGAATTATGATTAGTCAAAGATCACCAGAGATAATTTTGTTTAAAATAATATTTCAGGTGAAGTCTGACAGCAATATGTAACGTGAGGTTTTCCAAGTGGACAGAGGCAGCTAAAACATTCTGCCTAGAGGTAACAGTGTAGACAAAAACAAGCATGCCTGAATAGCCTTGGCTTCCTGGTTACAGATCCATCCATCCCTCCATTCAGTGTGGCTGGGGCATGGCAGGCCTGAGAGGTAGCAGGGACAGACAGCAGGAAGGCCCTTGTAAAGTATCTGGATTTATGCTGCAGGCTACGGGGAGTCCCTGCCTGCTTCCACAGTACAGCATGGCACTGGGACTCACATTTGATTGCTGTGACGAAGGCGTGGAAGACAAGGGATGGAATGACAGGGGAGGCAAGGCAGGTGCTGCAATGGTCCAGTGATGAACTGAGAAGACAGAGATGGAGAAATGAAACAGACATAGGAAGCCTCAGGTAGACCCGCTCGGGTTAGGGATACAGCGCAAAGGAGCAGAGCAGAGAAAGAAGGGATTGAGGTCGCCATCGATGTTACTATGTGAGATTATGGAGATGTCATCCTTTGATGAGCACAGGGAAAGGAAAAGCTTTCCTACTGAAGACAGGGACACCAGTGTCCCAGTGCCAGCAGGAGAGGTCACTCTGAGGTGGCCAGTCAGGGGTTCATGAAGCTCTTAGGACTTTTACCTTAGACGTTGAAAGATGGTCTGGATTTTTAAAGGGGTAGAGAAACACGTACAGTATTCCAGGCTTAAAGAGAAAGAGCAAAGGCCCCCAGAAGTGGCAAATTAGAGACCTTTTTCCAGGGGTAAGTGAGTCGACTCCTGCAAGTAGCAGAGGGAGGAAGGGGCTGAAGAAGGTTGGTCTTTGAATAATACACGGTATTTGCCATTTTCCTTTCGGGAAATAATTCATTTTTTGTAAGACATTTAGGTGCACCACTAATCAGCTATCCTTGATGATTATGAAAGTGATCATAATTGCCCTGATTATGTTAATTGATAATGATCTTGGTATGAATATTATAATTCTTTGTCATGTTAGGCTTTATAAACTACCCAAGCAAATCTATAGCTGTAGCTAGACTCAGTTCTTGTGATCTCCTCTGAAAATGAAATAAACATTTTAGCAATTTGGTAGTCAAACAGTGGCGCCATGTTTTTTTCCTCCAAGCACCAAATGCTGTAGTTATACATGAAGTGTCAAAAAACAAGTTTAAAAGTTTTTATTTAAATTCATTTTAATCTTACCTTGAAGTCCATACATGTTCTTATAAGTTAAACTAAATGAATTCCGTAGCAGGTGTTTCATGCTGCTTTTAAAAAACTAATTTCACATATAAAAAAAAAATTGCAGTCAATATTATACTTTCTGTTGCAACAGGTATTATAATCATCAAATTTTAATTCCATCTAAACAACATAACTTTTTGAAAAATTAACATTTAAAAGTCTTGGCTATAAAGACATCACTTGCTCTATTTAGCCTTAAATTATTATCAGTGGGGCAGAGAATGCCTTCTCCAGGGCCAGCATTTCCAAACAAATAAATACCAACTGGAGCATTAGCTGTCATTACCTATTTTCCTGGAATACATTTGGATTCTTTTCCTTCCTTTCCCCTTGGCAACAATCAAATCCCTAACAGCTCTTGATAATTCATCATTTCTTGTTTCAGTGCCATCCTTGAAAATTTGAAAACAAAGCCATTTGGTTATTCTGTATATGAAGTTATGAACTAAAAAGAAGAAGAAGGAAATATCACAGGTAAAAGCAGACTCAGATTGCTCCAAGTGAAATGCTTTAAGTAAATGCTGCCTCTCCTGTAATATAACCGGAAACTTGGAGTACATGTCAGTCACAGGACAATCCACAAAATACCTGCCTCCCACACCCAGGAAAGAAAATACCACATTTTCCCTCATTATTTTAGGCTGCCTCTGTCTCTTCATTGATTTCACCGCACTGTGGCTCTGCATATGACATGGCTTCCATACATAATTTTCCCAAGAATTTGGATGAAATAACACTGAATTCTTATTACCTAAATATGCATTTCAGGACCATACTACTTTTGGTCTTTTATGTCTGTTAAATGTGATCTTAATTTTTTGATGTATCTTAGAATTCTTCTGCTTCAGTTAATTATGTTCTAAATTCTCTGAAATGTACCTCCATGCCTAGAACACTTGAAAGCAAGTTTGGCAGGAAATGCAAGAAACAGCTAAGGGATGGAAGGCAAAACAGGCAGCTCACTCCTGGAGAATACCTAGAGGGAAGTCCGATTTCTAGCCTGAGAAAAATGAGCTCACTTCTCCCCCTTGTGCCCAGAACTTTGGATGCCCTGACCTGAGCCATATATTTCCTTGACTGATGGAAGGCAAAGCAGTGGAATCTCCTTCCGCTGAGAGCTCATCCCAGTATTTCTCAAACTGCATTTAATAGATTTGTGTAGTACAATATAGGTTTGAAAGTACTAATACCAAATTATATCAATTTTTAAATTATTATTATTATTGTATTCCAATTTGACACAACCAGCATGTCTTTGATACTCCATCATTTGATCTCATTTATTTGCACCTAATGTAAGAGTGAAAGAAAAGAATATATGTAAAAAAATACAGAGATATAGCTATCCATAGACATAAGTCTATATCTGCATCTATACATACGCATACAAATGTATATGTCAATTTGTTAGCCCTGCATCACAAAGGACTGCAAATACTGCTCTTTGCAGCAAATAATAAACTCAAGCATTAAGCACAGAAACCTCCGTCAGGCAGGCATTCTGGTCTGTTTTGTTCTCTAACAAATCAGAATCTCCTAGAACAGTGCCTGGTAGAGGCTAAGCATTCCATAAGTATTTGTTAAAAAGAGAAAATCTCTTGATGAACCAACCATACACAAAATTCAGCACAAATCTCTTTTACTTACACCTTCTTTTTTCCAAAATAACTTCCTCCTTATTATCTGAACCTCAATGTGCTGCTCATCCCTCTACTGTTGGACAATACTGCACCATCACAGAAGAGAATATGTATAGATGAGAGTGGACTTTATTTCAAATACACATTCCAAAGAGCACTTTCCCTGTGAGTTCTTGCCCTGAGTATTTTTCTTTTCAACTCATTTCCATTTTTTAAGAATATATTCTTGCCCAATGGAAATGTGATAATTTACTTCTGCTCACTGCATGAAAGCAACATTCATTAACTTGGACATCCTCTTTTGAAACAATTTAACAAATTCTAATGAGGAAAACATTTGTTTACTTGTATCACAGTCAAACATGTGGTTAACTGACTAATGCAGTTAATATTATCATCAGACTCCCCCAGCATACAAGAAATACTAGATTGAAGATTTTCTGTTCTTTTTTTAAGTTGAAAATACTCTTTGTTACTTCACATGCCTCAAGTAAAGCCACTGGAGAAAGACCAATTTGCAGTATTTGCCTCACATCTTTATTCTGGCTGTGAGTTAAAATATTAAAGATAAGATGAGGGGAAAAAAAGAACCCGTTATTTTGTAGACTTAAATGATTTCAAGGTGCCTTTTGAACTCATTATGCTCCATGATTCTAAAATCCCCTGCCTGTCCATAACCTGGGGGAAATTTCTCTCTCTTAATAGCAAATGTGTACTCTAGACCCTAGAGGCAAAGCCCAATGCGATGCCTAAATAATCAAAACTGTATATTCCCTACCCACCAAGTCTAAGACAGAAAACAAATGAATTAATAAGCAAACCAAACAGACCTTCCCGTAAGCATCATATACTATTCCTTAACACGTTTTTGTTTTAATATAGAAACATTTTAAATTGCTCAAGAATGAATAAAATTGATGCTCCAGGAAATCCCTGACATTTTCCCTGACCCTTCTCCATTGATACATTTGCTTCTCACTGCCACCAACTTTAGTTCTCTCTAAAATCTTTAATAATAAATATTAAAAGTTTTCTTCGGTTCTGCCACTGACCTCAGTCTGCTGCTTCCTCTCTCCTGGTTGATCCTAACTGGACCACACACCCAGTGTTCTCTGGCTCACCCCCTGGTCTGTCTCCAGTGTGTCATTTTCTGATTCCAGATTCCTCTTCAGTTCCAGTGAGCTTCCCCCTACAGGCCTTGCTTTTCTGGGTGTAGATGGGCAAATTGATGTATCTTTTAGGCAAGTTGTGAAAGAAAGTCTTCAAAATCAAATGGGTAACATGAAACAATCTTAGCCAATAGGAGAGAAAAGAGTTGCCACAATGTAGGGCTCTTTATATACTCTTCCCATTTAGTCTTTTATAAACATGATCAATGAATATTCATGAACTTACCAGTCGTATCAGTACCCCTGCTCCTTGTGAGCGGACAGGGAACTCTAAAGGGAATGTGTGCTTTTCCCAAAAACCCCAAGTTCTTGAAATTTCCAGGACACAGCTATATCATATCGTATTCTTTATTATCTTCTTAGCTAACACACTTGGAAGAATTCATTCCATTCCTGATACCATTCCATGTAGTTCTTGCATCAATACTGAGGTGTGTTCTTTCCCATATGCACAACCTCCATTCCTCCAACACTGTGCACATTCTGTTCCCTACACTATTCCATGTACTAGCTTATGGGAGGAGACACACTGATACCAAATAAAGCAAATGCTATTAAAAAAAAAAAAACAAAAAAAAAAAACCCAGCATTTTTATCCTAGTGTGGATGAAGGGTCCATAGTAGGCTGAGAGTCCAATAATGGCTATTGTAAAGAGTGACATCCGAACTGAATGTGAATGATGAGAAAGTTCAGCTCTGGGGGCAGAAGTGGTGATGAGGTGGGACCCTGCTCAGTGTGCCCTCTCCCCATATTCCTGGAATCACATTAAGGCTATCTCATATGCTGATTCTTCTGAAGTATATGAATGTCCAGCTAGTCTTTGCTCATAAGAACCATCACTGCTGTACTTAGATCTCACTTTAAACTGCACACCTGACCTTCCAAGAGTTTAAAGAAGAAACAGCAATTCAACAAACGCCTGTGACATGAGCAGTCACTGTTGATCCCACCGTCTAACATATCACTTTCCTTTAAGTAGGAATCCATGGCATATATGCTTCATAGAATTGGGTCCAGGAAAGAATATTCCTCTGAAAAACTGATTAACTAATTGAGTAACTAATGAGTTCCAGATACCCAGGAGTGGTGGGTCTGGACTGCTGCTGTTCTGTCACACTCCCAACCTTAATCAGGGTTTGTTTCATTGACCCCCTCTCCATTTATTTATCTTGGTGGTTTCTTATCTTTATTCTGTCTCGTTTTCACTGCCCTTCGTGAAAGTGTTTTATTTAACCTGCCTAAAACCTTTTGGAAATGGATGATGTATAAAGCATTAATCACAAGTGCTTTCTAGACAATCACAAGTAACTTCCGCATTGCAAAATCTAATGGGTCATCTTGGTCCCTGGTCTTAACTCAACCTTTCTGCGAAATGACATAACTCAGCTGCTTTTTTATCTTAAAACTTTTTACCAACGCTTTTTTATTTTTTTGTGGAAGATTATTATACAGATGAATACAAATGGCAAAAAATAAAAGAAAAGCATCTCTTCTTTCTTGGTTTCAAGGCATATTACAATAGTTCCCTTTTAAATACTTTTTTTTCATTCTGACCAGCTTATGTATGAACATACATGTGTATGTATGTATGCATGTGCATATATGTATATGTATTTTTAGTTTCCTTCTTTTTCCATATATCCACCCATTCAATGCAGATATGCTCTGGGATTTTATTTAAGCTCCCATTCACTCTTCTTCTTCTTTTTTTTTTTTTTCTTTTTCTACTATTGACACCTATAAGTAAAAGATTTCCAAGTTTTATTTTTAGCCTCAACTTCTCTCTTCGATTTTCATTCCAAATTCCCTGGAGCCATGTGAACCTCCAAGTTAGAAAGAGGTCTTATATCTCCTTCACATTCCCAATCCTTAAATTTCCTCCATAACATCTCTACCAAGTATTTACCATATGATCTCCAGGGACAGCAAACCTACTACCTTTCAAGGCAGTGCACCTGACTAATTCACTATGACTGTTGGAAAGTTGTTTCCAGGGTGTGGTGGCACCTGTCTATAATCTCAGCAACTTGAGAGGCTGAGGCTAGAGGATTGAAGGCCAACCTGGGAAATGTAGTAAGAACCTGTCTCAAAATAAAATAAAATAAAATAAAATTACTTTCAATAGGATGGCAAATTCTCTATGGTGTGTGTCCATTGTTTCTAATGCTATTCCTAAGAGAGTAAGGGCTCATGTGCATTGAAGGCCAACTGTATACCAGGGCATTACACACATCACATTATCTCTTTTCAACTCTGTCCTGCAGTGTTACTGTTTCCATTATACACTGGGTAATCTAGGTCTAAGTATTTCCCATGGCTCTTGTCCAAATGGTTCTCCAGGGGAACCACTCCATTCCAGGTTAACATGGTACAACTTCCTTCCATCCCTCTTCACGTGAATTAGTTCTGTTTTGCAAGCTTATTTCACCATCTGTATCCCATTCCCATGTGACTCGAAAAGGCAGAATAGAATAGAACTGTCACCAACTTTGTTCTGTGAACTTCATATATTATGTGGCCCTCCTGCCATATCCTAAGATCATACTTTTGCTTCTACTTAAATCAACTTATATCCCTGAGGCTTTTTAATGGACAGCACGTTGAACGTCTGTGAGCATTCTGGTGGACATGCCAAACTGTTTCCAAATTGAACAGAGCTTATTTCCTCCTTGTGACTTTGGATTCCCATGCCTTGGTGGCATCTTTATAACTCAGACTCACAGGCTCACATGTTCTGTGCCAGCTTTAAGCCTCCTGTGGGATCTTCTAAAATTTCCACTGACCAAGTCCTAAAGGCTCCGGGGAGTTTTTTCTCACAATGTCATCATCCCACAGGCTGGGCTCTTGGCTCTTCCCCAGTTCAGGCCTCACCTTCTCTTACCTGGACAACTGAAATCACATTCTGATTCCCTTTCCCTTCCTCACTGATAGCTTGATGAAGTTCCCCTTCCAAAGCCTGACCCTAACCCTGTAATCCCTCCTTTGATGAAGCTGCATGGATTCTTTGCTTATCAAGGAAAATTCCAACCTTTCACTTCAAGAGTATCACACTTTAGCATATATCTCCTTTCCAGCCTGATCTTGTGATTTCCTGTGTAGGATTTGGAAAATTGAACCACACGTATTTTCTGAATTTTCCTAGTTCTGTGCCTTCTTTTATTTATATTGTCCTTGAGTCTAGAAGGTCTTTCTTTTTACCTATCAAAATTCTACCTTTCAATTTTGAAAGATTGTCACAATCTCTATGAAACTTCCATCTGGCTTCTAAAGCAGAATGACTTTGTCCCACACTCCCACTGTGAATTAAGAATAATTTCCTCATGGTCAAAGGGTGGCCTCTAACCCCCATTGTTCCTCCCCCACCATCCCACCCCCATCCATCAGGACACCAAGTAAGCTCAAAGTGGAGGCTGCCTCCTGCCCTGGCCTGTCTACCACATGCCAACTAAATCTGCATATGTGTATTTCCTGCCTTTTGTCCCATTTTGTCCCCTCTTCTGGAAAACTAAATCTACATACGTATATCACCTGACTTTTGATTCTATAAATTTTAAGTGTTTCCATGGGACCAGTGGAAGAAGAGATCCAGCAGCTTTTCTCCAGACTGAGCAAACTGCATAAAATTCACTTTTCCTTTTACAAAACATCTTATGCCTGTTTTTTTTTTTTTTTTTTTTGTGGAATCCAGGCAGGGTCCCGAGGAAAGGCTCCTAATAATACCATTTAATATTTCTCTCAAGTTCCTGAATTCTCCCAGCATTTTATTTCTCTCTTAGAGCACAATGATAATAGAAAATTACATACACATAGTTTTCCTCTAACTCATCTTTAGGCTCCTTGAGACTTGGCTATGTCTTATTTAATTTTACTATTCCCAGATACAGAGGAGGGTACCAATGACATAGTATGTTAATTAAGACTGAGGAAGTAGGAAACAGAAGAGGTGAAACTGATGAGCAGCTGAACCTGAAGAAGGCTTGGAAACCTAAAGCAAAAACTCAAATTCAGAACCACACAGGCCACATTAGCCGGCGCACCAAAGGAGCTCTCTCTCTCTTCCATTATTTCTGCTTGTCCCTAGTTTAACTTTTTAGTTAGTATCCTCTGAGCTCTCCTTCAGGGATATGACCTCCTTCCCCCCCCCCCCCAAAATCTAACCAGACAAGAACTCTCTTGGGCCTAAGTGGTCAGAGGCCAGCACAGCACACCAAGTGCCAGAGTTGATTTTGGTTATAATAAGCAGCTTCACTGAGTAACCACTTTGAGTGACGTTACTAAGCCATAAATTCACATTCTCTTAAAAACCATCTCAGTGGCAATGAGCAGACAAGCTTCTCTAGGCACACTTGTCATCCCCCCCAAGTCTTAATAAACACTGCAGATATTAAGCCACTACACTGCCCCATTGTTCCATAAAACCAAACTTAGCATGTGCATTTATTCATTGTGGCTCTTTAAAAATAATATACAAAGGACTGTACCTCATAAAAATAGAATTGACTTTATGTAAGATAGATTTAGGAATAGTTGCATTTCAATAGAAAATTGTGGTATAGATTTTTTTTTTTAAATGTGACTGAATCTTGGTATCACCTACAAGAATTTTTAACTATGAAACATAACCTATTAAAAGGAAGTGAGGGGAAAGGGAAAAATAATACAAGGGGGACAAATGAATGACAGTAGAGGGGGCAGAGAGAGAAGAGGGGAGGGGAGGGGAGGGGGGATAGTAGAGGATAGGAAAGGCAGCAGAACACAACAGACACTAGTATGGCAATATGTAAATCAATGGATGTGTAACTGATGTGATTCTGCAATCTGTATATGGGGTAAAAATGGGAGCTCATAACCCACTTGAATCAAAGTGTGAAATATGATATATCAAGAACTATGTAATGTTTTGAACAACCAACAATAAAAAATTAAAAAAAAATAAATCATTATGAACATAAAAAAAAAAAAAGAAAAAGAAACATAACCTATTGTCAGGTCAAGAAGTGTTCCACATTTTTTTCTTTCCTGGAATTAACATTTATTTAATGGAATTCTACCTCTTGAAATCCCACTCGCATTACTCAGATGTTTAGTCAATGAAATTACTGAATTAATGGGGGAAAAAATTAGCTTCTTAAGATTAGGTCATGTGAATTCACAAAACTGGAAGTAGTTATATAATGTGGCCGAGTTATATAATAATATATGAATGATATTATACTAGACGATATAATGAGTTTTAGCTGAGAGTCTTGTTTCCTGAGCACAGCCTTCCTGGTTTTTATGTGACTTTCCTTCTCATCTCACTGATGCCTGCTCCTGTATTTCCAAGCCTGTATCCTTTATCCCAGTCCCTGGACTATGATGACATAGGCATGGTGGTAGTTATTTTCCTTTCCATTCATGACTACAAAGAGAAAACACACACAACATGAGCCCTATACTGATACGCCAATCATGTGTTTCAAAATTAAACTTTGGAGACAATTCTATTCTATAAAAGGTTTTTCTATCTCTTGCTTTTCAATATTAAAAATGATATCTAAATATATTTTCAAATAAATCAGTAATTTATGTAAATATATGTGGATCATTAGACATTTAATTTCTAACAATAATTTTGTCAAAATAATTCTTCAACAGCGGAAATAGAGATTACTGGACGTAATGAGCAGATGAAGAAAGTCTGAGCAGAAATTGCCAACATTATTTATTCATAAACTAGCAACAGGACAAGCAGACCCTTTATCCTTAACCACCAGGAGACGGTAAAACAGCAGGTTTTTTTTTTTTCTTTGCCCTGATAGATTAAACATTTGAGTTCTTGATATGTTTTAAATTTCAGACAAACGCTTACATTTAAAAATCCCAATTATATAAAATGACAACAATAAGCATCAATTTTTCTTTGAAGTGTTAGAAAAGGAATTTATTCTCTTTCTCAACTTATTTAGAATACTGATACTACTTACATCTAATAATATTAATAAAGGGAGGACAAAATTTACCAAAACTGTAGGTAGGGAAAATGTTCATATTGCAATTCACACTAGAGGATTTAATATTTGGACTCACAGCACCACAGTCAGTCACATCAGTTTGTAAATTACACAGGTAATTGTATTGCTTTATAGCACGTGTATGCTTTAGTATCCTCATGAAAAGATGGTTTGTCCTTTTCTTTTATCTTGAATCTTGATCTTTCTAAACTCATAGGTCACAAGTAAAATGCTGCATGGTTATGCTAAGTAAAAATAAATAGAAAAAGAAATAGGCTTAAACTTTACAGTAGCACACATGGTTATTTATTAACAGCTCAGTCAAAGGTTTAATGACAAGTGTTAAATTTAGTGGCTGGCACCAGGTTTAGCTTACCTTCAAACTCATTCGTTCCTAATGTCAGTATCTTTCTTTACCATAAATAGGCCAGTTAGCTGTATACTCATAACATATTGCTAGGAAGGACTTGATTCATTCTTTTTTTTTCTCTTTGGTACTGGGGATTGAACTTAGGTGCATTCAACCACTGAGTCACAACCCCAGTCCCAAAATCAAACATGTATTTTTCTCAAAGATTATTATAATTTTTTTCTGCCATCGTACTATATTACAAAAAGATCCCTATTGAAGACGGAACTATGATGATATCAGGAGAGGGTGTTGTAACATTGTCATTGTATGGAATATGTGGTCCTAAGGTAGGGCAGGGGTAGCCAGTCTCCCTTTGCTGTCACAGAAACATTTCATTATATGAGGAAGATCACCCAGGGTGCTGGGGGTGTATGCAGATATTTCCTTTAATGAGGGAGAACTGGGGATTCTTTCTATGGGTAGCCTCACAAAGAGGCTTAAGTCTCCTGCCTTTGATGCTGCAGCAGAGGTTGTTAATCTACTATAGGAGCCTTTTCCAGCTTCTCTTCTCCTTATCTCCAAAACTCTGCTTGGCAGCTTGTTTGCACTTTAGGAGTAGAAGTTCCAAAATTTTGAGATCGAATTAACCTAAATTCTAAACCCTAAGAAAATCCTCACCTGGTATTTCCACCTGGTATTTAGGTGATTCCTAAGTTTACAATGACTAGTGCCCACCAGAAGAAAGCAGAATAGTAAGATGAAGCAACTTACAGGTGCATGCCTTATGGGAAAGGGACATGTGTAATTCATCTTTGTATGTAAAAGTCATATCACAGAGCTTGAAACACAGCAGGTACTCAAGAATGCTTATGAATGAATGAATGAATGTTCACTTAACGGGTTGTTTAAAGGAGCCAGTCAGGAAAGGATCAGAAGGAAAAATTGGAGAGCAACTTAACTTAATTAAGACAAGTACTAGCAAGAAAGTAAAATCTCTTCTATGCAATAGTTTCTTATATTTAGTTATTTATTTAACTCTAGTATACTAACACTTGCAGAGCGGTTGCCAATATGTGAAGCATTTTAGTAGACATTCTTGCGTTTAATCTTTCAACAATTTTGAGGTACATGCAATCATCATTTTCAGTTTTGCAGTTAACAATAATAAGGTTCAAAGAGACTAAGGCTAAATTCCTTATTTGAATCTCAAGCTTGGGTATATTCTACCAAATTACATGCTCTGCTTTTAAAACCTCTTTCTGACTCAGGAGGTTGAGGCAGGAGGATAGCAAGTTTGAGGCCATCTTTTGCAACTTAGCAAGACTATCTCAAAATAAAAAGTAAAAAATAAAAGGGCTCAGGATGTAGCTCAGTGCTAGAGCACCCCTGGGTTCAAATCCCAGTACTGAAACAGAAACAAACAAAACCCCAAAACTCTTCCTTTTGAGGGCAATATTCCATATTTTTCTACAGATATCATCTATACTAATTAATATAGACTCTGCTGCTTGTGATATAAAAGAATTTGATTTTGGCAAATCGAAAGCTTAAAAAGTTGAAGAGTTGGGGAAATAGGACAGGTTTTGATAACCTTTCATAATAACATTAAAAAAAATGGCTCCACACTCAACTTTGTGAAAGCCTGAGTGTTTTCAACTTTACAGAACTGTTTTTACCAGATTGAATTCATGAAGAACAGAGAAGATATGAGGTAACTGAAGAAATGAAATAAACACCTGTTCATTTTCATTTATGTCATAATTTCCCCCGGGCTGTGTCTGTTTTATTGTAATGCCACGGCCCTTGAATTATAACCTGTGTATTTCAACAGCCAATCAGCAGTACTATGAAAAGCCTATGGCCCACAGGAAGTAAATATTTGCTTTGTGAACCACATTCATTGTCTATAATAAAATTATATTTATTGACACAGGGATTTAAAAGAAAATCTCACATACACAGTTTAAGAAATTCAGAGAGATTCTAGATGTTAATTACTCATGCTAGAATTCCAATTAAAAAATACTCATATAATTTTATAAAGATGTCTGCGCATCTAATAAATAGTAAAAATGCAAATCCAGTTCTATTTGAAATGAGAATGCATTTTCCACCATAACTTATTGTTTCTCTTATATTTTCCAATTATTACAAATTTTGGTTCTCCAATGACTAAGGTTTTTTTTTTTGTTTTTGTTTTTTTTAGACAGAGAGAAGAGAGAGAGAGAATTTTTTAATATTTATTTTTCAGTTTTCGGTGGACACAACATCTTTATTTGCTGAGGATCGAACCCAGTGTCCCGCGCATGCCAGGCGAGCGCGTTACCACTTGAGCCACATCCCCAGCCCAAAACCAGGAGTTTTTGAGACCACTGACTCATGTGGAACATTAAGGAGACAAAACTTATCAAGGTAACAGATTAGATTCTTACCTTTTAATTATTGAAATTTTACCTACAACTGAAAATTCAAGATAGGGCATGTTAACCCGATAATGATTTCATAATTGAACTTAATTATTTCATTCTGATGAGAAATGTGAGTTAGCGTCCCATGGGACCTCCACCCACTGCCATCTTTCCTTTCCATCCCATTTATCTTAGGAAAACTCCAAAGTTCTCCCATAACACTAAGAACTGACAGAAACAATCCATGAAAACTTAGGTGCTCTTTATGTACAAGCCTCTCAGCAGGGTGTTTGGCAAACCAATGGGTGACCCTGGGCTTCTCAAAGGAACTGGGCAAACTGGCAATCCCAGACACCATGATGGTATCCTGTGAACACCAAGGTAGACCCACTCCAGACTAACCTAACCTACCTCCAACCCTTCTGCTGTAGCCACAGTAATCTCTGTAGTCTTTGCCACAGGCAGTCTTTACATCTGAGCATTTCCTTCCCTTGTTTGCTTTACCCTTTTTAAAGAGGTTAATATTAGCAGTTAAATAAATAAGAAAAATGCATCCAAATACCAAAGTATACATGGGCAAGAGACTTTTCTTTCTCAAAGAAAAAAATAAAAATTTGCTTAAGAGCATGCTAAAAAGTAATCTGATTTCTTAGTAACCAGTTTTCTTAGTTGGTGAAAAGTAGATGTTCTTACACATCAAGCTTGAAGGAAAAAACTGCATTACAGATATACATACAATTTAGGAATAAGGATGTACATCAGTTAAAACAGAAAATACTGGAAATAACATAAAGGCTCCAAAATAAAAGAAAGCCTAAATAAATTAATAAATTCATTTATAAGATGAATTTATTTTGTGGTGACTATTACATTAAAAATATGAAACAGTGATGAAGTAATATTTATTTTCAAATACAACATTCTATGACATGATTCCAGTTTTTTAAACAATGGTGTAATCATGTACAGGATGAACAGGTGTTAAAGTACTCTGTATTGGCAATAGCAGTTCTTTAGACATTAGGATAATTCTAGGTACTTGGCACATACTAAGCACTATGTACTTTACATACACAGCACTCTATTTAGGCTTAAAGCCATCCTAGAAGGTGGATCTTTATTCTGGTTGTATAGCAGAGGAATAATAACTGAGGCTAAGGGCAAGTGAGTAACCCAAGATCACAGCTAATAAATAGAGGAGCCAGAACATAAGGTAAGGTCAAGTTGGGTTCATCATGTCCATTTCTGCCCACAGGACATTTATTTTCTATTTAATACATTGTTCTCCATTCTAGGGGATCTAAAATAAGCAAATATTCTTTTATAATTTAGAAACGAATCAATACTATATATGTTGTATTAAAAGCATGCATATTCATAATGTAACAGTTTAAAAAACGATTCCCTTCAAACATCTGTGACCATGGGCATGAACTTCATGGTCTCACACTAGTGTAACTGGTAAAGAACATGAGCATTCTTTTAAAAACTGTAAATTTTACCTTGGGAAACTTTTGTGAGCCATGTCAATTCCACAAAGTTTATTCATTTAAGAAGTGTTTGGCCTTTTGTTAAATGTTGTGCCATATACAATAGCAGGAATAAATGAATTTTTTGGAAATTAGAAAAATATCTTTGGGAGATAGTGGAAATGGAGAAAGAGAGGAAAAGTGGCAATATCTATCTAACATCAAAAGTCCCATTGTCTGTGTTTTAAGTTTTCCCTAAAAACTTATATGTCTGAGAATCCAAGACACCCCCCAGTAATGTCATATAATTTTAAACATCCACAATGAATTTTCACTTATACTCTCAATATAGAAATCAGATGAAACAAAATGCTTTCAGCATCACAAAGCATTATTAGTGCCATCCACTGGGTACAGAGTGGTGCTTGCCTTTCCTCTTCTGGATAATGCAATATCTTTGTTGTTAAGTAGGCAGATTTGGATTACCAGGACTCTTAGCAGAAATGCAGCTGAATTGATGCCCATCCCTCTTAGCTCTACCCCACAGTCCATGACCACCCTCTGCTTTTCCAGAAAAGTCCCTGTACTTTAGTGAATGGATTTATAATATAAAGTTCATCATCTTTATAGCAATAGATTAATGCATAAATTCTTTCTCACTTTTAGTCTGTGAGTCACTCAGGCATTTTTATCAATTAAGATGTAGATTATTCACTTTTACTTGGCTATTATAATAAGGTAGGCGGATAAGAATACATCTCTCCCTTTTTATTCAAAGCTTCTGATCTGTAAAGGAAGGTTATTTATTTATTTATTTATTTATCTAGCAAAGAAGTCCACAGGAATAATGATGGACTTAGAAATTCAACATTACGAGTTCAACTATGCTTGGACCCCAGGAGATCATCCACAAAACCAAAGAAAAGCTATCTGGTAAGAAAAAGCTGTTTGCCTTAAAACTGCACAGGGACTTCAAAGTAGCTCATTGCTAATTCTCTTCCTTGGAAACTAAGCACCAAAGAGTAGTTGAGGAACCAGAGAGGAAAGAGTGGATGTCGGCAAAATGGACACCCTATGCTGTTCCCTGTAAATTGGGTAGTTTTATTAATCTTTTAGACTACAATTTCAGTTGGAAAGATGAGTGTCCCCCGCTGAGATCAGGTGTCATTGCTATGGAGATTCATCTTATTTAATAAATTATGCTACTTGATCTTTTAATAATAAACACTGGTTTTCTCATTTAAAAAAACTGTAAATAAACTACTCTTCCATGGTTGCCCTAAATATAGTTTTGAAGAATATAAATATAGCAAATAAATCTATACTCCTATAAATGTGCTAATTACTATTTTAGTTCATGCTTAGTGAAGAAATAGCTTAATAACAGTAAGTTAACTGGAGAAGGGCAAAATTCTCATTCATTTGAATTAATGAGTACAAATTACCTTGGATCAGTTATTAGTGCTATAACACACATTTAGTGGACAACCACTACTATTACTACAGAAGACTTCAGAAACAATGTACTTGAAGTGTTTCACAGTGTGCAACATTATTTAATACATATGGCGTCTAGCACCTATGAATACAGGAGAAAAAAAAATACCACTGTCCATCAGAGGAGTGAAAAGTATTTCTCACTTCGCCAATTAAATCATTTTCCGAGGGGTTCATCACCCGGAAAACCAGTCTGTGTGAACGCCGGAAATGCAGATGGCATTCAGTCTCAGAAGTGCTTTTCTAGGTGGGAACCAAACTAAGATTTCTCATTTTGTGTGACAGCCATCCCACGAGGAAAAGAATCTCACTGTAAAACAATTTTCAAAAAAAAAAAAGGGGGGGGAAGAAACAACTAGGAAGCTCGCAAAGTTCTCCAGAGGAGACTCTGAAGAGAGCATTTCTTGGAGGGTCGGCGGGAGAAGGGGTGGTTCGGGACTCCGCCTGGAGCCAGGGTCCGTGTTCCCAGGGACCAGGATCCCCAGGTGAGCCGGCGTCCCGGGCTCCCGCTGGAGGCGGAGGGCGCAGGGCGGGTCCCCGCGCGGCCCGAGGGCGTCCTTCTGACCAGGCGACCCCTGCTCGGCTTCCGGGAGCCCAGGGACTCCCGGGGCTGGCGCGGGCTGCCCCGGACGGACGCGCGGCCAGCAGCCTCCGGCTCCCGAGGAGCATCTCCCCACCCGCGGCTCCGAGGCCAGCGCTGCCCCTCCACCATCCTCGAGTCCTCCGACATTTTCCACGGAGACAGGGAGGTAGGGAGAAGAGGAGAAAACGGCGGAGTGTCTGCACCCAGCCTCTGCCGCAGCCCAGGAAGAGGGAGAGGAGGAGGGAGACTGGCGAGGAGGAAGCTCTCAAACTGTGATTCCATCGATAATAAAAAGAATCATCATCACCCACGGCCAGGGAGTCTCGGATGCACACACCCGGCCGCGGCCAGGGCTTCGGTGGGCGTTCCTCGTCCTCGCCCCCTCGGTGGCCGCGAGCCCTACCCCACGCCGTGCACACCAGAACTCCCTTCCCCTTGACTGAGGGGCGGGGAAGGAACAAAAGAGACCCTCACCCCTACACACACACACACACACACACACTCACTCACACACCCAGATATTTTACCATTGCTCTAGGTACTGATTTTTGCAACGCCTTCTGCTTACACCTTCCCCACCTGAATAGCGCATTTCCCAAAGGTACAAAGATAAGGGAGAAAAAATACCACCCGAGGTGATCGGGAGATTAGACAATTTCACATTCGATTCTCTTAACAACCAACCCTCCCCCCCTCAAAAAAAAAAAAAAATCCCTGCGGGACCGCGAGCCCCGCGGGGTCTCCCGCCATCCCGGCCCTCTCTGCCGGTTCTGCGAGGGTGCCCCGGGAGCGCGGAGACCCACCAAGGCTTCGCTGAGCGGCAGGACACTCGCCCGGTCCCTCCGCAGAGCTGGAGGGCTGCGAGCGGACCGAGCCCAGGCAGCGACGCGGGATTCAACTTCCCAAAGCAGCGGCGCCGCTGGCAGCGCCGAGACCCCACCGCCCAGCCACCTCCCGAGCCCGGGTATTAGCAGTCGCACTCTCCGCCCCCTCTTTCCTTCACCTCCCCCCCACCTTGAAAAAAAAACCCATCCATCGGTGCAAAGCAGACATTTTGATGTCATTTACTTAGCACCGCTCGGCTTCAGTGGCAGCATCTTACCCGATCGCCTGGAGGTGTAGGCAGCGCACCAATGGTCCGAGGGCGCGAGGCTGGGCTGCCCGGTCCTCTTAGCAGAGCCGGTTTGCTGCCATCCGCCCAACTTCAGCACCCAGCGGGCGAGGAGAGAGGGAGAGAGGCGAGGATGGAGGGGAGGGGGGAGGGGGAGGAGGCGAGGGTGGGCGGGGAGGCAGCGAGAGCCGCTCGGCAGCGCGCATGCGTTCCGCGGGCGGGCGCAGCCCCTCGCCCCGCGCGGCCGGAGGTGCCGCTTCTTCCCCGGGCGCGCGGCCGCGTGAGTCACCGCCCCGCCCCTTGCTGGCGCCCGCGCCTGGCCGGGTCCAGCGCGCCCGCTGGAGGACCCAGTTCACGGTGCAGAACCGCTCGGCCAGCGGTCTCGCTTTGGCCACTCAAGTCCCAGCTTGGTGGAAGCCCTGGAGACCTGAGAGCCTTCCTTGAGGAGAGGAACTCTTGGACCGAGGCTCGTTCAGCTTCACGTTCACCCGCAGCCCACGCTCGGTTCTCCTGGTCTTCTGGTTTGCAACCAGAAGCTTGTGTGGAAGGCGCAACGCAGCGCTGCTACTGAGGGCTCCCAGCGGAAGCACTCTTGAGTGGGGGTTCAAGAAAGTGTAAAGTTAAATAAGTTTTGCTTACCAAAAGATTCCACTTAATGAAGACTGCTTGCTTTATTGACTTTACCCAGAAATCTGACCCTTTCCCCTAAGTATTCTATCGGGTGCTATCTGGCCTAAGGCATAGGTGCTGTCTCGGGCATCTGGACCACTGGAACTGGAGTTTTGAGAGAGAGGCTGATGAGAAGGCAGGAGTCGTGGATCATTAAGTGATGCGATGATGCTTGGGGCCTAGAGCATCTTCACACGCTTGGTGGCTACTCAGGTCCACTAATTGTTCTGTCCCCCAGTGTGGTGTTGAAGGAGCTTCAGATACTTACTACACGGTGAGCACTAGATTGCATCTCTGATGATTAGATTGAAGTGTTTGTGAGGGGGAGGTGGGGAAGAGGATTTCTTTCTCTTCAGATACCACATATGTGGGAAGAAGAGTGACTTCCTGCAGGAATGATTAGCTCTTTCCTTATACCTAATTACAACTGATTACTTGTAAATATACATGATTTCCGTTGCTTGTGTGTTCACGTATGCAAATACTGTTATCATCATTTCAGCGTGTTGATCACCCTTCCCTCTCCAGTTGAATTTAATATGTCTCAGGGCTTGCTCCAGGGCCTCTTTCCTGTAGCTATCTCCCTGACTTTAATGTATTAGTGCTCTTAACGTGCATTTCCTGGTGCAGTTCTGCAAACTCTTCTTTACTGGTTTGTAGTGGGAGATAAGTACAGAAATTGAGAAGATTTAGAAACGTTTATAGCTATTTGACACTACCATAACATCCAAGCACATTAGTCAGTTGTACTTTGCATGTTTTATTTTTAAGGTAATTCGTTTTTGTTGGAGTTTACATAAGTATTTGTCTTAGTCCATTCAAACTGCTATAACAAAATACCGTAGATGGGGTGATTTATAAATAACAGAAACTTATTTTTCACAGTACTAAAGAGTGGGAAGTCTTCAGTCCAGATGTAGGCAGTTACTATCTGTGGAGGGCCAAATTTCTGGCTCTACATATTGCTCTTCCCGTTTGTTCTCACATGGTGAAAGGAAGCAATGGGATTCAAGACTGTCCCTTATAAAGGCACTAGTCCCATTGGTAAGGGCTCCACCTTTTTGACCTAATCACCTTCCAAGGACCCACCTCTTACTACCATTACTTTGGAAGTTAGGATATTAGTACATGAATTTTGGGAGCAGGATATCAACCTATGAATTTGGGGAATGAGGACAAAAACATTCAGCTCATTGTACTATTGGTCCATGATGGATAAAAAAAAATAATGTCCTTCTCCAAGAACAATTTGAGCAGCAGTGAACCCTATATAACTCTCAGATTTATATTTTCATTCTTAGCCTCTAACAGAATTCTTTTCAGTCCTTTACTTGAAGAAGAATTAGAGTAGTAATACTTATTGAACAATTACTTCCTGCTTGAGATTGACCTGATTTTTTTCATGGTTCTTATTCTCTGTTCACAAGAATCCTACCAGGTAGATACTATTATTATCATGTTTAACAGGCATCTCAGAAGCATAACTCCGGATATCCACCCCCTCCAAACCTGTTCCTTTTCAAATTGTTCTACCCAGTTACTCAATCCAAAAATGTAGAAGTCATCCTTATTTTCTCTCTTTTCTTTCATCCTCACATCCAACTAATTAGCAAATTATGTTTTCTCCAACTCCAAAACATACCTCACTTTGTACACTTCGCTTCCTTTCCATTGGTACAACCTGGATCCAAACCACTATCGTCTCTCACCTGAACAATTCAAAAGTCTCCTACTTTGCCTCCTTGTTTCTGTCCCCCATAAACCCTGAAATATATACTCCAAACAACAGCTGAATGATCTAAAAACATAACCAGGTCTAGTCATGTGTTTGCTTCAAACTCTCCAGTGAGTTTGCCTTGCACTTTAAATACAACACATAATGCTTACTGGAGACTAAAATATTCCACATAAAACTGTTCCAGCCTCATTTGCTTCTACCATGCTCCCGTAGACTGTAACTATGACACATCAGCCTGCTTCTTTCACTCTCTTGATTGAATCTAGTTCATAATACGTGCATTTCTTTTTTCCTGGTATTCCATGCTGTCAAAATTTTAAAAGCAGGTTCTTTAATATCATGCAGATATCTGCTCATATATCACCAACTCATAAAAGCATAATATGACCCACTCCATCAATCTATACCATCAAGGCAAAGAGTTCTAGTCTGTTAGACTGCCTTGTTTTATTTTCTTTAAAACACTTTTCGCTCTCTGAATATATTTATTTCTTGTGTCCTCATCCCCCACTCGAACAAAGTATCTTAAGAATTTTGCCCTTACTTTTCACTGTTTCACCTGTAGGACCCGGAACATAATTTGGCACATAGCCATACTTGGTAAATATTTAGTGAATGAATGAATGAATTACAAACTAAAAATGGTGTTCTTTATCTTATGCTGATGGCTTCTCTTCTTGGATCCTAATTGCTACCTGTCAGAATCTATTGTTTTCCAAAAGTGTACAGATAGACTACATTGTTTCCTCTGCCCAAACTATCAAAGATGACTTCATGCAGTGGCACACAATCAAACAAGATACCAAGCATACAGGATAAAAAGGTATTCTTCCCTCCATGATCTTCCCTAAAGCACTTGGCTCTTTGTGCAACATTTTACAGATATGATAATTTGACTAATCTACCACTCATTTGCCTGCAAAAGACTTGGAGACTTTCATGGTTGTAGTTTTTTTTGGTAATCCCTTATGCATTAGCCATAATCTTCAGTGTTAATCTTCTAGGATGTTACCTACAGTCTGAAAGATGAATAGATGGGCGTTATTGTTTAATTGTGGTGTCCTCCAACAGTACATGTATGAGTCAATGCAAGAAGATTTGGATGAGAAACGGTTGGGTTATAGCCTTAACCTAACCAGTAAATTAATCTCTGATGGGATTAACTGAGTAGCAACTGGAGACAAGTGAGATGTGGCTGGAGGAAGTGGTTCACTGCAGGCATGGCTATTGGGTATATATTTTGTATCTGAAGAGTAGATTCTCTGTCTCTGTGCTTTCTGATCACCATGTGAGCTGCTTCCTTCTGCCACACTCTTCTGCTGTGATGTCCTACTTCACCTTGAGCCTGGAGGAATGGGGCCAGCTGTCCATGGACTAAAACCTCTGAAATGTAAGCCCCTAAATAAACTTTTCCTTCTCTACAATTGTTCTGGTTCCTGTCCTTTAGTCACAGCAGTAAAATAGTTGACTAAAAAACTGGGTGTAGCCAACCACGGCCTTAATGACATTGTAGAGTTGATCATTTGTTCTCTCTATGTATAGCTAGATCTTAGGCAATATCTCCAACAAACTCGACATCATTATGACTCCATTGATATTTCAAGCCAATATTTATTAATGTCAAATATATGTCTGTCAGTATACTTTCTAGCTTTATTGAAAAAATATAAATGTTATATAAAATTATTATTATGTGTGACTCAGAAATGAATTTCAGTTCTGTACTCTTTGTATAGAATTAGGAACTCACTAGATTTATCATTATCAAATAGCCATGTGGTGACCTTGAAAAGCAGCTTTCAGTCACATGCATTCCCTGGGTCATAATGTGTTTTTCAAGTAGAGAGAATCCAAGTACAGTAGCGGTTTGGGTATAATGCCTTCATAGTAAGGCAGACAGGAGACTTACTGACAAAATATTAGCAGAAAGAGACATTAGAAAAGAACAGAACATCAAAATACTTATAAATATATTTCCTTATAACTGAGGTATTTGTCATTAGGAAGCTGGAATCTATCTCAATGAGTTTAGTACCCTGCAAAGGTTATTTCAGGAAGAAAGTATATAGTACTGAATTTTGTTCTCTTTCAGCACATTCTCATTCATTTAGAAGCAACCATTTACCCTTGAAAAGGAGAGGGAAAACAAAGAAGTTGGTTGAACTGACTGCACCAGCCAGGTAAATGTCTGCAGTCTGGAGTGTGGATGGCTGGATAGAATGTAGCTGCTTATGCACACTTTTTCTATACTTTCAGTAAATGGGGCTCATCATGCTTCTTCAACTGGTTTTAATCAAACCTTTGAGACAGGCTTTTCTCAGGGAACCTATTTAGATGGAAAATACTTGTGTTTCTTCCTCAATATATGAAGAAAATGAGAGAAATGAAAGAAAGAAAAGGTTGTCTGCCCCCCAAATATATAAAATTGAATACACAGCTTCACATTTTATATGAACCATATTTTTTATAACTCACAAATATTCCCTTGTTTAACTTAATAGCATGAACTTGAAATGCTTGATGTTAACTTTCAGAGTAGCATTTATGAATTTACATTTCCAGGTAATTCGATGAGTCCATGGAAGTAGATATAAACACATCATGTGATTTTATCAGTTTTGTCCAATTTTGCTTATCATAAACTCCCACAGTAGCTCAGAAATGCAGAGTTGTTTTTGAATCATCCCAACTAGTTTAGAAAATTCTCATTAGATGAATCTGTCGTATTCACATTCTATTTGGTCCAACAGATCTACCATGTAATGTTGGACAACAATCCTCCACTCTTCCTTAGAAAACCAGCACAATTTTTGCCTTACCAAGAGAACATGATGGTATTTAATTATTACAGTCAGATTCTTGATGGAACAAAATTCCAGAAGTTAATGTTCAATGTTATATTATCTTGAGATTTGTGGAAGTTCCTCTTTGCTAGGTTGTAGAACAGGTTTCTGATTTATCAGACCTCCTTCCAGGGCATGATGAAAGCAAAGATAGAGACAGTGGATGATTTTGCAAGTTTCTGGTATTATTACTATATTTTGGTTCATGGAAAAGCAAATTCAGAGATATGTAAAGTTAATGGAAATCTTGATTGTGTGTCTGTAGAGAGGAACAGTTTGCTTGAGATGTTCAGTATCTAGAAGGCCCCAGATGATTAATTTTCAAGTTTCATATTGAAGTAAACTGAAATTGTAAATCAGAAGATGTGTGCTCCCATGGTAAAAGTTTTGACAAGGACTCCCTGGTTATTGATTTCCTGTGGACTAGTATCACAGTATGATATATGTTGAAGACATATATTAAAATACTTTACATAGCCTAGCCTACATTTTAAATATTAGAATTTAATATGTAACATGTATTGATTGAGTGCTCAAGTTCCATCCACTCATTTATTCACTCACCCATTCACTTAAAAAGTTCTCAGAAAACATTTATATTGACATTTGGGGAAATAAAAATATAATGGAAAACATAATTCCTAACCTTAAATATTTATGATTTATATACTTTATGACTTATATACTTTACATGTATGATGCAATCCCCCCAAAGAATCCATGAGTACACCTGAGATAATATGGAATTATTGTTTTCTTTCTGAGACTTGGGCCAGAAAATTATGAAACAAAATTGTGTGTTTTGTAATCAGAAACTGCACAACACAAAATCACAAATGATCAAAGTGGCCTGCTGAAGGAACAACACTGCAAACTTTGTCTTGAATGGAACTAGTTTTGAATGGCTTTGAATATCTACAATAAGAATTCAAGAAATTAGATATTGAGAATATAACATATAAATATGAAGTTACTGCTCTGCTTCTAATTGACAGCCACATAGAAAATATTTATTATGTACCATAATATGCAAGGCGTTGAGCAGAGCTTTGGAAGTTTGCCAAAATAGATCAGAATATAAGGAGTTACCTGGTCAATAGCATCTAGTCTAGAGAGATCATAGTGAACTTAGTGGTAATGGACGATCAGCCCTTCCAGTGATCTGCAAAGAATAGGGGCCATTTGTATAGACTGAGATATATGGAAAGGCATTTGGTTTGGAAGTTACAATATGGTACCGTAATTGGTTCAGTGAGAATTATGAGCTATGCATAGGAAAACTTGATTATTATGGTTTGGTAATATAAAGATTTCAGAAATATAAAATTTAAAAGTTTTAAATAGAGATCAAGGCTGCATTGTAGTGAGGAAGGTGTTAAAGCCTCAAGTATGGCAAATTTACATCATTTACATACTAATTCTAATCAATTACTAGTAGTATTGTATGGAATAGGATTCTTAGGTCACCTCTGGGATCAAGCAAGAAAAATTCTTGTGATTATTAGCAATGTCTGATATAGTGTTAGTGCTTTTGCCTAGGATTTAAAGTCTCTGTTCTAGCACATTGGAGGGTCAAATGATTTGAAAAGGGAGTCATATATATCAGGACAATAGTTCTCGAAGAATTCTCAAGCTGTTCTTTTTCTTCCAAAATTGATACTCTGAGAACAATGTGTTCAATTGGTAAATAAGCTTGAATAATGAAAGTTGATCTCTAAATTTGTTTCTTAGGATTTGATAAATTGGCATGTTAAAAACTCTTAAAAGCTCCTTGCTTAAAAAAAAAAAGAAAAGAAAAGAATCCACAATGGCTTTTAAATACATGAGGAAGTTCTCCCTCCCTCTCCCTCTCTGTTTCTTTTTTCTCTTTCTCTGTCTCTGTCTCCCTTTCACACATGCACACACAGTATATGATATACAAATTACATACACGTGCGTTTTATCAGGAATCTCAATTTTATTGATTATGTATCTAAGGTCAAAATAAAATTGACCTTTTAACCTCCATTTTTCTTATTCCATTCATTCAATTTATATTAAGCATCTGTTATGTGGCTGTGGCAAGCAGTGTTCCAAGCTCTGGTACCATATACCAAGGAAAAAAATAAAACCTCTTCCCATGGGGCTCATAGACTTAATATTAGAGACAGACAAAAATCAAAGTCATTAAGAAAATTAAATTAATAGTAAGTTACACAATTGTAAATGTTAAGGGGAAAATGTAAATCAGAAAAAGAGGAGAGGAAATATGTGTGCATGTGATTTGGGATTCTGGTATACACAAAGTCACAAAGAAGACTTCACTGAAAAGGTAATATTTGAGTCAAGAACTGAAGAAAGCAAGAGATGACACTGACAAATGTCTAGGGAAAATGAATCACAACAAAAGGTACAGTCAGAGCAAAGACCCTGAGTGTGTCAGTCACAGATATAGAACACCAGTGAATGGGGAGTGTCGATCCATTTTCCATTACTATAACTCAATACTTGAGAATGGGTAATTCATATTGAATAGAATTTTGTTTGGTCCATGGTTCTTGAGGCTGGGAAGTTCAAAAGCATGGTGTTGGCATCTGTTCAGCATCTGGTGAGGGCTTTCTTCCTGCATCATAACATGACAGAGGCATCATATGACCAGAAGTAGCAAGCATGCTGACATGTGTCTCTCTTCCTCTTTAAAGCCACTAATGCCATCAGGGGGGTCCCACCCTTATCACCTTATTCAATACTAATTACATTTCAGAGGCCCAACCTTCCAAATACCATCAAAATATAAATTTGGAGATTAAGTTTCCAACACATGAACTTTTGTGACCACATTCACACTGTAGCAGGGACAGCGGCAAAGGATGAGGTTATAACGGAAGAAAGAAGGCAATCGTGAACTGCCTTGTAGTGTATATGTTGACTTGCACTCTAGGCACCTTGGAGATCTATTGGAAGATTTTGAAAGAGGCTGGCATAAAGACAAGCAGTACTTTGTAATTTTGGTGTTGGAAACAGACAAAAATGAATATGAATAAATAAAATGAGAAAGAAGAGATTTGCAAAAGCATATGTAGGGCAAATGTGTAAAGACCTACTACATATTAATAAGAATGAAGCAACCAAACAGAAAAGGAGGCAAAATGAAAGTAGGACCACTCTAGCTACTGAAGTGAGGATGGACAGAGTGGGGAGGAATAGATGGCAGAAAGATGTTTTGGGGGCTATTGCAATTAACTAGGGGATGCTGGACATATTTTCATGGTCGAGTTTGTAAGATTCACTAACTATGTGGATGCATGGTGTAAAAGAATTTGAGGAATCAAGAATGACTTACTCTGCACTAGTTTTCCTTTCACAACAATGTGCTTTACTTCCTACTCCCAGAGCTCTCTGATCCCCACAGCTAAGACCAATAAGTTACCATAAACAGGCTTAACCACTGTCCCTACAGGGCCCCCTTGTGCAAAGACTGAGGGGGATTCCAGACAGAGGAAATACAGAGAGGCCTGTCTGAACAGTGAGGCAGCTCAGTATCTATCAGCCTCATACATGTACAACTCTGGTCTTACATCCTGGCTCCAGATACTCTCCTTTTATCTTAATCCCCATGCCTCTGAATGTCCACTTCTACTGTCTCTGTTAGGAGTGCCACTATTGACCCAAGTCCTTCCATGGAATGAGGTCCAACTGTACTGCAGCTCTACCTACTTACTGTTCGCAGGAACCTGGTGGCCAGCCACCTCTGGGCTGCCAAAACATCTATCTGTTGCATGTGGTTGGATTTGTATGCTGTGGAAAACTTGCCATATGGCCTGAACCTTTGCCTGTTACCATCTGTACCATCCTTTAAAGTTCTGAGGCTCTTCCCATGTGTTCAGTTGTTACCACTTCTTAAGTTAATTCATTCATTTGAGAACTCATTCATTCATGGCTGCATTTATGCTTTCAACCCAACCTTTACTGAGTACTAGCAATGGGTCACATGTACATGTTGGGAGCTGCAGATAAAAGGTGAATAATCTATAGGCTCTGTTTACAAGGTCCCAAAGAATCTTCTCAAGTCTAGAAGACATGAATAAATGTGATGGAGTCCTGGCCTTTCAATGTGTCCTGTTATAATATCAGTCATAATATTGCTTGGTAATTGCCTGTCTATTGGGATTTCTCTCCCATAAAACTTTTGCCTCTTGTGGTCAGGGAATTTGCTTGCTCAGGTTTTCCAGCATCGGGCACAGTGTCATGTATGAAGTACCCAATAGGTATTATTGAATAATAAGCCAATAAAAGAAAGACCAGGCTTCCTGGTGTTGATGCCAGTTGAATTCCAGTTTTTAAAAAATAATTCATTGGATGCAGAAGGAGTAAGACTATTTCAAACATGAAAGATAATTTTAGCACAGTGAAATAGCATGGGATCTTCCAGTGGGTTCAAGAAATATCAGGCTGGAGTCCAGGATGTATGTCCACATAGTGCCTGAGACTTTGCAACTATGAAAGGTGGGCAGGAGTCAGATCTACACGGCTATTGTTTCATGCTAAACAAACATTTTGGATCATTTTCAGGAAGGATATGAAGTAGGGCACATGAGACTTTTCACAATCCGATCCTTACTTCCCCTTTCCAGACTTCTGTCCCTGGTTTTATGTTCCTGAAACACCAACATGTCTCACACTACCCCTGTCCTTCCTGTAACACCCCACGATGCATTCTTTGTTAGGTTGTTCCACTGTCCGGAGCGCCCCACCCTCATTGCCAGCATCTCCTTCTCCTGACTAGGTGTACTCACACTTCAGCTCAAGGGTGATCATCCCCACAAGTATTTCGGAGCTCCATAACTCTCAGCAGTTCCTAAATTTCACATTCAACCAGTGCTCAGTATTCGACAAGCTTTGTGGTGAGTTCTTTGTATGTATGATTTATTCTTCACAGCAACACTATAAAATAGGTACTAATGTTATCTTTTTTAAGTGGAGAAAACTGACATTTTAAAAGTTTATTGTAAATTTTGTAGATGAACAAACTAAAGCACAGACAAATTATCTAAGGGTCAAGCGTGGCTGAGCTATCATACTTGAGGTAGGAGCTAAAAGCCCCACCATCTTCAAGCTTGAACATTGCGTTGCGCTGCTTGCGTGGAATCATGTGACCCTTGGTGGGTATCCACACAAGCATCTATGTAACAGTTTATTTTAGCAATCTCAATTTGGCAGAAGATTAAATTGACACAATTTTCTTTTCTCCAATTACAATTCAAAAACTTTCTGTGTCACATCCCTTTTTCCCACTCCTTGATATCTTGGGAAGATTCCTTAATTATCTGATCACCTTTCTTATTAAACTCACTCCAGTGTAGTCTAAATTTTTAATTTATCTTTGTCAAAACTTTTATTCTTACCATTGCCGGGCAGGCTTTTGGCTCAAGGGACTTGTAATGAAGGAAGGCTGGGCAAGACAGTTAGCATTCCCTCCCCTGCCTCTCTTAGCTAGGAACCAGCTCCCACTGGGTCAGAGGGGGCCAGGGAGGAGAGATGTAGAGAAAAGGGCAAATCTCTCTTTATTTAACTGATCTTGGTCACGAGTCTTTGGTTGGCTGTCTGTGCTTTGGACACAGGCATGGATGGGCTGGCATTTTCATGGTGTGGCAAAGATCCAGATGCTAGCTGGCTGTGGGCACCTGTGGGACACTGAGAGGGCAGCAGACTTGCACAGCAGAGACCTCATTTATCACCTTTGTCTCTGAAAAAAGTTTTATATAGCATTCATAATAAATAATGTATGCACAGTTTTAAGTATATTAATATAAAACACTGCCCTATATTTAATTTTACAATAATTAAAACATTTATCTCAGGACTCCCTGAGCACACACTCTTATTCTAGATTTTGTGTTAATTCATTCCTGTACATTGAAAAATATGACTACATTACAAAAATGTAATATAATACCGTTTGAAGTGTTTTGTTCCTTTTCACACAAATAACAGTTGAAAGGATCATGAAAGTCATTTCTTTGTACATAGTGTAAAGTATGAAAGGATACCCCATTTGCCCAATGCCCCATGTATAGGATGGCTTATATATGTAAAAGATACTACATTCCCAAAGGTCCTATTTATACATAACCTATATTTTCATTTTTAACAATAAAAAAGGATACATAAGTTCTAGATGACAATTTCTAACCTAAAAAAAAATGACTATGTGTACATTGTATTTATCTTCTATTGCTGCTGTAACCAATTACCACAAACTTGGTGGCTTAACACAATACCACTATGTTATCTTATAGTTCTACGTGCTTGGAATCTGGTATGGATACCACTGGGGGAGTTTCCAATTCCTTTCCTTTCCCAGTTTCCAGAGGCCACCTGAATTCCTCCATTCCTGGTTTCTTTGCATCTTTGAAATCAGCAGCAGGACTTTTCTTCCCCTTCTTTTTTGGCTCACGACTCTCTGGCCACAGCCAGAAGAGATTCTCTGCCTTTGAGGACACAAGTGGTTGTACTGGGCCCACCTGGATGACCTCCCCTCCTCAAACTCCTTAATTTAGTCACAGCTGCTAAGCCTCTTTTGCCCTGTAAGCTACATATTCCCAGGTTCCAAGGACTGAATGTGGACATTTGGTTGGGGGAGGGCATTATTCTACTATCACAAGTACATATTTCTGAAAGATATTTTGAAGTTCAGTCTTTTTCCACGTTTTATATGCTTATAATCATATATGCATATAATTAAATAGTATTTGTTCTTTTCACTTGATTTTGCTTTATAAACTTAATATTGTGTTTTGAGTTTAGCAATATTTGTAAATGAGCTGTAGTTTATTTTCATTACTACAAAGTATTCTGTTATATGAATATGGCAATAATTATATGTCCATTACACAGTTAATATACATTTCTATAGCTTTTAGTTTGGAGCTATTAAAAACATGGCTATTATAAATCTCCTCATAAATATCCCCTAATTCATATGAGCCCATATTTCTTCAGGATCATATTTAGGTATGAAATTGAAGATATTTAAAGCATTTTAGTATCCACTTATTCACTGTTGTCCCTAAGAAATCAGCTGTCAACCCATTTTGCACTTTTTTTTTTTTTTACCTATTTATCTTTTCATTCTGCGTTCTTTTAAGATCTTCTCTGTCTTTATTCTTCCACAGTTTCACCTCATCTTGGTGTGAATTTCTTTGTATTTACATGCTTGGAATTACTGGATCTCTGGAACTGAGAATAACTGAAAACAAATCCAGTTGTTCACACTTTTCTACAGGTACATGTTTCAAGATTCATAGTAGATTCTTAAAACCATGGATATAATACTAAACTCTACATGTACTAGGTTTTTCCTATACAGATATACCTATCACACAGTTTAACTTATAAATTAGATACAGTAAAAGACTAGTCATAATAAGTAACAATAAAATAGAATAAGTTTAGCAATATAATATAATAAAATTATGACTATATTCTCTTTCCCTTTCAAAATCTTATTGTTATAAACTCACTTTATTTATTGCAATGGTGTTAGTTGATACAGTATCTATGTGATGAGATGAAATGAGGTGAATGATGTAGGCATTTTCACATATGCATGTGACTACTATATAAGAATTACTTGAACAAAGCGCTACAAGTACCTTGATTATAAACCTATAACCAAGGTGTCTACTAAGTGACCAATAGGCAGGCAATACATACAATATGGATACCTTGAACAAAAGGGTGATTCATATCCCAGGCAAGATGGAGTGGGAGGGCAAGAGATTTCATCATGCCACTCAGAACAGTGCACAATTTAAAACTTAGGAAACATTTATTCCTGGAGTTTTCAATTGAATATTTTTTAGGCTGCAGTTGAAAGTGGGTAGCTACAAGTATGGAAAGTGAAACCACAGATAAAGAGGAACTACTGTACGTTAATTACCTCATTAGGGGGAGAAAAAACAACCGAATAATTTAAGTGGAAAAGAAATTATTAAAGATGTAAGCAGCAATACTTGAGCCAGAATAACTAAAACCAATAAATAAGAAAACTATACTTAATAAAAATCCATGAGATAAATAAACTATCACTAAAATTAATAAATAAAATAGAGAAAGTACAAAGATGCACAACGAGAAAAGACTAGGAGAAAACAGACATCAAAATAGAAGAAAGTTCTACAAATTTCAAAATATTTCTTCATGTACCTTTTTGCAAATAAATTTGAAATTCTAGTCAATCTTGAAATGATTGAAGAGATAGTAGCAAACTCATGGGTGGGAAATATTGCTTTTTATATTTTGTTGTACCTATAAGCATTTAAAGTACATAGTGATAAGCCAGGTGTGTTTGCACAGATGGGTAGTTCCTGCTATTGGGGAGTCTGAAGCAGGAGCTTCATTTGAGCACAGGAGTTCACGACTAGTCTGGGAAACATAGTGAGTCCCTGTGTCAAAAATAAGAACAACAATGACGGCAAAAATATAGAGTGGCAAATGTGGTTATATACATGCACACCTGTCTGTATTTATACACGCTTATATGTAATATGTAAATCTTGCTTTGACAATATGGCAATAAATGAGTTAACAAAAATTTATAGGATAATGGTGAGGAGAATTGAAAAGAGGAGTGAAATCACAAACTTCTTCCTATATAATAGAGTCAAAAGATATCATTTAAAGTGATAAATCAAGTAGTACAAATTTAATATTTTAGTGCAAAGGTAAACACTGAGAATGGTAGTCGTACTGAATATATTGGGTTGGTGAAGGAGAAGTAGGGGACAGCTAGAGCCTTGTTTTATTATTGTTAATTTTATTAAAGCTTGCACACATAAATATAGTCAGTAAACAACATAGTATTATATGGTAGAATTGAAGTCCATACAGGACTATCATATTAATACATTGAAATAGGGTTATCACACTTATCATGGGAGACTTTCAGGTTAGATCACAGAAAGTCAAAGTTATATACATACAATGTCACTCTGGAAACAAGTGGTACAGAAAAGTTAAGAAAATGGGAAATGGATAACAGTGAATTTATTGAAAGAAAAAAAAGGCAGAGACTCCAAACTTGGCATTGAGTTAAGCTAAAATTCATCAAATGAAAGAAAGAAGGGCACTTCCTGAAGCTGAAGAACAAAATTCAATGTGATAATGAGTTAAAATAAGATAGTATGAATCTCAATGATGCAGAAATTACTAAAAATGTAGGTAGAAGCACATTAATAAAAGAAAATTTTAATTAGCCTCTCTTAGCCCAAGGTTATATCAATTAAAAGTAAGCAATGATATAGAGGCACTGAACAATGTAGTTTTTCATGTTTATTTTTGTAAAGTCTCTTTTTCTAATGGTATAGTATTCTCCACTGTACTTTTGCGGGTCTCTACATGGTGGATGTTTTTCCCCCACTCTTTTACTTTCAACATATTGCAACTTTAAGCTTAAAATTTGTCTCTTGTGTCTACAAATAGATGAATAATTCTAAAATATTTTTTGTCTTCTGTATTTTTATTGGAGAGTTTAATTCATCTACATTTAATGTAATTACTGATAAAGTAGAATTTACATTTGCCATTTTTATTTTTTCTACTTGTCTTTTTGTTTTTTAGTATTTTCATTACTGTCTTCAGATTGTGTTAAATACTTACTTTTTATGATTTTCATTAACTTTTAAAATTTTTTTACTATAGAGATTTGAATTATTTTCCTATCAATTATGATTAACATCATAATTTGCAATAGTCTAGTGCACATTAATATCTTAATTTAATCTAGTTCAGGTTCAAATGAAGATCAACTTAGTTACAAAACTATACAAATTTTTTTGCCCTAATGTAACTTATTTTCTTTTATGCTGCTATGGTCATAAATATCACCATTATAAATTGATATTCATTACTATTGCTTTATGTCTTTTAAATTTTATAAGAAAAAAGGCATAGAAGAGAAAAACGTAATTTGTACTATTTTGTGTTCATCATAGTGGTTACCTATATGATTGTCATTACTTATTCATGTTGATCTACTTATTCATGTTAGTGTAGTAATTTTCCATTTCAGCCTGAAGGACTTTGCTATTTCTTGAAGGACTGACTGGTCAACTGACAACAGAATTTTTCAGTTTTTCTTCATCTTGGAATATCTTTATCCTTTAATTTTTTTTCAGTTGTTGATGGACTTTTATTTTGTTCCTATTTATATGAGGTGCTGAGAATTGAACCCAGTGTCTCACATATATGAGGTAAGCACTGTATCACTGAGCCACAATCCCAGCCCTATCCTTTATTTTTAAGGAGTAATTCTGCCAGAATTTTTTATCAATAGATTTTTTTCCAACCCTGAAACATTTTGAAGATCTCCTTCCTCTGTCTTTCAGCTTCCATTGTTTCTGAAAAGAAATTAGCTGTCAGTCTTACTGAAGATCCCTTTTTCTCTTGCTGCTTTCAAGATACTGTTTCTTTTGATAGTTTGAACATTATTTGTCTTGTTGTTTATCTCTTTGAGGATTTCCTACTGAGAGATCCTGAGTTTCTTGATGATATAAATTGTTTTTCTTCAAATTTGAAATCTTTTTGGCATAGTTTATTCAGATTTTTTTTCTTTTCCTTTCTTCTCTTTTTTTTTTTTTGCATTTTATTATGTATATGTTGCTGTATTTGATGATGTCCCATGAACCTCTGATGCTTTATCAATTTTTAAAATCCCTTTTCTTTCTCTTCCTCAGACTGGATAACTTCAATTTTTCTAGTTTCAAGTTTGCAAATCTTTCTTTTGTAATTTGTTGTGGAGCTTACCATGGTTTCTTTCAACTCATTTAATACTTGCTTCCTTTTATAATATGTAACCCTTTATTGACATTTTCTATTTGGTGAGACAGAAAAATAAAAACTAAACAAATGTTCAGAGTTGGTTTTACAGGAAGCCACGAGGAAATTCAGGTTATGACAATTCTTTAGGAATGAGACCTTGAAAAAGATCAAGATCCATCCGGCTTCCACTCTTGCCAGGAATGTAGGCTGTTTTTGTTTTTTGTTTTTGTTTTTCAATATTCCTGTTGAACTGACATCTTATTCACTTGTGCTGCTATAACAGATAATTTATAAAGAACAGAAATTTATTTTCTCACCATTTCTCTCCCTCCCCCTGCCCCTCTCCGCACACACACATATACTCACACGCAAAAGAGATTGAACCCACCACTCCTGCAAGCCCTCAGTCCCTTCAAGAGAACAAAGTCTTATGACCTAAACACCTCTCATCGGTTCCCACTTCCCAACACTGTTGCATTGGGGATTAAACTTCTAACACGTGAATTTTGGGGGGCTCGTTCCAAACTATAGCAACTAATAAAATTAAGATAAATTAAAATGCCAGAATCTTACCAAGATCTCTGTGATCTTACCAAGATTTAGTCATTTACTGAAAATAACTGCTCCTAGGCTTTCTGCAAACCTTGTGTTAATCTCTACTGTTCTAAATATGTTAATTCTAACAATTTTTATTGCTTTTTTGAAGTGGAAAAATTTCAGACAAATCAAGAACCAATAGAGAAACTATTTTCCTCTATTGATTATGTATATATTTTCCCCTATGCTTACTCTTGGAACTACAATACATATTCTTCAGTTTTTAGGTCTTATACAAATTAATAAAACCATGTTATATAATATTTTATGTATAATGTAATGAATTTACAATAATATAATTCCTTTTACCTCCATCCTACTTTTAGCTATTATTATCATATATCTTGCTAGTACCTGTGTTATAAACCTCATAATACAAGGTTTTCTTTTGTGTTTAGATAACCAAATATCCTTCAAATAAATTGGAATAATTTTTTAAAATGGCTGTCCTATTCACTGGCAAGTTTACCATTGTTCCAGCTATTGAATTTTTCAATCCCAGTTTTTCTGAGAAACAGAAGAAACACTGAGTAGGAAGCATATCTTGTAGTGCAGCTTTCTAATAGCAAATTCTATCAGCATTCATTTATCTGAAGATGTTTTAATTTCATTCTCATTGTTTGAAGGCTATCTTTCTTCATAAAGAATTTTAAGTTGGTAATTTTTTCTCCTAGCTTTAAAAATGTCATTTGTCTTCTGACTTACTTTGCTCATGATGAGTAGCCAGGAAGGTCATTTTCTTTATTATTGTTTTGAATGAAGTGTGTTTTTGTTCTGTGGTGACTTTCAGACATTCTTTTTAGCTTTTGTAGTCAATAATGTGCCTAGGTAGGACTTTCGTTGTATTTATCTTATTTGAATTTCACCGAGCTTGTATCTGTGGGCTGTTGTTAAAAAAAAAAAAAAACACACACATTTTATTCTGTGCTATTATTTTTAACACTTTTTTCACTCTCACAGTTCCCCAAGTGTCCTGGAAATCCAATTTTACATGTGTAAAACTAATAGACAGTGACTTACATTGCCAGTTTAGTTTCTTCAATCCATTTTCCTCTGTTTCTTTATGTTGAATAATTTGTGTCAATCACCACATCTCCAAGCTCACTGCTATTTTTTTCTGCAGTGTTCAGGAGGCTGTTAGGCCTATGTAATGCATTATTTTAAATAAAATTCAGATATTTATCAGTGATCTTGTCAGAGTCAGTTGCACTTTTGCTGCTGTGCCCGAAGAACTAGGCATTCACAACCTGCCAAAAAAGTACAAATATGCCTTTTGCTTTTCCTGTTTCTTTTCCCTTTTCCCCATAAAGTTAGTAGCTGTGGTCAGGGAGAATCATCAGGCCAAGGAAATTTTTAGCAAATAAAAATAATGCAAAAACAATGAAATAAACATATCTTAAGAAGCTAGCAAGAGAAGAGTAAAATAGACCAAAAATAAGGAGGAAAGAATTAGTAGAGTTTAGAGAGGAATCGAAGAGAGAACAAACAATAGAGATGACTATCAAAGCCAAAAGCAAGTTTTTAAAAAACATTAATAATAATATTAATAAACCTCAATCATGCCTTAACAATGAAAGAATGAGAGAAAACCCAATAATCAAAATGAAAAGGGATTGCAAGGGACGGCATCTCAGATCTATAGCAATTGAAAGGATAATGAAGGAATAGAGTCAATGGCTCTTCCAATTAAACTCCAACAGCTTAGGTAAAACTGACAATGCTTGAAAGACACAAAATATTTAATGTGGCATGAGAAGAAATTTAGAAAATCTGCATCTTCTGATAGTTTATGAAAAGATTTAATTGTAATTTAGATTTTTCTTAAAAACAAAACTGTTTGCTCAGATGGCATCATTGGTAAATTCTACAAAAACTTAAGAAAGAAAGACATAATTTCAAATTTTTACCAGTGCAGTCAAAAAATAGAAGAAGGCAGTACACTACTGAGCTCATTTTATGAGGCAAGGATAACACTGCTTTTCACCCAAAGAGACAATCTATTTTAAACACACACCTCCCCCCCACACACACACACACAATTATAAGCCACCAGCACTCATTTAAACATAGACAAAAATTCATGACATTATTAGCATATCTAATCCATCAGTAAATAGAAGGGAGGCATATATCATAAAAATCAGGTTGTCTCAGGATGCAAGGTTGTTTAACATTAGAAAATTGATCAGTATAATCCATCATGTTATCAGAATAAAAGAGATAAATGATCATCTACATAAATTGGGAAATGTATTTGAAAAATTTATCACTTATTTGTGATAAAAATTCTCAGCAAATGAGAAAGAAATAAAGAACATATTCAATTTAATAAGCAGATTCTGCTACAAACTTACAGAAAGTATTATATTTAAAGGTGAAATACTAAATGTTTTCCCCCTAAGATCAAGAACAGGCAAGAAAGTTGACTCCTACCAGTTCTACTCAGTATTATACTAGAGGTTTTATTTAGTGCAATAATTGATGGAAAAGAAACACAAGGCATAAATATTAGGAAAAAAAGAAAGAATATTGTATAATTTACAGATAACATGATTGTGAACATGGTAAATTTTAAGAAATCAAAATGAAAAGACAAAACAAAAACTCCAAGTAAAAGAATTAATAAGTGTATTTGGTAAGATCCAAGAACATAAAGTCAATTTTAGAAAAGTAATTGTATCTAATGAAATTTTTAGTAAGTTTCATATGAAAATCTAAAGAACCTAGAATAGACAAACCAATCTTGAAAAAGAAGAAAAAAATGAAAGGCTTAAGAATATATGATTCAACATTTCTTATAACAATTCAATATCTGAGACATTTTGGTATTTGCTGAAGAGTAGTCAATAGTTAATGACAAGAATAGAGACAATCCAGAAACAGATCCACTCTTTTACAGTTCAGTTTCAACAGAGTGGCCACTGTGAATCCAGGGAGGAAAGGGGTGTCTTTTCAACATTGAATTGCCAGGTATTCATGTAGGGGAAAACATTTAAAAAAGAACCACACCACCTTGGCCTCCACTTTACTTCATGTTAAAAAATTGAAATAAATAAATTATATTTGTAATAAAATATGTACATGATATTGATACCTACAACATAAACATGGCCAAATTAAAAAAATATTATATTGAGAAAAGGCAGCCTGACCCAACTGATTTCATTTTATATGAATTTCAAGAATAAGTAAATCTCATCTAAGATGATGAAACTCATCAGAGCATTTACCTCTAGGGTACTTTGGGGGGTTTTGACTGTTGTGTTTTTTGGTAGATAGGTATTAATGTGCCATGCATTTTTTTAAAATATAGCTTTCAATATTAAAAGTGACCTTTATTTGATTTGTTAAGAATTTTTTTGGCTTTATTCTACCTCTAGATGTTGAGATTACTTCATTTTTATTGCTTTTCATATATTTGCATGTTTTAATATCTGATAAAGAATAGTGTTTTGCAGTATTAACAATTTAAATATTTTAGAAATTTAAACAAGTTTGCATTTTCTTAGTGGCTGATATTTTTGATCTGTTCATTGTACTGTTTTATAGTATATTTCCAATATCATTTAGTGTTTCATGTTCAGTTCTTTAAGTTGCATGTTTGTCTTTTCTATATGTATTTCTTTTGGTGTTTAGTAAATTTGACTTTTAGATCTTATAGTTTAATTTGCACCATTTTAGGGGAAAAAAATCCATAGTCACCTCTTTTGTTTGGATACTGTCTGTGGTATCCTGTTACAAACAAGACTGCAGTTGATTCCTCACTTTTCCCTCACTACTCAAGTTGAATATCTAGGCATTGTGTTATTGTTGATCTTTACATCAGAAATTATGTATGCTTCTATTACCTCATTCACTAATTTCAAATAATTGTTAAGTCTTAAATATACTTTAAGCCTTAAATATACTTAGGCTTGTATTACTTTATTTGCAAGCTTTCAGCAATATTGTTCTACTTCCTGTTAATTCGTATGTGAAAAGTATATCCCACCTGCCATTATTTCTGCCTTGTAGTTTTTCCTAATGTTAGTGTTTGAATATCTGAAAGTTGCATATTATTTTTTCACCATCATTTCCATCTTTTAGTCTTAGTCCCACTAAGTTAATACTGGCTACACCTTCCACAAACATTGTGTGTATAAAACTCCTTTTTTCATAGGTTTTCCAGGAAGTGAGTATAAGATTGATATTGTTCAATATTTATAGAATGGCTGTGGATTTTATTTTGAAAATAAAAAGAAAGCTTGCCTGGGCATAAACCTCTTATCTCACATTCTTTTCCCATTAAACTCTTTTTAAAAAGTGGCTGCATTCTTTTCCTAACATAAATGTTGTTTTGAGAATTCTCATATTATTCTGATAATTATTCCCTTATAAGTAATTTTTGCTTCTTGGCTGGATACCAAAGGGAATTTTTAAATTCATCTTAAAAATACAATAATTTTTCCTTAGGATATGGCTCGAAGTTCATAATTTTTGGTCATTTTCCCCAGGTACACACTATGCTATTTTAATAGTTTATTTTTCAGGAAACATTTTTTCAAATACAGTTTTAAATATTTGTTCTTTTCTGTTCTTTGACTTTCTTCCTTGAAGACTTTCATTATGTGTGTATTTGTTCTCTATACCCTATCTTCTGACACATTTTTAAAAATTTCCTATTGCTGCTGTATGTAATAAATTACTATGACCTACTGTGAAATCAACCTAAATGCCCTTCAGTAGATGAATGGATAAAGAAACTGTGGTTCTTTATCCACACACACACACACACACACACATACACACAATGGACTATTACTCAGCAATAAAAGAGAATAAAGTAAATGGATGGAATGCAGGTAAATGGATGGAATTAGAGAAGTAAGCCAATCCCCCAAAAGCAAAGATGGAATGTTCTCTCTGATAAGTGGATGCTAATCCATAATGGGGGGGGGGGGCATAGGATGAGTAGAAGAACTTTAGATTGGGAGGAGGGATGAGGGTAGAAAAAAAGATGGTGGAATGAGATGGACATCATACCCTAGGTACATATATGATTGCACAAATGGTGTGACCCTACTCCATGTACAACCAGAGAAGTGAAAAATTGTGCTCTATTTGTGTACAATGAATCAAAGAGCATTCTGTTCTCATGTATAACTGATTAGAACCAATAAATAAAAATCTTAAAAAGATTTAAAAATAACTATGAACTTAGTGGCTTTAAACAACACAAATTGGTTATCCTACGATTTTGGAAGTCAATCGCAAATGGGTTAGCTGAGCTGCGTGAGAGTCAGTTTCTCAGTCCTTTACAGCCTCTAGTGGCTGTCTGCATTAGGTGGCTTAGGACCTCCACATCTGCTGCAGTCGTCTCCCATCCTGACTCTGACTCCACTGCCTGTAGGCAACCCTGGGATTATATTGCACCTACCCAGATGATACAGGGCAACCTCCTCATCTGAATAACAATCCTGTCTGTGAAGTCCTTTTGCCAAGCAAGGCAGCATATTGATGGGTTTTGGGGATTAGAATGTAGACAGCTTTGGGGGGACCATTATTCTGCCCACCATACACATAATTCCTAAATCATCTAAGCCATTTTTAGAAATTTCTGTTTGATTTTTTTCCAATTCTCTTCTTTCTTATTCCTATTTGCCTTCCCGTGTCTTTTCTGGTGTCTCTTTGCTCTTCTCTCTTACTTAGTCTTTTATGAAATATTGCTTGCTTTCTACTTAGTTGTAACTGATATCTATTAATTTGTTCTGAGTTTTTCTGGGTTTTGTGCTGTTTTATCAAAGCTTTAATTCTTCTCTAATACATAAATATTACATTGTAGTTTTCATCTGTTCCATGACCTCATTCTTCTGGTGAATTCTCATTGTTTGTCTTAATGTCATTAAGGCCTCATTCATGATTTCCTTGTAATAATTTCCCATGGTGTTAGAAAGTCTATTTTTATTTTAGTTTAGTTTTTGCTCCTTTTGTTTTAATGAAGAACAAAGTAAGGCAGACTTTCTTGGATTATTCAGAAACGGGCAGGCCAAGGTAGATTTTTCCCCCCATAGCATGGTGTAAGAACTCCTTTTGGTTTTTACAGAGATAGATTCACAATGTGTCCTCTCCCTCCTGGCCACTTGTTCATCTCTCTGGGCTGCATGGCTGAGAAGGATTTCCTGCCTCTTGTTCCTGGGGTCCACAGCCCTTCTCCCAGAGCTGTGCTCACAGCATCAGGCTTTCTCTTTATTGCTTTGTTTGTCCTGTTTTTATTTCTCCATTAATAGTAAAGGATACTTTCCTTTATGTGCTGAAATCTTTTATAAAAGTATAATTTTGCTGTGGATAGTTAAGACTTATAGCATAACGCCATGGGCTACATTTGGATGGTAAACTGGGGGCCATGTGGAGCAAATGCGCATATCCATCCTCACATAGAGCTACATTTTTGCAGGACAAGAGCTGTCATAAAGCATTTTATTTTGAAGGACTTTCTGGGATTTCTCTCTGAGCATCTCAAACACCACTTCTTTTCATGCTCAGTTCTGTGCTTCCTGGTAGCAGGAGGCACTGGCCTACTGAAGCAATAAGATTCTACTGATAGCTAGGACCAGCCCATTCATTTCTGCCTTCTCCAGATCTGTGTGACTCTGGCCTTTACCTACAACTCTGAGCCTGTGAGCATGTTCTCCTAGTTTCACTGATTGTGCTCAGATTTTCTTCCCAAGTCTCCTCTCAGGGCCAGTTCCTTCTTGGGGTACACATTTACTGGTAACTTGTGCTTGCTATTTGGTTATTTTCACTTCATACTGTTTTGTCACACAAATGTTGTTCTTGTGCATGTCCCATGGCTGTTGCTGATCTGTCACCAACATCCACCCATACTCTGTGGTCTGTGTTCCTTGCTGTCTTTAGCTATCATGATTTTTTTAATTTGGTTTTCAGGAGAAGTTTGGAGGATGTAAAACAACTACTCCACTGACAATACTTTGTCACAGAAATTCTAACATATATTTTGGGAGAATTACTGTAGATCCTTCATTGAGATTAGGCTACAGGTCAATGAATAAGGAAGCATGGAAAATAAGTTTTAGTCCACTGTAAGTAACAACCCAAATGGTTAATGGTGATCACTGGAAGATGAAGTTAGATTCTGGATATCTTCTGAACAGGCAGAGCCCCAAGATTCCCTGATGGTATGGATATTGGATATGAAAGAAAAAGAGAAGGTAGAAATGGCATAATGTTTTTTAACATTTCAAGGGATGGAGCTGTCACTAACTGGGAGGTACAAACTGTGGCTAAACCAAACTGAGTGGCATGTGAGTCAGATTGGGGTTAGGCTCTGCTGCAGGAATAAGCCCTGAACTCTCAATCTTTGTATGATAAGATGATAAGAAAGATGGGAAAAGTGGTTCTCCTTTAGCTTTTAGCTGTGCTGTGGCCGTGAATGTGTAAACTTTTTCTGTAGCAGGGGATGGAGAGAGCTGGAGGATCACAGATGGTGAAAACTCTTTTGGGTTCTCTTCCTCCTTCTTTCCCCTTGCCTTTATCCTCCTTCCTCTTTGCCCTCCTTCCCTGCCCCCCTTACTCCTCCTCCTCTCCTCCATTTAGTTTTTTTTTCCCAGAACCAGAACCACAATGGCATTCAACACTTCTGTACTTCTGCCCACATCCCATTGGCCTAAAGCCAGTTACATGAACCCAGCCAGACTGCAGATGAGCTGGGAATTCCTTTGCTGCCCATTTGAATCGCTTGTCAGTGAGTTCCTGTTCAAACACCTTACATGTCTATTACTTTATGCATAGATTTTTTTTTTTTCAGTACTAGAGAGTGAACCCAGGGACACTTTCCACTGAGCCACAACACCAGTCCTTTTTATTTGGAGACAAGGTCCTTGCTAAGTTGCCGAGTCTGGCTTTGAACTCATGATCCTCCTGCCTCAGCCTCCTGAGTCACTGAGATTGCAGGTGTGTGCCACCGTGTGGGGCTACCTAGGAATTCTTAATATCCTCTGAAAAGTAGTTTCTCGTTACATGTGTTTCAAATATCTCTCCCTGTCTATTGCTTGTTTTTTTTTTTAACCTTATTTATAACTACACTTGTCATGTGGAACATGCTAATTTTGTGATCAAAGTTTCCTATACTTATTTAAGACATTTCTTCTTATCCAGATGTCAAGATATTTTCCTATATTTTCTTCGAAGTGTTTTTAAGCTACTTGGCCTGTTTTTCTTACTTGTTTATTTAATCCACTGGGGATTATATTTTATTTTTCCATCTGACTTAGATGTGAATCTGCCACTAGGATATATCAAGTTTTTATTATGTGCAGGTTTATTTTTGGTTTTTGTTTCCATTATTTCCAAAATTATCTCCATTGAGATATTTGTCTATCCTTGTGGAATAATAAAAAGTTTTCCATTACTACAGTTTTAAAATCAGTCTTGACCCCTCCTTTTGTTGTCATTTAACTTCTTCATTATTTTTATACATTTATTTTTTTTTGGAGGGGGGACACCGAGGATTGAACTCAGGAGAACTTGACCACTGAGCCACATCCCCAGCCCTATTTTGTATTTTATTTAGAGACAGGGTCTCACTGAGTTGCTTAGTGCCTCACTTTTGTTGTGGCTGGCTTTGAACTCTCGATCCTCCTGTCTCAGCCTCCTGAGCCCTGGGATTACAGGCATGTGCCACCATGCCCAGCTACATTTACTTTCTTGTGTTCATTTTATAGTCAACTTGTCAATTTTTAGCAAAAATCTTATTGGTGTATTCATTTGAATTATATTGATTTGTCTATAATCTTGCAGAAAAACAGAATATAAATCATATTGAATTCTCCCTCCAGGGAAATTAACATTTTTGTTTCAATATTATTTTCTAATTTCCCCATATGAGTTTATCCATCATTTTTTGTTGTTTCTAGGTTTTTATCCATTTATTTCTCTTGGTAACTTGTTTTTTTTTTTTTCTTTCACAATTTCCTTTTAGATTTCAACATTTACAGGAAAAGTATTTTAGTATACGTTTATACCCATATGTGACTACTTTCTGAACTTTAAAAAAATTACACATTTTATCCAACAAATTTTTTGGTAAAGAATGTAGCTTTTTTAATGGTCTATATTCATTGTTTAAAATAGATAAATCAAATACTAAAGCACTTGATTAGTAATGAAAGTGTTAACGAGTGCTATAGTTGTTTTCATGATTATTATTTTCTTGGTAGACAAAAGTATCACTTGAAAGCAATGATGTATTTTTGTGGTTTATTTATTATTTACATCTCATTTCTTCTCTTGTTTTTCCTTTTGGCGTGAGTTTGGAGTATCATAAATGGTAATAGGAGTACATCTGTATTTCGACATGTGATATGATTCTTGCTGCCATGGTTGGCAAATTCTTTCATAAGGGTAGGGAACTTAAGTTCTACTTCTTACTGGCTAAGAGTTTTTAAACAACGATGAATATAAATTGGCTTATAAAGGTTGGTATTTTTTTCCATCTATTGAAATAATGTTTTTTCTCCTTTGGTATGTTAATCTTATTTCCAGTCACTGAGATACAGGGAGGTCGACTCTGAGCAGGAAGTGAGGTCTGGAACGGATATTGAGGGAATCAATACAGTCTCTGCCCACTGCATTCATTTGCTTTACAACATTCACCCCACTCATCTTCCAATGTTTGAAGTTCCAGATAAACTCATTGTAACTCCAAGGTACCACTGTTTAACACAATGAATCCATTCCTAGTACCAACACAATCAAAACAGCTCTCTGAAAGTGATAGAACCAAGTCTCACCAGTTCTTGCATTCATTTTTATGAGATGTTCATTCTTTTTTTTTTATTCCATAACTCAGCAGCATCTTGATATTCTGTAATCTTGGCACTCACAAATCATTATCTGCACATCCTAAGATTATGGGTAGGTCAAAGGGAGAATAGAAAATGAAAGGCATCACTTGAAAATAAGAACATAACAGAGTATTGAAGACAATGTGAGCCACCATGACAATGCTCAGACGTTCAGCTCATCATGAGGCCATATTTGATATACAAACATTTCTTCCCTAAATACTCATTTCATATTTCCTTGGCTTTCAGCCAATATCTTTCCTGGACAGTTTCTTAAGTTCACAGGTTACTTGAACTTTATTCATGAGAGGTTTAAACCTTGATAATCCTGTCTGAAATAGTGGGGAGAATTATGGTTTTCATTTGTACAATTGCATGTGGGCGTGCTAGGAGACACCCAATATGACCTCCTGAGCAACAGACACTCCTCCTTAGCTCCAGTCATGTATCTGTAATCCTTCCTCCCTTTCAAAGAATCATTTACTGTAGACTACACTCCAGTGAATATTGTGCTTGAAGTTCTTCCTCTTGAAGGCATTCCAGTCTGATTGTCCTTCAGGACCACCATAAATGAAAAATATAGAGTCCTGACAATCCAGCTCTGTGTGGTGCCAGAAAGTAACAGAAAACAGTATGTCAACCAGGCCTGAGATTCTTTTTCTTGTCAACTAGTCAGGGGGACTTCTGAACAAGCCCCAGACATTTGCTGAAGCTACACAATAAGCAGCAGGAACAGGCATCCTGAGAATGTGGACCCCCCACCCATGTTACTGTGTATTCAAGACCTGCCTCAGAACTCCGCAGTGGGTGGGTCAGATACCATTCACTTGATGGTGTGTTACTTATCATTTGGTGTCTGATTGTCATGTGTTTGCTTTCTGTCAGAACTTAACAGCAAGCCAACAACTGTTTCTCAAACAGAGGACAGCTCCCTGTTGAGAGAGGGAGACAGGGCTTTGTCTTTAGCGTCTGCAATGATTTTGAATTTATGTGTATGGCAGGATTGTTAGAGAACTCTATTCCATCGCGGTACGTCTGAGTGCTGTTGGAATCCATTGACTATCATAGCTAAAAAAAAATGGCATGTACTTTTTACTATGCTCAAAGAAAAGTGTTCTAATTACTCTCCCCTTGAATTTGGGCTGGCTTTATTACTCACTTGACTAATAAAGTATGACAAAAGTGACACACAGTCAATTCTGAGCATGCCTTATTAAAGGGCTGGAGGATTCCACTGCTTCAAGTTCCAAGCATCCATGTAAGAAATTCAATTACTTCAATGCTATGGGGAAGCTGAAGCTGCTTGTAGAGATCATATGAAGAAACCGCATGGAGGTATGCCAGTTCTGCTCAGACCCCACCCTGACATCTGACTTAACCAAGACCCAGACCTCGAGACATTGTGGAAAAGAACTCAGCCCTGCCCGCATTTCAGATCTGTGAACTAAATCCATGATAATTGTGATTTTAAGTAATTATAGCTTGGGATGAGTGGTTATGCTATAATAGATTATTGAACTGTATTTCATAAAGTCTAGTTAGCATTGTTCCTTACACCAAAGTCTGACCCAGATGAGCCCATTTTCCAGTCTTGAACCAATCTCATGTTCTGTCAGTCTTACAAGGAAGGTAGCACAACCTTATTTTAACCATGTTCTGAAGAATTAAGACACTGTAGTGAATAGAGATGCAAGAATCTGGAAAAATTATCATTGGAGAGTTGGACATGTGATAAAGTAACTATCTTAGGTGAAAACTAACCATGAACTGTTTCTTTTGAGTTCCAGTAAGGTTGTAGATTCCTAGGAAAACTATCAAATTTCCTGTCTTAATGTGAAAAAAGTACTCTTGCATTTTTAATTTACATATTGAAGAGGAGGTTCTTTTCTCTTGGAAGCCGGAGATGATGGATTAAATAAAATAAACTCTTTAACGTTAGGCCTAGGGTTATTTACATGAAATATAAAATTAAACAGGGTATAGTAAAAGACATAGGTTAGCATGCTCATTACCATATCTGTTGTTGTAACTAAAACAACTGCAAATACATGTAGGTACATTCCTGTTGGAGATATCTAGGCCAACTTACCAAGAAAAGATGTTAGTATTTGTGTCCCGTCCGGCAGGACACATCAACATGGGCAGCAAACCTAGATGGGGAGGAATGAAGGGACAAGAGACACGAAAGGTGACAGCAAGACAGGGGTCTGATCAAGCTGCAAACTTTTATTGTTCACACAGGGGTATTTATATGCTGGGGATGGGGAAGCTGTCTAATCAGCAGTTGCTGGATGTGGGTCTTAAAACTGCCAGGTGCAAGATGTCTGATGATCCTGATAACCGCAGGATGTTCCAGGGAGATAGGTGGCTGCAGGATGCCTCCCAGGCAGGATGTCTCCCAGGGGGCTGTCAGGCTAATCTTTGAAGGAGAATTTCCTTCTAGTCCCTGACATATTTGTGTATGATTGGTGCCTAGAATCACTGAGGTTTAACTTTCTTTTTATAGCAATGAGAACTCTTAGGTGATGTATGATAGAAAGTTCAAAGCTTTCCTCTTTGACAGAGATTTCTTATCTCAGCCACATGCTCTCAGATTTGTTTGTAAAGAGCATGTGTGTGTGCATGCCCATATATCCCTTTGGACTTCTCTGGATCCACCACTGTTAGCTAAGAGCAGAACCCTTTTGGTCGCTTAAATGTTCTTGTCTTTGCAATTAAGAGGTAGTGAGCCGGTGAAGTGCTCATGCTTGAGAGTCATCTTATCTTGCTCCCTATGGCTTGCACTGGAATTTGATCATGTCTAAAAAAAATATGTAGTGATAGAGCTCCCTGAGTGCTATACTCCAATTTATAAGTTAGAGGTCAATTAAGTGTTACAGTTCTCCTGGGCACAGTGAGGTGACCTGCTGGTACGTCATGCACTGCACTCAGTCCTTGCAGTAACCTTACAACATTGCTGGATGGTAGCTTTGTGTTTCCACATTCTGTTGGGGGCGGGGTTCAGTCCTCAGATTCAGATTAGATATCCATTTCTTCTAGGAGCAAAAGCAAACATTGCTCTAAGTTTGTGTTTGCATTGTTTGCGCTTGTTTGGTTTGTTATTGTGAATACGACTGTATATATCCTACCCAGGGTGTCAAGATGTATATATATATGGTCAAGACGAATTTTCTGGTGTGTTTTTGGAGTTGTTAGCTAGTTTCTATTATTACTTGAAGAATTGTTAGTAAAAAGCATTATTGGGGTTTGGGGACCAAAAATGTTTACAATCTATCCATAAATGTTTACATTTTAAACTATTATCTTAGCAAAAAAAGATTAGTCTCACCTCCAAAGCTTGGGCTGAGCCACAATTTTTTTCACCTTGCTCATTACAACCACAACCTATGTGAGTGCTGATTGGGGAAGGCAGCATTCCTCTGTGTGTTTTTCAGGGTAAGTATCAGTTTAATCCTCCCGAAGGAGCTGGAAGAAGAGCGACCCCTCCTGAGTTCATGTCGCAGATCTCTCCATTTCCGGCTGCTCTATTTCAATGCTTTGAGTGGGAAAGCCTTGTTGGTAAGCGTGGCTGTTCAAAACAGATGAGATGAAAAACTTAAGAATAAATTGGCCATCCTTTTCCTAAGTGACTCTCATTTTAAAAACCAGAAAAGCTTCCATTACTCCTTATTTTAGAATTTTTAATGGAATGGGGTTACAAAAATGAGAAACAGGTGTTTAATAGTCTTTCCACTATTAAATATAATTTAGACATGGTATATTTATCCATTACTCATTTCTTTTTCTACAGTAGTACAAAATAGGAAATTATGAAATACCAAACTAATATAGTTTAATGGTGAATAAATTATAAAAACAAAAAAAAATTCTCTGGAGTGTGCTTTATCTTAAAACTGTATTAGGAATAGGTTATCTGCACATCTCTCTATAGAAAACAGAATTTAATGTGTTCAAATCACTGGATACCTAATTACAGGCTACTTCCAAAGAACTGCATATCATATTTTTAGAATTGCTTTACTTAGTTTTAAAGGATGACCACAAATTTTTGTGTTGTCATGCACAGTAGCTCCCCAAAAATGAAGACCAACTTTTACACTTTGAAAAAAAAGGAAATGAGAATATGACAATGAATGTGGAGAGGGAATGAAGTCTTCAGACAGGCTTTTTTTTTTTTTTTTTTAATCTGTGTTGTACAAACTCAAGCGGATCAGACGTCATCCTTAAACTATTTGAAAAGTAAATCATTTAACTACAAAGAAGACAGTAAGAAAGTACAATAAAACTAGAAAACAGTTACAAAATGGCTGCAGTAAAACCTTACCTGAGAATAATTACTTCAGGCGTAAAATGCAGCAGGTGTTAAACTACCTGACTTCAAAACATTTTACAAAACTGTAGTCCTCAAGACGGCATGGTTTGGGCATAAAGACAGATACACAGACCATCGGAGCAGAACAGAGGCTGGAAATGAAGCCTTGCATCTACAGCCAATGGAGTTTTGACAGAGTGATGAGAATTTGCCCTGGAGAAAAGACAGTCTTTTCAATAAAGGGTGCTGGGAGATTGGATATCCACTTGAGAAAGAATGAAATCTCTCAGCAGGTACAAAAATCAACTCAAAATAGATTAGGGACTTAAACTGTAAGACCCCAAATAATGAGCTACTAGGAGAAGATGCAGGGAAATGCTTCAGGATGCAGGGATAGCAAGGAGTTTTTGTACAAGTCTGAAACCACAGGAGAAAAAAAAACAACACACAATTAACAAATGGGAGGGGATTACATCACACCTTCTGCAAAGAAAGGAAGTGATCCACAGAGGAACCTGTCAGTGGGAGAAAATGCTTGCAAACTATTCATAAAACAAGAATATGTAAGGAACTAAAAACCTCCATAGAAAAAAACACAAATAACCTTATTAAAAAATAAGCCCTAGACTAAAGTAAACACGTCACAAAAGAGAACATACAAATGGCCACCAGGTGCATGAGAATGGTCAACCATCACTCATCATCACGGAAATGAAAATCAAAACCACCGTGAGAGAATACCTCAGCCTATGGAATGTGGTTAGTGGTGAAAAGACTAAAGAATTGGGCAGAGGACGTGTCCAAAGGGAGCTCCTGCACACTGTGGTGGAAATGTATATTAGTGCTGCCATTACAGGAAACAGAATCAAGGTGCCTCAAAAATTATGACTCCAACAATCCCACGACTGGGAATACAGCTGAAGGAGGTGAAATCAGGATGTTGAAGAAACATCTGTGCTCTTAAGATGGTTATTGCAGCGCTATTCATGATATCCAGGAAATGGAAACAACTCAAGTGTCCATCAGCTGAAGAAGGAATGAGGGAGCCGTGGTTCATACACAGGATGGAATACTATTTGGCCACAAAAAGCATTAAATCTTGTCACTTGTGACAATGTGGATGAGATCATTATGTTGAGTGAAAAAAGCCAGGCATAGAAAGATGGGTAGCCGCAATCTCACTTATATGTGGAATAGGAAAAGTCTATCGCATTGTAGTTGAGAGTAGGATGGTGGTTTCTAGAGGATGAGGAAGATAGGGGAGGGGGAAGGATGGGGAAAAGCTTCCAGTTAAATAGGGGAAAGAACTTTGTTCTGGTAGTGTGACTACAGATTACAGCAATACTCAGTATGTGTCAAAAAGCTAAGAGAAAGGACTTTGAATGCTTTCACCATAAATAAATGGTATGTATATGGGGAGATAAATATTTAAATATTACACTATGGATAATGTATCAAAACATAATATGAAATCCCACTAAGAGCTACACTTTTTTAATACTTTTTTTTTACTTGTAGAAAAACATAATACTTTTATTTTATTTATTTATGTGGTGCTGAGGATTGAACCAGTGCCTCACCCATGCTAGGCAAGTACTCCACCACTGAGCTACATCCCCACCCAAGATCTACACTTTTTACATCTTTCTGTATCTTAAAAATAAAAACAGTTTAAAATGGCAAATATTATGCTATATATCTATCTTACCCCAATAAAAATATTTAAAAATATATTTGCTACTAATGTGCTTACATTAGAAAATGGAGACCTTTATAGGAAACATTCATAGTCTTGTTCTTTATAGTTGTTTTTTTTAAATATTTGCTTTTTAGTTGTAGTTGAACACAATACCTTTATTTTTACGTGGTGCTGAGGAGCTAACCCAGGGCCTCACACATGCTAGGCGAGCGCTCTACCGCTGAGCCACAACCCCAGCCCTTTGTTCTTTATAATTTTTAGGACAGGAAAGAGCCTGAGAGAAAAGATAAATAAGCATTGTCCCTGCCGAGATTTATTTTCTGTGTAGATCCTGGTCCCCTTTTCATGTGACAGTGCTCTCCTGTGCTGTTCTGTGTGGCACACAGTTCTCTGGAGTCCATTTTACTCTCTGTCTGAGAGGCACATGGAGCCTTCCCTCCCGCTGTGCTGGTGGTGTTCCCAGTCAGCGCCTTCTCCAAGCAACTTTTACAACATCCAGAAGAAGTTGCCATGTGAACTGATATCATGAGTCTCATTTGGCAACTTTAAAAATAAAGATTAGAATATTTGTGTGGTAATGAAATCCTAAATGTTCAAGACATTGGGAGTGCTTGAAGATTAATAAAATGTGAAACCAGGAAAGAGTGGAGAGAGAGTCTTAGTGGATTCCCAATTATCTGCATAATTGGAGTAGGCAATGAAACAGATCAAGCTCATTAGACAATAATACAGAAACCAATTATCTTTGATATCAGTTGTGTTTTGTAATTTTCCTGTGAGTATGGGTGGGTCTGGTGGACTGAGATTATTCCACATTTTGAGCCAAATAGAAGTTTGGAAAAGGTTCCCAGTTCCCCCATCCCACACCTGCCTGTGGGATCATCATGATGCTGTGCTTTTTGCTGAATGCTGCATCAGTGACTCCCCTTTGCCGTTCCTCCTCCATTCCCACTTGCAGTGATTCTTCCTGCCCACTGCTTGTCTGGGATGTTGCTTTCCACATTGGCTTCTTCTGTCCTCAGGTGCTTACCTTCTACCTATAGTTGCACTCGGGAGACCCTCACTGTCCCCATTTAAAAAGTGCTCACTGCTCAGTTCTAGCACTTCAGTTCTTTACCACCTACCTTTCTTCCCAAAATATTATTTTGGGCTCATCTGTCCTTTGTCCCTTGCTTCACCTTGTGCATGAGAGTGACTCTAACTGGTCACTCTGGATGTCTACCTGAACCGCATGGATTATCTGTCTGCCTTCCACTGCAATTTGTATGGGGCATGGTGGGAGGGTGGTGGTGTGGAGGGTGAAGGCGTGGATGAAAAGGGAAGTCCTTTCTCTTTGCTTCAGTCCATTGAAATAGCCTTTTAATTGATCTTGTCATCTTCACACTCAAAGCCACTCTCTCTATAGCCTTTGAAAGGGTTTTTCCAAATTCAGATGTGAAAATGCCTTCTCTTTAAAAATGCTTTTTACAAATCTCTTTAATGGCATGTTTTCTTTGCATATTCTATTTGACAAAATAAAAAGATAATGGAGGAATAGGAATTACCTACCCATGATGTGTCTAGCATTCTAAATAAAGCCACATTTTTTTTTTCCAAAGATAAGCTTCCTGGTTCCAGGGTCTATTATTAAATAATCAGGTAGACATGCAGGTTACCATCAATCTGTTAGTGGTATTAAGTAGGCTAAAGCTTTCATGACTTTTGACTTGTACAGTCTCTCTCTTTACTGAACAATGAATGTAAATGAAAAAGGACAAGGGAAAGGAATATGTATTTCAGGAGAACTCCCTATTAGAATGCACAGGACTGAATTTTTTAAAATTAAAGATCAAGTAAGGGGTCTGGGGATGTAGCTCAGTGGTAGAGTGCTTGCCTGGAATACACAAGTTCCTGGGTTCAATCCCCAGTACCATCACCATTAAAAAAATAAAAATAAAAAGCAAGTGAACTTACACATCCCAATACGCCTTCTAAAGGAGGCTCTTTAATAAGGCCATTGAAGTTTATACTGACTTTCTTATAATAATTTCTGAACTGTTCCTCTTGGTTTCTCTATCTTTACTGTTTTTCCTTCCTGAGTTTCAGCAAGCCTTATCAATAATTGTGAACATCTGTAGTGAGACTAGAACTAGAGTTTCTTCAGTGTGACTTTCCAGAAAAGAGGCATTTCTTTTGGTTGTAAAAGTCTGTCAAAAGTCATGTGACCTAGCTTTGCCTAATATTTTGGATTTCCATAAATATGCAACACTGGCTATGTTCTCTATTTATTAGTTTCAATTCCCAAATGGGACTCTATTTGTTGCCTCAGTTTCTATTCTTTCTATCCTCACCCTTAGGAAACAGTGAGTCTTTGTTCTCGAGCAACATTTAAGTTATAAGTTGTATTTATAAGAGTATTTATGACTTATGTAGAGAAGGGTTATAATTTTTTTTTCCAATGAGTCTGCTGTCTCTTGGTCTCATTATTAGAACATACCACTATCCTGTGAAAAATCCCTCACCATCCTGACCCTGTCTTTGAACAAGGTGCCTTGGAAAGGAAGCCATTAGCCTAAAATGACGAGAAGGCTTTATCCCAAAGTCTACACAGTGGCTAAGCATGCAGACAACTTGGGAAGCCCTTTCTGTTTCCTGACTTGTAGGATGAAGAGAAGAAAATCTGTAAGGCTCTAAAATATACCAGTAGATTGACCCCAGTGACTGGTAACATAAAACTGTTCTTTTAAGCTACGGGTGACTTGTAGTCCCTTCTGGGGAGGGGAGGTCTTTAGTTATTAGGGCTAAAAACCATAATAATGGCTTTCATCGCTTTGTGGAGTGAATCTATACATATTTATAAGAGATGGTTTAGAAATTATAGCAATTTGATTCTTTGTTTATTTTCATAAACATTTACAAATTAATATAAATATCTCATGCTGTATTGTTTGTTTTGCTGGAATGCACTTATTGAAAATTAAGTGCTTAGTCATAGAACATCTGGGCAGGAATGTGGGTGACTCAGAACAAACTCATCACCATTATCAAAACTCAGAGATAACAGCTTCCCGACAATAAGCCATGGATATCATACTCTTCTACCAAGGGCCGTGGTCCCAACCATTTCTCTTCCCCAAATCTCCCCATATTATTTGGATAGATTTGCTGGCTCCAATGGTAGACTATTGGTAAAAGCAAGAAAGCATGCCATTATTATCTTAAGCTTTTTGTTTGCATTATTTAATGACTTTATACAGTAATAACCATGAAAACACAATTTTCTTTTTACGAATTATATTGATAAAGTCACATAATATGAGACTCATGAATAATAATGGGATAGTCATTTTTTTGGTGGGGAGGGGGACTCGTTTACAAATTCTAGCGGGGAAAAATTGAGAGGTAACTAGCCATTTTTTTTTGTATAAACTAAATCTTAATATTAGCCTTCCTAGGCTTAATAGAAATTAATTTTAAAAAGTCATCACTGCCAGATCTAAACCATAATTCCTATGATGGTAGTTAGTATTTAAATAAGATTACATATACTTTTTTTTAGATAGAGGATTGCATAAATCTGCCTTTTGGAAACCTTTGCTTTAAATATGTTTTCAATTATATGGTGTTACTGTGCCCACAGTGTTCCTATCACAATTGATTGATTTAAACAATCAAAGATTTTTGGAAGGGTCTGGGGTTGTAGCTTAGTGATAGAGCACTTGCCTAGCATGTGTGAGGCACTGAGTTTGATTCTCAGCACCTCGTAAAAATAAAAAAATAAATAAAAATAAAGGCAATAAAGGTTCATCCACAACTAATATATATATATATATATATATGATATATCATATATATTATAGGAAGGGATTAGAGCACTTTCATTCCAAAGAGTGCTGACTTTTTCTTTTCTTTGCTTTTAAACCTTGACACTATTTGAACCAGGCTGAACCTCTGATGTAGACGTAAGGTTTGGTTTTTACTTTAGTGCCTTAGTTTATGATCTATGATATAGATTGAGGATGATATTCTGGGGTTGAAAAATGGAGAAGTTCTTTCTGGAAAGAAAAGAAATATTATCCAGGCTGGAGCTGCCATTTGGAAATTATTGACTCACATTAAGAATAACCTTAAAAATATTAGGTTATTTTTCAAATGATATTCTCAGAGGTGGACAGCCAATTTCACAATAAGAATAACTTAATCTAGTATTGATATTGCTTCAGTATTTCCCAAACACAAAATGCCACTGAGCCTTGACAGTTTCTGCTAGCCAATGGTTCTGGAGAAATCTGAATGGTTCTCCATGTGCTGTCTGGTGTTGGGTGGGTTGGCTGTTACGTCTGTAAAATTCAGATGGGTCCAAATTGAAATATAAGACAAATTAAACTGATTTAATATTTCCTCTGAATTCTAATAACTTAATGTATTTTCTTTCTTTAAAAACATGAGAAGACTGTTCCAGAAAGTTGGAACTTTGACAGGTACAGGGTCTGAAAGAAGGCTGGACTAAATGGCTGATGAGGACATCTTGGACAACATGAAGTTTGGGAGTTCAGGTTGGGTTTTGAAACATTGCAGTTTTACATACACGAAGTTCAAGATTTTGTCTCTGTTTTTAAAATGATGAGTCTTAACAATGAAAGAGTTTTAATTAGAAGTGTGTTTGTGGGGTGCTGACATGATTTCATATACTTTTTTTTTAAGATTATATTTGAGGAGACCATTTTACAGTGGACAAACCTGAACAGTGGTTTAGTACAGTGGTCTAGTTGAAAGAGGATAGTAGTTTTATATCTAATTTAATAAAGGCTTATACTTCATTGGCATAAATACTACGAAAGAGAACATTCTTGTTTTCTCCTCTTACTTCTTCCAGATAGACTTTACCAGATCTTGTTTTCCCATCCCCTCGACCCCACAACATGTAAATAGATTACTTACTGCACACTTAAGACCCAGTGCAGTCCACGTTGGACCAGATCAAAACTCCATCCTCATGTTCACTTTCAGATTCTCCTCCTCCTCTCTACCAGGAACTCTCTGTTAATGGCAGGGTGCCCTGTGCTTTTCAGTACCTTCTCTCCCTTCCGCTATCCCTTCCCCCTTTGGTATGCTGACATTGCCAAGAAGGGATTAAGGGAGAAGGGGTCAAATGCCTTTTCTTTTGGTTCATGATGATGTCATCCTCTCCTGACCATCACTGACTGGTTAATTCTAATGGGCTGAAGATATCCGTTTAGGGACTGCCTTCCAAATGCCTTCTTTATGAAGTACACGTGTGGGGTCTTTCTGTAGTGCTTTAGGGGCCTCCTCCCTGCCCAGGTACTTCCCTGTTCTTACTCCTACCTCTCCTGTCTCACTAGAACCTTCTTGTTGCTGGCTCTTCCTTGCTGAGCAGCCAGTCCTCCTGCACAAGGACCTGGCTAGATGACTCACACCAGAGTAACTGCCATGGTGTCTGCTGGACCCAAGGGACACTTACTCATATGGGCCCAAGCAAATGTGGGAAGTCAAGCTGTTTCTGGTATGCATCTCCAAATTGACATCTCTTTCCAGTTAGTTTTTCTCTTCACTTGAATGGTCATAAGATGCTTATAAACAGGTCTATTAGGAAATAGTCAATAGGAAGCCATTTTATAATCCTTACAAGGAATAAAATCTTGGAGTCCACTTCACCTGACTTTCTAGTGTAGCAATAGTGTCAGTGGAGCTGAATGCTATGGTGCAGACACCTGTAATCCCAGTGACTCAAGAGACTGAGGCAGGAGGATTGCAAATTTGAGACCAGCCTTAGCAACTTAGCAAGGCCCTAAGCAACTTAATGAGACCCTGTCTCAAAAGGGGATGGAGTTGGGTGCTGGGAATGTGTCTCAGTGGTTAAGCACCCCTGTGTTCAATCCCTAGTACCAAAAAACAAACAAAAAAAGTCAGTGGATCTTACTAGTCGATACCCAAAATCATAGAACTCTCTTCTAATTATGATTTCCACTATTGTCATGGAATTCTCTCCTTCCTCCTAATCATCTGCTTATATAGATTTGCAGCACATGACAGGCTAATGGCTGAGGGTTCCATCTGGTTTTGAGATTTTTTTAACATACCCTGTAAAGGTATCTGGGACCCACATACTTTTTGGCTTTTAGAATGTGGGGAAAATTTAATTTTACATTTCCAATCATTTCCAGCTTTTGTCTGTCACCATGGGAAACATCATATTCAGAATCCTACATGGTTTGGACTATCACAATGTTAAAGGAGATGGGGATGATGGTTTAGGGCTTCATGGTAGATTGGACAAGGAAGTGAAAGGGTAGGAAAAAGGGTGAGTCTTGGGTTTCTGTTGTATATTACTCTGTGGAGGTTGGGAAAACACTTGAAGGAGCCCAGGTCTTTCATAACTCCACCCTGCCCCAAGGAATGAGCAAGCAGCAGATGACATGTCACGTGTTCACCTTGGACGTTTTGAGTTTGAGTCAAGGCGAGTTCTGTGAGATGGAGATATATAATTGTGATTATTTTTTACTAGCAATAGCTGAAACCATGAATGTGGATGGCATATAGGGGAGAGTGTTCACAGTGAGAAAGAGTACAACACTTATGCACACTCACAACTATTGAACAAAGACATCTTACAGAAACATCTGTAGAAATTAGAATGGTTTTAAAGAAGTTTGTAGGGCTTCCCTCACTATTCTGAAGTCACATGTTCTTACTATCTCTACCTCTATGTATATAAAATGTGGCACAATTTGTCCAATAAACCCAAGTAGCCTGTTGGTGGACTTGCTGGGTTCCTATAGATCCAAAATATACATAAATTTATTTCATGACAAACAACTCCAACTAGGTTATCTGCTTTAGAATACAACATTCAGAGAGGACCTGAGGATAAAAACCTCAGCACCAATGGCCTGGTAAGAGAAGCCTTGTGCCCAGCTCAGGATGTAGATAGAAATATCCAGGCACAATGGACCCTCCAGGAGAGAGAAACCCACAGTACTGAGGGTTGGGTGGTGAAGCAGAGGCTGTGGCTGTACCAAGGAGCATTTTGAACAAGTTTGAAGATCCTGCTAGAAAACTTGAAGTGGAAAATTTAAAAATTTAGATAGAGATAGTCCAGAACTAAGATTTTTTTTTTTTGTCATTATTATGCATTTGCTCCTAAAATAATGATCCGGAAAAAAAAAAATCAGGGTAGAGTCTCTGAAATTGCCTATTAAATATATAAAGGCTGTGTAGCAATGAATGAGTATAACAGCAATACACAAAATTAATATTGTTCGTCACATCTTTTCCCATCATGTGTGAAAGTTTCTTTTGTTGCCGAACTTGTCCCTCAGATGCCTCTCAGGTAACTGTGATTGTCTTCTATCGGCAGAATCAATGGTTACAGCAGCTGGCCGCGCTGGGACAAGCTCTGCCGAGTAGCTCAGCCCATGACATTCTGGAAGATATGAAGATGCTCACAGGTGAATATGTAGATCCAAAATGCTGCAAGAGCATGTCACGAGGTAAGAACTGCACTTCTAGAACTGGGGCTGTCCAGAGAGCTTCTTGATGCATAATTACTACTACTACTACTACTACTACTACTACTACTAATAATAATAATAATAATAATAATTAATGATCCTTCCTTACTCGAGGAAAGAAACATCTCACTTTAATTCAATCAGAACTGGGCTAGAGTCATTTGAGACTTTAAGAAAGTAGCCCTTTTGCCCAGGCGCACACTTACGTTTTCACTTGCATGTTTATATGGCTTAGGACTCTCAGGACGTGGCTGTCTTCTCTCCCTCTTAGTGTCAAAAAGGTTAGAAAATAGCTTTTACCCCAGTGATTTTCATATGAAGAGAAATTTTTGAAAGAGTTCAATTAATATTTTACGTAAAATATCCAAACTAATGGTAGAGATTTATTTTTGAAGCATCAAAGTTTTTTTTCTTTACATTTTTATTAAAATAATTTTATTTTTGGTAGTCTCATTAACAGTAGTTTGTCTTCTTAAAATTAATTTTATTGTATTGCTTGACTTTCCTATCTCCACTTTACTTTGTCATGGGAAAAGCTCATCTGTTACAAAGACACTTAATGTCCAACAGGGGAATGTGGGGAGGACTGTACCAGAGTCTCAGTGGGGTAAATTCTCTTGAGTGATACTTTTCTAGGGAGTGTTGGTTACCCAGGTGGCCAAAGGTGTGGCTTGCCCAGGATCCTGAATTACCACTTCTGGGGTAACTGTAGTTTCAAGGATAGATATAAGGTTTTTCTGGCTTAGCATATGTGCTAAGGCCAGGGGTGAAGAAAGCATGGCCTATTTGGGCTACTCTGAATAGGTTAGTACAGTGGGGCACAGCAGTAAAGGGAGTCAGAGAGGATAATTTACATGAATCAGTATTTTCCACTCTGCATTCTATGAGCTGCTGTGTACCCCCAGGAGTGTGAAGATGCCACAGAGAGGCAGAGGAAGACACTCCATAACAGAGAGCAACATCCAGGGCATCAGCCTTGAGTGAACTGTTCTCTTTTTAATAAACTCTATGTTAATATTTAAGGCCTAATCTATAAATAAAATATTTATAGATTATAAATCTATAAATATAAAATATTACTTGCATGTATCTGAAAATCCATGAACATGAAACAAGCAGAAGGTTCAAAGAGTTTTATTAGTAATCTCTTGATGATTTTTTTTTTAAAAAGAGGAAATAGAACATTTTGCTAGAACATAATATTAATTATTGATATCTAAGAGTGTTCTCTAAGGCACATGGTGCTCATACTGACTTGCTCTAAGTGGGTGTTAGGGGTCCTGAGGTACTGATTCCCTCTCTCATCAGGAGAGGACAGGAAATCTTGGAAAAATCAGCAAATCCTGGTGGGTTTCACTACTTTGCTGTACAAGTACTATTTTTTCTCTGAATGCCATGATGTTAAACGGATGGGAAGCGTTCTGCTAAAGACCTCTTCTTAATTTTATTCTTGTTTCTGTATCATTTGAAATTTGTGTCTACACACATCATTGTATCAGAAGAGACACTCTAGCTGCCTATTCATAATATAAGAGCCCAGCCTCTATTTTTAAGTATAAATACTTTAGCAAACTATTGAAAAATATTTGATGATCAGGTTCACAAAACTTTGAGGGAAACTAGAATTATCACATAATTACTGCGCAGATACTTCTTTCGGGACACCTTGATAATCTGTGGAATTGGTTTATAAATTGCCACAGAAGATATGGAATGATTGTAAAAAGAGGATTTCCAGTCTAGCCTTCCCTCACCAGCTTTGGCAAGTTACTTAACATCTTAGGTCTCCTAACCTGTGTAATGAGGCTAATCATAACAAGACCTCATTAGTGAGTTGATTAAAATGAACAATCTCATTAGTTAATTGATAAAAGTACTTTGTGTGATGAGGCTTATCATTCATGGGAGTTGTGAAAAGTGCTAGCTATGTGGTATGTGTTAAAAAAAATATCGGCCCATTGTGTTCATTCTCTGGGATCCCTGGGTAGGGTAACCAGATGGTTCTGCTTGGGTAATGATTCAGAGATGCAGGGTTTGTCTGCACAGTGATGTCTTCAGCAGAGCATTCCTGTGTTATCTAACCTCCCCTGACTTCTGACCTTTTTATGAGCTTATAAGGGGACTACTCTTTAGGCTGTGAGCAATCCAATTGCCTTTGATTACATTCCTTTTCTGTTTAAATTAGCCTGAGCTGATCTCCATTGTTTGTAAACAAAAACTGACTAGTAATCTCCATTTGGATGTTTAAGAAACAGATGCTATAACACTGAAGAATCCTGCCCAAGTTTTGCAAGTAGTGAATAGTTGAGAAGGAATTCAACATCGTTTAACCTTAATCCAATATCCCTGAGCTATATTTACTATAATAAATCTTCAGAAATGCCTTCCTTAAAGTATGAACCTTGAGTTTTATTAAGTCATCTGTGAAGGTTATCATATAGGTATTTAATAAATGGTTATACAGGTTGTTTTTGGTATTCAAAAAATCTTTTGTTTTGAGTAATATCAGGAAATTTAGTTGGATACTAAGATATTCAATAAGTTTTTATTTTGTGACACTCTCATTGGTAAATGCTCAGCCCAATATTATGATGCTTTTGATGTCTCTCCTGTTCATTTAGAAGACTCTGTCTTGTACAAAGTACAATGTAAAAAATGCTTTTGAGATATGTTAAAATGTGTGCAATAACAAATAAGTGATGAAGTGCAAACTGTATTTTAATATATTAATGTAATTGATCGAGATGAACTATGATGAATTATTTAACAGTATTTATTGGGAAAAATATTTATAGCAATTCCCTTCAAAGAATGATGAATGCTATGAATTGGGATTGCCTGATTGCCTGGCTATAGACCATTTCCTCCATCACTAGTAGATGGGCTTGGGAAGAGCTGAGTCTGGAGGAGACCTCCAACAAACTAGAGTGGGTGGGGCTTTCCTCTGGAGTTCAGAAACCATGCCATTAGTTTTAAATTCCAATGGTAATTTGGTAAATCTTTCTGGGTTTTTCAGATGTTTACAGGGTGTAACTGGACTGCCCTGGGAGGAGAATGAAGGAGATTTCAAGTGTAAGACACTAGTTCTGAAGGCATCTTGTTATCATTCTCCTTTTTCTTCCTCTCCACCTTTGTATGGGCCGACATGAGTCTGGAGCTTCTCTGGAGTCAGCCTTCACAGATCAACTCTCTCCTTTGCTATCAGCCTCCTCTGGGTATTTTGCATGGTGGCTTTTAATCTGTCAACAGGCTTTCACTCTGTTTCTGTCTTCCAGAAATCTGTTAAAATCTCTTTTATCTTTGGGTGGACCATTCTGTCTGATGTAATGGTTTATTTGTGCATGATCGTTTTGTTGGTGATGTTGGAACTGATAGAGATAAACACTTTGCTCTAAGTTTGCATTCTTGATAAGACTTGCTCAGACTTGGTCCTAAAACTATAATGACTTTTTTGACACTTCTTTGGAAGGATCTTGTGAATTCTCCTCAAACTAAAAGAAAAAAGAAAAAAAAATTACATTGCTATATTTATAATGCTTTGAAATATGCACGAAGCTACTTACATATTTAATATCATTCATCAAGGACACAGAGTGAGATCCTAATCTGCTATAATTGAGGCATCAGTTTTCTCTGTCAAGTGAATCCCTAAAGTTCCCTGTAAGGTGAGAGTAAGATGGACATTCAGATTCTATAGTAAATTTTGGTATTTCCCCATGATGCAAAGCCAAGGTGTTTTCTGTTTGCTTGATAGTTTTTGTCTTTGGGGAAAAAAAACAAATAATTGAGAAAAACCTCAAAGAAAATCTTCCCTGGAATCTTTAAGAACCTCTCTTTTCTTCTCTGTCTGGCTGATTTTGAGATTTTAATATGCCTCAGGGAGGAGTTAGATCATGAATGGAGCAGAAAGTCAAGGCTACCCTTTCGGTTTACATGGGAGGGTGACCAAGCCAGACTTCAACACAGGAGGATTATACCAAGCACGAAGTCAAGATTTCTAACAAATGGAAATTAGGGAAAGACTCAAGTGCACAACACGAAAGTGTAGGCATCTTTACTGAGCAGCCTGATGCAGAGTTCATATTTCCATGCATGGGGGAGATGTGGATGAAGAGCTGAAAATTATTCCTTGAAAGTTGTTTTGTTCATTCATTTATTATCCATTTGTTGATTCCACAAATGTTTATTGAGCTGCTTCCTTTCAGGAGTCTGAGAATCTAGAGGAGAAAATTCTTGGTTTCTTTTTTTCCCCCCTTTTCATAGAGAGGTTAGAATCTAATGTGGGTCTCAACAACTAAAGAGGCTTGATAGTTTTTTCCTAAGATCTAATTAGAGCCAGACCACATCAGGGCAAGTAACAGCTCTGCTAATTATAGTTAAGTAATGGATCATTATATTTTTTAAAAATATAAATATTGGTATTAATAAACACATTAGTGAGAGGGTGGGTAGTCTTAAACTTCAGTTGAACATTGCCTCTATTATTATTAGCAATATTGAGGTAGAGATCTTAAAGGATTCCAAAAGTTTGCAAAGAGACTCAACAAGCAATTTTCTGAAGCCTTACTTGTAAGAAGGAAGAGTGTTTGATGGTCATTGTACTTCATTTCATTTCCCGCTGAGAAAGTAGACGTGACAACTGGTCACCCTGGCCGGATTCCAGAATCAATGTGTTGGATTTTGAGCAACACCTGCCCTTCTTTTCTGCATCCTGAAACTTACCTGAATTCTGCTTGCAATTATGAGAGTTGACAAGGCAAGTGAAAGAGAGTAGGGCCTAAAAATACCATGTACTTTTACAAATCAAGCTGAGAAAAAGTTTGATGGAAAGGAAAGAACCGAGCCTGTGTTTAACAAGCTAAAGCTACATCAAAGGGACAGAAAGAAACCGCTTGATAATAAAAATGTTGCTTTGATTGAAACTGGGCAAAAAGCCAAAGGTACTGGAGACTCAGACACACTGAATTGTTTCAGGATCAAACACTTCATAAGTCGATGGTAGATGTGAAATTTCTCTAGTAAGTTGTGAGGCTACATCAAAACAGACCCCTTGCTGAGGCTCCAGAGTTGAACCTTACTCAGAAAGTTCTTTTTCTTTTTCTAACTAAAGAATAGATATAGATACATGGATTCATTTAAAATAGATTTATCAAATGGTAATGTACAAGAATTTCTCATTGGGAATTCTGAAGACAAGTTACACTGGATGGAGTTCCTGTAACCCTTCACTATCACGTTAAATCTTTTAATTTGTGTTTTAAATTCTTTACATTTACTAGAAGGCCACAAACACTACAGAGAGATTGGGGTGAGGAAAGTTCTTATTGTTTAAAGATATTCAATGTATTACCTTGTTTAATAAACATTTATTCAACATCTCTTAGGTCTCTGATCTAGGGTACATGAATTATATCTGTGAAAAAATAAACATATATTTCTGAATATTTGGACCAGACAATAAATAACAAACATAACACATTCACAAATGTAGAATATTATATGCTGTGGAAAAGTTAATCAGGGTAAAGGTGAGTTTGGGCTTGGGAAATGAATGGTAATTTTAAATAACTTGGTCGGACTGGAACTTGTAGAGGTGGTACGTGAGTAATTTCTTAAAGGAGGGAAGTAGATTAGCTGGTAGATATCTCAGGGAAGAGAGCATTAGCAGTGGGGACAGATTTTGTATGTGTCCGATATTTGTTCCATGTGTGAGCCATGGTCTATGGTAGAAAGAGTAGTGGGTGTCTGTGGATGTTCTTTTCTGATTTATTCTGTTTTTCAGTGAAATTACAAGTGTATGTGTGGGGAGGTGTTATCAGCTAAGAGTGAGGATGATGGGAGAGGGGAAAGGCCTTAAAGGAGACGAGAGTCTCCGACGGTCATCTGACGGTACTGGGGCGTAAAAGGATATATTAGATTCTAGGGCAGCTGTATCAGAGATCCATAGTCTGGGTGGCTTAAGCAACAGAAAACTTTTTCTCACATTTTGGAGGCTGAGACTCTAATAGGAGGGTATTGGTAGGGTTTCTTCTGAGGCCCCTCTCCTTGGCTAGTAGATGACCACATTTTCCCTGACTCTTCCTGTGTCTTCTCTCTGTACCTGTCTGTGTCCAAATTTCCTCTTCTTACATGGACTCTAGTCATATTGGTCTAAGGTCTACACTAATGATCCCATTTTTACTTAGTTACCTAACATGAAATTGAGGCTGTAACTTAGTGGTAGAATTCTTACCTGGCCTGTCTGGGCTCTGGGTTCAAGCCACAGCAATGTAAAAACAAACACACAAAAATCCCTATCTCCAATGAAAGCCATATTTTGAGGTACTGAGCGTTTCACACTTCAACACATGAATTGGAGGGGTGGGGCAAAATTCAGCCCATACCAATAGAGTAAAAAATATAGTATGATATTTAAACACTATAGTATAGAAGACTAAGGGTAAGTATTAAAAAGGAAGAACTTCTTGAGAGACAAGAGTTTGGGGATTCCTATATAAGTTTTAAATAATCTCTTCTCAGCAGTTCTGAATTGAGCATTTCTCAGTTTCTCACCAATACCTGGGAAGATACAAATAAATGTGAAAACTCAAATAGCAACATTAAAAAATGCTAGTCTAATAAATTGATCAGATGTAGAAGAGAAAAGAAAATTGACACAAAGATCATAGAAAAGCCTCAGCGATGATGGATTTTGAGTGCAGAGTTTTTCAACTCAGAGAAACTAAACAGGTGGAAGAAAGGAGGAAACCCATTGAAGCAATATTGAACCAGATAAATTTTCTACTGGAGATTAGCTATGGACTGTGGATTTCTGCACAGTAATTTACTCTCCAGCCATAAATCTGAGAATGCAATTGAACCATCACTTATGTAGGACATAGCATCATGGGCAAATCACAAAGTGGATCTGTTGGAGAAAGCTTTCCATATTCTACTGCATTCAAGGAAGAGAAGAGAGAGAAAATCTTGTGGCAAAAAAGCAATTTCAGGGGTAGAAACATCAGCATGAAGACATAAAGGGAGAAGATATATCTGAAACTAATCAGGAAATTATTGAATAGAAAACTGAGGGAGACTGAAAATAAATCTAAATAGAATGCAAGAAAACATAATTTCAATGAAACCAGATCAGAAAGCTCTCAAGAGAAACTGGCAAACTAGAGTACCATAGGATGTGATTTACAAAGAAATAAAGAAAGAAATACTCAAGACAAACAAGATAATAAGGCATCCAAAAGTAAAATAGCAGAGTAATATTCCAGCCTGGATTAGATATAGGTCATGACAGAAATGAAGAGGATGGGATTTGTGATGTGGAGGATTAAAAATCAAAAGTTCTTTGAGAATGCAGAGGTACATGGCATAAACAAGGAAATGAAAGAACTAATCTTATTGCTGATGAAAAAAGATAAAAAACTAGAAGAGAAACAATAATCAAAGCTATAACCAATTGAAACTACTTTGCATATGCCAGCTGAAAAGCTCAACTACCATGAGAACAGATTCATATTTTGACTGATCCTGAGTCTGCCAAAAGAAAACAAAAAAAATAAAAGATCAATTGAGCAGTCCCTACAGGTACCATGAGCCAAGTATAAAGAGATATGAAGAAAAAAAGAGGTTCACAAAAATGTCTTATGCAACCCGAATACCAAAGATAAGTAACATATTTTGTAAAAGTTCAATATGATCTGGTACTATAACCAGCAAATTTATCTTTTGCTAATTAAAGGAGATAAAAGTATATGCAAATATACAAATTGTACATAATAACATGATATTATGGTGTTATTATTTTTAAAAACACTTCATAATTCTGGTTGACAAAGGTGAAAGAAACTAGAGGTTAAATGATACACTGAGGAGTGCAAAGAATAAAAAAAAACCCCTGTAATTTCATGATTAAGTAGATTGATGAGGAATGTTGACATGAAATAAAGTAAAAATATGTTATGCAAAACTGAAAATGAAAATGTTCAAAATATATAAGATGAAAAAGTACAGCCAGGCAGCTATAATCCCAGTGGCTCCAGAGGCCGAGACAGGAGGATCACATGTTCAAAGCCAGCCTCAGCAACTTAGTGAGGTCCTAAGCAATTTAATGAGACCATTTTTCAAAATAAACAATAAAAAGGGCTGGGAACAAAAGAAGTGAAAGACCTCTGTGAAAACTACAGAACACTAAAGAAAGAAATTGAAGAAGAAATTAGAAGGTGGAAAGATCTCCCATGCTCTTGGATAGGCAAAATTAATATTGTCAAAATGGCCATTCTACCCAAAGCACTATATAGATTCAATGTGATTCCAATTAAAATCTCATCATCATTCCATATAGAAACAGAAAAAGCAATCATGAAATTCATTTGGAAAAATAAGAGACCCAGAATAGCCAAAGCAATCCTTAGCAAGAAAAGTGAAGCAGGAGACATCACAATACCAGACCTTAAACTATACTGTAAAGCTATAGTAACAAAAGATCATGGTATTGGCACCAAAATAGACAGGTAGATCAATGGTACAGAATCAAAGACACAGAGACAAACCCACATAAATACAGTTATCTCATATTAGACAAAGGCTCCAAAAACATACATTGGAAAAAAGATAGCCTCTTCAACAAATGGTGTTGGGAGAACTGGAAATCCATATGTAGCAAAATAAAACTAAACCCCTATCTCTCACCATTGCACAAAACTCAACTCAAAAGCAGATCAAGGACCTACTAATTAGACCAGAGAACCTGCACCTAATAGAGGAAAAAGCAGTCCCAAATCTTCATCACATCAAATTAGACCCCAACTTCCTTAATGAGGCTCCTAAAGTGCAAGAAATAAAATCAAGAATTAATAAATGGGATGGACTCAAAATATAAAGCTTCTTCTCAGCAAAAGAAACAATCAATGAGGTGAAAAGAGAGCCTACAGTTGAGGAGCCAATTTTTGCCACACGCATGTCAGATATATCTCCAGGATATATAAAGAACTAAAAAAAACTTAACACCCAAAACAAACAACCCAACCAATAAATGGGCTAAGGAGCTGAACAAACACTTCTCAGAAGAAGATATACATTTGATCAACAAATAGGTGAAAAAATGTTCAACATCTCTAGTAACTAGAGAAATGCAAATCAAAACTACTCTAAGATTTCATCTCACGCCAGTTAGAATGACAGTTTCAAGAATACCGACAACAATAAGTGTTGGTGAGGATGTGGGGGAAAAGGCACACTCATACGTTGCTGGTGGGACTGGAATTTGGTGCAACCAATTTTCACAGAGGTCTTTCACTTTCTTTCTTTCTCCATAGAAAGCAATATGGAGATTCCTTAGAAAACTTGGAATGGAACCACCATTTAACCAGAGCTATCCCACTCCTTGGTCTATACCCAAAAGACTTAAAATCAGCATACTATAGTTACACAGCCACATCAATGTTTATGGTAGCACAATTCACAATAGCTAAACTATGGAACCAACCTAGATGCCCTTCAATAAATGAATGGATAAAGAAACTGTGGTATATATACACAATGGAATATTACTCAGCATTAAAAGAAAATAAAATTATGGCATTTGCAGGTAAATGGATGGAGTTGGAGAACATCATGCAAAGTAAACCAATTCCCTAAAACCAAAAGCTAAATATTCTCTCTGATAAGTGGATGCTGATCCATAATGCTGCGGGGCATGGGAAAAAATGGAGGAAATTTGATTGGGCAAAGGGGAGGGAGGAGTGAAGAGGGCAAGGGGGCAGGAAAAATGGTGGAATGAAATGAACATCCTTACCCTAGGTACATGTATGACTGCACATACACACAATGCTACATTGTGTACAACCAGAGAAATGAAAAGTTGTGCTGCAATTATGTACAATGAATCAAAATGCATTCTGCTGTCATATATATATATATATATATATATATATATATATATATATATATATATATAATGCATTAATTAATTTTAAAAAAGGCTGGGATGTGGCTCAATGGTTAAGCGCCCATGGATTAAACCCCAGTACCAAAAAAAAAAATTATATATCAGTAATTGCTATATGATGTTTCAGATTATATTTAAGAAAACCTGGTGTATGTTTGAGAAAAACTTTAAAATGTTACAGGTTACTGCTGGTAGAACAAATATGTTTTCTAAAACATTGACGATTACATAAGTAAAATAAAATCTTTAAAAATCATATAATAAAGTAAACAGCAAGAAATCAGACTGAGTATGAGCTAAAATTGAGCTAAGAAAAAAGATTTGTGTGACATTTGAGAGGAATCAGACATTATTAGCATCAGCATTAAGAAGACAGCTACTTTAAATATTTAATGGCAATTTTTGAAATCACAAAGATAAAGAATCCTAAAAGCATATAAAAATGATTCAGGAGGCTATTTCAATTTCAAGATGAAGCTTTTGGGTAAAGTAAAAGCAAAAATATTATTTATAAAATGAGTATCATTAAAAAAAAGTACAAAAGGTTTTCAAATAAAAGAGCATGCAAGGTTTTATCTGAATGGAGGCTTTACAATATTAGAATCACAGTGTTACAACCCCAGGTAAAAAGGTACCTGTGGTGGGAAATCATTAAATGGGGAAAAGAAAAATTAATCATTCAATGTAAAAATATAAGCTTACCAAGTGGTAAAATAAGTTGTATGTTTAGAATTTTAACCTTCTAAATGCCCAATAAAACAGATACATTAGATCAATAATAAATTACTTATTAAATAAAAGCTGTATCTAATCTGAGAAATACTTGCAATGTTTATAAGAGACACTTGAAGTTTTTAATATTTATAAAAAAGCTTCTTAAAAACAATAATAATAATTGAATAACTTAAGAGGGAATAGGGTAGATCACAGAATGAGGCAAAAGAGCAGTTAAGTATGAAAAAGTTTAGCATAATTAGAAAACAAAGGAATGCAAAATAAAATCACAATCTGTCAACTACAAGAGTGTTTTTTTGTTGTGGTTAGCTGTTATAATTATTATTATTATTATTATTATTATTTTAAATAATAATGGTATCTTTGAGTTTGCACATAATTGTTGACAGGCATATAGATTACCAATCTTTCTTGAACACAGATTGGTAATTTGTATCAAAAGCCTTAAATTACTCATTTCCTTTGATTCACTAATTTCAGTTCTTGGAATTTATTCTAGAGGGAAAAAGCATTAATTCACACAACAGTTTTATAAGAGAATTTGTAACAGATGTGTTTATACTGGCAAAAAACTAAAAAAAAAAAGGGGGGGTGGTGGTAGTGGTTTCCTTACTATTGTATTTTAATAAAGACAAATCTTAAACTAGAATACTTGATAGCCATTAAAAGTTATGTTCTGAACTATATGTAATGACATGGGAAGTCCCAATGATTGTTAATATTAAATGAAAAACATCACATTAATACATTTTCTAAATATTTTTTACACCAGATCTATTAATACAGTATATTTTTGGAAAGAAAAAGATTAAAAAGAAATATAAAAATAGGAGTGGATATTTGGGATCGTAGAATTGAGTGACTTTTATATTTTAGAGTTTCATTTATAAATTAACCATTATCATAAATCAGTTTTAATAATAAAATACTATATAAGATTTCCTAATTCTGAAAGGAAAATAATTCGAAACTATTTTCCTTAACTCAAATCACTTGTGTGTTTTTCTAAGCTAAAGTGCTTACTGATTCCTCAGGAAGAATAATCTGTCCCTCTTAGTGTCAACCACTTCATCTTCATGCATTTCTCTGGTGACACCTGGGATATGCTTTAAAAAACACATTTGTTTGCTAACATTTTTGTCTCTGTCTTTTTTATGAATATCTGAAATACAAAGTGCCTAACTAGCAAGGTATTTTTCACATATTGAAAATGCTTCTTGAACATTTGTTGAAGGAATATATTCCAGCTTGATCACAGAAATAGAACTTTTTAGAAAGAATACATGGTTTACAAAGTCAATAATACAAAGCACTTTGGATGTGGAAGTTTTCATGTTGTATCCTTTCAATTTACCAATGTGAATGTTCATGTCTAAGTCATTTGGTCTGATCTTATTTTTTATCTTCTTTTAGGTTTCATAGCTATGATATATCTCACAGTAACCTATAGAGAAATGTTTGTATATACACATTTGTAATGAATTAGGACTTGACAGAAATTTACAATACTTTAAAAATATTGTAGTTACATATTTGGAAAAATATCACACTTGAATTGAGGACTAAGTTTTGACAGAAACTTTACTTAGTTTCCACAAATTTAAATGTCTAGAGTCTGCACATTTGTTACTTTTCACTATATTGAAGTTCTCTTTACATAGAGAAGTGATATTACTTTTTATCCTTTGGAATTCTAAAAAAAGGGAAAATAATGGAATAGTGGGTGTCATAGAAGCTAGTTAAGTGGCATCATGGTATTACTGAGGGACAGAGGCCACACAACAGGTCTGCCCAGGGAAGTGTGTAATAAACATGAACAATATTTCAGTTACCTGAAGGATTTTTGTGGCTATAGTTAGTGAAACTTCTATATGAAGATGTGTACATTTATTGTTTCACTTCAGTCTTTTAATTGTTCAGTCTCTCTCTCTCTCTCTCTCTCTCTCTCTCTCTCTCTCTATATATATATATATATATATATACATATTTGTGTATATATGTATGTATACACACTTACACGAGAAAGAAAGATATACTGTGCAATTACAACCACAGGAAATACCTAATGATATTATAATAAATTATTATAATATTTATTATTATTAATTAAATACCTAGAAATACTTAATGACATCACAAAGAATGTGTCATGGCATTTATGTTTTTCCACAATCAAGAAATCTAATTTAAGTTGAATGTTAACAATAAAGTTATTCTTCCTAAAAATAGGTGGTTAACATTCTCCTCTACTTTTGCCTAACTAGAAGGACTGCACGTGGATGATAGATAACACTTGCAAAGACAAACAAGCACAGAGATGGGCTGAAGGCAGCATTCCAGAGATGAGGTAAAGTCAAAATCCTGAGTTTTGCAGAGTTTTGCTTGAAAGACAGCTTTTAAAATTACCCTCAATTGTTAGATAACTAAAATGGCAATTATTCTGCCGCAATTGGCTCATGCGCAAGGAATTCACTCATCGGTCTTAAGACATATCCTATCAACTGCAAGTGACTGGTCTAGCTTAAAGGTAGAAGGGCTTGCTGAGGTCTCAGTTGCAGTGTTCCTGAGATGTACCTTGAAAAGTTACAGATTACGAATGGAACATGTGATGCTTTCTCTTCCCCAGTCAGAATAGGTTAAGTCTAGGAATCAAGAATTAGAAGTAGAGTGCTTATGGCATGGATACAGATTTATGGGAATGACATAGGAAGGAGTCAACTATAGCAGTTATTAACTTATTGCTTCTCAGTTACAACCTTACTCTTATTTTCTCTGCTTGTGACAATGGAGTTATATCTGCACCTTGAATATGCCCTTTGCCAGCTGGCTTGGCATTCGGCTCTCCTGAAAAGACAGTGGAGGGACACAGGAGGGCTGGAAGAGGAGGGGGTTTTTTGCTCCTGTGTTCTGCTTTCCATGGAACACTGTCAGTGTGAAGAGAGCACAGCTGCAAATACTAGCTGTAGTGCACTCTGTGGTCCACTCAGCACCCCTGCAAGTTCGTCAACACACGGTGAACCACTTTTGTAGTTCAGCAGGAACATCCTTTAGCAAGTTTCTTGGTCACCAAAATAAGAAGATCTTCTCATGATTTCACAATGAGTGGATTCCACTGAGCTTCTTTATCTCTGCAGTGGTGACAAGTGCAGAGCACTTGTGCCGTGTCCTCTAAGATCTGAATCTCAGCCTTGCCAGCTACCATAGTTTGGATCTAGAATGTCTCCCAAAGTCCCATGTGTTAAAACCGTAGACCCCAGTTTGATCCTATTGGAAGGTGGTGGACACTTTAAGAGGTGGGGGCTGGTGTGACATGTAAAATTTTGTCACTAGAGGCTTGCTATTGAAAGGGACATTAAGATTCCAGCCACTTCTTTTCCCCCACTCTTTGCTTGTGAGTAGGGTATTTGGCATGAATTCACCGAATGCTAACGGAGGTAGTTTTAGGCATCAAACATAAGGCCTTCAGATAGATCTTCAATGCTCAGCATGATTAAAGTTTGATGATGAAGTTTAACAAAGACTAAAAAATGTGAACAAGTATGAAGTTTAACAAAGACTAAAAAATGTGAACAAGTAAATATTTGGACCACATCTCTGTATGATGGTTAGTTTGCTTGGTGTTAATCCACACAGCTTCTTGAGACTTTTTAGGGAAGCTTTAGAGAATGTTCTTCAACTGCTTTTGCTTTCTTTCATTAAGAGTTCAAGTTTAAAATGCCAGTAATGTACCAAATTAGGTGAGTTCATTTAGTTGACATCTACCCAATTTGCTTTTCTCTGGGAACTGATGGCTCTCACATACGACAAGGTTCTAAGTTTATTGCCTAATAGCCAGTTTGCTGATATATCAGTCCACCCCTTGGGCACAGGCCATTGGACTAAAATTGAATACTTGATTCCAATTGGGCAGCATTTATTAGCAGCAATTTAGATTTTCTCAGTAAGAGAGCCTACTCTTTGCTTTGCTGATCTCTAGCTACAAAATTTTGAAATCTTTCCATTTATTAAAACCAAATAAAATGGAGTTTTCTGACATACAACAGTGTGATTCTATGAAATTCATTCAAACATAGTCAATTTCCTTTTAGATGAACTTTTTCAGATAATTATGCATTCAAAGTGCTATCAGGATTTTATTTATGCAATTTCTCAGCACCTTTTATATGAAATATAATAAGCTAAACCTTATATTGAAAAAATACCTGTTATGTACACATAGACCCTGAAAAGTTCAGGGCAAACATTCTCCTCACTGGCATCCACTGATGCTGATTCTTATTCTGTGCTGGAAAGAGAGACACGGAGAGTGTATTTGCTTCTGTATTCAGTCCTTGATCACTGAGGAAGGTCCAAAAGAGTGCTTGTTAGCTCCAGTCAATTGAAATGCCAGCTCTCCTTTTGCCTGTGGTTGACGCAGCCTCCACTGTAGGCCACAGAGTAGCTGTTGTCTGCTGCGGCCACTGTCTATGTGTGGGCTCTTTACAAAGCTTTCTCCATCATCACCACCTCAGAACTGAATTCCCTTTGCTGAGGTTTCTTGTCTTTCTCTTAGTAAATATGTATTGAGCACCTACCCTCTGCAAGAAACTGTGTGTGCTCCTGAGAATATGGTAGTCATAAGACACACTCTAGTGAGCTAACAGCTAACAGCTCAGAGGATAGAAACATTAATCAAATATTTATTTATTTAAATGGATAAGCATATCAATTATATATATTTTTAGTGCACAATATGATGTTTTGAAATACACATACATTGTGGAACAACTAAATCAAGGTAATTGATATATGCATTACTTCATGTACTTATTATTAGTTTATTTATTTGTGACAAGAACACTTCAGAGTCTACTCTTGGCAATTTTCAAGTACAGTATGTAATGCATTGTTATTTACTATAGCGTCAAATGTTTAAGTCAGTTTATGCAACAAACTTAATACATATTTTATTTACTCTATCACTATTCTAGGTGCCAGTGATCACGCAGTGAAAGAAAAAAAAATGATCAAATGCTGGTTACCAAGAAGTTATCCTTCTAGTCACATAAAATCACAAACAATGATACAGGCAAGAAGAAAAATTACTGAGCACAATTGCAACATAATTGATCCTGAGCCCAAGAAGATCTCATGAATTATGACGTGTGAAATGAGACCTGCAGGGCAAGAAGGTGTTAACTAGGTCAAGAGATGAGCAGAAAAAAACCACATGAGCAAAGGACCTGAATTAATCCATAATTGTGGGAAATAATTCAAAAGTAATTAAAAGTACTAGCGGTTCATTCTAAATCCCTGACCAATTAAAATTAATTAAGTGACCAAGAAACTGGTTTCTCTTGGCACTTTTTTCAACATTAATTATGTTAAAACACAATTGCCATATTCAAAAATGAATATTCATTTGGGAATTCTGATCAAGGATAGGAAAATATGGATTATATTTAGTGTAAGTGCAGTGAAAACACTGCTTATGCAGCCATAATTATATAATATTTTCTGAGGCTCAAAATACAGTTAAATATTTTTGCATGTTAAATTCATGTAAAGAAAGAGAATTTTAAAAAATTCAAAAGAAAGGGAATATTTTTCTTGTCACTAGGTACACAGCACTAAAATGCTTTTTATTCATTTTTATGGTCCTATTACCATACATGTTCATTGTATACAATATGAAAAGTGGAAGAGATTATAAAAATGGAAATAGAAATTAGCAGTTACATGCCCACCAGAGTTTATATAACTTTTTTGTTTGATTTAAATTGTCTAATTAAAAATATCATATGTTCTATGTACAAATATCCTAAAATTGGATTGCCAAGATACAAAGCTTTGAAGTCACTGTATGTGTAGGTTCATTTTCTGTTGCCAATAACACAATATGACAAACTGGGTACATAATAAGGAAGAGAGGTTTCTTTATTAACTGATTTGCACCTGGTTCTGGTCCAAGGAGGGAGGCCACACTGAGAGATGCAGGCAGAGGCCCAGGTGGAACAGGGCACCACAAGCCCAGGGACAGGGAGTGCACAGGTGCCTCTCTGCCTCCTCTGATCTCTCTCCCTCTTATGAAGCCATCAGGATTCAAACATGGGGTCTCTGCCCTGGACCTTCCTAATTACCTCCCAAAGCTCCCACCTGTAGTTGGATTAGGCTCCCCTCCTAATTACTCACAAAGGGGATTAAATTTCAACACGTGTAACCTTGGGGCATGCGCTCAAGCCATATTCCCAACCACAGCAGTATCTTTATGTGTGTGCTTTTCCTATACATTTTATGGAAGAAAATAACAAAGTTGCCAGCTGTCTTTTTTTTCTGTCATTGTTGGATTTAAATGATGACTGAAGTTTAGAAAATCAGAAAATTACTTTCTAAAGTTGCAATTTTATTTTGTTGAAAACGTAAACATGCATGTGAGTCTTTATAAAATGAAATAAATTTTCTAGAATTCTGATTATTCTTGAGGATAAGACATAATATTAGCCTAATATAAAATATGAATATTGCATCTACTATAGATATGGGATTTAATAAAATTATCTGAATAATGAGAATATTAATAATATTTGGATTAAAATATATTTGATTTTTCTTTATTTATTATGTTCTAAGTTATTAATTTTCCATATTAATTTTACTACAGTAATTTGTTCTTCCATAATTACATTTTAAAAATTTTCTCCAAAACAGCACAAAAAGGAATATGAAAATACAGATGGCAATAATTTATGTGATCTCAACTAAAATTTTCAAGACAGTGATGCAGAGGATCACTTACTAAGTTAATCAACTTTCATAACATACTGAAGATCCTGCCTACAGGTAGGTTTATGACTTGGATATGGCTGATCATATTTTCCCACTTCTTTGTCTACAGGGATGGGTGCAGGTGATTGGTGTGTCAGTCAAACAATCTTGGTCATTATTATTACTACATGTATCGATGTGGAGTGAGAGGTTTTTTTTTTTTTTCTGTATAACTTTGAAGCTCAGAGCTTCTGTTGATAATTTTTTGTTTTCTTCTTTTCATTTCTTTTGCATGAAATAAATCTGGCAAACAATAAACACACTGCAAAAGATAGCAGAGCTGAGCAGGGAAGAATTGTATAGGAGATTCAAGACAACATTTAAGCACCTGGAGATGGCAGAATTTGAAGCCTGGACTTGACAATTCTGCAAGCATATAAAAATGTGTGTATGTATGTACTTATATTTAATCTAGTTTAGGTCACATTTCTCATAATTGAAACGTAGCTGAAAATATGCAAGAGGTGAGATCCATCATCTTTTTTTTTTTTAAATAAATGGGGATGGAACCCAGGTCCTTGTAAATGTTAAGTAAGCTCTCACTGTACTATAGAGCAACATCCCTACCCTAGATCTATACAATTGTGAAAGAACAGGTCATTTTTTTAATTTGCTCTTTTTATATATACATAAGAATGAATATATTTTGACATACATACATGGAGTATAACATATTCTATTAGAATCCCATTCTTGTGGTTGTACATGATGTGGTTTCACTTGTTGTGTATTCATATATAAACATAGGAAAGTTATATTTGATTCATTTACAGGTCATCTCTATAGTATTCAACTTCTTCGAGGACATAAAAAATCTTCTCATTCAATTGGATACCAAAACTTCTATAGTTTTTCCCAAACATGTACTGAAGTATAGACAAATTTCACCTACAAAAGTAGGTAGAAAGTATTAAAAGGCAAAAGTATTAAATATTAGTGAGTCCAATTAAACATTATCAGACTAATTTAATACTGCTTATGGATTTTTTCAATATTAGAAATACATATCAAAAGGAGGGGGAAGATGGCAGATTAGAGTGAGGCAGCATTTCCCCTATTTGCTATCAGAACTCAAGCAGTGTGAATATTGCTTCTCTCTGAGGCTTAGAGTGAAAATTCCTGACTGAAGGAGCCGTCTGCCTAGCTGAACCAGAGACTGTTCGACTCATTAAATGGATCAAAGAAACAGTCTCCCTGAGTTTATCAATTGTCCAGGGAAAGATGTTCCAGGAACTATCTTGGGACATACAGCACAGTGGGACCAACAGGAACTGGAGACTCAGATCCATGAGTTCTCAGCTAAGTCCGAGTAAACCTATCTGAGCCTAGTAAAGATTTAACTGATCCTAACAAAGCCATGGAAAATCAGAAAGACATTTTTTGGAGGGGAACACAAGTTGGAGAGGCTGAAGAGAACCTTGCTCTCCCCAACCCTGCGCCTTGCAGGTGTTAACAAGGCCTGCTACAGCAGGTCAGCAAGTAAGAAGGGTGTGTGTGAGGGCCACTTGGCTCTCAACTTGCCTGGCTGACCTGTTCTGGTGACCAATCTGGCATCCACTGGGTCCCTTGCATCTGCTGGGACTGGGAACAGTCTGGCACCCACCTGGGACCCCTGGCCCCCCAGCCCTCAGTCCCCTGACTCCTGGCCCCTGACCTGCACCACTCTACTTACTAGGTCTGCAGCTTTACCTCCAGCCCATCCCCAGCCTTCCAAGCCATCACTTTGCCACTGGGCTTGCCCAGCTCTGCCCACAGCTTCTCTGCTGGCCCGCAAGGCCCAACCCCCTGATTCATCTGGCCCAGGCCAGCTAGACCTGCTGTACATGGCTAGCTGCTTCTCCCACCCAGCCACAGCCCAGCCTGTCTGGCCCACCACTTCATAGCTGCCTCAGTAAGCTGCTTCAAAACCCAGCCCGCAGCGTGGCCTGCCTACACCAATCTCCCAAGAAGAGACGTTGGGAAGTCTTAAACCCCAACTGTCAACTTAGTAACACAATAAAAAGAAAGGACTTGACAGCTCATGGCCCATACTATCATGGTTAGTTCATACCTCAAAAAGAAATGAAAATCAGTTGGGCACAGAGAGAAAACACATATGTGCAATGACTATTTTGTCTACCATAGTGGAAATGACTCCTTAATTCTTAACCTTTTAGCCAAGATTTTTTTTTCTATATGTGGTTTTGGTATTTGAATGTGTACTGATTGATTGAAGGACTTCTGTGCATATACATATTTGTTTCCCCTCATTTCTAGCCTTTTTATTTGAGTGTGTTATTTTTGAAGGTTAGGATTTTGGATTAGCATGTTTTGATTCAATAAGGAAACTGAAGAAGAATCAGTTGGAAATCCTTGAAATGAAGGAATCAATAAATCAAATTAAAAAAAAAATCATTGAAAATAATCACCAGCAGACTAGAGAGAGTTTCAGGCAATGAAAACAAAATATATAATCTTGAAAATAAAGTTGAACACAAAGAAAAGATGCTAAGAGATCATGAACAGAACTTTAAAGAAATATGAGATGACATGAAAAGGCCAAATTTCAGATTTATTGGTATAAATGAATGCTCAGAGGTACAAACTAAAGGAATACACAATCTTTCACCAAAATAATATCAGAAATTTCCCCAAACATTAAGAATGAAAATCAAATACAGGAGGCATATAGGACTCCAAAAGTACAAAATTACAACAGACCAAAACCAAGGCGTTATTATGAAAATGCCAAATGTACAGAATAAGGTTGAATTTTAAAGGCTTCCAGAGAGAAATGACAGGTTACATTTAGAGGAAAAATATTCCGGAACTCACCTGATTTCTTAAATCATACCCTCAAAGATAAGAAATCTTGGAATAATATATACCAAGCTATGAAAGAAAATGAATGCCAACCAAGAATACTACACCCAGCAAAATTAAGCTTCAGAATTGAGGATGAAATAAAAACCTTCCATGATAAACAAAAGTAAAAAAGAATTCACAACTAGAAAAACTGCACTACAAAACTTACTCAATAAAATATTTCCTGAGGAAGAAATGGAAAACAAAAGGGAACACCAGCAAAGGGAGGAACTACACTAAAAGGACAGTAAACCAATGGAGAAAGAAATTCAAATAAAAAAATAGGAAATCACTCAAAATGATAAGAAATAAAAATCATGTAAAAATGTAAATGGCCTAAACTAATCAATCAAAAGACATAAACTGGCAGATTGGATTATAAAATAAGGTCCAATAATACTCTGTCTCCAAGAGACTCACCACATAGAGAAAGTCATCCACAAACTAAAGGTGAAGGGATGGGAAAAATACATATCATTCACATGGATTTCATAAATAAGCAGGGGTTTCTATCCTCATATCAGACAAAGTGGACTTCAAGCCAAAGTTAATCAAAAGGGACCAAGAAGGACATTTCATACTGCTTAAGGGAATTATACATCAACAAGACATCACAATCTTAAATATTTATGCTGCAAACAATGGAGCATCTACATATATCAAATGCTTGGCATTGAACATAGGGCTTTGTGCATGCAAGGCAAGCACTCTACCAACTGAGATATATCCCCAGCCCAATTTCAAGAATCAAAAAACTCAAAACACAATGATACTGGGTGACTTTAATATGTTTCTCTTTACACCAGTAAAATAAAAAAAATACTATGAAGACATTTACCAGTTTCTAGAGATATAATGCCTACCCAAATGAAACCAAGAGGACATAGAAAATTTTGAATCAAGAGGACAAGCAATGAAATTGAGGATGCCAACCAAAGCCTACCAACAAAGAAAAGCCCAGGACCAGATGGATTCTTAGCTGAGTTCCACCAGACTTTCATAGAAGAACTTATCCCACACTCCTCAATTTTTCCATGAAATAGAAAAGAGGAAACCTTTTCCAGACTCATTCTGTGAAGCTACTATCACCCTGATACCAAAACCAGATAAAGACAAAAAAAGGAAAGGAAACTTCAGACCAATATCCCTGATGAACATTTATACAAAAAATTCTTAATTAAACTACTGCCAAATCATATACAAAACAAATTAAAGGTAATGCATTATGACCAATGAGGTTCATCCCAGGGATGCAATGTTGATTCAACATATGGAAATCAATAAATGTAATTCATCACATAATAGACTTAAAGATAAGAATCACATTATTATTTCAATAGATGCAGAAAAAGCATTTGACAAAATCCAGCATCCATTTATGCTCAACACACTAGAAAAACTAGGGATAGTAGGAACATACCTCAATATTGTAAAAGCTATATATGTTAAACCCAAGGCCAACATCATTCTAAGTGGAGAATAGTTGAAAACATTCCCTCTAAAAACTGGAACAAGACAGAGATGCCCGATTTCACCACATCTGTTCAATATAGTCCTTGAAAACCCAGCCAGAGCAATTAGAAAAAAATTTAAAGGACATGAATAGGAAAAGAAGAGTTGAAACTATATTTGCTGACAACATGATTCTATATTTAGAAGACTCAAAACGTCCACCAGAAAGCTTCTAAAACTTATAAACAAATTCAGCAAAGTAGCAGGACATAAAATTAACACCCATACATCAGCTGGATTTCTATCCACCAATGATGAGTCATCTGAAAGAGAAATTAGAAAAACTATTTCATTCACAATAGCAAAAAAAAAAATGCTTGGGAATCAATCTAACAAAAGAAGTGAAAGACCTCTCTACAATGAAAAAAAAAAAAGAGAGAGAGAGATTGAACAAAACCTTAGAAGATAGATCTCTCATGTTCCAGGATAGACAGAATTAATATTGTAAAAATGGCAATATTATCAAAAGTACTCTACACATTTAATGCAATTCCTATTAAAATTCCGATGACTTTCTTTATATGAATAGAAAAAGCAATCATTAAGTTCATTTGGAAAAGCAAGAGGCCCAGAATAGCCAAAGCAATCCTCAGCAAGAAAAGTGAAATAGGAGGCATCACAACACCAGACCTTAAATTGTACTAGAGAGCTATAGTAGCAAAGACAGCATGGTATTAGCACCAAAACCTACATGAAGGCCAGTGGTGCAAGATAGAAGACACCGAGACAAACCCACATAAATACAGTTATCCCATCCTAGACAAAGGCACCATAAACATACATTGTTGAAAATACAGCCTCAGTAACAAATGGTGCTGGGAAAATTGGAAATCTATATGTAGCAAAATGAAATTAAACTGCTCTCACCCTGCACAACACTCCACTCAAATTAGTCCAGGACATAGGCATTAAACCAGAGATGCGGCACCTACTAGAAGAAAAAGTAGGACCAAATCTATCATGTTGGCTTAGGAACTGACTTCCTCAACAAAACTTCTAAAGCACAAGAAGTAAATATCTAAAAATAACAAATAAAAAATGATCATCGGATGTATTGGTACGCTTCTGTAATCCCAGCAGATTGGGAGGATCACAAGTTCAAGGCCAGCCTCAGCAGTTTAGCAAAGCCCTTAGCAGCTTAGTGAGACCCTGTCTCAAAATAAAAAGTAAAAAGGGTTAGCGATGTGTCTCAGTGTTCCGTTGCTCCTGGGTTAAATACCCAGTTCCTAAATAAATAAATTAAAGTAAAAATACTATATTGAACAGCAAGGTAACTATACTTAACACTACTAAAATGTTCATTTACAGATGATTAGGATGTTTAATGCTATGAAAGCTGACTGTGGCCTCTGCCCAAGGAGCATCTTTGATACTTGTCATGATACACAGCACGAGGCTTTTGTTACTGTAAATCTGTTTTTCTGCCATCAAACATTTGCTCCAATTCATTCACACATGAATTCTTTATTTTCCCTCTGAAAATGGTTAAGACATGCAGAATAGACATGTCTGTTCAACACAGCCAAGGTCAGATTTCATATGACCTCAGGGATCACCCATAGTCCAGTGCTAAGAGCAGTCCTGCCTTAGCTGCCAGGGTAGAAGTGCCCCTTCTCAACACAGAGAAACAGTTCCTCCAGGATTTTCAGAATAGTTTCCTTCTGTATGTTCCCACTAACTTCCCCAGATTAGAGGATACTTATCCTGCCCCCTTTAAAGACTCTTGGAGGAGAGATTCAGGAAAATCCTCTTGTAACTGCCAAAGGGGCCTTGAAGAGTCAGCAGGGAGTGGCATTGCCACACCGAGGTATTACATCTGAGGTACCCAGGGTCAAGAGCCTAGGATCCTGAAAGGCAGTGTTGAAATGCTGTAAAAATCTAACTTACCCAAGGAACAAATCATTTGGAAATTAAAATAAAATACATATTGGCTTCCAACTCTATTGGTTTCAGAGGCTCAAATGTTGTCTTGAAGCCCCCAAACCACTGCCCCTACTCAATCTTTGGTATCTTTTGCAATGACTTTGTTCTTAGGCACACTGGGTTCATGTTGTAGAAAAGGTGGTCAACAGAGACTTCAGAATTCAATCTTACAGCCATGTGGGGCATGATTATCCCTCCTTCAACACCTATTGTAGCAATAACCGTGGCTGTGCTTGGATGAGTGACCAACTATCACCTGAGCCAATTGCTGTGGAAGCTTATTAACGTGGTTAATCCCATTGATATTCAAAGAAGAAACGTTTTCAATCATCTTGGTAAACTTCAGTTCATATAAAATGCAACTGCATTTCAGATTAGCAAAAATATTATTAAACAGAATGAGAAATGTTTCATGTTATAAGAATAGCTAGCTTTAATTAATAGTAGCCTTTTATTTGACATTGAAAAATTAGAAGCACCTACATTAAATTCTAGAACAAAAAACATTTTTACAGCACATTGAATTAGACACAAAATAAGAAGCAGTAGAAAGGCTGAGAATCACTATTGTTATTTCCAGACTACATAATTACACAGATGGAAAGTACAGAATAGCCAAATCAAAACCTATTTGTTTGATTGAAAAAGAAATATATATATATATATATATATATAGTTAACATTAAGTAGTTAAAAAGTAGAATGTAAAAGGGACAGCATTCACACCAGAATCTGCTTTATAATTTTCCCAGGGTAAGATTTTAATACATTGAATATGGTCTACTTTATATTAGACTACTTTATGAATCTTGCACCTCAGAACACACTGAAATACACAGATTTTATGAATGGCTTCTGCTAATGACCTCCCTGTATCCATGTAGTTCCATAGCTTAGCAGTCCCTTCCATCCTGCCTCTTGGCTCAGTCACAAGTCTTGTTTTGCCCAGTAGGCAGTTAGTCAAGGTGACACAGTGCAGGCTTGAGAGGTTCTTACCTTAGGACTTGTCTTCTTGTACGCACCCCTGCTCTTTCCCTCTGTGCTTCTGTGTGATCACCATGAAAACATGCTTCGCTAGAGTGAGTGGCCAGAGACATACATATACATAGAGACAGTTGGAAAGGACCTCGGTGGTTCCGATCAAACCAGACAAGACCAGTCTAGGGACACCTGACTCCAGATATTTGAGTGCAGAGGGCAACCTGAGGCCAATCAATCAAGGTGGAAACACATCTCAATTACCATATTAAATTTGAGAAGAATCAGAAACATTGAAAATAGCTTTCTTTGTAAGCCTGATCTTACAGTAAAACGAAAATGATTAAATTTGATTAAGTAATGAAATGAGAAATCTTTTATTCCATAAAATTCTCCTCAGGAAAAACAAACAAAACAAAATAAAAACCAACACTCCCTGTGTTTGGAGAATGCTCTGCTGAAAGTACTTTATCCACTGAGCCTGAATGTGAAGCCTGAGGAATCAGCTGTTAAAGATGGAGGGAACAGTGTTTCCCTGGAACTTACCACCTGAAAGATCACAAAGGTTTCCTGATTGTTTGGGGGAGATAAAACTATGGGTCAATGTATTTTACATCTCTCTGCATTTCTGAAATGGCTTACCGGAGGCTCACTTGCTGTTGAAGCCTCTTCTCTTTTTGTTGATATCTACTTCTTTCACACTCATTCAGTTCTACATATTTTTGTACTGCATATTGTCATTTTCTCTCTAACCTGTAAGTTACTTATAAGTGAGATTTTTTTTTCCTTTGCAGTTTCTTCTACACTTATTTTTTTGTGGTACTAGCTTATTGTTAACTTCATTTTTTTTTTTTTTTTAAGAAATGGGTCAGAGAACCATGTGTATGATACTATTCAGGCTTCATGAGGCATCAGGAGTGGCTAGGCATGTCGAAGATGAGCAGTACTTGCTTTTAAATTTTTTCATAGGGAGTGACAAAGGGGCCCTCTCCCTCTCTCTGTCTCTTGGATTATACTTATTAGCAGTACTGCCTAAATCTTCCTTACCCTCTATTTTTGTCTGCTTTGTCTATCAGTTTCTGAGAGCTGTGTGCCAGTGTATCCTGGTAATGGTGGTGGAGCTGTCAAACTCTCGTTGAGATTTTGTCTGATTTGGCTTTGTTCTTAGGTACATATGGACAGTTACTATATATTCAGAACCTCTGCAACACCAACTCCTCTTTGTTAACCTCACCACCAAGTTCTTCATTCTCAGGTGCTATCTTATGGAGAAAATAGACACAACTCGAAGAGACACTCCACATTTTCTCTCCATTAAATCTGCCAGATCTGCCATGGTACCCGACTTCCCTCTTCTCACAGTGAGTGATTGCCTGTCTCTAAGAGCTGAGAGTCAGCTCTAGATACCTGAAAGACTTGCCCATGTACTTCTACCTTCCCCTCATTGTTAATTTCTTCCTAGAGTACTACATTCTTTATACTGTACAGTCTTCTGTTATCGTTTATGTGAATTATCTTCATTTACGTGAAATCAGTATGGCAGGCCCCTACTTTCTCGCCCACCCTGGGTCCTCCTATCATTAGCCTTTCCCTGATTGTGGAACCTTTGGTAGCTTGAGTTCTATTTTCTTAGAAAAGGCTAAAGGGTTAACTTCTGCTCTCACTTGATTTTCTACTTTCAGTTATTCCATCACAGTGTTCCTCCCTAATATGCGCAAAGGCAAACCTACTTCATCAACACCAGAATTAATTTTCTTCCAAAGACCACTGGGTTGGGTTTATGCCAAGAATGTATATTCTTTGTGCAATACAAATTTCCTGCAGAAATGATGATAATGACCTTCCTATGTAAATATCCCCCTTTTCCTGGAATAGTTTCATTAGAAACACTTTCTGCTTTAACAATGAAAGTACTGACATGAAGAATAGTTTCCATTGGGCCACATATTTCAGTCCCAGTAGAAGGAAGGGATATGAATATGTGGGACTGAGGTTTTGGTGAAGAAAACCAAAGTTGGGGAATTTGGAGTTTACTGTATCCTAACAGGATGTATAAATCTGACCCCTCCTAAAACATTGAAAAAAGTTGTTCCGTTCCTCATCTGTTTTGGTGACCACAGCCATTGTTGATTTTTCTTCTTTCATTGATCACAAAGAAGTGGAAGAATCATTAATGTCATGGGCTTTTCAGAGTTTATATCTAGTTTACTTAGGGAATCTTGATGAGGCATAGTGATGGAGTCATGCAGAGCTGTGATAAACTTTGATTTCTCCACTGTGTGACTTGAGTGAAGTTAGTTTCTGTAGAAACTGGTGAGTCTCTCTGATTACAGCAAAGTTATACCTTGCAGGGATTTTGTAAGGAATTACAAATGACACAAGCCAGGAGGTGTGTGGGAGATGCCATGACTTTGTCCTGTATATATAAAGTGTTCACCCCAGTCTTCCAGTTCTGGGGTAGGAAATACATTTGACAACCCAGCCAACACTGGTGGTAGAGAGGCAGTTCTCATTTAGATACTTGTTTGTGCTAGGAGAGGAAGCATCATTTTTTCTTACGCATACTCTCATGGTCTCATTTGCAGAAGATCTATATCCAAATTAGCACAAGGTACAGTTCCAAAAAAAAAATCCCATTTTTTTCTCCTTTTCCTTTAGGCAGACTTATTTATCCTGAATTCCACGTGCTTAGGAAATACTTGAGGACTTGCCAGCCTAGAGTGATGACTGCGCGGTGTCCTTGCATGTTGTCATCTGGCAGCTGGACGCCCTCTCCTCCTGCACAGCTGCTCCCTCTGTGTGGTGACCCATTCAGCTGGTCCAAGACAGCAGAGCCCCTTTCCATCAGGTACAGGACCAGGCTGTCTTTCTTATTTTCGTGTCCTAGTTAGGGCTGCTGGTCTGCAAAGCAGAGGCAAAGGATGAAGAGGATTCACTCCATCTTAGACAAAGAGATAGTAAGGACACCCAATGTTCTTCCATTCCTGCTTTGGAAGTAGTTGCTAGTTCCAGGAGTTGCTCTAGAGGGAATATCTTAATGGCTGGAAACCAGCTGGTAGGGGTTATAATAGCTTTTTTAGAGCAGAGATGTAGAATGATTTCTAGTCTGGAGAATTATTAATACTCCATTCTGACAATGTAACTATTAACCCCAAAGAGATTCCAGTTCGTTTTGCTGGGAGGATTATTATTATTATTATTATTATTATTTTAATCTTCAGACTCTCCAGCATATGGTAGCATGTATATTTTATGACTCTTTGAAAAATAAGAATGTTAATATTTTTTAATTATTCTCAATGTATTAGTTTCCTGTGGCTGTTATAAAAAATTGGTACATCTTTGGTGGCTTAAGACAACAAAAATTTGTTTTCTCAGAGTTTTGGAGCCTGTAAGTCTGAAATCCAAGTATCCAGGGGACTGTACTGCTAGTCAAGAATCCTTCATGTCTCTGCCAGTTTCTGGGGCTGCTGGCCACCCTTGACTGACTGGTGGTTGTTTCACTCTATTCTGTTTCCTTCTTCTCTTTGCCGTGTGTGTGTGTGTGTGTGTGTGTGTGTGTGTGTGTGTGTGTGTAATCCCCCCTGCCCCTGCTTCTCCTATACAAATATGTTTGATGACATTTAGGTCACACTTAGGTGATCTGGGGCAGCTTCCCCATGTTAACATCTTAAATCACCTCTGCAAACCCCACATTTCCAGTAAGGTCACATCATTTAGAAGTTCCAGGGATTAGGACCTCATGTCTTTGGGGCCACCGTTCAGCTCTCTGTACTTGGTAAGTAAGATCTCAAATGATGATAAACGATACTCACAATTTTAAGCATGATTCATCAAAGAAAAGGAATAGATACATTTAAACCCTTTCCTAAAGTAAATCGCAAAAAAACAAACAAAAAAATGTGTTGAAGGCCAGGAGAAAAATAAATTTGTGAATGAAGTTGTGAGTAATGGCAGCAGGCAGAGAGAAGAGAAAGGAGAAGCCAAGAAATTGGCTTCTGAAAGCATTCAAATAATTCTCATTGCTAAGGAAACCACTTCACAATTTCCTGTCTCTATCTCAGCTCTGAACAGCTGCTTTACTTATAATTTGGCTTCGCTGAAGGGCTCTAATTGCTAGGTGAAGAAAGCCAGAGTACCAAAGTTAGAATGGAAAGAAAAATCAGGGTGATGCAAAATAACATAAAAACAAATTATTTAAGATAATTGGTAAAGTTGGTGCTTTAAAAAAAGTGATTATCGCTCCTTTCCCTCTTCCTAAATGCACCCTATGGATGGATTCAACAACTTTGATAGTTATTGGGAATGACTTGTTAAAAGTGGTGCTTTTAAGTTTTCTATGATTAAAAAAAGAAAGCAATAATGCTAATTCATTTTCTTTAGCCAGAACTGTCAATGTCAAATGGGTATTTTGTCTCTTGACCATTTTATCCTTCTGTGAAGTATGTTATTCAACAAAGTAAAAATAAAGGTTTTGCTGAGCAACCTCAGGTGCCTCTGAATGAGGTGGAGGGAATCCTCAAAGTTTGCTGGTCCTGTAGCCTGAGTTTTGCAGCCTTCGTAGGAATGCAGTTTTATCTTGGAATTTGTCGTGAAGAGTCAACCATGAGAATCTTCTCCTGCATTCCTCTCTCTTTTCCTCTTTCCTTGTATAGCAGGAGAATCGTGCTTCCCACAATTCATTTCCTTTCTGTTGCTGCTGATATTACTGGGGAAGAGTTTGTCCTTCTTTTCCATTCTATTCTCCTGCCAAAGTCGTGTTTTCCTTTTACAAAGTACAGGGTAGTAATAGAAATTAATAATTGTATGCTAAATAAAGATGTCTTTGTGCATATGTAGTACACATTAATATCTAGAATTACTTTATCTTTTATTGAGTGAAAATTCAAGATAGCCTAGAGGGAACAATTGTCTTTTGATAGCAAAGTTAAAATGTCTCCAGATCAATAGCATCTGATACTTTTCTGCAGTCATGGAAGTTTTCATATACTGAGCTACCTTATATGCCACCTACCAGCTACTAATGGATGTTAAGCACTGGAAGTATAGCTTAACTGACTGAGCAACTAATTTTTAGATTTTATTTAATTTTAATTAATTAAATTTACTGGCACACATAGCCAGTGGACATTGTATTAGACTATGTATCTCTGGATGGATCTCACTAGTATTATTTTATTTGTTTCACAACATTTCTAGCTGTGTGACTGCTTTGCAGGTAAGGCACACAAAAGGAACCTTCTGTACAAACAGTTTCAAAGCATGAAAAAACTCCAGTGTATTTGGAAAGGGACCCAGGATAGTGCGTATATCTGACTTTAGTTACTACTTTGGCAATAAATGGTGGAAAAGTAGTTCCAATATAAGAGAAGTGATGTTGCTATGTATTTAAATTAATACCTTCCTGCTCATATGTTGCCAAGATACCCTGATGATTCAGCCTGTCTTTTCTGGATCTTAAGCCTGTCCTTGCCGAGGTTGCCCGTCTAAGCCATAATAACTCTTAGCAAAGGGACAGATCCAGGCTAAGTCAGTCATGCTCTTGACTACACTGCAGGACAGAGCTAGGTGCTAGAATTTAGGAAATCACATGGAAATCATGCCTCTGTCCCATCATTTTAACTGCTACAGAAGTCTCACTCTCAAAATCTGCCCAGATCTGTTGGAAATATGGACAAGAAGTGGGCCTCAGCCCCATTCCCTCCCTGGATCTTTTTAATCTGAAGATAAATCAGTCCCCTTCCATGTTATTGAAAATCACCTGTGATCTTAGTAGGCTATTGCCCTCTGGTATCAGGCTCTTATTCTCCTGTTCTTTAGACATGGTCTATCATAGATTATAAGATTCTAGAGGGCAGGGACTATGCCTTCCCCATTATTTAAATTCAATACCAACTTCAGCAACACAAAAAATTATAGCACTGAAAAGTCCACTTTTTCTCCTTACAGCTGTGAGGGAGTGGGATTTCACAATGCAGCAGGAATATTTTATTGTTTTAACAATTGACCTCAATTAATGATCATGTCCAATAAGACTTGGAAGAAATTTAAATCTTTTGCAGATTCGGAGTAAGGAAGATTAAGGATGGATCTGGTGTTGAGCGAGGAGTGCAGCTGTTTCTGCAGATCTCAGATCCCAGAAAAGGGAGGCATCTGGTAGGGAAGGCTGAACAAGGAGAGGGTGATGACAGAGATCCCATGGCTCCTTCCTGTCTTTCCTTGCCAATCATTCTTCTGTCAAACAGCCCCAAACTCTGAATTTCCTAATCATGATTCCCTGATTTACCATGGAATATTCCTGGTTGGTTCCTTTGCACTGTACATTATAAAACTGACATGGTGTGTTGCTTATTTTAAATTGTGAATATGATGCTGCGGTGGAAAATGAAAACAACTAGAATGTTTTGAAAATAACCCTCATATACTTTTCATATTTAGTAAGTCACCCCAGGTGGCCCTCTCCACCCACTCAGTGCTGGAATCCCCCACTATTTCTCACCACAATGCTGAGGTGTGGAGGTGCCACCCTCAGATATGGGAGCACTTGAGCTTTGGCAATTAGCTGCTGGTTCCCACTTTGGGATTAATAAAAGAGGTGAAAATGAATGTTAATTGCCACTCCATTTAAGAATTCTGAAGACAATTAATGAAAGTCTTTTCCATAAGAAATATGAGATTACTAATTAATTTTGTAAAAGACCTGAAGAGACTGTGGTATTATTCCTTGGTCTGTCTTGTCCAGGTAATTAAGGATAATTGACCTTCACAACTCAACGTTCATGTAGTGACAGTACCCTGAGTTTTACTTAAGAAGAACGCTAATATCCAAGCAGGTTAACACAAGACTTTTAGTAGAGAAAACATTCATTTCCAACTATTATTATTATAGAGATAAGTTACAAAAACGAATTAAACTCAGCTTTTGATCTCTCCTTACTATGTTTTACATATATGTATATGTAAATACATATGCATACACATACATACATGTGTACGTGTGTATTTATGTGGTGTATGTATGTGCATACATAGTTTGCTAGGATAGGTATAACCAGTAAGTGGATGGATAAAACAACAGAAATTTATTTTCTCACAGTTCTGGAGGCTGGAAATCTGGGCTCGAGGTGTTGGAGTGGTTTCTTCCATTGGTGTGAGGCCTCACACCCTAGCTGGTAGGGGGTTGCTTTCTCTCTGTGTCTTCACATGGTCTTCCTTCTGTTCGTGCCTGTGACTTCCTTTCTTCTTGTCAGTCATATTGGATTAGGAACCAACTAAATGATTGTCATTTTAACTTAGTTCCTCGTTAAAGGCCTTATTTCCAAATACAGTCACATTGTGAGATACTGGAGATTAGAATTCAATGCATAAATTTTGGGGACATACAATGCAATACATACATAACTTACATTTCTTAAAAATTCACTTAGCTCAGATTTTTTTGCCTTAATAAATTACTTATTCTTTTATAATAGACACTATAAATAAATGGAATGAAAAATTTAAAGGTACAAAATATCTAGAGTCCCTTTCGCAAGCCGTCAATATTTATACACAGAAGCAGTCACTGTTAATCAATAGCTCTATATTCTTCCAGAGATAGTGTGTGTGCATGTGTGTGTGTGTATGGTGTGTGTGTGTGTGAGTGTGTACCCATATTAAGTGAAAAGTTGCAAATGTAAAGCAGTGTTCCTGGTATGTTTTCATTTGCATTTCAGATAACACACAATCTTGTGTGTGTGTGTATAAGTTATTTTTATATGGTTTTATAATTCTAAAATATTTGAACCTTTCACACATTTATAATTTATTTGTGTGAAGGTATGAAACTTGGATGTAAATTGGATTTTTCCAGGTTGTTAACTCAGTGTCTCAATATCATCTTTTTAGAATTTTTCTTTCCTCCATCCTTTGAGAGTCTGCCTTTATCATTTATTGCATTCTCTCATCCACTTGTATCATTTTGATGAATTCTCTTCTGCTCATTTGTGCAGAAATGATTGTTCCCCATTTCCCTGGCCAGTCTGCGCATTGCCTAACTGAGCACCAGTTCATTCCTGTGGCTTCTCTTTCTCGTGGTGTTACCATCCATAGTTCTTGGAGATTCATTGTCTCCATTCAGCAAAGAATTGAAGAACAGAACACAGAGATAGCAAGCAAGCAGCAGGTTTATTGCAACAGCGACAGTAAAAGGTTCTCCAAAGAGAAGAGGCCCTGGAGCCAGGAATCTGGTGGGATGGGGAAGATTTGGCTTGTTCTTTTAATGGTCTCTGGAATTTCCTCCTTTCCTCATCTCCTTCCCTATTCATACTCTCCTCACTATTGTTCTCCTGCCCTGTTTCCTTGCAGCTATCTTAGTTTTTCTACTGGTTCACTGCTTAGGAGCACAAGTATGGAAGTGTCTCTCTGATTGGGTCCCCCCACTTGTGTCCATAAACACTTTCATCAACTGGGAAATGGACCTCATTGAAAGACCCTCTCCATGCTCCTTTGGTCTGGCCCTGCATTGACCTCTTCACTTGCCGTCCTGCACTGGCTGCCTACGTCCTTCTACATCTCTTTCAGTGGCAGGAAGGGTTAACGTGGCATCAACTTTCTACAGGTTTTCAGGTTATTAAAGTACACTAGAGCCTGATGGCATCTGCATTAATCCTGTAGGAACGGGGAACAGCCAGGTGGCAGGACCTACTGTTGCAGCATGTTCCATGATAAACTTTTAACTGTGTCCGTCCCACGTGTGCATATTCATGGTGTTGAGAGAGATTGTAAACATTCCTGTCCTCTTTCTGGGGGTTTCTGATGTATGTCAGACCTTCCCTTGACACCATTGATTTGGAATAAGAGTAAGAATTTTCACTGAAGCTCTATAATTTAATATGTGTTAAAGTTAGATTTCCCTTTACTCTTTTTTTTTTGAGATTTTCCTATTTTTACTTATTTTATTTTATATATCCAGGAATATGTTTCCAGTTCCTAGAACATTGTTATTTTTAAAAAAATCATTTTTATTTTATAGACTAGACGTTTATTCTCTGTGTAGGTGTCAGCTTAGGGATTTAAGACTGACCCTTGTTAAAAGACAAATAAAAACATGAATCCAGGGATGGCACTACCTCTGCTCAGGAGTGGAGTAGAGAGGCCTGCTTTGGAGGACAGTTGCTCTCTGTAGATAATAGCACAAAGATATGGGTGTCTGGGGGCCAGACGTGGGTCCCCAGAGATAGTGTGATTATCTTAAAAGGGATGTCACCAGACAGTGTGGCTTGGAGGGGAGGTGTGGTCATAGAGAGGTTGGTTTCCACAGCCCAAAGCCCCAGGAAGTGGTCACAATTGTCAGAGGGGAAGCACTGTCCTCTTCCACATGGTGTGGCTGAATGGAGGCTTCCTGTTTCCCCACCCAAAGTCCATTTTCGTCTTGTCAGCCCTAATTCTATGTGCTCTGCCATTGTGCATGGAGAAAACGAGGGCCCTGGGGTGGGGTGGGGGGTAGTGCAGTCCTGTATCATGTGTAGAAGTGCATTTAGAAGTTGGTGGCCACTCAAATCCTTCCTTCATTCATTCATTCTTTTTTTTTTTTTTTTTTGGTACTGAGAATTGAACTCAGAGACACTAGCACACTGAGCCACATCCCCAGCCCTATTTTGTATTTTATTTAGAGACAGGATCTCACTGATTTGCTTAGCACCTTGCTTTTGCTGAGGCTGGCTTTGAACTCTTGATCCTCCAGTCTCAGCCTCCTGAGCTGCTGAGATTACAGGCGTGTACCACTGTGCCCAGCTCAAATCATTCTTATCTGGGATATTCTTGCAAGTTCATAGGAAAATTTCTGGTAGAGTCATTTGTTTGATGTTCCTGGGTTCAGTCAAGAGGCAGGCACCACTTTTGGCCAGGTTTTGTGGGTGTGTAGACATAGTAGGATAGTGGACAAATGTCCTTTGCCCCACAAGGGCTGTTTGTTTATGGTTATTTGTCAGCTTTATGACAAATACTTCAAAACTGGTAATTGCGACTGAGGTATCAATTACTAAGAACTATGTTAAAAACTACTATGTTGGTGGATTTGTCAATTGAGCATTGCACTTTGCAATACAAATGGCTAAATTGGCCAGAGAAGTACAAAAGCATAAAGAACCTGATTATTTCAGAAAAAATGACTTTACAAAGAAGCAATAAAGCCAATGATGATGGTGGTGTTTTCAGAATTATTCCAGAAATGGAAAAAATAATGAGAATCTAAAAATATCTTCAAGGGGCTGGGGCTGTAGCTCAGTGGCAGAGGGGTTGCCTAGCACGTGTGAGGTGTTGGGTTCCATCCTTAGCAACACTAAAATAAAATAAAGGCATGCTGTGCATCTACAACTACAAAAAAATAATTAAAAAATCTTCAAAAAATTTGACATAATTGATACCAAAACCTAGTCCACAAAAATGTGTAGTCTAGTTTAAATATTAATGTAAAAAATGTTAAGCACTAGCAAACAGTGCATCAACATATCGAGATGATGTTGTTATATGATACATCCACTATAAAATTACAACATGAATCCATTATAGAACAGATACAGATGTGACACAATACTTTCACATTAAGAAATAAATAAAATTCATATAAATTGATCAAAATAGAAAAAACAGATCTATGTTAAAATTTATTAAACTTGTTCTGCTTGTTTACACAATAATTTATACTTAAATTATTTATTTTAAAGTTTCCATCTATCATAAGTGTAAGTTTATATTAGTTTTGAATTTTACTAAGTGGATTAAACCTAAAGAGATACAAGTATCAAATGTGTTTCTCTTTTTTGCCCTCAAACATTTTTTGTTACATCTTTCTTTCTCATCATTCAGTATTTCATCTGCTTTCAGGTATTAAAGATTCCAATGAAATTCAGCTTCAAAGTTCCATCTCATGTATAGTGTGAAACCTGGTCAGCCCACAGGGAAAGTGGGAGAATGTCTGGCTCATTCTTCCACTCTTCCCCCTCTTCCTTGTCTTTCACTTCCACTTTACCATCATTGGATGCTTCTGAGTTTCTGTTTCCCCCATGGTTAACAGAAGTCCCTGGGGCGGGCACACTGAACTCAGTTAAGGTTGTGCGCCAACTTGATTATGGTGCCCTGGTATAACACTAAACTTCCCAGCAATTCAGCCAGCATAAAGCCCAGGCCAGAGCTGCTAATCATCTCTGCTCTTGGAGAAAATGTCAATCTCTGTGAGGATCCCTAGGAGTGTCTCTTTTGAAGCTGAGTGGGAGGAGGAGGTGACAGCTCCTCCTATCTTTATGCACAGGCCACCAACCAACCACTACCACAGATGAATTCTTCTGAATCAATTCCTATCTTCAGCTGATGTGGGCTGGACAGGGAGAAAACCTGTTCCTCTTTGCTCTGTCCTGAGAGAGAGAGAGAGGTCTGGTGGCTTTTTGTTGCTGTAGGCCAAGTGCAGATTTGGGATCCATTTTCCTCTTCTTTAAGACAAGAATAGTCTCCTTCTATAACTTCTTTGTTTATAGGTTCTTGATTTTCTAGGATTTAAACAAAAATCAACTTTATTTTTCTGTCTTTTAATCCTGATTTGTGAGTGAGTTATTTATTTATTTTTTAGCTGTTGGACAAAATCTTGTTTATTTCCTGTCATTGTTAGATTATTTCAGCATAGTTTCAAAATTATATAACTTTATATTACAGTTCTAATTATCATCTCATTTAGGGCTTCCCCCGCTCGAGCTATTGTTGTCAGTAATAAAACGTCCCTTTTCTCTTAATTCATAAGTCCCATGCCTTCTGCTACCGTCTATGATATTGTGCAGGTAGCTCGTCAGCTTGCAAATAATGTGAAAATCTCAGATTCTTTACAATTCTTGACATCTCTAGACTAGCAACCACATTTTTAAGAATCCATGCTATAAAAATAAAAACAAAACTAATGATGCCTAAGAATATATTTATAAGAAAATAAGAGCCTGGAGAAAAAAATGGATATAATCTAGATATTTACCCATATTGAATGGCAATGATTGGTGCTCCAGTTATTTTATTAAATATTGTGAAGCATTAAAAATGGAGTTTGAAATGTATAATAATTTGAATATGTATAATTTGAAATGTATAATAATCATTTTTACACAAGAAAAACAAGTTGTAAAGCAATAGGTTTGATCTGACTTTTGTAAATCAAAGCAAAATTAAACCTATTCAGTAATGGAGTGATTTGGGAGTGATTATTTGTGTGGGTATATATATTATATGAATATAATATATTTGCACACATGTGTATACATTTTTGTATGTGTATATATATATATATTTATTTATAAATATATATACAGTATATATGTGTTTGTGCTTCTTGCAACTAGATTTAGCTTTTTAATGATGTGCCAGCCTAATGAGAATGTACCACAGAGATTGTGTTGCTTTTCCATCTTCCTCTATCCTGCTGCTGTGAATAGCTGGAAGCCAGAGACAGCCAAGCCTGAAGCTTTTGTGCAACAACCAGAAACAATCTGCATTACCTGATAATAGATCTTATTTTAGATGAGAGAGAAATACAATGATCTTGCTTAAGCCAACATTATAATCTTAAAAACAAATTCTTGCATGCATAGGCAAACCTTGTCCTAATAATGCAAGTCTCATGGCAGACCACACATGTGGTTCTCCTTAGTGGAACATGTAGGCAGAGTACCTGTGCTGGTCCTCCAGCTTCCCTTTTGAGGTCAGCATCTTCACTGCAGCTGTTCCTGTCATGGTTCACTCTTCTAGGACAGACCTCAGCAGAAATTTTTGCCTTGAGAGCTGCTTTGAATCCAGAAAGAACCATTTTTTTGGATGTAATGCTTAGTATACTTTTATCTGGTTCTGAAATCTTTTTTAAAGTAGTTACTGTCTCTGTGATTTAACTTGGTATCAAAGTACTTCTTTCTTTACTCAACTGATTATTTCCTAGAATGTTTCTTTTTTTTTTTTTTTTTTCAACAGAGAGCTTGTCGCTGGGGATTCAGGTTGGGCCATCCCCAGCCAAAGCCCTGTCCACGAGGCTGCCTGATTCAGGTGGAGCCAGGAGGAAACTTTGCATCAGCCCCAGTAGGTGAGACATCTTTGTAAGAAATTTGATGTCCATTTAAGAGTTTAGTTCCTGGTCAGCATGTGGTAGGAAATTTAAAATCTTGTCACAACTTTGCAAAATCTGTTTGTTTTTTCTCCATGAAAACAGTACCAAAGCATGTGTTCTCCCAAATTGCAATTCCAGTCTCAGTGGTCTCCACATTATCTCCTTTACTTTCTGGAAGCGGGGCAAATCCCATTCCTGCTCCTTCAGGGTCCAGGTGTTCCCTTTAGTCTTCTCTTCAGAATGTTGGGAGCCCTGGTGGAAATGCACAGGCAGTTCAGAAGAAACCTTGGCTTCCAAATTTCAGCCCCCTCACCACGATCAAATGTAACACTTGATTTTCTTTTAAAATTGTTTCCAGTATTACAGATTGAATCCCAGGGTTCTTACTGCTATGATGAATCTCTTTTTATGTTTTATCTTGAGAGAGGGTCTTACGAAGTTTCTGAGAGTGGCCTCAAACTTGCCATTTATTTTCCTGCCTTAGTCAGCTGAGTGGCTGGGTAACAGGCCTGTGTCACCATGCCTGGCTGAGTGTAGACTTCAAAATGCTGGCCTGTGCCTCAACACCACTGTTGAAGGGACCTGACCTGGAGAGCAAGGGTAGTTTCACAATCAGGGGAACACTTTGTCCCTAAGGCTACTTAAAATTCCCTTTGATTCTCTTCCCATGTTTTTCATAACAAAGCTACTCTTAAACTCATCGTACGTCATTCCAGAAATTTCTGCAACTGTCTCCTGTGTGCGCTCCATATGTTTATCATACCCACTGGCCTTGCTCCATTGCTCCCTCACAAAATCCAGGATACCTGGTCCATGAAGAAAGGCTCCTCCGTAGAGTAGAGGAGGTAGAAAAGAGACGAAACTGGGACAAAGCAGAAAATGATTTTTTGAGGCTAGGAGCAAAGAAGACCAGCAGCTACTATAGGTTAAGAATTTTTAGCCCAAAACAGAAGGCAAGTGAATATTCATCTTTTTCATTGTAAATTTAAAGTTTACATATTTGGTATCTTAATGTGGATCTGAAGCACTAATGGATTCCTTGCTCATTCATCCATCGTGACTACTGTTAACCATACTACAGACACTGCTCTTATGAACCAGGGCAAGGAGAACCACTTCTCCTAGAGGGCCAGCCAAAAATGTTAATTACCCTATTCCTCCTTTAATACCTATATGATTAATAGATTCTGGAACTTCCGTTTCCATTAATACAAGGTAGCTGTTGGCAAAAGTAGTTATAATATCAGACATAAAATCAGTGGATAAAAAGGGGAATGGATCTGGAAAGTTCATGAAAGAGGTACACTCGATCTTTTATACACACTTAAAAAAATAGCAGGACTATTTCTGACTTCAGATGAACAAATCACGAAGACTTCCAGATCCCCTTCACTTTCTTGCAGTTTTGTATCCAGCAAAGATTGCAAAGTGCTGAAAGGCTCATCAGAGCCAGTGCATGTCTTCCCGGCCTTCCCCAGGAAAAAAGAGGACTCCAAAAGCAACCAGTGGTACAGGGAAGGGAACCAACAGAAAAATTCATGGAAGTGTTATTTTTCTTATAAAGAAAACCTAGAAATTGATATTTCATAGTTTTCTATTTACTGAAATAAATGTTAATGGATTATAACAAGAATAGTAATAAAATCAACCAAGCGGGTTCCAATGGGGAGATTTTGTCACATAAAAGATAGGCATTACAGCAGAGAAAGATACTTTTTGGGAAAACTATGTCTTATTGCAACAATTTAAGATGCTTTCAAAATTTATCTACTAAATTCAGGAAAACATAAATACATGAAACAAGATGTAAAATGCTACATGATAAAAAGACAAAAAAATGAACTAAGAGGAAGCAAAAAAAAATTCTCTTCAATTCATCTCCTTAATAGAGGTTGCTTATGCATCTCATTATGGACTGCATTGTGGGCTGCCAAGGTACCCGAGTTGAGGCCCTAACTCCGAGTATGAGTGCATTTGAAAGTAGAACCTGCACGGAGGAAATCAAATTTAAATGAGAGGATAAGAGCGGGGCCCAAATTCCAACAGTCCTGGTGACCTCATCAGGGAGGAAGAGACACCAGGAGCACAGGGACAGGTGACAAGGCTGCCATGTGGGAGCCTGGAAGACACCTCTGCCCCACTAGAAAAATGCTGTGACAGCTTGACCTTTGACCTCAGAGAAAGAAGGCTGTGGCACCTTGATGGAAGACTCCCAGCCTCCAGGACTGTGAGGAAGCAAAGAATCCTTTAAATTTCTGGTGTTCAAACTGTGTGCCAGGACGCTTGAGCACCACCATGAAAGCCCCATGGGATATTTAAAATGTTTGAGAGTGATAAAGGAACCCTGGATTCCTTTCAGATGCTGCACAATTTGCTATTCTGAGTTTGCAACTTTGATTTTGGATTGCACCACGTTCCTTCCTATGATGTCATGTTTGTGAAAATAGAGTTGTTCAATCTGATGCCAATATTTCTGAAGTTATGCTGTGATACACACATATGTTGTATTATTATGTAACTGTGGTTTTAGATTTTAAGGATGGATGTAAGTAATGTTAATTTTTTTTATAATGACATCCATCAAGAAAGTTTGGAAACCTCAAAGTAAATTAAAGTAAGTTAAGGACATTGAACAGGAACAAAAAGAAGTAAACAAAACCATTTATTATAAAAATAATAAAAATTAGGTTGTCTCAAAATTTTCCCTTGAAAGTAAATGCCAAATGCCTGAAGAAGTCTCTATTAAAATGTACCCAAATTAATCCTGTTCAACTTCATATTTTTTGGTGAGAATTTGTTTATGGTATACATTGTCTTAGTTCTTGAATGTCTGCTTTTATTTTTCAGTTGAATGGAATTACTAAGTGACATTAACAGTACAAATACTTAAACTAAACAAGAGATAAATTAAAATTACTATGCAGTAAGGAGGTCAGAATAAAAATGTATTGAGGGCTGGGGTTATGGTTCATCGGTAGAGCACTCGCCTAGCAAGTGCTGAGGCCCTGGGTTCGATCCTCAGCACCACATGAAAATAAATAAAATGAAGGTATGTGTCCAACTACAACTAAAAAATAAATATTTTTTAAAAATTAAAATGTATCGAAACCACAAATACCTGTATATGTGGTTTAAAGTCTACATAAAGGACAAATAAATTACTTTTAAAATATAAAATATTTAAAAATACATTTTAAAATAAAAATCTATACCTAGAACTCTACCTTTCAGATAGTAAATATTAATATGATATGGACATTTTATCTTTTAAGTCTCTATTGAAATTCATATTTGTGTACATATACTTTATTGTAAGAATTCCATGGGCCAGGTTCTTTGAAGGAATTGAACTGATGCTCTTTTTTATTTTTTTAGGGTCTTCAACAAAAGATTTTTTTTTTTTTTAAATTTTAATTTTAAATTGAAAGATTATAGTTGTATATATTTATGGAGTGAAAAATTGATTATAAAATTAGTGTATATAATGTGGAATAATTAAACCAAAGTAATCAACATATCTTCATCTTAAGAACTTACTTTTGGAACTAAAAACATTCAAAATTAACTTTTAGCAATTTTAACATGTACAACCTAATGTTTACTCTATTTACCACACATGGACTATATCTCAAAGAAAACAAAACTTACTCCTCTTGTCCACTTGAGGCTTTGTACCATTTTTTCCATCATCCCCTCTTTCCTCCCACCTCCCAGCCTCTGTAAACACCATTTTACTCTTTGTTTCTTTGATTTCAGTTGTTTTAAATTCTACCTTTAAGTGAGAGCATGTTGTGCCTTTCTATGCCTACCTTATTTCATCCAGCACAATGTTCTCCAGTTGCATTTATGTTGTAGTATAGGACAAAATTTATTTAGGACTGAATAATGTTCTATCACGGATATATACCATGTTTTCTTTGTCCATTCATCTGCTGATGGACACTTAGGTCAACTCCATAACATGGCTACTGTAAATAATGCTGCAGTAAAGACAGGGGTGCAGGTATCTTTTCAATAACTGATTTCACATCTTTTGGGTAATACCAGGAGTGGGGTTTCTATATCTTAAGGTAATTGTACTTTAAGCATTTTTGAGGAACCTCCATACTATTTTCCATAATGGTTACAATAACTTGCTTTCTCACTAGCCATGTGCAAGGGTTCCCTTTTCTCCATATTCTTGCCAAAACTTGTCACCTTTTTCCTTTTTGGTAATAGCCATTCTGATGGATGTGAGGTGATGCTGCATCATGCCTTCATTTGCATTTCCTTAATGATTAGTGACATTGGGCATTTTCCTTATACCTATGGCTATTTGTATGTCTTCTTCTGAGAAATGCCTGTTTGAATCCTTTGTCTATTTTTATTGAATTATTTTTTTCTATAGGCTTGTTTGAATTCCTTATATTTCAGATATAAACACTTAATCAGGTGTATGGTTTACAGATATTTTCTTCTGTTGTTCAGGTTGACTGTGTCCTTTGCTGTGCAGAATCCTTTTATTTTGATGTAATCCCATTTGTCTTCATTTTCTTTTGTTTCCTGTGGTTTTGGGGGGTCGTATCCAAAAACTGATAAACCAATGTGTAAAGATTTCCTGTGACATTTTATTTGCACTCTAGCTTACTTAGAAAACAGATTTTTAGAAGTCATAGAAAAGTAAATTTCATCAATGTTAGTCTATGATTATAAATCGAAGGAAAAGGAATCTAAATGAATGCAATTTCATTTGATCATTGTGATTCCAAAGAAATACCTGTAGGAAAATATGTGCTGAGACACCTAATTTTCACTGTTATAGGGTTAATTTTAGTAATAGATATTTATGGAAGAGAAATACTTTTAAAAGTTCAAGTAAAAGTTAACATTCCTTCTTAGATCTAGAGTGCTGGTTATATCTCGACATTTTTATGACATGCATTTTAATGATTTATAAATAGCAAATTGTATCTTATTGGGCATGTGCACTTGGCTTTTATTCTTCTAAAACTCACTTATCAAATTGTTTCTTAAGATTTCTAGGTTATTATTATGTTAATTTTGAATGGAATAAGTACCATTGGCTAAAACAAATCCCCAATGTACAGATATTTTTTATAATCCAGTGACTCAAATGTCAAAAATTATCACAAAAACACTAAAAAAGTAAAAAAAAAAATTAAGATAATAATAAGAATATGGTTTCTTGGAAGCAGCCGGAAGTGCAATCATTCTAGCTAGCATGGCTGCTTCCTTCAGGCTGAGAAATAATGTGGTTGTTTTAGTCAGTTTTGTTTTTTTGGCCACTGTCACCTAAAAGACCTGACCAGCACAATTATAAAGGAGAGAAGTTTATTTGGGGGTGTATTCAGAGGTTTCCATCCATAGACAGCCTGCTCCATGCTGTAGTGCTAGAGGTGGGACTGAACATCATGGCAGAGTGTGTGGTAGAGGGAAGCAGCAGATCAGAAAGCAGAGGGACTCCACTGTCCAGATGCAAAATATATACCCTGAAGCCACACCCCCAATGAACCATTTCCTCTAGCCACACCCCACCTGCCTCCAGTCACCATCACTTAATCCCATCAGGGATTGTTCCGCTGATTAGGTGAAGGCTGTAACTCAATCATTTCTCCTCCAAATCGTTTTGCATTGTCTCACATGTGAGCTTTTGGGGGTCACCTCATATCCAAACCATAACAATGGTTTTGCCCATGAGTGAGGAAGGTACTCATCCTCACCAGAGCCTCTGCCCTCCATCCTCTGATTTGTTCAAGAACAGTAGGGAAACAAACCTCCCAAGCAAAATACCTCTACAATCATCTGCAGGACCAGGATTCCACTGGTGCTGTCTTTACTGTGCTGCCCAACACTGCTGTGAGCAGGGAACAAGGGGCTGTACACCACCCTGGGCCATGTCCTGTTGACTGTCTTGCTTTATTTTCTTAAACTTAGAAAAAGGTTAAAACAAAAGTTTAGAAAGAGAATATCTCCCAGTTGTTGCAGTCAGCTGTGAATAAGAGCTCTGGATGAAGCAGCATTTCAACTTCAGACACAAGCGCAGATTCTGGCACTTACGATGTGGCTCTTTGACAAAGAAAGATCCCTGGAAAAACTCATATCAAATTCCTCTCTAAAATCTGTTGGCTTAGTGAAGCTCAGTTTCATGAGAAATGTCTTACTAGGGTATTGAAATATCTTATGGATGAAGAAAAACTTCATAAGTTTATATTCATTTTACTGAACCAGTAAATGGACCTTTAAATCAGGTCCATGTATAACAGAGCTCTCCTTGAAGTACTATATAAGCGTGCAGTAGTGTGGATACTTGATATATTAATTTCATGAGCACCCATCTTTTTCAAACTTTAAGTGCTTGAGGAACTTGGTGAGATATGGATTCTAGTTTGGTAGATCTTCATTAATTAGTAGAATTGCTGTCACATGAACCTTGGGTAGCAAAGATGTTGACAGATTCAGAATGATGACCAATTTCAAGTGCAAATGAAAACAAGGAGATAGCAAATAAAGAGCCTGTGAACTGATATGAGAGCTTTTAATATCACATTGAAAGTTACAGGAATCTGGTCTTTCAGAATTTTACAGTAGAATTTTATTTTAGAAAAGGAACAGGGAATGAAATTGACCAAATTATACTGTTGTACTGTGCACATGTATGCATATTCAACAACAATTCCACCACTAGATATAATTCTAATCTTCTAATAAAATGGGAGAAAGATTGATATGCAAAAAAAAAAATCACTCTGAAAGTTGGAGAGAAACTGATCTGGAGCCAGAGAAGCTAGAAGACAAGCAATATCTCAGTTGTGCAGGGAGAGCCATATTAAGGGCTGTGGTCCAGAGACCACAGAGATACTAAACTTGACAGTTACACCCTAGATTATGGTGCCAGTTAAGTGAGGCTTCTATTGTTACTTGTAATTCTGTGAACTGTAAAGAGATCCTGCTTCCCACAAGGTAAACAACACCTCTGAGTGTAAGTAACAGCCTGTTTTGCTTCTCCTAACCTGTCTTGTAAATATTTTATTGGATTATGGAAGTACACATTGTCAGGAGCCACGGACACTTTGTATCTAACCATGAGACCTGCTGTTTAGAAGCTCCTTGAAGTTTGAAATAAGTTGCTTATTAACACTAGTTTGTTTCTAAGCTAGAATAATATATGGGATATTACTGTAACATGGAAGTGACCACTGCCATTTATCATCTAAATATAAGCCTTTTAATTTATTCCTCAAGACATAAATTAATATAATAAAAAGAAACTTAGTATAGCCAACTGTATCTAGATCCCTAGTAAATATGAGTTTCTAACATTCTCTTTTTACCCCCTTTGGTGCTAGGGACTGAACGTAGCACCTTATCACTGACCAACATTCCCACCCTTTCAGTTTTTTATTTTGATACAGGCTGTGGCTACAAGGCTATCTTTGAACTTGAGATCTGCCTGCCTCAACTTCTCAAGTCACTGGAGAGTGACTAATGTTATTCTGTCATGGAGACTTTTAAATGAACACCATCCCAAAGAGGTAAAAACACAATGCTGAATCAGTGACTTTAATAATTCCTTCATTTTAACCCAAAGAAAGATACAAACAATTTTCACTAATATAAATTAGGTTTTCTAAGCCAACACAAACCAGGCACTAAACTAACATCAAAAGACTGTCTGAAGGGAGCCCTCGTTATGGTCTTGCATGGGCATTCATAGGAATGATCGTAGGTGGGATTTTTAATACATTTAGAAGAAAAAAAACTAAACAATAAGATAAATCAGAGGGCTGGGGATGTGGCTCAAGTGGTAACGCGCTCGCCTGGCATGCTCGGGGTGCTGGGTTCGATCCTCAGCACCACATAAAAATAAAATAAAGATGTTATGTCCACCGAAAACTGAAAAATAAATATTAAAAAAATTTCTCTCTCTCTCTTTAAAAAAAAGATAAATCAGATAGTGAAAATGGATATCTTAGTCTTCCATAGAGCTCCCTCAATGTGTGGAACACAATCTAACACATAGTAGGAGTGTGAGGCAAAATGTTGACTGGACATAACTTTTCACTTAACTCCAGATGTTTATTTTTTTGCTTCTGGGAGAACTGATTTTTCTAATATACTTGCTATTTGTAGTGCTAGTGAAGGATAAATGTGGGCTGTGGACTGTGTGTGTGCGTGCATGTGTGTGCATGTGTGTGTGTGTGTGTGTGTGTGTTCCTGGGTCCGAGAGAATTTTAACATAAGGGAAGTATTAAGTATTGTCATTCTCAGGAAGAGAATGTAGAAATCTTTCCTGGAGAAGAGGGAAGGGTGAAGGGAATTCCCACAGCTGACCTAAGAGGCTGTGCTCCCTCACATTGGGAATGTGGAGAGAGACCCCTGCACAGTGAGCAATAGAGCCACCATGTAGTTGAGATGTGATGATGTGTTCAGGCCCAAAGGAGTAGACTCAGTTGGTGCTCCTTCATGGCTATTCTTTCTAAGCTCTCATGTGGCCCAGAATGCATTTAAGAGATTCCCAAGGTGGGGAAAGAAGCCTGAGTTTGGAACCTGCAAGCCCATTACAGGGCTTCTACAGAAAAGAGTAATGTGATCTCATGCCAGAGACCAAAGTGCACTGCTTAGACAGAAGCTGAAGTGATGATACGGCCAAAATCACGGCATGTTGAGTCAGGAAAGGGACTCCAGGCTCTGGGCTTACTGGAAGTGCATACCACTAGATTCACCAACTATTGACTGGGGAGCAGATACCAGCAGGAAGCAAGTGACCAGGAGGGATGAGGATACTGTGTTGCCAAGGCAATCAGGGACCCAGAGCACAGGACAGTGTCCAGCACAGAGGCCCAAGGGCCATTCTCCTCTATTGGGGTTATGTGTGATTGTTCTCTCTCATCTCATGATCAGGGATGTAAATTAGGGCATGATTGCCTTAATACAATGGTTGCATTTTCAAAGTGACTATGACATACATTATTTTAAAGAATTGGTAATAATTTCTTTGCCCTTTACTTGATTGAAAACTAAAAAAAATGTGACATTTTTGGTTCCAAAGCGAGAAGCTTTTGTTTCCTAACCTTTAAATTAAAAAAAAATTTTAATTTAAATTCAAACTGCATGTTACTGAAAATCAAGCATGATCTTTCTTAACTGATTGTATACTCAGAGGTGAGTATATAATCATTATCATGCCTGTTTTACATGGTAAACTCACTGTGCTTGTGAATGAGGACATAATATGTAAGGATATTAAAATATTCCACATTTCTCAAACTCATTAATGACTGGGTTCTAGACCCTCCTGTTGGCGTTCTTATTTTCCTGTAGCATGTTGGCTTGGATCATTTTTCTATTATGGAGCATTCTGAATGCTTTCAGGAGAAGTTGGTTTGTTTGTAATTTGTATGCTTCTACCTGTGGCACTTTAATATTTACGTGGGCACAGGCCTGAGGACGGACGTGAAGGTGGATAAATGACCCCCTCCTAGGGATTTTATAAGCTCCTTGGCTCACTGGAAAAACTCATTTGGTAAATGGATCCTCACTGTACTAAGAGATGTTTACCTAGTTCTTTTATGTAAGTTCAGCCTGCTTTGTTCTAGCATTAACTTGATTTCGTTATTTCTGGTAATCTCTTTCCATAGCATAATGATCAATCACTTTCTATAGCCTCAAATGACCCTTTTCCATATATAAAATGATCAATCCTGTGAAAAGAGAAATCAGACCATTTTCAGGTTGTGCTTATGTTAGTATTACATTTTAAAGCTGATTTTCTAGAAACTTTTCTTATCTGTGATAGAGGAATTAATCCATGAAAAAATAATTTTAAAAAATTCTGTTCACTTTAATCTCTTTATTACATATAGATATATTTCTCTAAAACCCTAAAATGTAAAAAAACTCAAATAAATTTGGGATGTTCTGTATATCGAGTTATCTAGTATACTTTTAGAGTGAATAAGCTGTATAATGTTTTTGGGTTTTGTTCAAAATCTTTTTCCTGGAGAAGTACCAGGTCATTGAATAGAAACAAAATATGAGGCAATTTAAAAAGGCTACTGTTGAGATTTTATTTTCTTTCAATGATGAATAAACATGTTTTTACATTAATGCATATTTGCTAAATACGACAGAAAATTCTTTGCAAATGTGAGAAAAACGAACACACGTCACATGCTAACTGTGGTGTAAGTTATGCCAACTGCGTTTCTAGGCACCAACACCAGAAGGCACTAAAACACTGTAGTTAGTTGTCTGCCTGCCAGGCAGGCTGTTCACAGCCTGTTCACACAGGGCAGGCTCTGTGCGGTATTACTCAATGCAAGGATTGACAGGAGGGGCACACTCTAGCCCCTTCATTTCAGAAGATGTTTAAACACAGGTTGTATTTTGTTTTCTTTCTGTACATGAGAGGAAATCTCTTCATAAGGGAAGCTCAAGAATGCGTTCCCTTCTTCTCTGTCTCTTCTTGGTGGCAAGAATTAGGGATTTGGTATTTGAGATGGGGGGAGGGAAGGGACTGAATGCATTTGTTTAAGTTCATCACAGTCACGAACATTAGGAAAGTGACAGGAAGGCAGCATCAGGTAGAAGCTCAGGAATAAATTTATAAAGGATTAGAAGTGTGTACTCCTGGGGGTGGTGGTGGAGGAAGAAACAATTTTAAATACCCCAGAAAAAACATAACTATTTTTCTTTTTTCCTCTCAAATGTTATTAAAACAACAAAATGGTAGATTTTGAGATTACATATTCCGATAAATGCAAAAGTTTGTAAGAAAAGCATATATTCTTGTATCATGCTGCTTTTAAAGTTAGAACATAGAATGAGAGATCACTGCTGTGCTATGGATGGAAAATATGTAATAGAAAGCAATCACAAAGTTAGGCATAATTCCAAAGTTGCTCTTTTTTAAAAAAATGTATTTAATAGTAAGTCCATAAGCACATAGCAGAATATTTCTGTTGTAAATTGCTTGAAATTCTCTATATAGTAATGAGAAGTACCATGATTTTTAGGCTTCTGACATTTAAATAAGCCAAATCATCAGATAGCAACAGAACTTGGTAATCACCAGTCATCAGTGTTGCTGCGATATGCTCAGGCCCTGAGTAGGGCAGGGCTTTCTGTTCTCTGGGTTATCTTGAATTCTACAATCAAAAGATTTTATGACAATGAAAATCTTATGGTAGCAGTAATGAAGATGCCATCATGAACGCTGACTCATTTAATTGTCCTAACATGTGAATGTGTAGGAGTAGATGTGTTGCATAATGGCCACATTATGTTGGAAATTCTCAGAAAAAGTTGTTTTACCTTTTTTTTTTTTCCAGTTTTAGTGCTGGGGTTGAACCCAAGTGCTCATGCTTGCTAAGTACTGTCACTGAGCTATGCCTGCAGCCAAGAAAAAAAAATTGAAGCACAAAATAAATGACAAAACACCAAATATATAAAAAATTTAAAAAAACATAAATATTTGACTAAACAGGTTTACTGAAGTGATTTCTTTTTAAGAAATATGGTGAGACTCACAAAGGAAATCTATACATAGGGATGGAATATTTTAGATTATGCTTGAGGAAGATTCTGTTGCTTATTACTTTTAAACTTACTATATATGCATGTATTCCCATTTATGGCCAATAATCCAAAAAGAAATACTTAAAAGTTTGAAGTCCCCCTCTGGGTTTCTACAACTTGTAACAGAAAAAATAAAGCAAACTAATTATGAACAAAAATTTTTTAAACCACAGATGCTTCTCAAAATTTTGTAGTGAAGGTTGTTGGTGACAGCACAATTACTTTTGTTAAAACTAAAGTGACACAATTGTTATTTGATAGTGAAGATATTTTCAAATTTATTTCTCAGTTCTTCACTCTGAAATGAAAATTGCATAAAAACTTAACAATTTGCCAAATTTCAGGAGATAGTATTTGATGAAACTTTGTTTATTTTTCTGTAATACACCTGAAAAGGAGAAAAATTATTCATGGTTCTTTTTGTTATTGCTTATATTTGCTTTGGGGGAGACAATTTCTTAGGACAAGGCCTTGAAAAGACCAGGGCTTTCAAGGTGGCTTTTAGCTCATCAACTTATGCATACAAATAGAAGGGTGAAATTAAGGAACTTTAGTTACCAAATTAAATTGGTGCAACTGCAATTGTTGTTGGCATTGACTTCTTTTTTGTTGTACATACTAGACAACAGTTTTATGAATACATAAATTATGGAGAATATTTTATTTTTGTAAACCAAAACACAACTTCAGAGTCAACTGAAAGTTACCAAAATATACATTAATTGCATTTTATTTCTCCTTTTTACTGCTCTATATAATGGTTTTATGATTTAAAATCTCTTGGTATGTTATGCCTTTATCAGAACCTAAAAGAACATGAACTCTATACATACTTAAACTTTGCCACTAGGACAGGAAGTTGTTGATAAGTATCTGAGAGCTCTTGGATCCTCAGAATCTCTAGAAGGTTGTTCACTGTGAGCCGATCATGATAACAGAAAATACAAGTTGCTGATGTGGTTTTTTGAGGAAAGACTAATAATTGATGGGTAACAAAACAAAACAAAACAAAAGGCTCACACAATCTCATCCTGGGGGACTTCTGCATCTGTGTCTAGGACTTTCCTTAATCTGAATAAGTGATTTGAGAATAAGATGCATACTAAGAATGAATATTAACTGAATAAGAAGGCACTCTTGGGAGTAGATGAATAATCTAACTCATGATGAAAACTTGAAAAATACTGAAGGTTTGTGATGGAGTTCTAAGAGGCTGGGCCTCCCAGGTGGGGTGAATTGTTCATTCAGAAATTCAGTTTTGTTAACTTTAATGATAAATCTCTAATAAATACATGAATGATTAAAAGCTGGCAAGAAATAAAGCTAAAAATATCCTCATATCTCAAATGATCTTTTATAAGAGATGATATAATTGCATTTCTTTTAACCCAATATTAGTTAACCACTTTTAGTGGTTACTTGTAGTAACACAAGTAACAAGTTACAAGTAACAAACCACAAATTGAAATATTCCATGATTTTCAACACTGCCAACGTTTTATACCATTATCATCATCATTGGACAAGTCACAAAAGCACTCTCCCTAGACTAGCATCAGAATGAAGTGTAGAGTTTAGAACTTATATTTTCAATGCTGGCCCTTTAACCTGTTTTTGTGAAGAAATTTCATCAAGGTCTATGACAGCAGGGGGCCATGACAGATTCTAAATAAATTCATCTCAACCCATGAATCTCCCTTCCAGATATTTATGTACCAGTAACTGAAAATCATAAAATGAGTCTGTTTTGATTTATAAAGTACTGTCAGATTCCCATCGTTTACACATCAAGTTCAGTGATCTGCTGATATTAAATCATATTTTACATTTGAACTCATCCATGCTAATGGGGGCTTTGTGTGTCCCTTTGCAAATTTCTAGTAATTTGCAAACTTTGACACATTATATTCCAATTGAAATCCATTTACCTTAACACAGTTTCTAGTTGCATCTCCTTGGTTACCACATGACACTCAAAATCATTAATTCTTAGAGGTTGGATTAATCAATATTATATTGAGTTTTCAGTTCTTATTATTAAAGACAAAATTTTCCTATGATTTGGGTTCTTAGAATATGAAGTAGAAAAAGACATAGTTAAAAGAGCTAAGAATGGAATCTCTACAACATTGGTTTTACTCTGTGCATCTTCCTCCATTTGCTCTGTTGCCTCATGTCCCAATTTTAATAAAACTTTTTTTTTTAATACCAAAGTCAGCTCACACACATAGCATGAAATCCTCAGATGGTTTCCCATGTCACTCAGAGGAAAATGCAGAGTTCCCACAGTCACTGACCAGACATGACAAGATCCCGGAGCATGCTCTGACAGCATGTACCTCTTCTCACTCCATGCACACCAATCACCTTGCTGTGCTCTGTACCCTGCACACTCCATCCTCACAGCTCTTGCTGGAAGCTCTTGGCCTGTGACACATTTTTCTGACATGCATGCATCTGGCTCCTTCGTGATCTTTAGGTCTTTGCTCTGAAATCTTTCTCAGTGAGGTCTTTCCTGATCTCCTTATATAGAAAACTCCTTCTTTATCACCCTCATTTACTTTATTTATCTTCATAGAACTTATTGTCACCTGAATTCATAGTATATTTTACACATTCATGTTTGATTAATTATCTGTCTTAGTAGAGTATAATTTCCATATATTGTTCAAGATTATGTTATCAGTATCTAGCATAGAGTCAGGGACACAATAAATACCGAAAACATGTTTATTAAGCATAGAAGATTCCTACTTCATTTAAAATGGTTTTGGCTCTTCTAGTTATTATGCCTTTCTATATGAATTTTAGAATTTTACCTTTATGTACAATAAAAGTTGAGATTTTCACAGGAATTGTGCTAAACTTGTATGCATCAATTTGAGGAAAATTAACTTCTTTACTTTGTTGGGTCTTCTAATCCATAAACAAGGTTGTCTTTTCATTTGCTTAGATCTGTAATTTTTTTCATTGGCATCATGTGGTCTGGTATGTTTTGTTAGAATTATACCCTAGAATTTCATTTGGTGAACAATTGTGAATGGTATTATATTTCTAATTTTAATGTTTATGTGTTCATTGCTAGTACAGAGATATATAATTGGTTCTTCAATGTTTATCTTGTATCCTTGGAACTAGCTGAATTAATGTATCTCCAGGAAGGATTTTTATTGTTTGTTTGTTTTAATTTCTTGGGATTTTTTTTTTGTATAGATAATGATATCATTTGCATATAAGAACATTTTCTATTTTTTTTTCCTTTCTGATTGGTTTGCCATTAATTTTTGCATTTAGGAGTGAAAGTGGCAATTCTTACCTTGTTTTTTTTCTGTTTATTTTTACTTTGTGAATTATAGTTATACATACTGGTGGCATTTGTTGTTACGTATTCATACATGCACACCTTGCCTTGTTAATAGAGGGGAATGGATTTAACTTTTAGTGTGAAATAAGTTAAATAAATAAAGGGGAAGCCATTAGTTTACTTGACAGGACATAGATTGACTATAGATTGTCTCTGTATCTGGGCTCTTATATAAGCAAAATGAAACTTGGAGTCATTTCTTAGAACTAACTTAAAACAAAAAGGCAAGCCTTACTCAATCATAAGCAGCCAGTCAGCTAATTGGTTATATAACGAATAACTTCACATTAGATTATATTAAAATAATGCAACTGTCTAGCTATAGTAAATTAAATAATTTTTTACTTCACTCCAGCATTCAGCCTATCAACACTTATTGCTCATGGTAATGGAACACAGTTCTCTGTTTCGAGTGTTGCCCAGTTCATGAATCATTTTTTTGCTTGAATAAACTCTGTTAATCTTACTTTGTCTAAAGTTTTTCTTTTAACATTTCTTTCAAATGTTAGATGTAAGTTTTTGTTGTCAATGTTCTTTACCAATTTGAGAAACTTTTCATCTATTCCTATTTTTTTGTGGGTTCTCATCATGAGTTGGTTTTGAATTTTGTTGAGTATCCTTTTTGTTTTTTGCACTAATTCATGTGATTATGCTATTTTCTTCCTTATCCATTACTATAGTGGATTATGTTGATTTTCAAATACAATAAATGAATCAGCACTGCATTCCTGGAGTGAACTCTTCTTGAGCATGACATATACTTTATTTAAAAATATAGATGAATTTTATTTTAAAACAATCTGCTAAATATCTCTTTCCCCCTCTGTATTCATGAAGAGTATTGATCTGTCATTTTTGTCCTTTCTTTTTATTCTTTTTACTCTTTCTCTTTTTTTTTTTAATTTTCTTTTTTGGCGGGGGCCGGGGGGATCCAGTTTTATAAATGAGTTGAGAAGTGTTCCCATTTTTTCTGTTTTTAGGAAGAGATTTTGTAAAATTGGTCTTAATTCTTAAAATTTGATAGAATTATCCAGAACAAACATCTTAATCTGGAAATTTCTTCATTGGAAGTGTTTAAATCATGAACACTTTTTTTTTTTTTTGATACTTGTAGGGCTGTGCAGTTATCTACTTTGTATGGAGGGAGCTGTGATAGCATTTTTGAGGAGTTTTGTCTTCAACATGAACTTTATGTGTTCACGGCATTTCCTTATTTTCTTTCCGATATCTGCATGGTCCATGGTAATACTCTGCTTCACCCCAGCAGATATTGATCATCTGTATCTTCTCTCTTTCTCTCTTTGCTAGACTGGTTAGAAGTCTGCCAATTATTTTGGTCTGTTCAAAAACCAGTTCTTGGTCCCATCACTTCCCTCTTGATGCACAGCAGCGGAGGGTGCTTCTTGTTCCTCTTGGATGGGGCTGGGGGATTCTCGCTCCCCATGTGGTCTCCATGGACACCGGTCTGGGGAGCGTACTAACTGGGTACTGATCCCAATTCTGATTCTCCCTAAAGCCTGCTGGGGGGAGTAGAAATACAGGCTGGCCCGCTGGCCTGCAGTGATGTGGAGGAGAAGCCCTCAGAACCTCTTAGCAAGGTGAGAAGCCCTACTCTTGGACTCCTCCTACTCCTCCTACTCCCTACTTGGTTTCTCTGGCACAGCTGGCATGGGAGTTGGGACCACTCTCTGCAGCCTCCTAGGATTGGATGTCGGAAGTTTTCAACTGATCTTTGCTAGCATGGGAGGAAGCACAGCGCTTTCTGTTATTTCCTGAAAGCTTTCTTTCTTCCTAGGTTGCCCCTTTCGTTGTTCTTTGGCTAGAAAAAACAGACTTTTTCTAGTGTTTTTTTCTTCTTTGCCCCTGTTGTGTTTCCAGGTTGTTGGCTCCTTTAGCTCCATGGCTGGTGTAAATGAGGCTGAGGGAAACCTGTGGCTGTGGAACGCACAACTGTGTCATTTCTTGGATCCTGAGACTCCTGCACTGTCTTCCTCTCCTCATATTTTAGCTTTATATCTAATCCCAGGTGTTTAGCTGTATTTAGCAGGAGAAACAGAAGAAAATATAGCCAAAACAGTCTATCTCAAGCACACTTTTGCTTTTTGTGTAATGCCATTGTTATGGAGATTGGATGGCCTTACATCTCTCTCTTTTCTTTTCCCTGACAGCATTTCCTCAGAGGGGAGATATTTCGTGCATTTCATCAAAATAACCAGACCAACAGAAACAATAAGAAAAACTAATGCTTCTGAAATCATCTCTTTTCATTTTCCATGAACATGTAATTTTTAAGTGCACAACCCTCTTCAGAATATCAAGTATGTGGTGCAGGAAGAATTTTACCCTTTGTCATTAGAGACTGCATTTTTTTCTGAAATCACTGGCTTGGTTAAAACCATTTTTGCCTAAATTTTTCAGTCAGGACATCAGATGATACTGTTAATACAGCAGTTCTCAAAAGAGTGCCTTGGGAGGAGGCCAGTTAGCAATGTCTTGAAACATTTTTGTTTTTTAAAAACTGAAGGATGGAGTGCTATTGTCAGTGGGCAGAGGCAGGGCTTGGTGCTAAATATCCCCAAATGCAAGGGACACCCTCACACTAAGCAACTATGTGGTCCAACAAATCGGTAGCAACACTCTGGAACATGTTCCTCTACAAGAGAAAATAGTATCAGTTGGCAAATAATAGGTGAAAAGAACTCTTTGAGAGAGCTACTAAGGTAGGAGAGAGAGTATAGCTTTCAAAAGTATAGCTTTTCAGCAGGGGCCCTGCAGTCAGAGAGTCAAAACTGAACACAGATTTTATGTGAGGAAGCAACGGCCTAGTTGTGTGGTTTGCATGAATAAATAATATGCACAGCAAGCGAGGTTGGGTGGCACAGGGGATGCTTAGCATTGCTAGTTGGAAGGCTAATTGGTACAAACATTTTGGAACATTGTCTGACAGAGACTAGGAAAGTTGATCATGCACCCACCTGTGACCCAGAATCCAAGGCCTGGGAATTCAGCCTAGAAACTCTTGTACTTTGCTACCAAGAGACTTGTAAATAATATACAGAGCAGCATTTTTCATAGTAGTCAAGAGCTGGCAACAACAACATTTTCCTCAGTAATAGAACAGACACCAAATTATGATTTATTCATATACTTGGATATTACAAGTGAATAGAAATGAGTGTCTTACAGTGACATGTATCAATACTGAACACTTCATAGACCTCAGTGAAAGGAAGAAGTCAGTCAGTGTTTACAGGCTATAGGCAGGACAGTTCTAGTTATAAGTTCAACACTAAAATATATTGCACAATAGCACAGGCTTGGTAAAGCTAGAATGAAAAAGCAGAGCAAGGAAATAATCATCTCAAATATCAGCATACTAGCTTTCTAAGAGTTAAGGATGGGGTAAGGCACGAGGTTCAGGGCTTCCTGGAACTGCATGTCCTGAGACTATTCACCTGATATTCCTTTATAAGCCATAAACATGTATTTGGTGTATTAGATGTATGGAAACTATGCTACTATTTAAGATTAAACAAAAACTATGTGAAAAATGTAGTGTTTAGGAATAATAACTCTTCAGGACATATATTCAAAAGAAGGAACCAAAAAATATTTATCACACATATTAGTAATGTCCAAATGGAAGGACAGCTTACCAGTTGGAAAAATAATCATGTACATACTATTTTATTAAAATAAGCTCAATATTCTTCTTACTTGCCAACCACAAGCTGATTATCTAAATCTCTTTGTTCTAAGTTAGAGTTAAAAGTCGAATTCTGATCATTGATCCAACTGATCTTGCAAATTAATGATCACCGGAGCGTTTTGGTTAACAGAAGATATTTGCTTTCTGCTTAACATAAGTACATTTGCTTTCTGGTTCATACACTGTCATGCCAATCTCTAAGCCAGCTTTCTGAAGAAGCAAAACTCGAGATTTCTTGAATATGATGGTGCCCCATGAACTGCTTTCTGCACCATCTGAAACTGTTGTTGGCATCCCTACTACTACAGTGTTCTGCACAATATTGCTATTTTATATGTGCAATGAGTTCTTTAATGCTTTCCAGCCATTTTTATGAATATTTTAATAATGGAACTCCATAATCACATGTAAAATAGGCAGAGGAGCTATTATCTACCTTCATTAACTGAAGAAAAAATAGGTCAAGGAACAAACACAGCATATTATTATGCAGACTAGCTGTGCACACAGTGAAATAAGACTCTAAAAACATAAGAGAGTGAAAAAAATAAAAAATAAAATGTGTGTGTGTGGAAGAATTTATGTAAGATAAAAATAAATATACCAAAGCAACATAATATGTCATAAAAAGAGACACATAAATCATATTTATACAAATGAAACACATTAAAATGGTCATTTGTAATGGTAGAAAGAATGAAAATTGGGAATAGGAGAAAACTGGGATTAATTAAAGAAAATAAGAGAAAATTATAGTACAGACAAAAATATGAGATTTTTGATTGTTATTTATTTTTCACCCATAAGCTGCATTATTAAAATATCCAATATTAGAATGTGGATCTCCAGAATAAAATAAAAATAGAAAGATGTTTTTCTTTAGCCTATACTTTATGATGTGAAAAGCAATGCAGTAATAATTGTGGAAGGAATTGTGGAAGGACTAAAATTCCTAGGACTGAAATTTCTACCCTGGAAAAACAAAGTTGGAGATAAAACATATAATCATAAGAAAAGTTAAAAAATAGAATAGCAGCAGATTGAAATCATAGTTCATGTGAACTATTAGAATTGATGTCTCAATGCTGTGCTGATGAATTGTCAACTGACTTGTGCCAGGAATAATTACTGTGTCTCATTCATGAAAATAATACATGTTGAATATCACTCAGTTTTCCTAGCACCATTTGTTGAAAAACATATCATTTCTCTAACGTATTTTTTCAGTAACTTCATGAAGAATCAAATGACTCTATCTGTGTGAATTAGTCTGTCTTTTCTGTTGGTCTTCATATCTATTTTTATATAAATTTTCTGCTGTTTTCGTTAACAGCTAACATAATTTGGCTATTCTGGGTATTTTATTCTTCCATAGGAGTTTTATGACTGATTTTTCTAGTTCTGTGAAGAATCTCATTGGTAGTTTGATGGGGATTGCATTGAATTCGTGTATTGATTTTCACTGTATGGTTATTTTGACAATATCAATTCTACCTATCTAAGAACATGGGAGGTCTTTCCATCTTCTAAGATCTTCTTCAATTTTTTCTTCAATGTTCTGTAATTTTCATTGTAGAGGGCTTTCACTTCTTTGGTTAGATTTATTCCTAATTTTTTTTAATGCTCTTGTTAATGGAATTGTTTTTCTGATTTCTTTCTCAGCAGATTCATTATTGAAGTATAGGAAAGAAAGCTATTAATTTTTGCATGTTGATCTTAACATTTTGCTACTTTGCTAAATTTATAAGCTTCAGTAATCTTCTGGTGGAGGTTTCTTTGGGTCTTTTAAGTATGAAATTATGTCACCAGCAGGCAGAGATAATTTAACTTCTTCTTTTGCTATTTGTATGCCTTTAATTTCCTTCTCTTGCTGATGGCTCAGGCTGGAGTTTCCAGAACTACATTGAATAGGTAGCAGTGAGAGTGGACATCCTTGTCTGGTTCCTTACTTTAGAGAAAAATTTTCATTTTTTCTTCATTTATTCTGATGTTGAGTTGAGGCTAGTTTTATATAGATTTTATGATTTTGCTGTAAGTTTCTTCTATCCATAGTTTCTTCAGTGCTTTTTATGAACAGGTGCCAAATTCTACTGAATGTTTTTCTGCATCTATTGAGATATTCGTGTGAATTTTGTTCTTAATTCTATTTATGTGTTGAACTATATATTTTTTTGATATGTATAAGTTGAGCCAAACTTGCCTCCCTGGACTGAAACCAACGTGATCATAGTGTACAATATTATTAATGTGTTTTTCAATGCAGATTTTATTAAGGATTTTTGCATCTTTGTTCAACAAAGATATTGTTCTGTAGTTTTCTTTTCTTTGTGTATCTTTGTCTGGTTTGGTATCAGGGTGATAATGGCTTCATAGAATGAGTTTGGAAGAGTTCCCTCTTTTTTCTATTCCATGGAATAATTGGAAGAGGATTGAAATTATGACTTAACTGAGAATACATCTGGCTCCTAGAGTTTCTTATTTGAAAGGCTTTAAATTTTTTTCTTCTAATTACTTATACATGACAGTAGAATGCATTTTGACATATCATACATAAATGAAGTATAATTTATCATTCTTCTGGTTGTACATGACGTAGAATTACACCAATCATATATGCACATAGGGTAATAATGTATGATTCATTCCGCTGTCCTTCCCATTCCCAGAACCCCTGCCCTCCCTTCAATCTCTTTTGTGAAATTCAAAATATCTCTATTCTTCCCTACCCTGCCCCTCCCTGCTTACTGTGAATTAGCATCTGCATATCAGAGAAAACATTTGGCCTTTGTTTTTTTGAGATTAGCTTATTTTATTTAGCATGATATTCTCCAGCTCCATCCACTTACTGACAAATGTCATGATTTCATTCTTCTTTAAGGCTGAGTAATATTCCATTGTGTATATATACCACATTATCTTTATCCATTATTCTGTTGAAGGGCACCTCCTAGGTTGGTTCCATATTTTAGCTATTGTGGATTGAGCTGCTGTAAACACTGATGTGGCTACCTCATTGTTGTATGCTGTTTTTAAGCCCTTTGGGTATAAACTGAGGAGTGAGACAACTGGGTCAAATGATGGTTCCATTCCAGATTTTCTAAGAAATCTTCATACTACTTTTCATAGTGGTTGTAGAAAGTCTTCTAATTACTCCTTCAATCTTACTGCTTGATATTGGATTGCTTATATATAAACAATCCAATATGTATATATATATATATATATATATATATATATATATATATATATATACATAAACAATCCAATATACATTTATATGTGTTTATATATACACATATATATGCTTGATTCAATTTGGATAGGCTATATGTTTCAAGAAATTTTTTACTTCTTGACTTTCCAATTTATTGGAATATAAGTTTTCAAAATAGTTCCTAATGATCCTCTGGATTTCAGAAATGTCTGGGGTGATATCTCCTTTTTCAAGTTCAATTTAGTTGATTTAGGTTTTTACTCTTTTTCTTTTGGTTAGATTGGTTAAGAGTTTATCAATCTTGTTTATCTTTTCAAAGAACCAATTCTTTGTTGCATTGATCGTTTACACTTTTAAATTCTCAATTTCACTAACTTTGTCTCTACTCTTAATTTTTCCTATTTTCTACTGGTTTTCCTTTTCTAGATCCTTGAGATGTATGATTAGATTATTTGTTTGTGGCCTTTCTTTTTTTAATGTAGGCATTTAATTCTATGAACTCTTACCTCTGCTTTACTTGTTTGTAAGAGCCTTTGATTTCTTCTATGACCAGTTCCTCATGCAAAAGCATATTATTTGCTTTCCACTTGTTAAAATGGTTTCTGTTTTATTCTTTTTTTTAAAGCAGGGATTGAACCCAGGGGAATTTAACCACTGAGCCACATTTGGTTTTTTTTTTGTTGTTGTTGTTGTTGTTTTTTGGAATGTCATGATCCATTTTTAATTTTGAGACAGGTTCTCACTAAATCGCTTAGGCCTCACTAAATTGCTGAGGCTGACTTTGAACTCACGATCCTCCTGTCATCCTCTCAGCTACTGGGATTATAGGTGGATGCTACCACACACAGCTAGTTTCTGTTTTTTATTTTGTTATTGAGGATTAACTTCAATCCAATATAATCTGCTAAGATTCAAGGGGTTATACATTTTTAAAAATATTTTCAAAGACTTTCTTTGTGTTCTAAAATATGATGTGTTTTGGAAAAGGTTTGTGTAGAGCTGAGAAGGAAGTGAAGTCAATTGTTGATGATCAGAATATTACATAGACATCTGTTTGGTCCATTTGATTAACATTAATTTTTTAGGTCTAAAGAGTCTTAGTTTATATCTGGATGATCTAAATGTTGGTGAGAAAAGAGTGTTAAAATCATCTAGTATTGTTTTTTTTTTTTTTTTTTTTGCAGTCTTTCTAAGGCTTTATGTCAATTAGTTTTTGTTTTATGTATGTGATGCACTGATACTTGGGGCATAAATATCTCCAATCATTGTATCTTGTTTTTGGATAGTTACCTTAACTATAAAATGACACTTTTTGTCTCTTCTGATTAATTTTAGCTTGAAATGAACTTGGTCAGCTGAGAGTAGCTAATCCTGATTGCTTTCAATCTTCATTTGTGTGGTATACCTTTTTACATCCTTTCACCTTCAGCCTTGAACATTTTTGTTTTTAAGGTGAATCTCCCATAAACAACATGTGGTTGGGTCTTGTTTTTAAATCCACTCTGCCAGACTATGGTTTTTAATTGGAGAGTTCAGACTATTCATATTCAGTATTATTCTAGAAAGATAATTTTTATTTTCTGACATTTATTTCTAATGTTTAGTTCATATTTGACTGTCTTTTTACTTGGCTGTTCTGATGAGATTCAACTACTTGCTTTCTCTGTGTTGGATTTTTGTTTCTGCTGTATATAATATTTCATCAAGCATTTTCCATAGTGCTGGCTTAGCCATGAATTCTTATAATTTTTGTTTAGCTTAAGTTTTTATTTCAATTTCTCTGAAAGATGACTTTGATGGGTATAACAATCTTGTTTGACAACCATTATCTGTCAGGATATGGCAAATAGTATTTTAAGTCCTTTTGGCTTTTAGAGTCTGGGCTGAGGTATAACAGAAGGTCTAATTAGTTTATTTTTAAATATGTCTTGATGTTTTTTTCTTATGACTTGGTGTTTTCTATCCTTGTTCTGTGCATTAAATATTTTAATAATAATGTGTCTTGGAGAGATTTTTTTTTTACTTTTGTCTATTTGGTGTTCTAAATACCTCCTGTATTTGGACTTTAATCTCATTCCTAAAGTTTGGAGGATTTTCTGACATTATTTCACTGAAAAGCTCATAGCTCGTGTATTGTATTTTGATATCTTCTTCTAAGCTAATAATTCTTAGATATGGTCTCAATCTTATCCCAGATTTCTTGGATATTTTTGTCCTGGACTCTTTTCTTTATTGTTGACTTTGTTTTCAAGATTATACGCCTTATCTTTAAGGCTTAAAAATCTGTCTTCTTCATTGTCCAACCTATTGGTAATGCTTTCAAATAAATTTTTAATTTGATTTATTGAATTTCTAATTTCCAGGATTTATGTTTTGATCTTTTCCAGATGCTCTATTTCTTCATTGAAATGTTCTTTCACTTCTGTATTTTCTTTCTTAGTTTCCCCTTAGATTTTCTTTTAGTTCATTGATCATTTTATATTAAATTTCTATATTCTTTATCCAACTGTTTTTTTTTTTTTACTGTAGTGTCAGTGGGATCAGTTGTTGAAGTGTTGTGAGTTTTTTAGGGCGACTTGTTCCTCTTTATTTTTTATATTATTTGTATTTCTACCCATACAATGGAATGAATGTTTCTTCTATTTTTTATTTAATGGACTATTTAGTGATCTTCTTTCTCTGAAACACAAGGTGGGTGAATGTGTAAGTGTACACACTCCATGTGTACCCACTGTTTTGCCCATTGTTCAACATCACTTTGAGAGAAGATTAAAAAAACCCTATTAATTGCAATCACTTCAGAGCATAGTTCTGTACTGACAAACCTTAGAAAAGTAGCTTACTGAAAATGTTCTATAGAATTCTTCTCATCCAGGTATAAAATTGGAGTGATGTTCTTGAATAGGTTGAGAAATCAGTTATTAAAGACAGTAAAATTGTTATTGAACTATGTAGGATCTGAAAAGGGGAAAAGAGAAAAAAATGAACCAAGGAAAAAAAGAGAAAGAGATAAAAAGACAAAAATAATGCAAATTAAGATAAAAAGAAGAAATCGTAGGGGATTTGAGACAGGAACAGGTAATTCAAGATGGAAAAGAAAGATTAAGTGTAAGTGTAGACCTGAACTAGGACAGGGAAGATAGAAAGAATGTTTAAAATTAATTCTTGAAAATATAGAAGAAAAGCAATCAATTGAGGATTACAGAATCAAATAATAAGGGCATATCTATTAATTCAATAAAAATTATCTGTAAGGTTAAAAATGACATTGGAACTATATATGATATTTCATACTCAGCTATTTGAGCCAAGAAGATTTCTTCAAATCCTAATTTAGATTTTATCAGGATTTGGGACTTTTAGAAGATGTCCACTGCTCCTCAGCTTTACCCGTTTCCCTGGATGTGGAGGTAATGATCACACTAGCATATCTCTGATATATTTCTCAGAGGTTCCCTCTAATTTTTGGTTTGTTCAGGTACCTACTAGCTTTCTGGTGGGTCAAAGATGGTCCTTAATTGTCTATGACTGAGCATCCATGTTACTCCCTGTTAGGGGATGTGGTTTGTATGTTTTCCTGAGGAAAAGCTCCTTCTACCCAATACTGTTAAATTCAGTGTTGGCTTCCCCAGGTATATTTCAGTATGTGGTGTGGAGGTCTTTGCTGGAAGTACAGTGGTCTGGTTGAAATGGTGCTGGGTGATCTGTGGGAGGGTATAGGGCTGCTGTCCCCTTTGGAGTGTGTAGATCTCAGGCCAGTGGGATTGTATCTGAGCACACTGGGCAGTGGTGGCTGGTGTCTATGTGATGCTCCTCTGAAGGACTGTTTGTGAGGTATAATGCCTTGTGTGTATGAGGTTCTCTGCTAGCTATTTGGAGTTATACTCAAGAAATGCCTTCTGTGAGTCTATGTACCTGAAAGGATCCAATTGGATTATCCAGGACTTGCATCTGCGGATACTCTAAGAGATGCTGGGGCACAGGAGCCACATCCCTGTGTTGCTATGGCTTTCTTATCAGCCATTGGTGTTTGTAAATCATCTTGAAGGCCCCTATTTTGTGTGTTTGGAAGACATTCCATCTGCTAGTCATGTCTGTTGAGTGCACAGAGCTCATAGCTGTTGCAGGCTGCTATGGAACACTGAATGCCCACTCCCCTGTGCCATCCCCTGTGTGGCAGATATATGCATCCATGAGACTTTAAGTGATGGTTTGTAGCACAGAAATATCTACTCTGGCTGTTGCAGATCACTGGGGGTTTACCCACCACTCTCACTGAAGTAGTGTCAGCTGACCCATCTGCATCTGAGCTCCTATGGTTGTGGCTGTGAGGACTACTGAGTTAGGGTTCATATTCCCTGGAAGTGATTTCTTCTCTAGTCAGCTCCTTCCCACTCCCCTTATGTGTGATGAGTGGGAGAGGTTTTTGTAAACCTCAGCTATTATTCCTCTACAAGGACTTTCTCTGATGGATTACTGAGACAACCCATTTCAGAGGCATTTCCTATGGTTTTATTTGTTACTGTTTGAGGTGGGGAGCAGATGTATAGATTTAATTACTACTAGGGAGGCCTTCTAGCTGTGGTCTCTACAAATTCAGCACAGTCTGGGCTGGATTGTGCAATCTCCACTATTTTTGCTGCTCCTGCCTGTTTTCACTGAGAATTTTCTCTGAAGAATGCTTATTATTGGCTTCTTCACATCAACTTTTCTATTTCCTCAAGGTGGCTTAAGGTTTGCATAGCCTATTCGGAAACTCCTCATTTGCAAGTCTAGCATAAGTGGCCTTGCAGTTTAATTTGAAATGTGGGAGGATTTATACTCATTATTTTGTTCTAAGTCTTTTGAAACCCTTTCCAAAATTTTAACATAATTTAAAATTTAAATGTAATTTTGCTAAATCCTGAACAATTCCTTGCCCTCAGGCTAGGATTATGCTAACATCAATCCAACTTTTTAAAAGTTTTTGGAATGTCCTAGTTAATATTGTAAATGTGCTTTGTGATTGTTACAAAATGGATGTAATAAAATTGATGTAAATACAAATAAAATAGGTGCAATACAAAATAGACACAATACAAATTGATAAAAATAGTTGAACATAATCTTACATACTTTGATGATTCACACATACTTTGATGATTACTAAGCATCAACTAAATAGATCAATCTTTGTGAATATAATGCTGCTGATTTAGAAAATTTTAAAAGCAAAACATTACCTATAATGTTGGATTCTAACTTTCATCTCAAGAAAATGAACTGCTGGTCTCCACACTCTACCGTGTGTGTGTGTGTGTGTGTGTGTGTGTGTGTGTGTGTATAAAACCTTCAGACATTTGTTCCTAGAATAGTTCTCTGCCTGGAATAATTTTTTCCAAATTAATTTCCCTATAGGATAAAATGTTGCCCCATTCTTCAACTTTTTCAATTATATATCTCACAATTTTTTTTCCAAAATATTTTTTAAGGTTTTCTTCTTTGTTTGAATTACTGTGACATAATGTTATGTTTCTTGAGTTTTGACTATATAGACATTTCAGAGTAAAGTGGTTTCACAATGTAGAAAGACTGTTCGGAAGGGAGGTGGGCTGGGACTTTAGAGACCTTACCCTTGGATGGTATCCTTATTTGGATGAATTCAACACCATTCTGTGTCTTTCCTTAGGCACTCACTTGAGACCCCTGCCCCATTATAGACTTATAGTATCAGAAATCTGATTTTCTTAAATCCCAAAACGGATTCATCTCTCAAGAATGACTTCAAATTAAATAAGCTTTCAAAGTCTGATGTATAAATCAAGACTTATGTTTTACTTTAAAATAAGAATTATAAAGGCCAAAAATATTTTTAACAAGTTATTTTCCTGCAAAAATAGATGAGAGGTCAAGTTATAATTAGAAAGACGTTTAGTGAGTATGAGAGCCAAATAAATTGGGTGAATTTGTTTCATTTTAATATTTTATGGCATTAGGTTAAGAAAGTCTGATGCATCATTTCCCACAAATATGAGATGCTATTGGGGCCAGGTAGCTCTTGTCTCTGGGTCAAAACTCTCTCTCTCCTGAACAGTTAGAACAGTACTATTGGCTTTTACCTTAGTAATATAATTTTTATATCATTTCTGGGACGAGAGAAACAATGTCATTTTAGGAACCAATCAAAACTTTTCAGGAATTGGAGTATTGTTTTTGAAGTGAAGTCACATATATCTAATCCTTTGGGTGTAGATTTCAGAATTTAATGCTTTTCTATATTCATGAAGTTTTGAATATATCCCACCCTACAGCACTCACTATAATAATTTATAACCTGTGAAGAACAGTAACATGGAAGGAACAACTTCAGAGTTACTGTTCTTCACAGGTTATAGATTATTAAGTGCAGAACCACATCTGAAATGATCCTTGGATTGCTATTAAATGCCAGATACGGTTTAGAGTCTTTAATAAACAATTAACACATGTAAGTTTTCTTGTTTTTGTTTTTAACCACCTTGGTAGTTATGGTAATAAATAAGTATCTTATTAAGTATTGATAAGAGGTTATGGGAGGTATTAGTTCTTTGATCATCAGGTGACATTTGAAATTGTATTGTAATTAATCAAAACAAGAACCTCAATTTTGGACTGCCTTAATGCTCTACTGTCTGACTCAATATATGTTTCATATGATTGATTAATATAAACATGTTAAACAGCCTAATAATCAATTGTAAGGTCATTAAACGCCCTGGAGATTGATACTATTTTATTGCCAAATGGATAAACTGCCCCATTTAAACTGAACCATCCATCCTTTGATCCAACAGCCAGCAAGGCAAGATACAATATGAAGTCTCTATCAGTATTAAAAGCAGTGAATTTCACTAAAAATGTACTTTTGCTGAGTCAAAAAAAAGAGTAATGTTAATCATACTACCAAAACCCTTTATTGATTTCTCTATGGGATAAAAAGTCCAAGAAATTAAGAAAACTCAGTGTTCAAAAAATTATGACAGTATTTTTCTGACTTGGTTGTTTTTCAATTACTATTTTTCTCAACAGCATAATAAATGTCCCAATAATATTACTTAGAAAGTGAATAAACATTCCCAGCTCAATGGCAATTTGTGCTTAACTAAGTTCAGAAATATGATTGAGCAAGAATAAATGCTTTATTTTGGATCATAAACATGACTATTTCTATCTCTAGATCTAATATGCTAATGATATGAATAAATAATAAATGTATGAGTTTTCGGCATGTTAAATAAATTAACACTACTTTAAACCAATATTGCTTAAATAGTCTCAAAATTACTGGCATATTGAAATAGGTTATGGAGTATTTTCACCAAGAAGAATGTGAGGAATTAATTTAGAAGCATTAAAGGTAAACGGAATATCCTGAATTTTCCAGTATAAAGACACAGTGCAGGAAGTGGCCAGAATGTTAATGGGTCTATTCCACAAAGTAGTCATTGCAAGATCCTTTCTAGGAAAGTTTTCACAATAGAGTCATATTACTGTTTGGGAAGAGGAGAATGGTAGTTTATATGAATTCCCTAGACCTTCTGTATTTGCTGTTGGTTCTTTATTAATAAAATTTTCATTATGTCAGAAAGCTTGAGAAACCTTTAAAAAATAGCTGCCATTGACTCACCTACATAGGGAGCAAACAGAGAACTACCATAAGAATCTGACACTGCAGAAAGATATTGTTTTAGTTTCCTAGGGCAACCAGGACAAGATACTGTACCACACACTTGGTTGCTTAAAACAATTGAAAGTTATTCTCTCACCATTCTAGAGCCCAGAAACCCAAAACCATAGTGTCCACAGGGCCAGGTGCCTCTGACGGCTGAAGGACAGATCCTTCCTTGCCCCTTCCTGTCATCCAGTATTTCTGCAATCTTTGGCGTTCTTGGGTGTGTAGAGAGAATACTCCAGTTTCTGACTGTGTTCATTTGATTTTTTTTCTCTCCTCTTATAGGGACCCTGGACACAAGATTAAGGTCAAAGGAGCCCATTTTAATTTGATTACATCTTCTAAGATCGTATTTCCAAACAAAATCATGATTGCAGACTGTAAGGGGTGTTTAGAACTTTACCATATCTTTTCAGGGGACGCAATACAACCCATAACGCCCTCTATTCACACTTCACCTCAGGTGTGGTTTTTTCTCTTCCATTATTCTGGATTGTTGAGAGCCACAGCCCAAGGGGCCCCAGCAAACTTCCAGCTGCCAGCTGATGATTGGCTCACAGCGGCCCCAGCAACATCTAGCTGATTGGCTCCTCTGCGGTGATGCTCATTGGGCTGGTTCCCTGCCCTTTCAGACCACGTCTCATTGGGGGACTTTTTTGGCTCCACCCACACGACCAAGCCAATCGGCCTCAAGAGCAGGAGGATTGTGGGAGGTGGAGAGGCGTGTGGTTGTGAGAGAGGCTTGTGGGAAGCCAGTGGTGGCAGTTGGGCTCTGAGGGTTTTTCCTGAGGAGCTGTTTTGTTTGGCGTGTGTGGTTCTAAAAATAAAGTTCGTTTCTTTTGACAAGTGGCTCCTTAATTGTGCCCAGCCAGACTGCGGCACTGGATGAATTGTGCTTTGCTCCAAACTAAACCCTCAACACTCCACTTATACACTAAATCCCAACCTCTCTGATCTCAATGACATCTCTACAAAAAATTTTCTTCTCTGTTATGTATTACATGCTTTTCTCTCTTTACTAAACCATCATCAGTGACATAGGAATGTATGAAATTTCTTTCATCTTAAAAACAATCAGACATAAAAAATAAAACTCTTACATCGCCTCACATCTCCCTTTTGCTAATATTCAATTTATTTGCTCTCTCTTGCGGCAGGACTCCACAAATGAGTTTTTCATACTTCCTGTATCTAATTCTTTCCTTCTTATGCTTTCTACCACTACTTCACTAAAATTGATCTTGCCAAGGATGACAATGACATTTATGTTGCTGAATTCAATGGATGACTTAGTTTCCTTTTTAAGTAAAATGATTTTAATGGCTGGGACAAAATCTTAGAAACATATGCTAGAGGTCATGAAAATAGCATTTTCTTTAGAGAAACTTTTGACATTTAAAAAACAAAAGTACGATAAAACTTTTAAGGTATCAGTAAAGACTAAATCAATTTGGAAATAAAAAATGTTTCAAATGCTTTAGATATATCTAAAAGGAAGAAAATTTGGAAGTCAGTGTTGAGTCTCCATGAATTATGTATAGTTTTAGCATTCCTTTAATGAATATTTCAGCCAAAGATTATGGTACTTCAAAACAATGAATCATGTTCAAAATGTAAGCTCTTGTCATAACTGCAGTGCTGCAGCTCTTCTAAGGAAAGCGATACAAGCACCCTCTGTCCCCCTGAAGCCTGAAGCCTGCAGTCATATCTTAGAGAAAGTCATTATAAAGCAACCTGTTCTGTCTTGGATCTCCTTAATGTTGCTTTCTGTGGAGTTTAAACATGACTCCATTTCCCATAAAGTTCAGCGTTAAGTAGTGCATTAAGTATATTTGGCAGGGATAAGGTTGTAGTTTTCTTGGGGTTTGTATGAGATGTCTGTTAGAGGTGGTAATTGGACCAAAACTGTGTATAAAGTACACTCTGTAAGGAGGGTGGGACCCACTTTTCAAAAACCCCTTTATTTTGAAGTCAATATTATTTGCCACTCAGTGTTTTTGCAACAGTCATGGTTTCTAACTTTTATTTGTTCCTATAATTTGGGATCTGTCTATTGGCAAGAGCTTAGTGAAACCTGAAATTTGGCATTTGAGTGCTTGTAATTTTGTGCACACTTCTATCTCTTCAAATGAACCAATGATTTGTTTGGGATTATCTCTCCCAGGCTGGGATGATGTGAGCTATTTAAGAGGAAGGTTATGACTTACTCACTTCTATGATCTCATTTTATTTTTCTATGTCTGAGATATTGCAAGCACTCAAATGTTTGAAAAAAAGAAAACCACTGGCTTAAAAACACAGTTCATTATAAAACTTATGAAAATTTAAAATATGATTTTGAGAGCTTAGTCCCTGCTTTTGAGTCACACTTTTCTGTTTCAATGTGTCTTTTTTATGCATGTCAAGAGTTAATTTAGATAGCTTTTAAAACTAGAGAATAATGGATATTGACATATCCATTACTGAATAATTGAAATAAATTAGTGGTCTGGAATTGTGTGTAATTGTCAAGATTTCTACTCC